>NC_134694.1:61832903-62465403 GCF_050947455.1 Rhinoderma darwinii | reverse complement strand
AATGTTCTTTGTGTGAAAAAAAAAGTTCAATATTATTTTCTGCTCAACACTTTGCAGCAAGTTTGGTAGTCAGGAGCTATCCTATGTCCACCTTTGCAACCATTTTTTGTCACTTCTCCAATACATCTAAAATAGGATAAAAAATGATGAAGAAATAAAGTCTTCATTAAAAATGTCCTACCATTTTGTGTGCAGCCGATATGCAGATCTATGGTTCTCCATGGTATCAGACATTAAACTCTGTATAGCCTGCTTCTGCAGTCATAATTCTTTCCATTTCCTCCAACTTCTTGCTAATCAACTCAATTTATGTTAGGAAGAAGGTGGCAGATGGATGGGACTGCAGGATCAGACTATATAGGGTTTGCTTAGTAGATATAGACTCATAATGGCAGGAAATATTGATAAACGCTATTTTGTAAGTTGCTTTATTTTTCATTTTAGATGCCCTGGAGCAATAATAAAAAAAAATATAAATTGGTTGCGAAAGTGCACAAAGCCTTTAAAAGTTTTACAATGTACCTCGTTTTAGCATTCCACACTCTGTGCTTGGAGAAAGAAGAACATACCACCTAACATTTGCAGGACAATTGTAAGCCCCACCCTGATCCGCCTCGGGAACGCCCACAAAACCGCCTGGGAACGCTCACTTTTATGTTATTTTCACCCATTTTGTGACCCGTTCAAAGGACAATTCGGTAAAAAAAACGGGATGGTTGGGAGGTATCGAAGAATTATAGATGACTGCAATACTCCTCCCTCTTAAGAAAAATACTATAATGTGAAGGAAACACATTTCTAACATTTAAATTGCAGGATATTTATGAAAACTGTCTAGTAGTCTTCCAAGAACAGGCTACGCGTAGTCTCTCTCCCTTGAAATGAATGTGAGTTAGAAAATAGCCGAATGCTTTTACTTGTTTCTTTAGGTCCTATGCATAGTCTGCTCTACCCTACAAAACAGTACTTAAAGCGGTTAGGCCCTTACATAGGATAAAACATTGTGGTGGAAAAATGCTTTTAATTTGTGTGCCTCCCGATTTGCAACTAAAAAAACTGTCAATACTCATCTGTTAGAATTAACAAACCACACATACGAGAAGGACAAGGCAGTATGAGGCCAGCACAGCAGCCACTGTTATCAGGACAACAGACCAGTCTTGCCAAAAACCTATGAGCCGGAAGATTTCCCTATTGAAAATAAATTTTAAAAAATCAGAAAGAGTTGTGGACATCAGAAATGACAATAATTTATTCTATGAAATAAAGAAACTAGAACGCTACTTACTCATTAAAGTTGTGTATATCATTTTTCAGGATCAAGGTGACATACAACCATATCAAGGTAAAAAGGAACACACTGAAAAGCAGGAGAACCCAGACACAACCACACTGGAAAACAATGATCAAGACTTTAGTAACAGTCAGTATTATCTCAGCATCTTCAAGCCTTCTTAAAACTTAAAGAGGCTCTGTCACCAGATTTTGCAGCCCCTATCTGCTATTGCAGCAGATCGGCGCTGCAATGTAGATTACAGTAACGTTTTTATTTTTAAAAAACGAGCATTTTTGGCCAAGTTATGGCCATTTTTGTATTTATGCAAATGAGGCTTGCAAAAGTACAACTGGGCGTGTTGAAAAGTAAAAGTACAACTGGGCGTGTATTATGTGTGTACATCGGGGCGTGTTTACTACTTTTACTAGCTGGGCGTTCTGACAAGAAGTATCATCCACTTCTCTTCAGAACGCCCAGCTTCTGGCAGTGCAGATCTGTGACGTCACTCACAGGTCCTGCATCGTGTCGGCACCAGAGGCTACAGTTGATTCTGCAGCAGCATCAGCAGGTAAGTAGCTACATCGACTTACCTGCAAACGACGATGCTGCTGCAGAATCATCTGTAGCCTCTGGTGCCGACACGATGCAGGACCTGTGAGTGACGTCACAGCGTGATCTCTGGAGAACACGGCTGTGTCTGCACTGCCAGAAGCTGGGCGTTGTGAAGAGAAGTGGATGATACTTCTATACACAACGCCCAGCTAGTAAAAGTAGTAAACACGCCCCGATGTACGCACATAATACACGCCCCGATGTACTTTTACTTTTCAACACGCCCAGTTGTACTTTTGCAAGCCTCATTTGCATAAATACGAAAATGGTCATAACTTGGCCAAAAATGCTCGTTTTTTAAAAATAAAAACGTTACTGTAATCTACATTGCAGCGCCTATCTGCTGCAATAGCAGATAGGGGTTGCAAAATCTGGTGACAGAGCCTCTTTAAAGAGGCTCGGTCACCAGATTTTCAAACCCCTATCTCCTATTGCAGCAGATCGGCGCTGCAATGTAGATAACAGTAAAGTTTTTTGTTTTTTTTCAAAAACGAGCATTTTTGGCCAAGTTATGACCATTTTTATATTTATGCAAATGAGCCTTTCTTATGTACAACTGGGCGTGTTTAAAGTTATGTCCAACTGGGCGTGTATTGTGTTCGTTACATCTGGGCGTTTTTACTTGTTTTACTAGCTGGGCGTTGTGAATAGAAGTGTATGATGCTGACGAATCAGCATCATCCACTTCTCTTCGTTACCACCCAGCTTCTGGCAGTTCACAGACACACACCGTGTCCTCGCTCATCCGACGCAATGAAGTTCCTGTGGGAGGAAGTGAGTGACGTCACAGCGTGATCTCGCGAGGACACGCTGTGTGTCTGTACACTGCCAGAAGCTGGGTGGTAACGAAGAGAAGTGGATGATGCTGATTCGTCAGCATCATACACTTCCATTCACAACGCCCAGCTAGTAAAACAAGTAAAAACGCCCAGATGTACACACACAATACACGCCCAGTTGGACATAACTTTAAACACGCCCAGTTGTACATAAGAAAGGCTCATTTGGATAAATATAAAAATGGTCATAACTTGGCCAAAAATGCTCGTTTTTGAAAAAAACAAAACGTTACTGTTATCTACATTGCAGCGCCGATCTGCTGCAATAGGAGATAGGGGTTTGAAAATCTGGTGACAGAGCCTCTTTAAATCATACAAGTTCTAATCTGTTTGTAGTGAACCAGTGGTCCTCATTTGACGTGTACTACTTCTTTGCACGCTACAACCCACAACGATCAGTGATGTTTGGATCCACTTGATTATTAATTCTTTCTGGTGCATCTGAATCCACTCTAGATACACAAAGTTATGGAGACAGGATGAGAATTTAGTTTTTTGCCCGGATGATCTGCATCTTTTTGTTCTGGCTTTGATTTTCATTTCTGATGATTAAAAGGGAATATTCAACAAAACAAATTCCCTTAATTTCAAGTTATTAAAGGGTTCATACAGGATTAGAAAAATAAGTCTGCAGTCTTCCAAAAATAGCACCACATTGGTCCGTCAGTTGTGACTAGTATTGCTGCTCTTCTCTCTTGAAGCATATGGGGCTGAGTAGCAATACCACACACAACCTGTGGGACAGGTGTGGCACTGTTTTTAGAAGAAAGCAGGCAAGGTTTTTAAATCCATACAACCCTTTAATGAAAAAGCTGTCATCCTTTTGTTTGGAAAAGCAGTGCAGGTCAAGAACTTTATTTTACATTTTGTAGGTTTTGGGACCGAGCATCTATGATTTTGTAATTGGCTATATAGAACTTACCAGTTTCATAAGGCCTTTAAACTAATATATGCATGTAGACTATGTATGTATGACATTTTTAAATACTTGAAAGTTTTACATTTTATTGGTAATGTATAAATAAATACATAAATAAGTGCACCTGGAAAGATGCCCACATAATATAGGTTGAAAATTATTCTCTGCCACATTGAAAAAACAAACTTAAAAGGGCTTTTTAAACACCCTATTAGAACAATGAGTAAATAGTGGGGAGAACCCATTTAAGACTTTGATTAATTAGCCGCAGTGGAGAGGAGCCGATACAAAGAGTCTCTCTGCCTCTGTGGAGGACCCGGCACAATACATTGACAACAAATTGATATTAGAGGTTTATTTTTCGCTGTTGTGGTGCTGCAGGTGAAATGAATGCTTGCTGCCAGGTTCCCCCACAGATTACAGGTGATCTCTGGGGGTACATTCAGATTAGTTTTGGGGAACCCTTGTATAAAGTCCACTATCACAGTGAAACAGGACTTAAAGAGAACCTTTCCCCTGCTGAGTGCAGCATGTTATAGGAAAGGCTTCACAAACACGGTCTCACGTAAAATTATTTTTCTAACTCCCTCCGTTATTTACATATCGGTGCTGTTATATTTGGCGCCCGATATGTAAATAAGCCCCTGAACAGTCAATAGGGCTTTTCTAACAAACTAAAAGGCAAGGGGTCGTGATCTCTTCGCTCTGACTCTGATCAATCAGCTGCGGTCAGTGTCAGGGTGGCGTGCGCTGTGTTCTCTCCCGCGAGAACACACACAGACTTTGTGGTTGGGCTGCAGATAGCGTGGGCGCGCGCTCGCACGGCCGTTCAAGCGCACATCAATGTATGTAAGTAGATCTACTTCTCCTCATCTGTGCTTCTCCTCCTCGTCTCTTCTCGTTCTGTGGCGGCGGGAGTGGTGATGTCGATGTGAGAGCGAACTGCCATGCGCGCATGCGGGCGTGCGTACGCTATCTACAGCACAACTACCAAGTCTGTGTGTGTACTCGCGGGAGGGAACACAGCGCAAGTCGCCCTGACTCTGTCCGCAGCTGATTGGACCGTGTCAGAGCGAAGACATCATGCCCCCTTGCCTTTTAGTTAGATAGAAACGCCCCATTGACAGTTCAGGGGCTTATTTACATATCGGGCGCCAAATATAACGGCACCGATATGTAAATAACGGAGGGAGTTAGAAAAATAATTTTACGTGGGACCCTGTTTGTGAAGCCTTTCCTATAACATGCTGCACTCAGCTGCACATGTTTGGGGAGGTGAAAGGTTGTCTTTAAATACTTGAATGCCCCTAAAACTCAGTAAAAGTGATGCTCCACTTTTGTGCATCTTTGCAAGACTGATTTGTATAAAGCTGTATTAATTGGGTAGTATGGCATTCTTCCAAGAAAAACTCGGCTTAGTATTAAACATGCACAGGACTTTGGTTTAATTTTTCATGCTCCACAGAATTCTGCTCGGTTGTCCTAAGTGGTGCTTCACTTTACCAGGCAATCTTTCATTATAAAACAACAAACAAAAAAACAAACAGAAAAAAACAACTAACGTGAAGATGCTTCGTTTACATTCAGCAAAAAACATCCTCATTCATAATACTAGTCTTGCACCTCAGAAGCCTAAAGGCAAAAAATGCCTGGTGCATTATTGTCTTCTTTGCATGAAAGTTGTGTTTTTTTGTGTGACTTTATTAACCCCTTAATGACCAGCCTATTTTAGACCTTAATGTTTTTTTACGGGACAAGTTGTAATTTTTAATAGCACCATTTTGGGGTACATAGAATTTATTGATTTACTTTTATTAACTTTTTGGGGGGGGGGGAATAGAAAAAAACCTGCAATTTTGCCACACTTTTTTGCGTCCTAAATTTACGCCATTTACCGTGTGGTATAAATAACACTAACTTTATTCAGTGGGATGTTGCGATTGCAACGATACCAAATTTGTATCGTTTTTGTATGTTTTACTACTTTTACACAGTGAAAACACTTTTTCAAAATTATTTGTTTTTGTGTCTCCATATTTGAAGAGACATAACTCTTTTATTATTTCGCTGATGCAGTTGTATGAGGGCTTTTTTTTTTGTGGGAAGACTTTTTGATCACTTTTTATCACATTTTTTTTTAAGGCTGGATTCAAAGAAAACAGCAATTTTTTAATTTTTTTTAATTTCTTTTCTTTACGACGTTCACCGTGCGGGTTAAATGATGTAATAAGTTTATAGTTGGGGTCGTTTCGGATGCGGCGATACCAAATATGCGTAATATTACTTTATTTTGTTTGTTAATAATAAAGAAGTTTGTAAGGGGGAAAAGTGGGTTTTCCTTTATTTTTTTTACATTTTGTTAAACTGTTTTTTTTTACTAGTCCCACTAGGGGACTTCACTATGCTATTATCCGATCGCATTTATAATACACTGCAATACTTCTGTATTGCAGTGTATTATGCCTGTCCATGTAAAACGGACAGGCATCTGCTAAGTCATGCCAGAGGCATGACCTAGCAGGCATATACTACAGGCAGACCTGGGATCCTTTATTAGGCTCCCGGCTGCCATCGGAGACACAGACACTCGGCGATCTTATCGCCGGGTGTCAGTGGGATGAGAGGGAGCTCCCTCCCTCTCTCAAAAACTACTCAGATGCGGCGCTCGCTATTGAGCGCCGCATCTGAGGGGTTAAACGGGTGAGATCGATACTAATATCGATCTCACCCGTTCGAGCAGGGATGCCCCTAACCCTCAGCTACCTCTGGCAGCTGAGAGCAGGGAGATTTAACGGCTCCCTGCTCTGTTTATTTATTCCGATGCAGTGCCGTAAAAAGGCTATTGCATCAGAATAAAGCCCGTTAGTGGCCGCCGTAAAAACACACTGGGGCGGTCACTAACGGGTTAAAATACATATGTAGAGTTAATCTGAAAAAATTATTTATATTATTTATCAGTAACTATACAAAGCAGGGCCATTTCAAGAGAATGTAGCTAACAGGGTGGACATACAAATATGCCTCCCACCCCCACTCAACACACTGCATGCCAAATATCTGCTCCGCTGTACTTTTTTTGAGGCAACTAGGCACGGACCCCAGCACAAGAGAGAAGGGAAACATTCCCTAAGGAAATATTTATATTCTCCCTTGTATTGGGCTCCTCTATTACTTATGAGGGTATGTTCACACTCCCTATTTACGGACGTAATTCAGGCGTTTTACGCCTCGAATTACGCCTGAAAAAACGGCTCCAAACCGTCTGCAAACATCTGCCCTTTGAATTCAATGGGTCTTACGGTGTTCTGTGCAGACAAGGTGTATTTTTACGCGCCGCTGTCAAAAGATGGAGCGTAAAAAGACGCTTGCCTCAAAGAAGTGCATGTCACTTCTTGGGACGTAATTGGAGCCGTTTTTCATTGACTCCATTGAAAAACAGCTCCAATTACGTTCGTAATGGACGCCGCGAAAAACGCGAGTACTTGTCAAAACATCTGAAATTCAGGAGCTGTTTTTGCCTGAAAACAGCTCCGTAATTTCAGACGTACTTGGCGTTGCCGTGTGAACATACCCTGATAAAAAATGGGGCATGTGTAAATTTTCAGAAATGTTACGATTAGCAGCTGGACTGCTGCTAATCAATTACTTCTGTTATCTCTGTGTTTGAGCGTTGCTAGGCAATGTCTTTTGTCTGAGTTTGGATTTGGTCATCATTTAGCTTTGCCTGGTTAGTTATGGTGGAGTACTTTCTTGGGCTCATATATACTTCAGGCCTGGATCACTCTGGTGCTGGTTATACTGTTTCTGGTAAGTGCTAAACTCTTATTAGATTCTTGTTAGTGACTTGGTTCTTGTCTATGTGTTTGTATTATGAGACCTGTTGGTCCTCTGAGAGATCTAGTCTTTACTCTCTCTTTCTCTGTCTCCCTCTCTCTCTCTCCACGCAACAAATAAATTCTACCTCCTCATTGAATTCAGTGGGGAAAATCCACAACAAAAAAGCAGCGATTCCACAGCATAAATTGACATGCTTTTCCAGATAGAAACTATGTGGATTTACACATTAGCAACTCTAAGTCCAGAGGGTTTCAATACTGAAATAAAGTTTAACATGTTTCTTCTGCCTTGGAAGTTTTTTGACAATGGATGCGTGGATACTTGCTGGGCCAGCATCCCTTGCCACCCTCTTTATTGATGCTATATACTACCCATTTAATTGGGATAACCATATTTACTTGATGCATTGGACATTATATTGTCTTTGGTTTTCTCTGAGCTGAACTGTGGACTCTGCTTTGGGCTGGTGGGGACCTGGTCATTATGCCTTAAATGATATTGGACTAACTCCCTACCACCCTGAAGCAGACTTCCACCTGCTTCAGGTGGTGGGGACACAGTCCTTATGCCTCAAACAGCATCTTTTTACCTCCCTGAAGCAGGCTCTTATGGTGGGCTATTTATTATGTTTTATTATTATATTTTTTTTTTATTATTATTATTTTTTTTATATCAATTTAAATATTTATTTTTGTTGTGTTTTTCAGAAAGGGACACTGCGGATTGTCTATAAATTACAGAGAAGACGATACTCTGCAGTCTATTATGTGTATATATTTTTGTTTATATAAATATACTTCCTTTACTTTGGAATTACATGACACCATTAGTTGTATCTGTTGTTTAGAAAGAGAAATATATATGTTCCTATTTGGAAAATGGAATTATTTTCAATGTGAAAAAACATTTGTAATGACTTATCTTAGGTTTGCTGTAGAGTTTCAATTTTGGGTCATGTTCCTATAAAGATGCCGCATTGACTTGCACTGATTGAATATCTATGAGGAAATCCCTGACAGGGATGAAACGCGTCAGATGAAGTCATTAAGGTGCTAACAACAGGTAGTGACGTCCATCCTGCCGTGTAAACTCAGTTGATGCCTAATGCCATATGAGGAATAGCACAATACGTTCTTTGAACTTTCTTCCCTGGCCATATATTGCGTGGACTTCTGTATACTATGAAGGGTAGTTTTTTCCCTATGGTAATCATCTTATATATCTTGAAATGAAATCCAGATGCAGATGAGAATAACCGCGGAGACTGGACTGAGGAACACGTGAATCCTTGCGATAAAACCCCTTATATGTGAGCGAGGATGTGATGGCTTAGACCGGGCCAGGTCAAGACCAGAATGGTTATCCTTTATTTCGTGAGAACTCTTTCCCTGCTCCTTAACGTTGAAAAATAGGATCAGACATAGGAATAACCAAAAGCGCTTATAGCCATGGCGTGTGCACTCTGAAAACCAGAATCTATGAACAGATGAGTATAAAATGAACATTTGCAATTAGTTAGAATTCCATATATTACTACCTCTTTCAACGGAGACTATGCTGATAAAGGACTTATATCGCAGCAAGTGTGTATAAAGCCAAACGTTTTTTGATAAAAGAGGACTTTGGTCAACTTTACTTCACTTCCCCTTTTTCCTCTATGTAACCCCTTAAAACCTATTATAGGGACCAATTATTAAAGGGAACCTGTCACCAGCATTTCACCTATTGAACTTTACTTATCCCTCACTGGCCGCTGCTATCAAAAGTTCATTGCCGTTATCCCCTCTCCTAAACTCCTCCTCCGACTGTAAATAACGGTCTGCAAACATTTTGCGCCTTTTATCGTAATAATCCGGTGTCCCTTTGTACGCACACACCAGAATAAGACATCAATGGACAAGCGCTGGATTTTGTGTGCTGAGGGAAGGCGAGGAGCTGTCAATCAAAAGTAAGGAGTCGGGGTAAACTCGGAAAGACTTGAGGAATAAAGATCTGACTCTTTTCAAAAGAAGATTTGACTCTTTTCAAACAAAGATATGCCTCTTTTCTGCTCATTAGCATACGGTGTAGGAACACGAAAAAACTGAATACTAAAGCTACAGAGCCGACTAAGAAGACAATTATAGGTTATATAGAAATGATTTTTCACTCACCACCACCTGGTATTGCTGGTTTAAGAGGTGAAATGTTGGTGACAGGTTCCCTTTAAGGGAATTTTTGCATGTTGATATGTTTCATTTTATGTAGGTTTCATGCATAGGGGAGGGAAGAAAATGATCTATCTACATACTCTAAGGGGAATTGAATTTATGTAAATCCTATCAAACCTGACCAGGTGGTGTGTTTTGTATTTATCAGTTTACTACCGCTAAGCAATGGGAACCACGATGCCAGAAATGTGGCACGTGATGCTGAGCCCTCTGATTGGCTGTAGCGGTAACATGCTGGGCGCTTGTAAACAGACTAGGAGAACCGCTGGTGGGTCAGTGCTGGATCACCAGGCAAAAAGAGAAAGGTGAGTATTGATTCTATTTTTGTTTGGTCACATTTGTAGCTGTTTGTTAAAAAAAATGTTCACAAGTTAGAAAACCCCTTTAATGTGTAAGATTTAAATATTAATCTAAGGCTTCGTTCACATGTGCCCCGGGACTCCGTTCATGGGTTCCATTAGACTTTCCGTCAGGGGAACCCATGAACGGAATCCGGAAACCATAGGTGTTCCTTTGCATCACCATTGATTTCAATGGTGACGGATCCGGTGCAAATGGGTTCAGTTTGTCACCGTTGTGTAAGGGTTTCGCCGTTTTGACAAAATCAATACCATAGTCTACTGCGCTATTCAGTCCGTCAAAACTATGGAACCCATACACAACTGTGGCAAAGAAAAAACATTTGCACCAAATCCATCACCATTGAAATCAATGGTGATGCAAATGGAAACCTATGATTTCCGTTTAAGTTTGGATTCCGTTCATGGGTTCCCCTGACGGGAAGCTCTGACGGAACCCATGAACGGAGTCCCGACGCAGATGTGAACGAATCCTATGGGTCAATGCACAAGATGCGTATTATGTGCGGTTTTGCCACGCGTATTTGCGTAATACAGTACCATCATAGACAATGAGATTCCAGGGAATCTCATGCTCACGCTGTAGTATATTTCAGGTAAATTGACCCGCAGTGCATATTTTCGAAACCGCAGCATGTCAATTTATCCCGGGAATCTGCTTGCGAATTCTATCCTTGTAGTTCTACAGAAATACTCAGCAAAACCTATAGCATGAAATCGCTGCGATTTACGCAGCAAATTGTAAAAACTGCACTGAAAAAAAGACATAAAAAACGCACCTTCAAGTTTGTTTTCTCCTGCCAATTTCTTGCGGTTTTACTGCGTATTTTCCGCAGCAAAATACGCAACGTGTGCATGTAGCCTAAATGTTAATTTGAGGAAATACATGAGCATAAAGCTAGTATACACAGATTGATTTTGTGTATATGTAAGTCTTTATTCAGACGAACGGGAATTACGTCCGTGCAACGCGCGTGTTTTTCACGCGCGTTGCACGGACCTATATTAGTCTATGGGGCCGTGCAGACATGTGCGTGAGTCCGCTGAAAAAAAGTCACGACATGTCTGTTCTTTGGCCGTTTTGCGCGAATCACGCACACATTGAAGTCAATGGGTGCGTGAAAACCACGCATGTCGCACGGAAGCATTTCCGTGCGAACAGCGTGATTCGCGCAACAGCTGTCAAACTCTGAATGTAAACAGAAAAGCACCACGTGCTTTTATGTTTACAAACATCCAAATGGAGTGTCATAATGATGGCGGCTGCGCGAAAAGCACGCAGCCACGCATCATATGCTGCTGCCACACGGAGCTGTTAAGTGGCTTTTGCGCACGCAAAACGCTGCGATTTTGCGTGCGCAAAAATGCCACGCTCGTGTGAATCCAGCCTAAAGCGGTTTTGTACTGACAATATCTACTGATAGATCAGTCACTGGCACACTTATTTAATCAAGATAAAAAATATTCTATGTTGGATCTCATAATATCAGCAATTTATATTATTGTTATATATGCACACATAATAATTCACTGCTTTTGGATTAATGAGATTTCTAACTACAATATCTGGAAAGTACACTCCGTATTGAACTTTCCAGTCTTGTTCTTCACTGGCGGAGTCCTAACTAGAGTATGCTTTTAATTACCAAGTTTGAAGTTTACAACGGAAATAGGTTTTCTTAAGGAAACAAGACTTTCCCATAAAGATTTATAGGACAGACAGGTGCACACAAGCATAATGAGCGCAAAGTTTATGTGGTTATCTTTCATTCAATAATGTGCATTTAAATGTGCCAATTTGAAATGACATTTTAATACTGTTTAAACTTAGATTTTTGTTGGTTTAAAGTGATTAAAATACTTGAATCTAGCAATACATTTATACTGAAGAGTTTTGGGTTCTACCGCTTGATATGACAATATTGCATTGTTATGTCCATGGCCACGGGCCGTTAGGCTCACTCACCTCCTGACGGCCGTAGCCATGGATCTGCGAGCGCTGGCCCCAGTCTCCTCCTCAGGAGACGCCAGCGCTCACTTCCGCTCACCTCGGCTGGGTCCCTCAGGGTGCGCGCACACGCTCGTGCCCGCTCTTAAAGGGGCAGCGCGCGCACCAGACTTTAATGTACAGTGTGGGCCATTTATATGGATACACCTAAATAAAATGGGAATGGTTGGTGATATTAACTTCCTGTTTGTGGCACATTAGTATATGGGAGGGGGGAAACTTTTCAAGCTGGGTGTTGACCATGGCGGCCATTTTTAAGTCGGCCATTTTGTATCCAACTTTAGTTTTTTCAATGGGAAGAGGGTCATGTGACACATCAATCTTATCGAGAATTTCACAAGAAAAACAATGGTGTGCTTGGTTTTAACGTTACTTTATTCTTTCATTAGTTATTTACAAGTTTCTGACCACTTATAAGATGTGTTCAAAGTGCTGCCCATTGTGTTGGATTGTCAATGCAACCCTCTTCTCCCACTCTTCACACACTGATAGCAACACCGCAGAAGAAATGCCAGCACAGGCTTCCAGTATCCGTAGTTTCAGTTGCTGCACATCTTGATGAAGAATGGCCCCACTATCTTTGTACCCCATATACCACACCACATTTTTGTGTTCCAGCAGTCTTGGAGAGATCTATCCAATGTGGGTTAGAGTCAGACCAATAGCGGTGGTTTTGTTTGTTAACTTCACCATTCACATAAAAGTTTGCCTCATCACTGAACAAAATTTTCTGTGTAGACTGAGGGTCCTGTTCCAGTTTTTGTTTTGCCCATTCTGCAAATTCAGTGTGCCAATCTGGGTCATCCTCGTTGAGATGCTGCAGCAGCTGGAGTTTGTAAGGGTGCCATTTGTGAGTAGCTAATATCCGCCGAAGGGATGTTCGACTGATGCCACTCTCCAGTGACATGCGGCGAGTGCTACGCTGTGGGCTCTTGCTGAATGAAGCTAGGACAGCCACTGATGTTTCTTCATTAGTGACAGTTTTCATGCGTCCACATTTGGGCAAATCCAACACTGAACCAGTTTCACGAAACTTTGCAAGCAGTTTGCAAACTGTAGCATGGGAGATAGGTGGTCTCGTAGGGTGTCTTGCATTGAAATCTGCTGCAATGACCCGGGTACTGCGTTCACCAGACATCAACACAATTTCTATCTGCTCCTCACGTGTTAACCTCTGCGATATGTCAATGGCTGTAAACAAAGAGAAGCTTGTAAATAACTCATGAAAGAATAAAGTAACGTTAAAACCAAGCACACCATTGTTTTTCTTGTGAAATTCTCGATAAGTTTGATGTGTCACATTACCCTCTTCCCATTGAAAAAACGAAAGTTGGATACAAAATGGCCGACTTCAAAATGGCCGCCATGGTCAACACCCAGCTTGAAAAGTTTCCCCCCTTTCATATACTAATGTGCCACAAACATGAAGTTAATATCACCAACCATTCCCATTTTATTTAGGTGTATCCATATAAATGGCCCACCCTGTATAATTAGCCCATGAGTACCCTGGACTATAAGAAGGGCCCAGCCCCTTTCTTCCATGCCTGAGCGTTGTTTGTCGTATCCTAGTTTGTCTATGCAAATGGTCTCCTAGTGTTTTCCAGTTCCCCGTACCTGTATCCTGGCCATGGACCCCGCTGGTCGATCCAAGACCAAGATAACATCGCAAAAGATGCGGACGGATATGCTAGACCTCTGGTCTCGACAGGACCAACTCCTCAAAGGCTTTGAACATTCTCGCACGTCGGCAGGAGGCACAAGCAGCCGTTCCTCCTACTACACCTCCTGGCAGTACTGATCCTCAGACTACACCTCCTAGCAGTATTGATCCTCGTTTTTCTTTGCCACTTCCTGACCGCTATGATGGTATGATGGAGACGCAGGTACCTGTCATGGATTTTTGAACCAGTGCCAGATCCACTTCAGCCTGTATTCAAGGGCATTTTCGTCTGATGGCGCAAGGGTCGCTTTCATCCTCTTTCTTTTCACTGGCAAGGCCCTTGTATGGGCGAACGCTATCTGGGAGAGACCAGTGACTTCCAGGGGCTCCTCCGGACATTTCACACGGTTCTTGTGGAGCCTGGACGAGACTCGCAGACGCACTTCGGGACTCTGTCTATATTGCGGCCTCGGAGGCCATCTTGTGCGTCTGTGTCCCCAGAAGCCCCAAAGCCTAGGGTTGCTAGGAGAGACAACCTTGGGCAAAGAGGGACTCCCGTCTAAATTGTCCATACCCATGACCATAGTGTCCGGAGAGAAAACGCATCAGGTCTCTGTGTATCTGCACTCTGGATCCGCTGCTAATTTCATTTGTAGAGACCTGGTGGACTTTCTTCAATTACCCACTACCCCCCTGTAGAGACATGGTTGCATTGGTAAATGGACTACCTCTGCCAGACCCAGTTATAGCTGTGACCAAGCCGCTGAGGCTCCAAGTAGGGGCTCTCCACTCCGAGCTTCTATCGTTCTATGTCTTATGCAAGGCCGTTAACCCCGTGCTGCTGGGCCTGCCTTGGCTCCGACTCCATGCCCCAGTCCTGGACTGGGACTCTGGAGAGGTTCTCCAGTGGGGCCCGAGTGCCACAGCCATTGCCTGGTGCAGATTAGTTTGGTTCAGCCTCCTCTGCCTCGGTCATTGGCAGGATTGCCTGGTCATTATGCTGCATTTTTGGACGTCTTCAGCAAAAGGGAGGCGGAGACACTGCCCCCACACCGGGCGTATGACTGTCCTATCGAGCGGATTCCTGGTGCATCCCTTCCCCGTGGTAGGGTATATCATCTCTCCTTGCCAGCGACTCTGTCCATGTCCGCCTATGTTAAAGAGAACTTGTAGAGGGGCTTCATACGGAAGTATTCCTCCCCGGCAAGAGCCGGGTTCTTCTTCCTCAAGAAGAAGGATGGCTCCCTGCGTCCTTGTATTGACTACCGGGGTCTCAACCAGATCATGGTGAAAAATAAGTATCCATTGCCACTGATCTCAGAACTGTTTGATCGTATACATGATGCCAAGAGTTTTTCCAAACTAGACCTGCGTGGGGATTACAACCTTATCCGGATTTGCCGTGTTGACAAATGGAAGACTGCATTTAACACCCGTGATGGACACTAGTAATGCCCTTCGGCCTGTGTAATACTCCCGCAGTCTTCCAGGAGTTCGTTAATGACATTTTCCGTGACCTCCTCTATGTTTGTGTTGTTGTCTATCTTGATGACATCTTGATTTTTTTCTCCAGATCCTATGACGCATCAGAGACATGTCCGTCAAGTTTTGCTGCGGTTAAGGGAGACTCGTCTGTACGCCAAGTTGGAGAAGTGCGTGTTTGAAAAAGATGCTCTACCTTTCCTGGGCTACATTGTCTTGAATAGAGGTCTCAAGATGGATCCTGAGAAGGTAAAGTCTGTCCTGGAATAGCCACGTCCTCAAGGCTTGAGGGCCATACAGCGCTTTCTGGGATTTGCCAATTTTTACAGACAGTTCATTCCAAACCTCTCCTCACTGACATCTCCTATCTCTAACCTCACTAAGAAGGGCATGAATGCCAAGGTGTGGACTCCTGAGGCAGATTCCGCATTCAATAGCCTGAAGAGTGCCTTCACGTCAGCCTCTATCCTCCATCATCCAGATGTTTCCCTACAGTTCTCGTTTGGAGGTGGATGCATCCTCTGTTGGTGCTGGTGAACTCCTGTTCCAGAGAGGTTCCAAGGGCAAGTCAATGGTATGTGGATATTTCTCTAAGCTCTTCTCTTCCGCAGAACGCAACTACTCGATTGAGGATCGGGAGTTATTGGCAATCAAATTGGCCCTGGAAGAGTGGAGACATCTACTAGAGGGCGCAGCTTATCCCATCCTGATTTTTACGGACCACAAGAATCTCACCTATCTTCAGACGGCCCAATGGCTGAACCCTCGTCAGGCCAGGTGGTTGCTGTTCTTTACCAGGTTCCAGTTTGAGCTCCATTATCGCCTGACCGACAAGAATGTGAGGGCCGATGCCTTGTCCAGGTCTTTCGAGACAGAAGACACCATGGAAATTCCACAGAACATTATTGATCCGTCTTGCATTGTCTCTGTCAACCCCCTGCGAGTTGGAGACATTCCTCCAGGGAGGAGATTTGTGCGCGTGGCTGACAGAGGGAGAACCCTCCGCTGGGGACACTCCTCTAGACTGGCAGGTCATGCGGGGTCCCGTAAGACCCGAGATCTGATTGCCCATCATTTCTGGTGGCCCACGCTGCCTAAAGACATTATGGACTTTGTTTCTTCCTGCTCAGTGTGTGCAGCTAACAAGGTCGCTCACTCCAGACCTGCTGGCCTGCTCCAGCCAGTGCCCGATGCTCCCTGACAGCATATAGCTATGGACTTTATCACTGACCTGCCTCTCTCTGTTGGATGCAGAACTGTCTGGGTGGTGGTGGATCGATTTTCGAAAATGGCCCACTTCGTTCCTCTGACCGGTCTCCCTTCTGCTCCTCAACTGGCCAAGCTTTTCATCCAACACATCTTCTGCCTGCACGGCTTGCCGCAGGATATTGTGTCTGATCGGGGCGTTCAGTTCACCTCGAAGTTCTGGAGAGCCCTCTGCGGACTCCTAAGTGTAAAGTTGGACTTTTCCTCGGCCTACCATCCTCAATCCAATGGTCAGGTCGAGAGGATCAATCAGATCTTGGAGAACTACCTACACCATTTCATCTCCAAGCAGCAGGATGACTGGGTGCAGTGGACTGAATTCTCATACAATAATCACACCAGCAAGTCCACAAGGAATACACCGTTCTTTATTGTCTATGGCCAACACCCACGAATTCCTCTCCCGATGCCTGATATGTCCGAGGTACCAGCTGCTGATACTGCTTTTGGGGACTTTCTTCAGATCTGGCAGCAGACGCGATCCTCCATCCTGCTGGTGGTCGACCGCATAAAACGGAAAGCGGACACAAGGAGAAGAGAACCTCAATGCTCCTACCCTTCTGAAGACATTTCTCTCTCGCTCTGGCCCCAAGAAGAGGGGGCGTAAGAGGGGGGGATACTGTCATGTCCATGGCCGTGGGACGTCAGGCTCACTAACCTCCTGATTGCCGCAGCCATGGGTCTGCGATCGCTGGCCTGTCTCCACCTCAGGAAACGCCAGCGTCACTTCCGCTCACCTCGGCCGGATCCCGTAGAGTGCGCGCGCACGCTTGTGCCCGCTCTTAAAGTTGCAGCGCGTGCACCGGACTTTAATGTATAATTCGCCCATGAGTACCCTTTACTATAAGAAGGGCCCAACCCCTTTCTTCCATGCCTGAGCGTTGTTTGTCGTATGTCTATGCAAATGGTCTCCTAGTGTTTTCCAGTTCCCAGTGTTCCCCGTACCTGTATCCTTTATCCCGTGCTATCCTGGCCAAGTGCTGTGCTGTAGTCAAGCTGTGCTGTATTCCCCGCCTGTCCTACTTTTCCACGCCTGATGTCTACCTGCTGTCTAGTCCCAGCCGAACCTGCCTTGCTACTGTCCGAGCTGCAATAGGTACACTATACGATCATTTTTTTATTTTTGTACATCTAAATACTGTACAGATGAACTACATAATATATGAAAAGGTAGGCAAGTATATGAATAGCAGTAATAAAGTGCATAGGTGCATGAAGTGGGACTGTACTGCATAAAAGGCAAGTATGTAAACACAATCCGAGACGAAACCCTTACCAATTGTGAACTGATCATTCATATGCACTAAGATGAGCTTCCCAACCAGCATCATATTGAAGAAAAAACTGAAATATACAGACCAAACCACACTAGACGTGCATTGACCACACTAAATGCGCACTCAGAAACAACAGCGAAGCATACACTTTAACCCCTTCAGGACACAGCCTGTTCTGGCCTTGAGGACGAAGCCGATTTGTTCAAATCTGACGTGTTACTTTATGTGGTAATAACCTGGGAATGTTTTTGCCTATCCAAGTGATTCGGAGATTGTTTTCTCGGGACATATTGTACTTTATGTTAGAGGAAAAATGAATTCAGTATTTATTTGAAAAAAAAACAAACACCTACATTTACAGAAAATTTGCAAAAATTTGCATTTTTCGAAATTTAAATGTATCTGCTTGTAAAACAGATAGTAATACCACACAAAATAGTTACTAGTTGACATTTCCCATATGTCTACTTTATGTTTGCATCGTTTTTTTAAAGTCCTTTTATTTTTCCAGGACGTTACAAGGCTTAGAACTTTAGCAGCAGTTTCTCACATATTCAAGAAAATTTCAAAGGCTATTTTTTAATGGACCAGTTCAGTTCTGAAGTGGCTTTGAGGGCCTTAGATTTTAGAGAGTCCCCATAAATCACACCATTTTAAAAAACTGCACCCCTCAAAGTATTCAAAACAGTATTTGGAAAGTCCAGAGTCAAAACAGCCGTCTAGCAGGAAATTTTAGAGCACTTCATGCTTCCCTCTACTGACAAGCTTTATGGAGATGCTGATTTCATTTTCCAGCAGGACTTGGCACCTGCCCACACTGTCAAAAGTACCAAGGCCTGGTTTAATAACCACAGTAACCCTGCGCTTAAAATGAACAGCAAACCCGCCTGACCCACACCCCATAGAGAATCTATGGGGTATTGTCAAGAGGAAGATGAGAGACACCAGACCCAACAATGCAGACGAGCTGAAGGCCGCTATCAATGCAACCTGGGCTTCCATAACACCTCAGCAGTGCCACAGGCTGATCGCCTCCATGCCACGCCACATTGATGCAGTAATTCATGCAGAGTCGGAGCCCCGACCAAGTATTGAGTGCATATTGTCACGTTGGGTGCGTGGGCCCACTAGGCCATACCGCCTTAACGGTATGGCAGCTGGCCAACAGGACACATGTCAAAGTCTATAGTTCATATCTGTGGTAGTTTCAGACAGTAGCAAGACAGGCTCGGATGGGACTTAGGCAGCAGGCAGACACCAGGCGTGGTGTAGCAGGACAGGCGTAGTACTCAGCACAGCACCACTCAAACTCAATACGGCACTTGAACCAGGATAACTCTGGATACAGGTTACAGGTAGCAGGAACGGGAACACTGGGAACTGGAAGACACTTAGGAGAAAATTTGCAGAGACAAACTAGGGTAACGACAACAACGCTCAGGCAATGCAGGAAGGGGCAGAGCCCTTCTTATAGTCCAGGGTGCTCATGGGCTAATTTGGTCTTTAATTCAGATACGCACGCTGGCCCTTTAAAAGCGGGCACGAGCATGGAGGAGACAGGGACCAGCGCTCGCTGAGCCATGGCTGCGGCTGTCAGGAGGTATGCAAACCTGGCGGCCCGAGGCCATGGGCACGACACATATACTGTATATACTTTTTAGTAGGCCAACATTTCGGTATTAAAAATCATTTTTGACATTGGGCTTATATAATATTCTAAATTTCTGAGACACAAAATTTTGGGTTTTCATTAGGTGTTAGCCAAACAGAAAAATAAAAATGCTGGAAATAGATCATGAATCTATATAATATAGGAGTTACACTTTTTGAATTGAATTACTGAAATAAATTAACTTTTTAATGATATTCTAATTCATTGAGAAGGACTTGTATATTTTAGGCACCATGTCAGGTTTGAAGAGGTCTTGTGGTGACAAAACAGTGGAAACCCCCCAAAAGTGACGCCATTTTGGAAACTATACCCAAAGGAATTTATCTAGGGGCATAGTTAGCATCTTAACCCCACAGGTTTTTAGCTAAATTTATTGGAATAAATCTGTGAAAATGAAATTCCACTTTTTTTCTGGCAAAACATCTTTAATTTTTACAAGGAATAATGGAGATAAAGTCCCACATTATTTGTAAAGCAATTTCTCCCGATTACGGCATTACCCCATATGTGGTAAAAAAAACTGCCGTTTAGACCCACGGCAGGGCTCAGAAGGGAAGGAGCGCCATTTGGATTTTGGAGCGCAGATTTTGCTGGAATGGTTTTCGGTGCCATGTCACGTTTGCAACGCCCTGGAGGGACCAAAACAGTGGAAACACCCCAAAAGTAACCCAATTTTGGAAACTACACCCCTCTATAAATTTTCTAGGGGTATAGTGAGCATTTTGACCTTATAGTTTTTTTTGCTGAATTTAGTGGAATTAGGCCAAGAAAATGAATATCAACATTTTTTCCAATAAAATTTTTCATTTTTTTCATTTTTACAAAGGATAAAGGAGAAAAAGCCACCCAAAAGCATTTTCTCCAGAGTACGGAAATACCCCAAAAATTTTTTTTCATTAGAAATGAATTAACCATTTCAGGACTGATCAATTTTGGCTTTTCCATTATAGTTATTCACTCCCTGCCTTCCAAGAGCAATAACTTTTTTTATTTTTCTGTCAATAGAGCGGTGTGAGAGCTTATTTTTTGCAGGAGTTGCAGATTCGATTGACACCATTTAAAGTACCATATAATGTACTGGTAAACTGAAAAAAAAATATTTGCTGGCAGAAATTGGAAATAACTGCGATTCCTCCATTTTTGTTTGGGTTTGGTTTTTACTGCTTTCACCGTGTGGTAAAAATGACAACTAAATGTATTTTGCAGATCAATATGATTATGGTGATAGCAAATATATATATAGTTTTTTTTATATTTTACTACTTTTACAAAGAAAAAAATTGTTTTGTTTCACCACATTCCAAGAGCCATAACTTTTTTTTTTTGGAAGATTGAGCGGTTTGAGGGCTTATTTTTTGCGGGCCAAGTTATCATTTTTGTTGGTAACATTTTTTGGTAAATACAACTAAGAGCTAAGGTGACCATAAAAAAAAAACGATTTTTGGCATTTTAAATTTTTTATTTTTTATGGCCTTTACTGTGCGAGTTAAATAATAGTATATTGTACTAGTTCGGACTTTTACGGACGCAACGATATTAATTGTGTTTATTTTTTAGATTACTTTAGAGGAAAAATGGGAAAAAGTTTTGGGTTTTTTTTTTACCGTAAATTATTTTTTGCTATTATGTCATGTTGCGTGAGGGGGTTAATGCACAGTGGAAGGTGCGAAGTGAAAATTGGAATTTCCCACTGATATGCCATTTTAGTGCAAAATATATATATATATATATATATATATATATATATATATATATATATATATATATATATATATATAGTGCAAATGTTGTTGCAAGTTTGTGCCACTAAAGAGAACTATATTATAAACTGTTAAGCTGTATAAACTGTATATACATCCATATATGTGGATGTAAACTGCTGTTTGTAGGGCTCAGAAGGGAGGGAGCGCCATTTGACTTTTGGAGTGTAGATTTAGCTTGGAAATAGTTCTGTTTGGGGTTTTACTGGTATTTCAGTTTATAATGTGGGGTTGTATGTAATCTATGCAGAGTACATCAGGGCATAATAAGAGGGTATAATAATGTGTTAAATAAATAATAATTCATATGTGTGGCCAGAGTCGCACTGATAAACGGTGCCCAATCTTATCCACTTTTAGTACACCCTGCACATGTTGCATCGCCATATTCTGAGAGCCAGAACTATATTTTTTCTCCAACAGAGCTGTGTGAGGGCTTATTTGTTGCGGTACAATCTGTCGTTTTCATTGGTACCATTTTGGGGTACGTGCGTTTTTTTTTTTTTTGGCACAGTTTATTCTTTTTTTTTGGCATCCAAGGTGACCAAAAACCATAAATTGTGACAATGCTTTTTATTTTTTACGGCGTTCACCCTGGGCTATAAATGACAATTTTACTATATTCTGCGGGTCGATATGATTACAGCAATACTATATGTATATCGTTTTTTATGTTTTGCAGCGTTTGCACAATAAAATCACTTTTTTATAAAATAAATAATTTTTTGTATCACCATATTCTGAGAGCCATAACTTTAATTTTTCAGTCAAAAAAGCTGTGTAAGGGCTTTTTTTTTTGCGGGACAAGCTGTAGTTTTTATTTGGTACTATTTTGGGGTACATGCGACTTTTTGATCTATATTTTGGGAGGGGTGGTTTATTTTTATTTTTTTGCGGTGTTCACCTTGCGGAAAAACAACATTATACACCAAATATGAGTACTTTTTATGTTAACGTTTTCATTTTTTTTCTTATGATAATAGATTTATTACAGGAAAAAAGCTGTTTTGTTTTTGTAACATAACTTTTATTTTTCCGAAATCAGCAGCAAATGACCACTGACCGGCAACAGGGGAGACCAGGACAGACACCCTGCACAGTTAACCACCGCTGCGGTGTAGCGTCGCGCGACAGTTAACTGTTAAATTGCAGATCGCAATTGTGCGTCGAGATGCACAAACTAACTGCTCGCCTGGATGTGCAGTTACGTCAAGGTGCAGGGAGGGGTTAAGACTGAGTTCACACTAGGCGTATCTGCACTGTGCACTGCAGGGAATTCTGGGTGAAAAACCGCACCAAACTGTGGTGCAGTTTTTAGCCCGGAATGTCCGCTGCGGAAAACTGCAGAAATTAGCTGGCCTGTTAGCAGGACAGCCTTCTGAAATGACGTTTCCTCCCAGGAGACCACTGCAGCCTGTGATTGGCTGCAGCGGCGGTCAAATGGGAGGAAGCGTCATCCCAGGAGGTCAGCCCTCTGACGACCTCCAGACCGGCCTCCTGGTATGATGTTTCATCCCATGTAAACCTCGCTACAGCCTGTAATTGGCTGCAGCGGTGACATGGGATGAAACGTCATCCCAGGAAGCCGGCCTGGATGAAGAAACACAGACTCCTGGGTAAGTATAAGATAATTATTTTTTTATGAGCTGCGTTATTTGCGCCAGAATCGATGCGAACCCTCCACAAAAAAAGCAGCAACTGCTATTTGTTGTGGGTTTTACCTCTCTATTGAATTCAATGGGGAAAACCTGCAACAAATAAGCAGAGTTTACACAAATAGAATTGACATGCTGCAGAATAAAATTCTGCACCGCAAGTCAATTTCTGAGCATTTTTCCAGCTCCGTATTTACACAGCGTGTGGATGAGATTTGTTTTATCCCATCCACTTTGCTGCTACTGTATTTGCTGCGTAAAAATTGCTGCAGGGAGCATGTTACAGAGCAGAAGGAGCTGAGCAGATTGATATATAATTGTGTGCAAAAAGATTTAGTATAATTTATTCATTTACATCTCATTCTGGGAATAGGAGTCCAGTGGGAGGTGCTAATCACTGATTGACAGCTATCTGTACTCACACTCATACACTGTAAACATACAAACAAAATAATATTCCTTTGCTGAAACCGGACAATCCCGTTAAAACTACTGCCCAGTTTTTCTGTCACTATATAAAATATATACACTATATAAAATAAAATCATTCACCGAAATTAAAAAAAACATAGTTCCGTAAGTCTCACCTGGCACTCATCTTCCTTCCTACAGCTTCAAACTGGAGATAGCAAGCAGATGCTGGTAAATGATGTCACCAGCCCTCGCCCTTAAACTCAATAGAGAAGACTGTGCTAATGTCTAGGATTAGGCACAAGCAGTGTCCTGAGGACGGAGGCGGTTTCGACTAACAAGTCACATGCAGGGACTAGTATGTCTCATGCAGGTAAGCGTCAGTCTAAAGACATGGTGACAACCCATTGCCATGACTACTGTTGCAATTGTGCTAGCGAAGAAATAAAATGTCATGGCTGAATATAACTATCCACTACATTTCATGTAAAGTCTGTTTAAAGTACATTTCTTCTAGACCTTTATGAGTTATGGTTATATAGCATTACGAGCATGCAGATGGGAAATTCTCTTATCTTTCCTTCTTTAACACTCTCTCTACCATTGTACTTGCTGATGGATTCTTCTTAGAAAATTTGACTTTTTTTCCAGTACCAGAGTAATAATTACAGTATATTGCAAAATGGTTTTAGGTTCCAAACAGTAGTTAAGTTTCTAAAGTAGAAATGACACCTTCTTCCTGGGGCTACATTGCTCAATTAGAATGTGCAGATGTCTCTGAAGAAGCTTCCCATGAATGTACATTTGGCTTCCCTAGTTCTTGAAATGGTTGTCACTGGTTAATGGCGTTTTTACTCACTTTGATGATATTTTCTGAAGTTCTCTGTAATATGGAGCTACGGCATGACACTGATATTTTGATAAATTTGATCTGAAGTTATTTCAGTTTTCCCTGGGTCTTTAGCAAAAGAATAGGAGAGGGGTCTGAAAATTTGTGAGAAAAGTAGTATTAAACCTAAGAATTATGGTCTCACGAGATAGGTTAGGGTGACTTAAATGAGAAAGTCAACTTTGAATCTTCTTTATTTGTAATTGTTAGTGTTAAATGCTCTTTAACACATTTGCTGCCAGGGGTACCTCCGGTAACCAGGACCATTTTTAGACTTTTGACATGTACAAAAATAAATACATTACACTAAACCCCCATACCCATATATTTTCCAAAAATAGACACCTGGCACATTGTCAAAATGACACTCAGCACTTTATACATACAAGCACCTTCATGCAATTTTGTGTCAAACTGTAGTCTTTCATAGAAAAACGCATACAAATTTTAGATGCGACACACCCATAATTATGAGACCCTACTATCTAAAGCTTCTCAAATGCTAGCGTCCTTCAAACCCCCAAATTTTCCTATGCTGGCCGAATAGCCATTGTGAACATGATGGTTTTGCCAGATGTAATTTATGTGTTAGGAAAGTGCCTGTTCCCTTAAGATCACCATGACTACGGTTCTGGCTTCTGGGCGTTTCTGTTTTTCTTTGAGGTCGTCTCTTTTCTCTTTCCTTCTGCCTATCAGGTGTAGGGTTGTATTTATACCTAGCTTCCTCCACCTGGTCTTTGCTTGTGAATTTCCTGTCTGCAGGCATTTTGATCGAGCTACTTATCTATACCCTTCACCTTTTGACTTCTGGACTTCTTGGACATTGACCTCGGCGTGTATTTGGATAACCCTTTGTTTACCGATTTTGATTATCTGCTCCCGGCTGGTTCTGACCTCTGCTTTACCTGATATCCACTTGAACTGTTTTGGCCTTTGTTTACCTTCTGGCAGTCTGGTAATCCTGTTCAGGTGTTGACTGCATTGTACCTCTTATCCAACACTGAACTCTGCTAAGACAACCTGGGTTCTATGCAGCAAAGACCATCCCACCTTGCAGTCGGTTCTGGTGAAAACCTTAGAGTAGCCTTAGATTCTGTCGATCAGAGTTGTGATGGATTTGAGGTTTGCGGATTTATTTGCACGCTCTCTCCCGGCAGTCTCCAGCAGCCTTAGGGGAATTACTCAACTTGCAATTACATAACATTATGTCTTTCACACATTCTTAATACCTCTCCCCCCTTCTTTCTTCCCCAAATTGCGAAAAAAAATCCTCTTTTTTTTGGCATAGAATCATCATTCGGGTTCACTTCTCCACTATGGTAAGGCCCTGGACAGCGGGTGGCATGGGAGTAACTGATATGTTCAAATATTTTGTATCATCAGTTTTAGAACAACGTAAGTACTGGTGGTTCCTGATAGGTGACAAGTGATGGGTAGATATTGAATGCTATTACATGGGTTGCCCCTTAATTTCCCCTGCTTATTATTCTCCAGTACCTTCCCTCCTTAATATGAAATCTTCTCTCTATGCACGGAAGCACTTTCTTAGACATTCTGTGGCCTAGAATTCCATGCCCCTAACGGCACTGCCTATTCTATCGCGGAGAATAGTAATATTGAAACTGGTCTGGAGCAGGTATCTCTACCATTGCAGAGCTCTATCAGGATGGGAAGATGCACACCTTTCAGGAACCATCCACAGAATATGGGTAGGGACTTTCATAAATATCTCTGTATTCAGGATTCCCTAGTTTCTGTTACTACCGCAGAGCTCTATATCCCTCGACAAATTGTAAAATTCTTCACCAACGGAACTACACAACATAAAGGGATTGCTATGTTCTATCATTTCTTTTACATCAGCAATCCTCCTCAATAAGCCTTCCTACATAATTAGATGAGAGGTTATCTTGGTCAAAATATTTACTCTCCACCAGTGGTATAAAGCTTTACACTGGGTACAGAGAATGTCTAAAAGTACTACACACTGGGATATGTCTAAGAAAATTGCTCTTCGCTGGTACCTAACCTGTGTACGTATTGCAAAAATGAGTCCTACTCCTTCAGATTTATGTTGGAGAGGTTGTGACTGAGCACTGGGGTACATATATTGATACTTGGCGTGAACGTCCCTTCGTCAAGCCGTTCTGTACTGCAACATTTAATACATTTGAAATTATTAATGGTGTACAAATTATCCTGGAATCCGGCAAACGCTATGTTTTATGGGTATGGACCAACTCCCATGTTCTGGCAGAACAATTTTGGGCTACCTTCTGTTGGCGGCCAGACTCCTGAAAGACAAGGAACCCACTACCCATTGCGGAACTAAGTTCCCTAATGGATTTTGCATATCAAATGTAAAAGGCTCTGGCCTTTAGATTTAGCAATCTCTCTTGCTTTCACAAACAACGGCATCTTTGGTCTATTTCATCATTTAGTAAAGACGGTCAATGTAGTCCCTGTCCAAGGTAACGCCTTTACGACTCCCTGACCGATTGTCTACACTTGTTATTTATTATTGTATAACTATTTTAAATACAGATTTGGTGCGGGACTAGTATTAATACAGTGTACGACTAGGGCTTGACAAATTAATGCAAAGGATGGACCTGTGGCTTTATAATATTCTTCTTCTTACCAGTAGATATGCATTTGTACAACTTATATCCCCTACCCTTCCTTGAGAGAGAAAAAGTGAAAGACAGAGAAAGAGAGATCAATATATCACTTCTAAATACTATTCATTCTTGGCTTCACAATTTCTTCATAAAAATATTGTCTGACCGTTTTTTGGCTAGGTTGTCCACAAATACAAAAACCCTAGTATGGTTGTGTATCTGTGGATTTAGGACTGCAGATAGTCAGCTCTGATACATTTGTAACAAACTTTTTGTTGCCTTTGTTCAAGTTAATAGTTTGTTAGGTTTTTAAAACAAGGTACAGAATGCATTTGTATAATAAAACGTTCATTACCAGTCAGTGTCCATTCACGCTGCATTTAGGGCATCTGTTGGATGTACACCCCTCTGACATATGCAACTGCATGCCGTACACTTGCATGCAGACCACCATTGTTACAAAAAAAGTTTACCACACAATATACCTTTTTTTGCCCTTTCTTATATAACAAAACAAAAAGGTATTTCGCCCCATATACCATCCCTTTGTTCCAGAGAGGTCTAGGGACCCGTTCAACATATACGCTAGGACCATGTGAATAGACCCTCATGCAAAAAGCAGTTGAGAATATCATCTAAAAATAAAAAACCATCTACATAAGTATCAAATGAAGTAAAACACATAATTAACACATAAATGTCCATGTGCCTATTATAAAGTCTTATTAATGACAATTAAAAAGGTTCCAGAAATTAAAATGCATTTTTATAAATCAGAACATTCGATTGTATGGACTTACCGTACTTGGAATTTCCCTCTTGACTCTTTTACTTGAGCAACTATAAAAGCACGTTAAGCAAAGAGTGCACGATGAGCAGCAACTGTGCTGAGACATTGTAGCTGTCAGAGGAAAAAATAAAAGGTTAATGGTTTAGTATGATAAAAAAAAATAAAAAAATTGAACAGTACTAAAGTTACAGGCAGTATCACACTCAACACGAGATCATTGCTAGCACCTCTGACAAGTTTTCTGCTGGTGCAGATCAAAAAATAAAAAAGTACAGAACAGGTTAAACCAGACTGGGAGGGACACAAGCTAAAATGTGACAATAGTCTGCGGAAGACCCTCTCCTGTGTGTGACACAATGAAGATAAGGAAGACCCACTGCAGCTTATTTTTTTTACTTCATAAAGTCCATCATTCTTGTTTTAAAGAGAAGGTCACCTACAAAAGATTCACAGAATAGCCTAAAGCTGACTGGAACAGGAATGCATGTTTTAATGGTAGAGTAGAAGGCGGCTCAATACTTTTGTGCGTCATAATGACTTGAAGACATTTCTAAACAGAAATAAAGTTAAACAGATTTTCAAAAAGAATTAAGGATATAAATGTGGTAAACCCATAAAATAGTTCATGAAAAAAAAGCAGGTAATTCACCACATCTCACAACCCTCGGCCTCATGCACACGACCGTAAAAACACCCGTTATTGTGGGTCGTAATTACGACCCGCAATAACGGGCCCATAGACTTCTGTTAGCCACGGGTACCTTCCCGTTTTCTCAAGGGAAGGTGCCCATGCCGTTAAAAAAATAGAACATGTTCTATTTCTTTATTTTACAGGCCGTGCTGCTATACTTTATAATGGGAGCACGGCTCGGAAAAGCGTCCGGCTGCCCGTGGCCGGCCGTGCTCGTAATTACGAGTTATTTTAGTAATAGGGTTTGTTTTTTTTGCTGCTTAACTTCCAGAACACCAATTGGAGAAATATCTAGTCATTCACATTCACATTCTGACTGTACTGCTGCAATAATTTTTTCTAGTTTAGTCAGGAGTGGCATACTTTAACCCCTTCGCGCTCAGGTCAGTACTATTACGTCGCGCTAAGTACATTGTTCGCGCTCAGGTCAGTAATAGTACTGACCTGAGTAAACACGGCGCCATCTTTCCCCGGCGCGTGTCTGAGCTGTGATACCTGCTATTTCCGACAGCAGGCTATCACAGCTTAGTGTGCAGGGACCGATCGCGGTGGTCCCCGCCGATTAACCCCTTAGAAGCCGCGTTCAATAGCGATCGCGGCTTCTTAGGGGTTAAGCTGCCATCGCCGGCCTGCTACACGATAGCGGGCCGCGATGGCTACTATGGCAACCAGAATCCTAACAATGGACTCTGGCTACGCCATCGACGGAAGCCTAGTGGGTCCCGACAAAGTCAGGACCCACTATGCTTGCTGTCAGCTGACAGCTCTAATACACTGCACTACGTACGGTATGTAGTGCAGTGTATTAGAATAGCGATCAGAGCCTCCTGCCCTCATGTCCCCTAGTGGGACAAAGTAAAAAAAGTGTGAAAAAGTAAAAAAAAGTTGTGTAAAAATAAGAAAATAAAAGTTTTAAAAGTAATAAAAGTCAAAATCCCCCTTTTTCCCTTATCAGTCCTTTATTATTAATAAAAATATATAAAAATTAACAAATAAACTATACAGAATTGGTATCGCCGCGTCCGTAACGGCCTGAACTACAAAACGATGTCGTTATTTATCCCGCGCAGTGAACGCCGTAAAAGAAGATAATAATAAACCGTACCACAATCACAATTGTTTGGTCACTTCACCTCCCAAAAAATGGAATAAAAATAGACCAAAAAGTCGCATGTACCTAAAAATGGTACTGATCGAAACTACAGTTCGTTACGCAAAAAATAAGTCCTTGCACGGCTTTATTGATGGAAAAATAAAACAGTTCTGGCTCTTAGAATAAGGTAACACAAAAAGTTAATGATTGTTTACAAAACGTATTTTATTGTGCAAACGCCATAAGACATAAAATAAAACTATAAACATCTGGTATCGCCGTAATCGTATCGCCCCGCAGAATAAAGTGAATATGTCATTTATAGCGCACGGTGCACGCAGTAAAAAAAATAGAATAAAAAAACAATAGTAAAATTGCTGTTTTTTTAGTCACCACGCCACCTAAAATTAGAATAAAAACTGATCAAAAAGCTGCATGCACCCCAAGAAAACTACAATGGATTCCTCAAGGTCTCTAGTTTCCAAAAAGGGGTCACTTTTGGGGGGTTTCCACTGTTTTAGCACCACAAGACCTCTTCAAACCGGACATGGTGACTAATAAATTAAATTAAATTAATTAAATGTCACCTCTACTTTGCTCTAAATTCCTGTGAAACACCTAAAGGGTTAATAAACTTTCTAAATGCTGTTGTGAATACTTTGAGGGGTCTCGTTTCTAAAATGGGGTGTTTGATAAGGGTGTCTAATATATGGGCCCCTCAAAGCAACTTCAGAACTGAGCTGGAAATTCAAAAATAAAATATAAATGAGGCAATACTTCGCTTCTTACATTATACTCATAATAAGCCGCGCCCACCCCGAGATGACCCCAGTTTTGACCGTTTGTATAAACGGAGACCCCTATTAGACCGTTTCAGTGCCCGGTTTTCCCAGCATTCACCCCCGAGAAGTGTATTTCTATAGATGAATCCCTGGTACATTTTAAAGGGAGACTTCAATTCCGCCAGTACCTGCCGGGTAGGAGGGCAAGGTATGGCGTGAAGATGTATAAGCTGTGCGAGAGTGCATCAGGGTATACCTACAAATTTAGGATATATAAAGGGAAGGACACCAGTATTCAGCCCCCAGAATGCCCCCCCTTACTGGGAGTTAATATAAAAATTGTGTGGGATTTAGTGCACCCACTGCTGGTCCAGGGTTACCACCTCAACCTGGATAATTTTTATACCAGCGTCCCACTCTTCAACTGCCTCGCTTCCAGAAGTCCTGCGGCATGCGGCACTGCTAGAAGTAATCTGAGAGGCCTCCCTAAGACTCTGCAGGGCAAAGCTCAGAAGGGGTGAGCGCAGGGCACAATCTAGCAGCAACATATTGTGTGTCAAGTACAAGGTCAAGAGAGATGTCCCACCAGTACCCATGTACCTGTACGAGGTACCAGTACAGAGACCCCCAAACCAGACTGCATCCTGGACTACAATAGGTACATGGGACGGGTGGACTTGTCAGATCAAGTCCTGAAGCCTTACAGTACTTCTGGAAGCGGGGCCACAGGCATCGTACCAGGGCAACACTTTCCAGGAGAAGTTCCCCAAACTGGCAAGAAGGGAAAAAGTCAAAAGAGGTGCAGAGTCTGCTATAAGAGGGGGATAAGGAAGGACACAATATATCAATGTGACGCGTGTCCCGAAAAACCAGAGCTCTGTATGAAAGAGTGTTTTAAAATTTATCATCCATCCCTTTATTTTTAATTTACCCCAGTTTTATTCGCTCTGATCCACTTCGCACAGCTTACCCCTCCTCATCTTTCCCCTCTGAGCCCTGCTGCGTGCCCAGGCAGCTGATAACAGCCACATGTAGGGTATTGCCGTACCCAGGAGAACCAACATTACAGTTTATGAGGTGTATATCTCCGGTGGCGCATGCTGGGCACAATATTTCGGACACTGAATTGGCATATATGTATAGAAAATTGCAAATTTCACTCTGCACCAACTGCTGCACATTATCTTTTACACAATACCTGTGGGGTCAAAATGCTCACTACACCTCTAGATGAATGCCTTAAGGGGTGTAGATTTTAAAACAGGGTCACTTCTCGGGGGTTTCAACTGTACTGGTACCTTAGGGGCTTCTGCGTACAAGACTTAGCACCAGAAAAGCTCCAGTAGGCCAAATGGTGGTCCTTTCCTTCTGAGCCCTGCCGTGTGCCCAGGCAGCTAATAACAGCCACATGTAGGGTATTGCCGTACCCGGGAGAGCCCACATTACAGTTTATGGGGTGTATGTCTCCGGTGGCACATGCTGGGCACAATATATCGGACACTGACATGGCATATATATAGAAAATTGCAAATCTCACTCTGCACCATCTGCTGCGATTTATCTTTTACACAATACCTGTGGGGTCAAAATGCTCACTACACCTCTAGATGAATTCCTTAAGGGGTGTCGTTTTTAAAACGGGGTCACTTCTCGGCGGTTTCAACTGTACTGATACCTCAGGGGCTTCTGCACACATGACTTAGCACCAGAAAATTCCCAGTAGGCCACATGGTGGTCCTTTCCTTCTGAGCCCTCCCATGGGCCCAAACGGCAGTTTATCACCACAAATAGGGTATTGCCACACTCAGGACAAATTGGGCAACAAAATGCGGTATTTTATTCCTTGTGAAAATAAGAAATTTTGAGCCAAAACTACCTCTTATTGGAAAAAATAAAAAATTTTTTAATTCACAGCCCAATTCAAATAAATTCTGTGAAAAAACGGTGGGGTCTAAATGGTCACAACACCCATAAATAAATTCTTTGAGGGGTGTAGTTTCCAAACTGGGGTGACTTCTGGTGGGTTTCCATTGCTTTGATACCTCTGGGGCTCTGCAAATGCAACATGGCACCCGAAAACCAATCCAGCAAAATCTGGGCTCCAAAGAACACATAGCGCTCCTTTCCTTCTGAGCCCTCCCATGGGCCCAAACGGCAGTTTATCGCCACAAATAGGGTATTGCCGCACTCAGGAAAAATTGGGCAACAAAATGGGGCATTTTGTTCCCTGTGAAAATAAGAAATTCTGATCAAAAATGACATCTTATTGGAAAAATTGTCATTCTTTTAATTTCACAGCCCAATTCAAATACGCGCTGTGAAAAAACTACGGGGTCAAAATGGTAACAATAACCATAAATGAATTCCTTGAGGGGTGCAGTTTCCAAAATGGGGTCAGTTTTGTGGAATTCCTACTGTTTTGGTACCTCAACACCTCTTCAAACCTGGCATGCTGCCTAAAATATATGCTAATAAAAAAGAAGCACCAAAATGCACTAGGTGCTTCTTTGATTCTGGGGCTTGTGTTTTAGTCCACGAGCGCACTAGAGCCACATGTGGGACATTTCTAAAAACTGCAGAATCTGGACAATACATATTTAGTAGTGTTTCTCTGGTAAAACCTTCTTTGCTACAGAAAAAAAATTGAATAAAATTGAAATTCAGCAAGAAAAATGAAATTTGCAAATTTCACCTCCACTTTGCTTTAATTCCTGTGAAATGCCTGAAGGGTTAACAAACTTTCTAAATGCTGTTTTGAATACTTTGAGGGGTCTAGTTTTTAAAATGGGGTGTTTTATGGGGGTTTCTAATACATAGGCCCCTCAAAGCCTCTTCAGAACTGAACAGGTACCTTAAAAAAAGGCTTTTGAAATTTTCTTAAAAATATGAGAAATTGCTGTTTATGTTCTAAGCCTTGTAACGTCCAATAAAAATAAAATAATGCTCTAAAAACTATGCAGATCTAAAGTAGACATATGGGAAATGTGAACTAGTAACTATTTTGGCTGGTATAACCATTTGTTTTACAAGCACATGCATTTAAATTCGGAAAAATGCTATTTTTTCACATTTTTCTCTAAATTTTGCAAGTTTTCACAAATAAACACTGAATATATCGACCAAATTTTACCACTAACATAAAGCCCAATATCTCACGAGAAAACAATCTCAGAATCGCTTGGATAGGTTTAAGCATTCCGACGTTATTACCACATAAAGTGAAATATGTCAGATTTGAAAAATGGGCTCTGAGCCTTAAGGCCAAAACTAGGCTGCGTCCTTAAGGGGTTAAAATTGAGCTATAGAAGAGTTCTGTAGAACTCCGCATCCAGGAATGTATTCCAGAAGACTGAATAAGAGAAACATTCCCACATTGTTCATTTTGTTATGTTTTTATATTTTTTTATTTCATCTTTTTTTCAAATGCTTTTCTGATTCAGTGACAAAAAAAACAAAAGCAACAGATCTCATTGAAGCTATAATGAACACGATTTTTTAATCTAAATAAGCTGCTATTTTACAGATTAGAAAAAGAATCACATGACCTCAGGCAAGCTTCGCTTTAGAATGCCTTGCAGGCAACCTTCCCAAAATGCACTGCAGTTATTCTTCCCGGTTGCGGTCACTTTGACATTACATGCTGGCTTGGCGTTAAATAGCTTGAAAGGGTTAGGAATTAATATGGATACAGTCTTTGAAAACATCAGAAAGTCAGACACCGGTTTTCAAGGAAGTCAGTGTACTTTCGATTCACGGTGAATTTATTCGGACCGAATTGAACTGCAGATTTGACCGCACCGGACCAGAAACTTGATCATCTCTAAACTCCAAAATTTCAGTTTCCACTATCTGATCTCCATATTTTCTGAATACTCCTGCTCAGTAGCCACGTAGCTTGTCAATTCAAATATCTAATCAACAAATCACGTGGCAGCAACTCAATACATAAAAGCAAGCAGAGATTGGTCAGAGCTTTAATTACCATTTTGTCCAAACAGCAGAATGGGCCAAAACTTTGATTTTTGACCCTGAGATTTTTAAACACAAACTCTAGAATTTGCCTAGAATAGTGTATCGTACAAAAGACATACATTGAGCACAAGTTTTATGGGCAAAAATGAATTTGTAATGAGGTCAAAAGAGAAGGGTGCGACTGGTTCAAGCAGACTGTAATTTCCACGGCTGCGGCACCTCCCTCCAAGGAGATGCCAGCACACATTTCCGCTGCGCTCTGCAGTGTCCTCTAGGGTGATTGCGTGCTCGTTCCCAGCATTAAAGGGACACATGAAGTTTATTACAAATTAGCCCCTGATCACCCTGGACTTTAAAAAGGGCTCTGCCCTTTCACTACTTGCCTGAGTGTTGTTGTGTATTCCCATGTTAGTCTTAGAAGTCCCAGTGTTCCCATGCCCTGCGACCCGTGTCCTGTATCTCGTGCTATATTTGTTCCTGTGCCCTTTCTAGTGTTGGAGTCATGTTGTGTCATCTGCCACTCCTGCTGTCATACACCACGTCTGGTGTCATCTGCCACACCTGATATCATCCGCCACGTTTGGTGTTATCTACTGTCAAGTTCCATCTGTGCTTAAGCCTCTGCTACTGCCTGGACTCTTACAGGTATTCTAGTGCTAGGACTTTGCCTAGACTTTGTATACTGTTGTTTGGCCAGCTGCTACTCCCTTATGGCGGTGCGGCATAGTGGGTCCACAAACCCACAGATCGTGACACAAACAGTGTGTCTTCTGAGAGAAAGGTGTGAATGGAAGTTGTCGCATTTGGTTTCTGGTTCTTTCAATCAAGGAAAAAAATAAATCTGTCACATTATTCAACAAACATTTCTGAGCGGATTGCCTGTATGTTTGATAAAATTTAAAAGGATGGTCTACATTTGTAGAACACAACACCAAGTTCAGCTATAAGCAGAAAACTGAGTCTACAGTGGCTACAAGCTTATTAAATTGGAAAAAACATGTGGACTGCCACACCGGCAGGGCTGTCTAGAGCTATATACAGGGGAGGGGGGCTGTGTAGCGCTATATACAAGGGAAGGAGGGGCGCTGTATAGTGCTATATACAAGGGGAGAGGGGGCTGTGTAGCGCTATATACAATGGGAGAGGGGGCTGTGTAGCGCTATATACAGGGCGGGGTATTGCTATGCAGAACTATATAAAGAGTGAGGCTGTGTAGCACTATATACAGGCGGGAATTGCTGGGAAGCACTATATAAAAGGGGAAGGGAGCTGTGTAGCACTATATACACAAGGGGAAGAGTGGGGCTGTGTAGCACTATATACAAGGGAAGCTGTGTAGCACTATATACACAAGGGGAAAAGGGGAACTGTGTAGCACTATATAGAGGGGGAATTGCTGTGTAGCACTATATACAGGGGGTCTGTGTGGCACTATCTACAGGGGGGTCTGTGTGGCACAATCTATGGGGGATCTGTGTGGAACTATCTACGGGGGGGTCTGTGTGGCATTATCTACAGGGGGGTCTGTGTGGCACTATCTATAGGGGGGTCTGTGTGCCACTATATACGGGGGCTGTGTGACACTATATACGGGGGCTGTGTGGCGTTCCCTACAGGGGGTCTGTAGCACTATCTACAGGGTGTGTGTGCGCGTCGCTATCTACAGGGGCTGCGTGTGACGCTATCTGCAAGGGGCTGCGTGTGACGCTATCTACAGGGGGGGTGACGCTATCTACAGGGGGATGTGTGTTACGCTATCTACAGGGAGCGGCTATGTGTGTCGCTATCTACAGGGGGTCTGTGTGGCACTATCTACGGGGGGGTCTGTGTGGCATTATCTACAGGGGGGTCTGTGTGGCACTATATACGGGGGCTGTGTGGCAGGCCCTACAGGGGGTCTGTAGCACTATCTACAGGGTGTGTGTGTGCGTCGCTATCTACAGGGGCTGCGTGTGACGCTATCTACAGGGGGGTGACGCTATCTACAGGGGGATGTGTGTTACGCTATCTACAGGGAGCGGCTATGTGTGTCGCTATCTACAGGGGGGAGTGAAGCTGTCTACAGGGGGATGTATGTGGCGCTATCTACAGGGGCTGTGTGGAGTGCTCTACAGGGGGTCTGTGGCACTATCTACAGGATGTGTGCGTGTGTGTGTGTGCGTTGCTATTTACAGGGGGTGACGCTATCTACAGGGGGATGTGTGTGATGCTATCTACAGGGGGGCTGCGTGTGTGGCTTTCTACAGGGGGGGTGATGCTATCTACAGGGGGATGTGTGTGACGCTATCTACAGGGACTGTGTGGCGCTATCTACAGGGACAGTAGTGTAATGAGGGATTCTTTCATTGATGCCTATAATTGGAGTTTATAACTGTCTATTTTATTGGTGTACTTGAATATTATAGTATTTAAAAAAGTACTTTAAAACTAATTTAAAATAAGATTTCTTATTATCTTATTTAGTCGCTATATTAGCGTTTACTGGGGTTATTACTTTTGGTCATCAGATCGCCCACCATTGATGGAGACTTAACCTGCTCCCTAACTGCTCCACTCAGGAGCTGCCAAGACATAGAGGGAACATTGCGGACCATTACACCTATGTGAGATTGTTGGACATCCTATTCCAAAACCATAGTAATCTTTATAGAGACAGACTGCCAGATAATGAAAACGTAAATCATTATTCCAGAGAACATGTTTACACTGCTCCAGAGTCCAGTGGCGGCATGCTTTACACCACTGCAGCTAACGCTTGGCATTGCGCATGGTGATCTTAGGCTTGTCTGGAGCCACGAAAACCAAGTTTATAAAGCTCCAGATGCACAGTTATTATGCTTTTGTCACTTCCAGAGGCAATTTAGAACTCTGTAGTGAGTGATGCAACAGGTTATAGGCAATTTCTTATGCGCCACAGGTTTCCGCACTCTGCAGCACCGCTACGTGATTTTGAGTGTGGCTGTTATGCCTAGACGATTCCACTTCACAATAATAGCACTTAGGGCTAGTTTGCATAGTGTTTTTTGGCGCGGTTTGACCTGGAATCCACGCCAAAAACGTCCGAAATCGCCTCCCATTTATTTCAATGGGAGGCAGATTTTTCCCACGAGCAGTAAAAATGCTCGTCGGGAAAAAACGCATCATGGTCTTTCTTCTCGTGTTTCTGTCTCTGAACCTCCCATTGATATCAATAGGAGGCAGAGAAAGCATTTTTCGCCCACGGCCGAAAACGCCACCAGAAACTGCAGGCAGGTCAAGATCTGCCTCAAAATTTCTCTGCCTGCAAAAAAAAACTCTCTGTGAACATACCCTTACAGTTGGCCAGATCAGATCATACATTTCACTAACTGACGTGAGGCAAAGGTAGGATCCTATGGCAGTGCCATGTTTAACCATGTGGGACAATTGGACGCAAATGTACATCAAAATGCACAGTAGGCATCACTGAGCCACCCGTGGGTATGACAGCCAAGGTAACAGCCAATATCGGAGTAAGCTCCTAACAGGTACTAATACTGGACAGCCCTGGAGACTTCTATTAGGCACAGGACTTTTAACTGTCAGTCCCAGTGATTGCGATGCCATGGTCGATGGGCATGGGATAAAGGGAGCCAATTTCCCTCTGTCTGCACCACCATCAGTACAGATCCAGCTGCATTAGGGGTTTATTCGGCCAGCTCTTAGTGTGGGAGTGCGATTGTCAATCTCAGACACGCTCCGGCTGTTGATTGCGTGGGCACATCAGTTGTGCCCATGTGACCTCGATGATGTACACGTACAGCATCATCAGGGAATTACCTCCTGCCGATGACATAATTTAGCAGGCAGTAGTTAATAACAGAAAAGTGATATAAAAACGCTGCATCCTCCCTGAGCATTATTGCTGATCAATTGTATTTCAACTAATGCAACTCTGTAAGAAAATGTGATTTTGACATGAATTCTCTCTTTTCCATACATCTGGGCTGGATTGTTTCTGCAACATGATGTGTGTTACTTTTACAAAGCCCATTTAGATGTACAGTATGGAACAGTCACCGACATTTCTGCAACAAATCTGCCGTGTGTGAACAAACCCTATGATGGTGACTTCAAGCAGGATGTAATGAATGATATGCCATCTAAAGCTGGTTTCATGAGCATGACCCTATCCAGTGCCTGAATGCATTACCTAATAAAGTGGCTACTACGTGTAGAACAGGTGAATCCTGGCTTTACATTAGGGCATTATTATTATACCCCACAACTGGATGTCCAAGGTATTATTTAGTGGGTGCAAGTACTGTGACTAATTTAGTTTTTTTATCCCCTTCAGGACGCAGCATGTTTTGGCCTTGTGGCACAGTTGATTTTTTTCAATCTGATGTGTTACTTTATGTGGTAATAACTTGTGAATGCTTTTACCTATCCAAGCGATTCTGAGATTGTTTTCTCATGACATACTGTATTTTATGTTAGTGGAAAAATGTGGTCGATAAATTCAATATTTATTAGTGAAAACCACCAAAATGTAGCAAAAATGTGCATTTTTCTCAATTTAAATGGATAAGTTTGTAAAACAGATTGTAATACCACACAAAATAGTTACTAGTTAACATCTCCCATATGTCTACTTTATGTTTGCATCACTTTTTGAACATCCTTTTGTTTTTCTAAGATGTTACAAGGTTTAGAACTTTAGCAGCAATTTCTCACATTTCCAAGAAAATGTCAAAAGGCTATTTTTACAGGTACCAGTTTAGTTCTGAAGTGGTTTTGAGGGCCTTATATATTAGAAAGCCCCAATAAATCACCCAATTTTAAAAACTGCACCCCTCCAAGTATTCAAAACAGCATTCAGAAAGTTTCTAACCCTTTAGGTGTTTCACAGGAAATAAAAGCAAAGTAGAGAGGAAATTTAAAAATTTCGTTTTTTTTGCCGAAATTCATTTGTAATACATTTTTTTCTGTAACACAGACGGTTTTACCAGAGAAACGCAGCTCAATATTTATTGCCCAGATTCTGCAGTTTTTAGAAATATGCTAGATGTGGCCCTAGAGTGCCAATGGACTGAAATACAGGCCTCAGAAGCAAAGGAGCACCTAGAGGATTTTGGGGCCTCCTTTTTTTTAGATTATATTTCAGGTGCCATATCAGGTTTGAAGAGGTCGTGTGGTGCCAAAACAGAGGAAACCCCCCAAAAGTGACCCCATTTTGGAAACTTGACCCCTCAAGGAATTTATCTACGGGTATAGTTATCATTTTGACCCCACAGGTATTTTGCTATATTTATTTGAGTTAGTCTGTGAAAATGAAAATCTACTTTTTTTCTGAAAAAACAATCGAAATTTTTAATATTTACAAGGAATAAGGTAGAAAATGCACCACAACATTTGTAAAGCATCTTCTCCAGATTACGGAAATACCCCATATGTAATAATAAATTGTTGTTTGGACCCATGGCAGGGCTCAAAAGGGAAGGAGCGCTATTTGGATTTTGGAGCGCAGATTTTGCTGGAATGGTTTTCGGTGCCATGTCGCGTTTGCAATGCACTGGGGGGGGGGGCAAAACAGTAAAAAAGCAACCCCATTTTGGAAACTACACCCCTCAAGGAATTGTTCTAGGGGTATAGTTACCTTTTTGACCCCACAGGTTTTTTTGCAGAATTTAGTGGAATTAGGCTGTGAAAATTACTATCAACATTTTTGTCCACTAATATGTTGAATTTTTTCATTTTCAAAAGGGATAAAGGAGAAAAAGCCACCCACCATTAGTAAAACAATCTCTTTGAATACGGCAACACCCCACATGTGGTCATAAATGTTTTTGTTTTTTTTATTAGAAATGAATTAACCTTTTCAGAACTGAAACTTCATTTCTTTTTCCTTTTTAGTTTTTCACTCCCCGGCTTCCAAAGGCCATAACTTTTTTAGTTTTCCATCAATAGAGTGATGTGAGGGCTTATTTTTTTGCGGGAGGAGTTGTAGTTTCTATTGACACAATTTAACGTACTATATAATGTACTGGGAAACTGAAAATAAAATTCTTTGTGGGATGAAATTGGAAAAAACTGATTCCTCCATTCTTTTTTGGGTTTCCTTTTTACTGCTTTCACCGTGCGGTAAAAAAGACAACTTAACTTTATTTTGCGCCTCAATACGATTACGGTGATACCAAACGTATCTCGTGTTTTTTTTATATTTTACAAAGAAAAAACTAATTTGTTAAAAAAAAAAATTGTTTGGTATCACCACATTCTGAGAGCCATGACTTTTTTATTTTTTTAGTTTGATTGAGGGTGTGAGGGCTTATTTTTAGCAGGACGAGCTGTAGCTTTTATTGCTACCATTTTTTGGTACATGCAACTTTTCGATCACTTTTTATTACAATGTATTTAGAGCTAAGGTGACCAAAAAACTGTGATTTTGGTGTTTTAAATTCTTTAATTCTTACGGCGTTCACCGTGCACTATAAATTAAAAATTTTTGGGTCGGTACGATTACGGCGATACCATATGTATATAGTTTTTTTATGTTTTGCAGCGTTTGCGCAATAAAATCACTTTTTTATAAAATACATTTATTTTTTGTGTCACCATATTCTGAGAGCCATAACTTTTTTATTTTTCAGTCAAAAAATCTGTGTAAGGCCTTTTCTTTTGCGGGACGGGTTGTAGTTTTTATTGGTACTATTTTAGGGTAAATGCCACCTTTTGATCACATTTTATTTTATATTTTGGGAGGGGTGGTGACCAAAAAATAGTGATTCTGGCATTGTTCTTCATTTATTTTTTTTGCGGTGTTTACCGTGCGGCAAAAATAACATTATAGTTTTATAGTTTGGGTCGTTACAAACGCGTTGATACCAAATATGTGTACTTTTTTTAATGTTTTAATTTTTTTTCCTATAGTAAAAGACTTATTATAGGAAAAAAAAGAAGTTTTATTTTTACACTTTTATAAAACATTTTTATTAACTTCTTTTTACACTTTTTTTTTTTTTACTTGCAGCGCTCTTCGCTGCTAGAATACTTTACACTACCTAGTAGTGTAATGTTTTCCAACTGTCAGTGTGACGTCGCAGTCACTCTGACAGTAAGCCTATGAGGACCAGCCAGAGGCTGACCCGGAGGCTGCGGTCTGGCCTCCGGATGCCATGACAACCATCAGCAACCCCCACAATTGAATGGCGGCTGCCGATTTGCTACAAACCCCCAAAATGCGGCCATCGCAATCGATCGCCGCATTTAAGGGGTTAATTGCCAAAATCAGCGGCGATGAGCCGCTGATTGTCAACAGTGGAGTGTGAGCTGTTGGGTACAGCTGACCTACCGGTTCCCGATGCACACAGTCACTGACATTGTGCATTGGGAACGACACAGTGACTTCCTGTCACTCTGACAGGAAGCCTATCACGAGGCTGGTCCTGATAGGCTTCCGTACATGGCAGTCAGGGAGGCCATTGTTTGCCCTCTGAGTGCCATGCCAGCCATAGGCAAACCTCGCGATTTCATTGTGGGATCTGCCGGTGTGCTAGAAACCCGTAAAATACGGCGATTGCAATCGATTATCGCATTTAAGGGATTGATGAGCGGCAATGAGCAACTGATCGGCAACAGTGGAGTGTCAGCTGTCGGGGACAGCTGACCTCCCAGTTCCCGGTGCACACTGTCACAAACAGTGTGCACCGGGAACCGCGCACCAGGCACCAGACACACAGAGTCGAAAACGTCTCAAAATACAGAACTGTTTTCAAGAGAAAACAGCTCCTGATTTTCAGACGTTTTTTTGTGCCACTCGCGATCTTCGCTGCATTTTTTGCGCCGTTTTTACGGCCGTTTTTGGAGGTTTTTTCAATAGAGTCTATGGAAAACGGCTCCAAAAACGTCCCAAGAAGTGTCCTGCACTTCTTTTTCGTTGCCGTTTTTTTACGCGGGAAAAAACGCAGCGAAAAACGCTCCGTCTGAACAGAATGCCGTTTTCCCATTGAAATCTATGGGCAGATGTTTAGAGGCGTTCTGCTTCCGATTTTTCGGCCGTTTTCGGGCGTTTACAGCCCGAAAAACGTCCGAAAATAGGCCGTGTGAACATACCCTAACTGCACCCTAACTGCACTAAGAGGCTGGCCACCAGGAAGTACAGTTGTGTCGTGGTGTAATCGGCAAGGGGGCGTGTAACGTCGCTGTGACACTGTCCAATCATCTATGGACAGTGTCACAGAAAAAGCTGGAATGAGTGTGTGAGCATGCATGCGCACGCTCTCACTCTTCAGCTCTCGGCAGACAAGGGTGACAAGCGCCCACAACTCCGATGCCGCTGCTGAAGATACTCCCACCGCCATGGAACAGAAGAAGAAGGGAGAATTCACATTCTTATTCTCCTCTTCTGTTCCGTAGTGGCGGCGGAGCTGCGCGCTCACACACGGTCTCGCTCTCCTCTCTCCAGCTCTTGCTGTGACACTGTCCGTAGCTGATTGGACAATGTCACAGCGATGTTGCACGCCCCCTTGCCAATTACACACCCAAATGACAGTTCAGGGGGTTATTTAAATATCGGGAGCCAAATATAACGGCACCAATATCTAAATAACGGAGAAAGATAGGAAATTATTTTAAAGTGAGACAGGGTTTGTGCAGCCCTGCCCATTACATGCTGCACTCAGCTGCACATGTATGGGCAGGTGAAAGGTTCTCTTTAAGTCTGTCCTGATGACAGTTTCCCTTTAGTTACAGTAACATTTGCGCTTGTGTCATATTCTATATGTTTTAACAATTGAAATACTAGGAATGAGGAACTTCACAAGCACCTCTAGGCAGAAACAGGAATGGGCATGTACCTACAATTATTTTTGCAAGGTTGAAAAGCCTTAATATTTATTTTTTAACTAATGAAACTCTGTAGGAAAATGTGATTTTGACTTGAATTCTTTTTAGTCCTGTCAGCAATATAGTATATGGATCCTCCCCCGGGAAATTATTTTACCTAAAGGCATTTACACATGGGCCCGTTATAGTGCGGCATAATAAAAAAAACACCTTAAAAACAAAAGAGGGATTTATCAGTACTGTTGTAGGATGCATACATTTAGAAGATGGTAAACATGGAGCAAATTGCGCCCAGTTTATCAAATTGTCGAATGATAAATTTGGCACAACTTGCTAGGGATGCTAGATATTTTTTTTCTCTCCTTTATGCCACCTCATGCTCTTCACTTCTGAGCCCTGTCATATGTCCAGGCAAATGATAAATGCCTTCAGGTTTGTAGTTTCTAAAATGGGGTGAATTCATGGGGGATCCACTGTACATTGGTACCTCAGGAGTTTTGCAAATGCGACATGGCACCCAAAAACCAATCCAGCAAAATCTGCATGTAAAATAGCGCTCCTGCCCCTGTCGTGTTCCTAATTTCTAATGAAAAAACATTTATGACGACATGTGGGGTATTGCCATATTCTGGAGAAATTGCTTTACAAATGTTGGACGGCTTTTTCTCCTTTCTCCCTTATCCTTTGTAAAAATGAAAAAAACAAAACAAATTTTAGTGGAAAAAAAATTTTCATTTTCATTTTTACTGCCGAATTCCACTAAATTCAGCAAAAAAGCTGTGGGATCAAAATGCTCACTATATCCCTCAAAACATTCCTTGAGGGCTGTAGTTTTCAAAATGGGATCACTTTTGGGTGGGGTTTTCACAGTTTTGGTCCTTAGGGGCTTTGCAAATGAGGCATGACACCTGAAAACAATTCCAGGAAAACTTGAGCTCCAAAAGCCAAATGGTGCTCTTTCCCTTCTGAGCCCTGCCGTGTGTCCGAACAGCAGTTTATGACCACATATTGGGTATTTCCAGAATCAGGAGAAATTGGTTTTCAAATGTTGGGGTCCTTTTTCTCCTTTATGCCTTGTAAAAATGTATAATTTCTAGGTTTTATTGGGAAAAAAATTAGATTTTCACTTTCATGGTCTAATTTCACTAAATTCAGCAAAAAAAAAAAAACGGTGGGGTCAAAATGCCCACTATACCCATCGATAAATTCTTTGAGGGGTGTAGTTTGTAAAGTGGTCTCTTTTGGGGGTGTTTCCACTGTTTTGGCCCCCAAAAGAATAGGTTTTGGAGATGTTCTTGAATATGTGAGAAATTGCTGCTAAAGTTCTTAGCCTTGTATCGTCCTGGAAAAATAAAAGGATGTTAAAAAACGGAGCCAACATAAAGTAGGCGTTAACTAGTAACTATTTTGCGTGGCATTACAAGCAGATACATTTAGGCCTCATTTACATGAGCGTGAAATACGTGCGTGCGACGCGTGTGCTTTTCACGCGTGTCGTACGCACCTATATTAGTCTATGGGGGCATGCAGACAGTCCGTGAGTTTTGCTCAGCGTGAGTGCGCTGAAAAAAACTCACGACATTTCCTATCTTTGTGCGCTGTTCGCGCATCACGCACCCATTGAAGTCAATGGGTGCGTGAAAACCACGCATGCCGCACGGAAGCACTTCCGTGGGATGCACGTGATTCACGCAACAGCTGTCAAACTCTGAATGTAAACAGAAAAGCACCATGTGCTTTTCTGTTTACAAACATCTAAACGGAGTGCCATAATGATGGCGAAAATCACGCAGCCGCGCATCATACGCTGATGACACACGGAGCTGTTATGTGCCTTTTGCGCACGCAAAACGCCGCATTTTTTTGTGCGCAAAACGCACACGCTCGTGTAAATGAGGCCTAAAATTGAGAAAAATTCTATGTTTTTCACATTTTCTCTTCATTTTGGTGTTTTTCACAAATAAATACTGAAGTTAATCGACCAAAATTTTCCACTAACATAAAGTAAAATATGTCACGAGAAAACGCTTGGATAGGTAAAAGCATTCCAAAGTTATTTCCACATAAAGTAACATGTCGGATTTGAAAAAAATCAACACCGTCCACAAGGGTTAAGTGAAGTTATTCAAACTTCACTTGGTCTGCAATTGTCTTTTCTTAAAGGGGAACTACATCCAGTAACCCCTTGTAACAAGCATGTTAAAACAAACCCTTTGGATGTTATGCTACTTGGAACAACAATTTTGTTAATAGAAAAAAATTCAAATGAAAAACAAAAACGCAGAGGTGCTGGTGTCGGATTAGGCTCGAACAATAAATATGGATGTTATGTGCGTTAAATCTACTGATATTTATGACAAGCTGTGTCTTTGACAGTGAACCAAACCTCTCATTGCCTGCATTTTACCCTCTTTTTTGGTTCTGCTTTGACTGGCAAGGCTTTGCGACCTAGGCAGCGATACACTGAAAAAACTGGAGAAGTAAAATGCCAGTACTTTCACAGCAGATTTTATATTACTCCAGGGGCTCATTCAGCATATGCCTCCGAAAGAAATACTTTACATATGTGGCGCTTCTAATGAGAAGCGAGGGGCATGTTCCTCCTAGTATGCTATAAAACCACAGAACTGCTGGAACCAATGCTTGCCCACTTCTGCTGCCTACATGATCAGTGGCATGAACAGGTTACATTAAAACACAAAAAAATTGCAGGTGAGATATTTTCATGATTTGAAGATATTTAAGTCAGTATTTGAGGGGGAAAAAATGCAATAAAAAAACACTAAACATAGCAACCAGCCATTTAATGCTGTAGACGCACCTGAAAACTGCAGTAGTCACTGATGCAATATGTAAATGAAAAATCATAAATCTCCACTAACATTGCCCTGCGTAAAAGTGGTTGACAGCAGGAAAATGTATATAATATTATAAATAAACCACAGGTAATACAGTTGCAAAATCTGGACGCACTTTTTGCATAAAACGTCAGTAAATCCTAGCCGTGATCCCAGGTCAGCAAATCCTAGCCGTGACCCCAGGTCAGCAAATCCTAGCCGTGACCCCAGGTCAGCAAATCCTAGCCGTGACCCCAGGTCAGCAAATCCTAGCCGTGACCCCAGGTCAGCAAATCCTAGCCGTGACCCCAGGTCAGCAAATCTTAGCCGTGACCCCAGGTCAGCAAATCTTAGCCGTGACCCCAGGTCAGCAAATCCTAGCCGTCACTCCAGGTCAGCAAATCCTAGCCGTGACCCCAGGTCAGCAAATCCTAGCCGTGACCCCAGGTCAGCAAGTCCTAGCAGTCACTCCAGGTCAGTAAATCCTAGCCGTCACTCCAGGTCAGTAAATACTAGCCGTCACTCCAGGTCAGTAAATCCTAGCCGTCACTCCAGGTCAGTAAATCCTAGCCGTCACTCCAGGTCAGTAAATCCTAGCCGTCACTCCAGGTCAGTAAATCCTAGCCGTCACTCCAGGTCAGCAAGTCCTAGCAGTCACTCCAGGTCAGTAAATCCTAGCAGTCACTCCAGGTCAGCAAGTCCTAGCAGTCACTGCAGGTCCGCAAGTCCTAGCAGTCACTCCAGGTCAGTAAATCCTAGCCGTCACTCCAGGTCAGTAAATCCTAGCCGTCACTCCAGGTCAGTAAATCCTAGCCGTCACTCCAGGTCAGCAAATCCTAGCCGTCACTCCAGGTCAGCAAATCCTAGCCGTCACTCCAGGTCAGTAAATCCTAGCCGTGACCCCAGGTCAGTAAAGCCACTTGTATTCTTACATTTCTATCCCCTGGTTGTGACCATCAATGAGACTTGGGCTGTACCTGCCATACAGTATGTGGTAGTCCCAGAGCTCCAGCAGCATCATGGGGTCTGGTAACTCCATTCATTTCTCAGTTTGCCCTGGATCTGGAGGAGCAAATGTTCACTGCACGTGCACAGGAAAGCTATACATGTACCTGCAGACAGGCTGCCCCACATAGGCCCAGAGGTATAGGGGCCACTTCTGGTGTCTTCTGTCATCATTCCCCGTTCACCTTCGTCCTTCTCTTCCTTCTTTTACTTTGTTTGCTGTTTCTTGTATTCTTCTCTCCTTATTTTACTTCTCATCAATGCATTGGCCGACATCCCTCTTTTACAATAATGACACCCAGTGGAGAAATTGAGCATTACAACATGGATTATGAGAACTTTGCAGCACAGACCGGATTGCCAGGCTTGATCATCAATTGAGCAATTTTGAACTTTCAGTTGAAGTTGCGGAAGACGAGAAATACTACATATCTGAACAGTGACTAAAATGCATGTTTCCTGGATATGATGTCAGAAGTATTATTCAAGAAAATAGATCAAAACATTAGGAAACTGTAGACAACAACTCCCTAATATGTTAGAACAATTCCAATGATAACCAACAGAGCTGCGAGAATTGTCATCTTCTCATTGGTTTTCTCGCCTACCCCTGTAAACGCAGGCTATTGTACGCTTTCGAAATAATTTTTCTCTGGTTTCTTTTGAGGTTTTTTTTTTTCTTCCAAAAAATCTGTGGTCAGGTAGGGTGTAATAACACGGGTAGATTTTGATCGGGTTTAATTCAGCTGTTTTTGTGCAGTTTTTGAAATCAAAACCAGGTGTGGATCATAAAGGGAGAGAAACTTTAAGACTGGGTTAACGCATCGCAGTAAAAATTTGTTATTTTCCGCCACCGCAGCAAAACTGGTGTTGTGCTACGAAAACCCAATTTTTTAGCTAAATTGCGGCAAATTGCTGTGCTTACGGTACAAAAAAATAACGAATTTTGACTAGGACGTGTGAATGAATCCTAAAGAACAGACACTACTTCTCATATTTTAAATCACTCCTGGGTTTCTATTAAAAAACTGCATAAGAACCTGAACAAAACCTGCGTGTAATATACACCCGGAAGTTTATAGTCAAATATGAGAATGCCTATATGCACAGCATTTGATTTGTGTTGTTTTTAGGGCAAGTTTTTTAAATTTTTTTAAATACAACATTGGGTATTATTGGCCATTTTTTTTTCCTATGCGCTTTTCTATAGGAGGCCTGGAAAAAACACATGTACAAAACAAAAAAAGTTACCAAAACAACATGACAAACAAGCTATTATAAAAAAAATGCTTGAAATGCATTTTGCAAGGCGTGTTTTTTTTTTTTTTTTTGAGGTTTTAGCATGTTGTTTTTTGTTTTGGTTGATGAATTTTCATTGAGAGACATAGGATTTTATATACCAAAATTTTTTAAAAATCACATGCTAAAAACACAACAAAGATCCACGGTGTGAAACCAGTGGCGGATTACCAGAAGGGCGGATAAGGTGACCGCCCGGGTCCCAGGGCTCTGGAGGGGCCCATGGCTCCGGGGTGCCACCCGCTCTTGAAAAGCCATTGGCTCCCTGTACCTCCATTTAGAGCATGGCCAGACATGGCGGAATTGCTCTGGAATTCCGCTGCGGCCAGTCCACGAATAATTGAACATGTAACCTCGATTACGATTATTTAGGGCACACCCCTTTTTGCATGCTACTCCCCCTATTTGCATGCTACGCCATCAAATTCATATTTATCTCCTGAGCCTGCTGTATACTACTGTATATAATATACCCCTTGACACTGCCCCCACACAGTATGTTGCCCCCATAGTGTTTCCTACACAGTATAATGCCCCATAGCTGCCCCAACACATTATAATGCCCCTATAACTGCCTTCACACAGTATAATGCCCCTATATCTGCCATCCACAGAGTATAATGAACCCATAGCTGCCCCCACAGAGTATAATGCCCCCATAACTGCCCTCCACACAGTAAAATGCCCCAATAGCTGCCTCTACATAGTATAATACCCCTAGAACTGACTTCCACACAGTATAATGCCCCTATAGCTGCCCTCACACAGTATAATGCCCCATAACTGCCCCATATATGTGTAATGACGGGGGTGGAGAGACAGACAAGTGAGCCCTAATCTACCCACCACTCAGTCCCTGCCTACTTGCAACGACCCGCCCTAGGCGACGGGGTACAACTGGGCGACGGTCCCTACACTCAATAAGTGCACGACAGACAAACAGACAAGGGTACACAGAGCTAGGGGGAGAAAGGGGCAGTTGCCCACGGCAACACCGTGAGCAACAAGAGAAGTGAACAAGCCGAGTCAAACCAGGAGAGTACGAGGTGCCAAGCGCAGAGCAGAAGAGTAGTAAACAAGCCGAGTCAAACCAGGAGTGTACGAGGTACCAAACGCAGAGCAGAAGAGTAGTCAGCAAGCCGGGGTCAATATGAAGCAAGGACAATGGTACAAGAAGCTGCAGCAGGGCCAGGAAACCAAACGAGAAGAATCAAAAGCAAAGGAGGAACAGGAAAGGCAGGTATAAATAGACAGAGGGCGGGAGCTAGCTCCGTCTGGCCAAGTTGTGATAGGTTCTCCCACTCCTAAGCCTGCCACCCTGAGTGGTGGAAGATGGAGTCAGTCTCACAGACATAGAAGCAGGTGCAGACTGATTATCTAGGGGCGTTAACCCCGAAGCTGTGCCTGGCAGATCCTTTACAATATGTCTCCCATAGCTGCCTCCTGCTGTATAATGCCCCCACAGCTGCCCCCAATAGTGCTTGATAAAATTAATAATATACATACTCACCTAACCCCGTGCCAATCACTAGTAAATGAGATCCGTCTGCTCCTCTGGTCTGTGCGGCACAGCAAAGACAGGCGCAATGACAGTGCAGACAGACTGCCTCACGTCCAGCAATACATAGTGGGAAAAAAGCCTCAAAAAATGTTTTCTGATTAAAAAATGGCTGAATATCAGCCATTTTTGAATCAGAAAAAGTTTTTTGAGGCTTTTTTTTTTTTTTTGCCGTTCTTGGAGCTGTTTTTCAATTGACTCTATGAAAAACAGCTTCAAAAACGGCTGAAGAAGTGACATGCTTTTTCTTTTTACGCAGCGGTTTTTTATCTGCCGTTTTTTAAAACAGCGGCGTAAAAAAAACGCCATGTCCGAACTAAAAGCAGTTTTATCCATTGATTTCAATGGGAAGGTGTATGTCGTCATATCAGTAGCGTTTTTCAAGGCGTATTTCGACCCTTTTACGCCACAAAATACGCCTGGAAACACTGCGTCTGAACATACCCTTCGGGTGTATTCAAATGTTGAGGTGCATTCAATCCACATAAAAAAAGAATCACTAAAAAAACGTTTTTCATACGGTTGCAGTAATACTGCATGCAGTTTTTTTATTTTTATGCAGTTTTAATTGCATCTCAACCTCAACGTCTTAATACACTCAACAGCTAGATTCACACGAGCATTTCCGTTTTGCGTCCGCAAAAAACTGGCACATTTTTCATGCATTGCAGTTCCGTGTGCCATCAGTGTTTCTTCCATGCGGCATCAGTTGTTGATGTCAGCGTTGGTGCACATTTCTTTATTTTTATCTCTGTATTTCAAGGAACTGGTGCGTGAATCAATGGCTCTCGGCTTCAAAGGCTCTTTCTAGAAGTGGAGTCCCCGGCCAGAGCATCGCAAGATCTCTGTCATGGGACTCCTGTCTTGGGAAAGCCCTTGACGTCACTGTCCATATATGGACAGTGACGTCAGGGGCTCATCCTGGAGCGGAATCCCCGGTTAGAGTGTTGCTGGCGCTCTGGTCATGGATTCCGCTACTGGAGAAGCCCCCGGCATCACTATCCATATATGGCTAGAGGTTGCCAAAGCTCTGGCCGGGGATTCTGCTCTTAGAGGGAGCCCCAGACTTCACTGTCTATATATGGACAGTGACATTAGATTTTCCTCCAGGAGCGGTAACCCCGGCCAGAGCGTCGGCAATGCTCTGGCCATGGACTCTGCTCCTAGAGGGAGCCCCTGACGTCACTGTCTATATATGGACAGAGACGTCAGGGGCTCCCTCTAGGAGTGTAATCCCCGGCCAGAGATTCGGCAACACTATAGCCGGCGATTTTGCTCCTAGAGGGAGCTACAGTGATGCTATATACAGGGGGGTGGTACTATCTACAGGGGGGGTGCTATCTACAGGGGGTGGTGCTATCTACAGGTGGGCTGCTGTCTACAGGGGAGGTGGTGCTATCTACAGGCGGGTGGTACTATCTACAGGAGGGGTGTTGCTATCTACAGGGGTTGGATTGTGCCCTATCTAGGGGGTGTGTGGCACTATAAGGGGATGTGGCACTATATGGGGGTGTGGCACTATCTACAGGGGACAATATGGTGCTATCTACATGGGCACTGTGTGGTACTATCTACATGGGCACTCTGGGACTATATGAGCACTGCAGGTAAGGAACGGCAGTGGTTCGTGACCACGGCTGTTACAAACAGTTTGTAATGCCCATTTTTCACTGTCGTGTGAATGTTGCCTTAACTGGTTTCCGACACAGGACGAGTATGCTCGTCCTGAGCGGCGAGCACTTCACGCGTTAGGACGAGCATACTCGTCCTGTGTGACAGCCGTCTATGCGCGCGATCGAGAGAGGGGCAACGGCTGTAATACACAGCCACGGCCCCGCTCTGACAGCGGAGAGAAGATAAACATCTTCTCTCCGCTGTTTACCCTTTGAACGCCACGATGAAGCGGGGACTGCACATTGATCGCGTCACAGAGAATAACTGTGACACAATCAAAGCCCACAACTCATATGGGCAGACAGCCCAGGGTCCATTGAAGGACCCCAGGGCTGTCTGAACATATTTCCTGTGTACAATCAGTAACAGGCTAATGTACTGGCATACAGATCTATGCCAGTACATTACAGTTACAAAATAAAAATCAAAATGATAAATCCCTTTATGGGATTAAAAAAAAAAGTTAAATGAATGTAAATTTTTTTTTATAATAAATAAATAAATAAAAAGTAAAAAAAATACACAGAAACACACATTTTTTACAATAAATAAACTTTTTAAAATATAAGTCCCAAAACATGAAATAAATAGACCTATTTGGTATCGCCACGACCGTAACAACCTGTACAACAAATGTATAACATTATTTATAATGATCGGTGTATGGTGTAAAAAAAAAAATATTAAAACTGCAGCGGAACTGCTTTTTTTCTGCATTTTCGCCAAAATAACAATTTATAGAAATTAAACGATAATGTATTTGTACCAAAAAATGGTACCTACATAAAGTACAACTCGTCACGCAAAAAAACAAAGTCTCAGACAACTACGTTGTACAAAAAATAAAAGAGTTATGAGCGTCGGGATGCAAAGAGGGAAATGTAAAAAAATTGCGCTGTCCTCAAGGCCAAAATTGGCCGTGTCCTTAAGGGGTTAAAGGTGTTTTCCAGTCCCTAAAAATTGATGGCCTATATTAAGGAAAGGTCATCAGTAGCTAATCGCTCTGGGTCCGACTCCCCACGCCAATCAGCTGTTTTATACGGTCACTGCTTGTATTGTGAATCGCCGACACAGCAGTAGCGGCGATTCACAGTATTTCAACCTTCTCCTATTGAAGTGAATAAGAGAAAATTGTAATACTGTAAACCGCTGCTATTGCTTTGTTGTCGATTCACAGTACGAGCAGTGACCGGGATGAAGGCAAAGCAGCGCTCGTACGAGCCCTGCGGCCCCTTCAAAACAGCTGATCGGCGAGGCTCCTGGCAGTTGGACTCCGAGCGATTAGTTATTGATGGCCTATCCTGAGGATAGACCATCAATTTTTAGGGACTGGTATACCCCTTTAACCCGTTAGTGACCGCCAATACACCTTTTCACAGCGGCCACTAATTGGCTTTATTCTGATGCATATGCCTTTTTCACTGCACTGAATCAGAATAAATAAACAGAGCAGGGAGCCGTTAAATCTCCCTGCTCTCAGCTGCCAGATTTGGCTGGGGGCATCCCTGCTCGAACAGGTGAGATGTATATAAGTATCGATCTCACCCGTTTAACCCCTCAGATGCGGCGTTCAATAGCGAGCGCCGCATCTGAGTTGTTCAGGAGAGAGGGAGTCTCTCCCTCTCATCCCACTGACACCAGGCGATAAGATCGCCGCGTGTCTGTGTCTCCAAGTAAAGGCCCCCAGGTCTGCCAGTAGTGAATGCCTGCTAGGTCATGCCAGAGGCATGGCCTAGCAGATGCCTGTCCGTTTTAAACGGACAGGCAGTAATACACTGCAATACAAAAGTATTGCAGTGTATTATAAAAGCGATTGGAGAATCGCATATAAAAGTCCCCTAGTGGGACTAGTAAAAAAGTTAAAAAAAAAGTTTAATAAAGTTAATTAAAAAAAAATGAAAAACCCACTTTTTCCCCTTACAAAATGCTTTACTATTAAAAAAACCAAAATGAAGTAAAAAAGTTACACATATTTTATTTCAGCCGGGTCCGTAATGACCCCGACTATAAAGCTATTACAATTTTTAACCCGCACGGTTTACGCCGTAAAAAATAATGTAACAAACAATGGAAAAATAGCTTTTTCCTGTGAGTCCTGCCTTAAAAGAAATGTGATAAAAAGTGATCAAAAAGTCGCATCTACTCCAAAATGGTACCAATAGAAACTACAAGTCGTCCTGCAAAAAAAAGCCCTCATACAACTGGATTGGCGAAAAAATAAAAAAGTTATCGCTCTTCAAATATGGAGACACAAAAACAAATCATTTTGAAAAAAAAGCGTTTTTACTGTGTAAAAGTAGTAAAACATACAAAATCTATACAAATTTGGTATCGTTGCAATCGTACCATTACGTAGCTCTCAGTCTGTTACCTCTCCTCCACTCCTGTCCTCAATAACACCTTCACATGATTGGCAAGTCACCACGAAATGGTAAGAGCAGAGTTCACAGCAGCACAGAGTATTTCAGGAGATGAGCGTGCGGATCTTGTGCGGGGTGGTGACTTGCCAATCATGTGAAGGTGTTATTGAGGGCAGGAGTGGAGGAGAGGTAACAGACTGAGCTACGTAATGGTAAAAGCAGAGTTCACAGCAGCACAGAATCTGCACGCTCCTCTCCTGAAATATTCTGTGCTGCTGTAAACTTTGCTCTTACCATTACGTAGCTCAGTCTGTTACCTCTCCTCCACTCCTGTCCTCAATAACACCTTCACATGATTGGCAAGTCACCACCCGCACAAGATCAGCACGCTCATCTCCTGAAATACTCTGTGCTGCCTTAAACTCTGTGGACAGGTCAGGATCCTGTTTCTTTTAAATGCTGCACTGTAGCGCAGCCTTATATAGTGGATCTAGCGGGTTCCCCAGCAGCATTTAAAAGAAACAGGATCCTGACCTGTCCACAGAGTTTAAGGCAGCACAGAGTATTTCAGGAGAGGAGCGTGTGATTAGCTGCAGAGGCCGCTGCAGCCTGTGATTGGCTGCAGAGGCCGCTTCAGCCTGTGATTGGCTGCAGAGGCGGTCACGTGGGATGAAGCGTCATCCCTGAAGGCCGGCCTTCTGACGTCATCCTGACGTGCGTGACCGCCACTACAGCCTGTGATTGGCTGCAGCGGCGACATGGATGAAACGTCATCGCTGGAGGCCGGACAGGAGGAAAGTAAGTATGACATTTTTTTATCTTATTTTTTTATTACATTAAAATTGCATTTTCCGCGCGCCGAGCATGGTAATGCTCGGCGCACGGAAATTACAGGTTCGGTCAGAACTAGTTCGGTCCGAATCGAACTTTTTTGTGAAATTCGGCGAACTAGCCGAACCAAACTTTTCATAAGTTCGCTCATCTCTAGTTGTGACTTTTGCGGCGTAATCGCAGCATTTACGCAGAAAAAAATCGCAATGCCAGAAGAAAAACACGTTGAATACACGCTGTGTGAACAAGGCTTATACCACACAAAATAGTTGCTAATTAACATCCCCGATATGTCTAGATTGGCATAGTTTTTGAAACATCCTATTATTTTTCTAGGACGTTACAAGGCTTCTAACTTTAGCAACAATTTCTCACATTTTCAAGTGTCAAATACTTTTGTGTCAAAAAAGACAAAAGTATAATAGGTATGATACCTTTATTGGCTAACCATAAAAGTTCTATATGCAAGCTTTCAGAGGACACAGGCTCCTTCTTCAGGCAAGTTAACTAATGAATGACTTAGAAAAAAGCACAACATTTATATGTTACACAAAGACAATTAATACATGAGGTGATATATCATTAAGATAAGCCGGCGCAATAAAACTGAGGCTATAGGGGTGACATTTCATATTGTCTCTGGCTAACACGATACTACACTATTTTTTACTGTACTTCACATTTTCAAGAAAATGTCAAAAGGCTATTGTAAAGGATTTGCCAGACACAGCTTCTGTGTCGACGTCCGTGGTTGATCAGTCTGCATCTGTGCCTAGGTCTGCTGGAGTGACTCGATCTGCTACCACTCAGTCTGGTAGGTTGAGAAGTGGGAGAACCTATTACAGCCTTGCCAGACGGTTCTAGCTCCCACCCTTGGTCTATGTATACCTTCATTTGCTGCTTGTCCTTTGCCTGTGCTTCTCCTGTTTCCTGGCTCTGCTGTTCCTGCTATATATTATTGACCTCTGCTTCATATCGACCCTGGCTTGACTGACTACTATTCTTCTGCTCTGCTTTTGTTACCACGCACTCTCCTGGTTTGACTCGGCTCGTTCACTCTCCTGTTGCTCACGGTGTTGCCGTGGGCAACTGCCCCACTACCCTGCTTCAGTGTACCCTTGCCCTGTGTTGTCTGTCATGCACATATTGAGTGTAGGGACCATCGCCCAGTTGTACGCCGTCGCCTAGGACGGGCTGTGCAAGTAGGCAGGGACTGGGTTGCGGGTAGATTAGGGCTCACCTGTCTGTCTCCATACCACGCCATCACAGCTATTTTTCAGGGATCGGTTCAGTTCTGAAGTGGCTTTAAGGGCCTTCTATATTAGAAAGTCCCCATAAATCACCCCATTTTAAAAACTGCACCCCTCAAAGTATTCAAAACAGCATTCACAAAGTTTCTTAACCCTTTAGGAATTTCACAAGAAATAAAGCAAAGTGGAGATGAAGTTTACAAATTACATTTTTTTTCCGAAATTCATTTGCAATAAAAAAAAATCTGTAACACAGAAGGTTTTACCAGAAAAACGCAACTCAATATTTATTGCCCAGATTCTGCCGTTTTTAGAAATATCTCACATGTTGCCCTAATGATAATGATAATGGTAATGGGGAGTTGATCACAGGGGATCAAGAGAAGGCAGAGTTACTAAATGGGTTCTTTAGCTCTGTATATACAACAGAAGAAAGAGCAGCTGATGTAGCCGGTGCCAGTGCTGTTAATATATCAGTTGATATACTGAATTGGATGAATGTAGATATGGTCCAAGATAAATTAAATTAAATAAATGTGCACAAGGCCCCGGGACCAGATGGGTTACACCCTAGAATTCTTAAAGAGCTTAGTTCAGTTATTTCTGTCCCCCTTTTCATAATATTCAGAGAATCTCTAGCGACTGGTATAGTGCCAAGGGACTGGCGCAGCGCAAATGTGGTGCTTATTTTCAAAAAGGGCTATAGGTCTTCCCCGGGTAATTATAGACCAGTAAGCTTAACATCCATCGTGGGGAAAATGTTTGAGGGGCTATTGAGGGACTATATACAGGATTATGTGACAATAAATAGCATTATAAGTGACAGCCAGCACGGTTTTACTAAGGACAGAAGTTGTCAAACTAACCTAATCTGTTTTTATGAAGAGGTGAGCAGAAGTCTAGACAGAGGGGCCGCTGTGGATTTAGTGTTTTTGGACTTTGCAAAGGCATTTGACACTGTCCCCCATAGACGCCTAATGGGTAAATTAAGGACTATAGGTTTAGAAAATATAGTTTGTAATTGGATTGAGAATTGGCTCAAGGACCGTATCCAGAGAGTTGTGGTCAATGATTCCTACTCTGAATGGTCCCCGGTCATAAGTGGTGTACCCCAGGGTTCAGTGCTGGGACCACTATTATTCAACTTATTTATTAATGATATAGAAGATGGGATTAATAGCACTATTTCTATTTTTGCAGATGACACCAAGCTATGTAATATAGTTCAGTCTATGGAAGATGTTCATGAATTGCAGGCAGATTTAAACAAACTAAGTGTTTGGGCGTCCACTTGGCAGATGAAGTTTAATGTAGATAAATGTAAAGTTATGCATCTGGGTACCAACAACCTGCATGCATCATATGTCCTAGGTGGAGCTACACTGGCGGATTCACTTGTTGAGAAGGATCTGGGTGTACTTGTAAATCATAAAATCAATAACAGCATGCAGTGTCAATCAGCTGCTTCAATGGCCAGCAGGATATTGTCGTGTATTAAAAGAGGCATGGACTCACGGGACAGGGATGTAATATTGCCACTTTACAAAGCATTAGTGAGGCCTCATCTAGAATATGCAGTTCAGTTCTGGGCTCCAGTTCATAGAAAGGATGCCCTGGAGTTGGAAAAAATACAAAGAAGAGCAACGAAGCTAATTAGGGGCATGGAGAATTTAAGTTATGAGGAAAGATTGAAAGATTTAAACCTATTTAGCCTTGAAAAAAGACGACTATGGGGGGAGATGATTAACTTATATAAATATATTAATGGCACATACAAAAAATATGGTGAAATCCTGTTCCTTGTAAAACCCCCTCAAAAAACAAGGGGGCACTCCCTCCGTCTGGAGAAAAAAAGGTTCAAGCTGCAGAGGCGACAAGCCTTCTTTACCGTGAGAACTGTGAATCTATGGAATAGCCTACCGCAGGAGCTGGTCACAGCAGGGACAGTAGATGGCTTTAAAAAAGGGTTAGATAATTTCCTAGAACAAAAAAAATATTAGCTCCTATGTGTAGAAATTTTTCCTTCCCTTTTCCCGTCCCTTGGTTGAACTTGATGGACATGTGTCTTTTTTCAGCCGTACTAACTATGTAACTATGTAACTATGTATGTAACTATATGTAACTATGTAACTATGCCCTGGTGTCCTAATGGACTGAAACACAGGCCTCAAAAGCAAAGAAGCACCTAGAGGATTTTGGGGCCTCCTTTTTTTAGAATATATTTTAGGTACCATGTCAGGTTTGAAGAGGTCTTGTGGTACCAAAACAGTGGAAACCCCCCAAAAGTGACCACACTTTGGAAACTACACGGTGTCCTAATTGTAAGGATATAATTGAATCTAATATAGTCAGATTTCAACAGAGGGTGACGATATACCAATTCCTTTCGAGTGCTCTAGGCCTGGGAACGGTATATCACTATATCCTGATTGTTTGGATATAGAAAGGTTTGACACAGTCAGACAAAGGAGAGTAGTCCTTCGAGGTCTGATACAGCTGACCTGGGAACCTCCTTATAAACTCTCGACATGGGGTTCAGAGACCGTGAACCCGAAAGTGGGTCTGTGGAACCATGGGTGTCAGCAGTTGATATAATTAAACAGTTGAAAGGTGAAGAAGCAGTCAGAAGCTGTAAAAGAGTGTTTAAACAAATGAAGGTAGGAAGTAATGGTATGTTAGATAAAGTAGGTTGTTTACATAGTTCAATATGTAAGACTAACTGATCAGAAAATCAGAACTATAGAAGTGTGTGTCAATGATGTTGATATGAGTATTTGTATAAAAGCATGGCTTTTTATTAGAGTGACTGTACTAGTGATGTAACGATTAATACAGCTAGGTACATTGCAGTTAGTAATGTGGATTATGACGAGAAGTATGATATAGACATGTATACAGTGTGTGTGTCCGTGTATACAGTGTGTGTGTCCATGTATACAGTGTGTGTGTCGCGGACTAGTGTTAGGAGCGACTGGAGCAAATGAAAATGTGCACAGTTTAATGTGAGATGTTTTTCTCAATCCAGATTGAGAACTGAATTTATTGAACTTTAAATTATTGTTATTATATTTGAAAATATTGTCTAAAAAAAGTCCTAGAACATTGAACTTAAGTACAAGGTAGTGTAAATAGACTGACGTTTTAATTTACCTTATATATAAGGTTTAAATAATTAAAGTTAGCTGTTACAAATATAGCAGAGACTTCGTTGCTTTTCAGCATTTTGGCTTGCTGGGGCATATAGTTCTACAAAAAAATAAAGTTGTAAAAGGCGCGGGAGGGGGCAGCAGCTGTTTGCAGTGTGTGAGAATGTTAGAAGGAAGTATATTGCTGCCTCTTTCTCTGTCCCTCAAGTGAAATATTACAAGCACGGTCTGCATGAATGACTGCTAATTTATTAGAAAGGAAACTGATAATTGTTACCAATATTTTGCCTTCACACACAGAATGCCTGGATGGTGCTTCCCCAGGGTGCAGCAAATTCCCCTAATATTGTCACCCGTACAATGAAAGAGCTGCTGGATAAGTGGTCCCCCAAACAATCCACCTCTTGTCTATTGCAATATGTTCATGAGTTGCTTTTGTGTTGTGTCTCTGACATATGTGCTCAGGAAACAGTCTCATTATTGTTGTATCTGTCCCATACAGGTTGCAAAGTGTCCAGGAACAAATTACAACTTTGTAAGGGCGGATTTACATGAGCCTGTGCGTTTTGCGCACGCAAAATCCGCTGCGTTTTGCGTGCGCAAAATGCACTTGACAGCTCTGTGTGTCATGTTCATATGGATGCGCGGCTGCGTGCTTTTCACGCAGCCGCCATCATTATGACACTCCGTTTGGATGTTTGGAAACAGAAAAGCACGTGGTGCTTTTCTGTTTACATCCATTATTTTACTGCGGTTGCGCAAATAATGCGCGTCCCACGGAAGTGCTTCCGTGGGGTGCGCGTGATTTTCACGCACCCATTGACTTGAATGGGTGCGTGATGCGCGAAAAACGCCGAAATATAGAACATTTCATGAGTTTTACGCAGCGGACACACGCTGCACTGCCCCATAGACTAGCATAGGTCTGTGTGACCCGCGTGAAAACCATGCGGGTTGCACGGACGTATAGCACGTTCGTGTAAATCCGCCCTAAGCCCACTGTTATTTTCCTTGGACATTGCCTGTCTGCTGGTGTATTGCACCTCACTCCCACCAGGCTTACTGCTATCCAATACCTCCCAGTCCCACACAACCATTGCTCTTTCAGAGCCTTCCTGGGATTAGTGGGTTATTGTAGACCATGGATTAAAAGTGCGTCCATATCAATGCAGCCCCTGTATGATTGCTTACAAACTGATGCTCTAGATGCATTTTACACCCTCAAGCTGTCTTCAGTCTCAGCCCCAGCTCTGGGCATCCCTAGCTACCTTAAGCCTTTCCACCTGTATTGTCACGAACAAGGTGGTCACGCTTCAGGTGTGCTCACACAAGAACATGGTGGTCGTATGCGGCCCATCGAATATTACTCCGCTAGCCTCGATCCTATTGCACGAGGTGCACCCTTTTGCCTCAGGGCTATTGCAGCAGCCACCCTCCTCCTTGACAAACCTACAGACATTATTTTACAACATGATTTAGTGCAGGGGTCTCAAACTCGGCCGGGTAAGTGGGCCACATATAGAAAAAATGGGAAGTTGACGGGCCGCATTACTTTCAAATTTGATAAAATACAAAATTATTGTTAATCAATTAGTTATTTGAACTACTATAACACTATATTACTATAATAATACCGCTAGGTTTAAAATTTGAGATATTTCTCCACATGCTTATTTCAACAATCCAGGTTTCCAGTTTAAAGGGAATGTGTCGCTAAAAAAGAATTATTATTTTTTTAGTTAAACAGTTAGTATATAAATGATTACACATTGTTCTAATTTTTTTAATTTTTTCACAAGTCAGGAAATATTATAATTTAGATTCAAATTTATAACATTTCCATGTGCTGGTCACTAGAGGGAGCAATTCCCAAAATTGCAGCATTGGCATGTGGTAAAGCAACCTCATTGCGTTATGCTGCAAAATTGGAGAAGACACACTCTCACACTAGTGTGCTCAAACAATCCCCCCTCCTTCATCCTGGCTAGTTCCAGGAGAAAGGACAGGGTCGAATGTTCAAACCTCCTACACTGTGTGCCGCCATTTTTTGAGCGAATGCACAGTGTAGGAAGATTAGATACAGTGGTTATAACACGAACATAGAAAACATAACTTACCTGCTTCTGCCGCCGCCGCTGCCTCCGCTCCCTCTGCTCCTTCCACTCCCCGTTCTCCTTGTCCTTGCTTCTGAACATATGGACGGAAGCCGTGACCGGAAGTAGTCATCTTACTGTCCGGCCGCGGCTTCCGGTCCACATGAAAATGGTGCCGGATGTCGCACTGCCGAAGACCTTTCATTTGTACTGTGTGGGAGCGGCGCATGCGCCGTTCCCACACAGATGGCGTACGCTATAGTGAATGGACGCCTCCCATTCGCATTCACTTTGGGGATGTATGTGCCGTATTCCATCTCTGTATGTATCGTTAATCGACACATACAGAGATGAAAAAAAAAATGCCAGCCCCCATAGAGAAGTAAAAGAAAAAAGTAAAACACAAAAACCCAAATAAATAAAATTAATTTTAATAACATACTAAAAGCAAAAACATATAAAAAAAAAAAATTTGTGACACCTTCCCTTTAAGTGTCGCTAAATGCAGTCCGGCGGCTCAGTTAGCAGCGTTTGGCAGACACACGTCAATATTGGGCGGCCCCTTTTTAGATAGTGCCACAGTGCCCTCGGTGGATGCTGCCGCTGTGCCCTCGGTGGATGCTGCTGCAGTGCCCTCTGTGGATGCTGCCGCAGTGCCCTCTGTAGATGCTGCCACAGAGTCCTCTGTAGATAATGCCACAGTGCCCTCTGTAGATAATGCCACAGTGCCCTCTGTAGATAATGCAACACACCCCTAGGTAATGCCACAGTGCCCTCTGTAGATAATGCAACACACCCCTAGATAATGCCACAGTGTCCTCTGTACATACTGCCACAGTGCCCTCTGTAGATGCTGCCACAGTGCCCAATGTAGATGCTGCCACAGTGTCCTCTGTAGATTCTGCTACAGTGTCCTCTGTAGATCCTGCCACAGTGCCCTCCGTAGATGCTGCCACAGTGCCCTCCGTAGATGCTGCCACAGTGCCCTCCGTAGATGCTGCCACAATGTCCTCCGCAGATGCTGCCACAGTGCCCTCCGCAGATGCTGCCACAATGCCCTCCGCAGATGCTGCCACAGTGCGCTTTGCAGATGCTGCCACAGTGATGTCAGGGGCTTGCCCAGAGCTGGAGTCCCGGAGCAGAGCCGCTTCTAGCACTCTGCCTGGGATTCCAGCTCTGCTCCTGACATCACTGTCCATATATGGACAGAGATGTCAGGGGCAACCCCAGAGCTGGAGTCCCGGGCAGAGCGCTAGTAGGCTCTTCCTGGGACTCCAGCTGTGCTCCTGACATCACTGGGACTCCTGCTCTGGGGAAGCCCCTAACATCATTGTCGATGTATGGACAGCGATGTCAGAGGCTTCAGAGCCTATACTAACACTCTGCCCGGGACTCCGGCTCTGGGCAAGCCCCAGACATTGTGTGTCCAAACATGGACATCGATGTCAGGGAATTCCACAGAGTCCCGGAGCAGAGCCAATACCAGCGCTCGGCCTGGGTCTCCGCTCTGGGGAAGACACTGACATCACTGTCCATATATGGACAGTGATGTCAGGGAATTCCACAGAGTCCTGGAGCAGAGCCTATACTAGCGCTCTGCCCGGGACTCTGCTCTGGGGAAGACCCTGACACACTGACCATATATGGACAGCGATGTGAGGGAATGCCACATACTAGCACTCTGCCCGGGACTCCGGCTCTGGGGAAGCCCCAGACATCGTGAGTCCAAACATCGTGTGTCAGTGAATTCCACAAAGTCCCGGAGCAGAGCCGATACTAGCACTCTGCCCGGAACTCCGCTCTGGGGAAGACCCTGACACACTGTCCATATATGGACACTGATGTCAGGGAATTCCACAGAGTTCTGGAGCAGAGCCTGTACTAGCGCTCTGCACGGGACTCCGGCTCTGGGGAAGCCCCAGACATCGCTGTTCAGATCTGGACAGCGATGTCAGGGAATTCCAGAGTCTCAGAGCAGAGACTATACTCGCGGCTCTGTGTCCCGCGGGCCACAGATGACAGCCCAAGGGGCCGCATGCGTCCCGCGGGCCCCGTGCTTGAGACCCCTGATTTAGTGCTTCATGTCCCACACGCAGTTGTACTCCGAAAATATGTACTACGCTCAACCATGCTTCTCTGATGCCTATGGTTGTAGTGAAAGGAGGAGAAGGGGGGTGTCAGATCCTGAATGTATGAGCTTGCAAATGACAATGACTTGTTTGATATGGAACATGAACATGATTGTTACAGTTTAATGCAACTTGAATCCCAAGGGTTACCAGGTGTCACTGATGTACCGTAGACTAACTATGATGTTCAGTATTTTGTAGACGGATCCAGATACTGGAATGAGCAGACAGGACATTTCACCACCGGGTATGCAGTAGTCCAGGAAGGTAAGACAGTGCTGCAAAAGTCACTGCCCTCCAGCAGCTCTGCCCAAGAGGCAGAACTCATGGCACTCGCCGAAGCATGTAAGTTGGGCACAGGTAAAAGGGTGAATGTCCATGCAGACGCAGTACAACTGATACTTGAGGCTCTAGCATTACCTACAGAAGTAGCCATAATTAAAGTGCAAGCACACACAAGACTAGAGACCCCTGAAGCAAAAGGGAATACACAGGCTGACCAAGCAGCAAAAGCAGCTGCAACCCTCCCCGTATTGGTAGTCCAAGAAGTGCGCCCAGTCATGGAGGAATTGCTGTGTGCTCTCCAGACCCATGCGCCGGCCCCTGAACTGAAATTGTGGCAGGAGGCAGGAGTTGTCAGAGACGAAGGAGAGCCATGGCGTGTAAAGGGTAAAACGTGCTTATCATGTAGTCTTTTCCCAATGATGTGCGCCCTAGCGCATTCCCCAGTCCACAACTCAAAAGTAGCCATGATAGCAGTGTTACAACACTGGTTTGCCCCTGGATTTCATAACGCAGCTGCTTGACATGTAGAGGGTTGCCTGACACAACCCCGGTAAAATGACAAAAACACCCAGTAAGCGCATGCCTCGCCCTGATTACCCCTCCCAGCGACTGCAGGTGGACTACATACAGCTACCCAAGGTGAGTGTATATGAATATGTCCTAGTGTATATGAATATGTCCTCATGTATATGAATATGTCCACTTGTATATGAATATGTCCTCGTATGTATTGACTTGTTTTCAAACTGGTCTGAGGCATGGCCAGTAACCAAAGCCACAGCTAAACAACACTGCTAGGAAAATACTCAGGGAAGTAGTATGCCGATATGGGGTCCCTGAAGTAATTGAGAGTGACAGAGGAACCCACTTCACAGGAGAAGTGCTAGGACATATAGTTACGAGCCTAGGTATCACACAGGCATTGCATACACCATATTACCCCCAAAGTAGTGGTAAGGTAGAAAGACTAAATGGAACCCTGAAGTTAAATATACAGAAAGCCATGGAGTCCTCAGGTTTTCCATGGACTGAATGCCTACCCTTAGCATTGTACTCTGTTAGAACCACTCCTAAGGGGCATTGAAACTCAGCCCCTATGTAGTACTGTTTGGGTCAGTCCCAAAGACGGGTTTGTACTTCCCCCAACAGTTTGACGGACTAACAAGGCAATAGCGGTATATAGTGAAGGTGGATCCAGCACTCAAAATAAAAGTTGTAAGGTTCATTTGGTCATATTAAAACAAAGAATTTAAAACAAAAAATTCCGGGACCACGCTTATGCGTTTCAGACCAATAAGGTCCGTAATCATAGCTATGATTAAGGACCTTATTGGTCTGAAACGTGTAAGCGTGGTCCCGGGATTTTTTGTTTTAACTTCTTTGTTTTAATATGACCAAATAAACCTTACAACTTTTATTTTGAGTGCTGGATCCACCTTCACTATATACCACTATTGCCTTGATTACCTGCTGCCGACACAGGACTAGTTTGAGAGTATATGCGAGCACCTACAGCATTTGGATTTTACTCCATACCAACTTGCATCAACTAAACGCAGTGGAAACGCAACAAAAGCGTCGTGGACATGTGGTGAGCGAACTTATAGTAACACTTCCTCTATTTTTGACGGACTAACAGCCTATGTTATCCAACTACACAGGCATTTAACTGAATTGCATAAACAAGTGCATTCTTCTATTCCAGACCCCAATTCCTTAGAAGGTGCCCATCAACTGTTGCCCGGTGATTGGGTAGTCCTGAAAAGACACATAAGGAAGGTTTTGGAGCCAAGATATACCGAACCGTACCAAGTGCAACTGGTCACTGCAACTTCAGTCAAGCTCGAAGGCAAAGCCAACTGGATACACGCCAGCCACTGCAAAAAGATTGTTAACCAGGAAGTCAAAGATGTCGCTACTTGATGATGTTGCCATTGCTGGGCACCCTCAATGATGTAATCGAGGACGATTGTAACAATAAGTTTATCAAACATCGCCAGGTTTTGTATCATGCTCTGAGGGAGCAAAACAACCTGAATTTGCACAACCTTGGATTTGCACACACAGCTCTGTCAATGCCAGAAGCATACCCTACCTCGCTATCCCTGTTACTTTAGCTGAAATAAGGGAACTGCATAATAATACTGTAATTACCACCCTAACAGGGAGAGACAAGAACAAAAATGTGCCATTGCCCGTAGCTGCATGGATGGAAGAGGCTTGGATGTTGTTTAACAGGAGCGGCCCACCCCTTAAATGTGCACAGATGCCTTGGGCTTCTGCTGGGGTGGACCTTGCCTATTATCCAAGCTTCTTATTCTGCAGCTGCATTTTGATTAAATCTAAAGGAGAACCCTTCCCATTAATAAATTATACGGAGTGCAATGGAACAATTTTAATCGATACCCAGTGTGTGGGAATTGATGCTACTTTAGGTCAAAAGCCCCCCTGTGTAAATACCACTGTATGATTACTTGGGGAGGCCTTGCAATTATATGTTAGAAACAACACTGACATCACAGCTTTCTCCACCGTATTAGAAGGTAATATGATGGCTAAATAGGTGACCAGTTTGTTTAAGGGGTCAGTCATAGGGGTACCGAAAAATATGTATATTGTATGTGAACATCAGGTGTATAAATGGCTTCCAAGTAACTTCACAGGTACATGTACATTAGCCTATCTAACACCTGCAACTTTTATTATACCACATGAGAATGTATATTTTAATGCTGTGCCCAGACACACATTGTATAAAAGAAGGCCAGGTGGGCGACCCCATATTGTACATATGGGAAGTGCTAATGCAGTCATAAGTAAACTATTCCTCTAACCTATGATAATGCAGATGTGGGATAAACTAGTTGAGGCTACAGACTATTTGGATCAACAAATATTTGAGATACTCAGCTTGCTCAATGCCACCAATATAATACGCAAGCAATTGATTGTAGTACCTAATCAACACACCATGGTACTTGATTACTTAAAGAGGCTCTGTCACCAGATTTTGCAACCCCTATCTGCTATTGCAGCAGATAGGCGCTGCAATGTAGATTACAGTAACGTTTTTATTTTTTAAAAACGAGCATTTTTGGCCAAGTTATGACCATTTTTGTAGTTATGCAAATGAGGCTTGCAAAAGTCCAAGTGGGTGTGTTTAAAAGTAAAAGTCCAAGTGGGTGTGTATTATGTGCGTACATCGGGGCGTTTTTAATACTTTTACTAGCTGGGCGCTCTGAAGAGAAGTATCATCCACTTCTCTTCAGAACGCCCAGCTTCTGACAGTGCAGATCTGTGACGTCACTCACAGGTCCTGCATCGTGTCGGCCACATCGGCACCAGAGGCTACAGTTGATTCTGCAGCAGCATCAGTGTTTGCAGGTAAGTCGATCTTCAGAAGCTGGGCGTTCTGAAGAGAAGTGGATGATACTTCTCTTCAGAGCGCCCAGCTAGTAAAAGTATTAAAAACGTCCCGATGTACGCACATAATACACGCCCACTTGGACTTTTACTTTTAAACACACCCACTTGGACTTTTGCAAGCCTCATTTGCATAACTACAAAAATGGTCATAACTTGGCCAAAAATGCTCGTTTTTTAAAAATAAAAACGTTACTGTAATCTACATTGCAGCGCCGATCTGCTGCAATAGCAGATAGGGGTTGCAAAATCTGGTGACACAGCCTCTTTAACTGCCTCTCAAGGAGGAATGTGCCAGATTGTTGGCCCCGCCTGTTGCCATGATATTGATCCTGCAGGCAACCTCTGTGTCAAAGCTAGTCTAACAAAAATAGCTGATTTCAGAGAAAAGTGGCTAAAAGAACATGAAGTTAACAAAGACTCCTGGTGGAATAATACCTTTTCTTTCTTAAACCCAGCCAATTTGTTTAAAGAGAATCTGTCACCACATTATAAGTGCCCTATCTCCTACATAAGGTAATCGGCGCTGTAATGTAGGTGACAGCAGTGCTTTTTATTTAGAAAAACTATCTATTTTTACCACTTTATGAACGATTTTTAGCTTTATGCTAATTAGTTTCTTAATGCCCAAGTGGGCGTGTTTTTACTTTATACCAAGTGGGTGTTGTACAGAGGAGTGTATGACGCTGACCAATCAGCGTCATGCACATCTCTCCATTCATTTACACTGTACTAGCGATATAGCTATATCGCTATGTGCAGCCACATACACAAACACTAACATTACTGCAGTGTCCTGTCAATGAATATACATTACCTCCAGCCAGGACGTGATGTGTATTCAGAATCCTGACACGTCTGAATCTTTTCTGTGAGATTTCCAGCAAGGCAAACATAATCTCGTTTTAAATGACAGTTTACATCGTAATCTCGCGAGATTACGTTTGCCTTCATGGAAATCTCACAGACAAGATTCAGACGTGTCAGAATTCTGAATATACATCCCGTCCTGGCTGGAGGTAATGTATATTCATTGTCAGGACGCTGCAGTAATGTTAGTGTATGTGGCTGCACATAGCGATATAGCTATATCGCTAGTGTAGTGTAAATGAATAGTGAGAAATAGATCGTTTTTCTAAATAAAAAGCACTGCAGTCACCTACATTATAGCGCCCATCTCCTTATGTAGGAGATAGGGCACTTATAATGTGGTGACAGAGCCTCTTTAAGGGAATAGCAGGGTGGCTGATGGGTATACTTCAAACTGTGTTTCAAATTATTTTATTTTTTATTCTTGGCTATATAGATTTTTGTTTGTTAATATGGCTAATGAAATTTTTTTGTAAGAGAAATAACAAGGGGATACATCATAGGCCGAAACCCAGACCCTTCCATGAACAATATCCTATGAGAACGCAGCCTGTCACTGAGCCCTATGTGGATGGGCAGAAGCAGTAATGAAGTCCCCCTCATCCGGTATAGCGGGTGAGGACAGTAGCTTGGGGATCAGTGAATAGGTTTTAAGAATGAGAAAAAGGAGGGTCTGAGATGGAAGCCTGGAACTTTTATCCTCCATTTTATATATTCTCAAGTTTTAAAACTACTGATCAGTTATATAATACTTTAACCTTTGTTGTTCTTTTTAGATGTCTCACCGCAAGCTAAAATGATACTTCCTCTTTCTTAGACAGACTATGAATCTGCTGGCATAGCTAAAATATATAATGACTCCGAGCACTTAGCTAAAGCATGCTGATTACAAATATAACAAAACATGTGATATAATGTGATATAATGTATGTGTTCTTTTATGATGACTACAGGATAAAATCCTGCGTGATTTAGAGGGGAAGGAGACATGGTCAATATTGATTGGATAGACTGAAGATTGGAGAGCGAGACATAGTCAACACCCCTTTTAATGATATATAATCTATGTATTGTTTGCTAATAAACTAGAGAATCTAATTGCACTTACAAAATGTGTGAAGTGTGTAGTTTCGCTCCGATGCATTGTCAAGCTCTCCCACATATTTGAAAACAGATAAGAGACTATGAGGTCCATTTGATGACCTGCCTGAATTGATGACCCTTAACAAGGGGATAGTTAGCATTTTGACCCCACAGTTTTTTTGCTAAGTTTATTGGTATTAGTTTCTGAAAAAACTTAGACATTTAAAATTTTTACAAGCAATAAAGAATAAAAAGTACCCCAAAATTTATAAAGCATCTTCTGCCAAATACCCCATATATGGTAATAAACTGCTGTTTGGACCCACGTCAGGACTCCGAATGGAAGGAGTGCCATTTGGATTTTGGAGTGCAGAGTTTGCTGTATTTTTCAGAAGGGGCGTTTCTTGGGTGGGGTAGGATGTGGCTTGTTAGTCCTCGTTGTGCAACATACAGTCTTTGTCTAATGCATAAAATAAATAGGCTCTTACAAAATTATGTTTACATGAGCTGTTTTTTTGTGACGTTTTTGCCGTCATTTTCAAAATCTCAGCAAAAACCCCAGCGGTTGTTAAAAAAAATAGTGACAGAAACTGCAAAAAAATTGACTCATGGTTGATTTGCGGTTCAAAAACGTCTTTCGCCGGTTTTACAACGCATTTTTTTATTGCGGTAATTTAGTGCAATTGTTTTGTGGTGGTCATGCGGTTTTGAATACGATTATATGAACTATTCTGACTTATTTTATTTTAATATGTAGGGTGCTAGTGGGCTGACCCATGGTTTTTTAAAGCATTTCCGCATCAGAAATTCCAACATGCGGTTTAGCCAGTGGTGTGAAACAGTCCAGTAATATAGACGAATTGCGTCTCCTACCTTACTAGGCAGTTTTGTACCGCTACGCTAAATACAAAATAATAAATCAAAAGATTTCTGGTGGGGATGGGGGAAAACAATACGTGTTTCAGAAAATTGCAAAATAGTTTTCTTTTCTTCTTTGTTGTTATATGTCATACGCTTTGCGCTATGTACTTTGTACTAAAGGGCCTGCATGCCTAAATACTTTTTTTGTACTTGTTTATATATTTGTTAAAAATACAATAACAATATTTTAAAAAGAAATAAATAAACCATTCATTTACCCAAATTGCAGATGGTTTCACAGTTTCAAAGCGAAAAAAAATTCTCCTTAACTGCACCATGTGAATTTACACTAAAAAAAGTAGTCCAGGTACAGATAACTGATGACCGCGGCCACGGCCGCTATTCAGTGGTTGGAGCCATCTGCTTCCGTCTCCAAATACTGCACAACATCCCGCGCCATGTGCAGCTGTTCGGTGCGGGGTCCAGGTATTAGACCCTATCGATCATATACTGATAACCTATTCTGTGGATAGGGCATCAGTTGTCTGTGCCTGTACAACCCCTTTAAGACAGGTAAAAGCCGGAGTACAGCTTGTGCCTTTTTAATAATAGAAAATGTTCCGGCCACAGCCATTTTTCGGATTGACATTTTTTCTTCCCCACCTTCCATTACTTTTTTATTATATAGCCGTATGAGGGCTGATTTTTGAGGGACGAGTTGTAGTTTTTCATGGCACCATTTATTGTACCATATAATGTATTAGGAAATGGAAAAAAAAATCTTTGTGGGGTGGAAAATGAAAAAAAAAACAGCGATTCCTCCATTGTTTTTTAAGCTTTGTTTTTTGGAGCGTTCACCGTGCAATTAAAATCACATCTTAACTTTATTCTGTGGGTCCATACAATTACGGCAAAACCAAATTTATACAGTTTTTAATATTTTACTACTTTTACAAGGAAAAACTAATTGTAAAAAATAAAATGTATTTTGTGTGGCCAAATTCTGAGAGCCATAACTAGGCGGTATGAGGGCTTATTTGTGCGGGACGAGTTGTCGTTTTTAATGGTACCATTTTGGGGTGCATGAAAGTTTTTGATCACTTTTTATTCCATTTTTTGTGGGAGGGATACTGGCGTTTTAGTTTTTTTTTTTTAGTTCACCCTGAATGTTAAATAATGTTACATTGTAAGGGTATGTTCACACGGTCGAAAATCGGCTGAAAAATCGGAAGCAGAACGCCTCCAAACATCTGGCCATTGATTTCAATAGAAAAACTGTGTTTTTCTATTCTTCTTTAAAAAAAAACGCCCGCGAAAAAGAAGTGCAGGTCACTTCTTGTGACGTTTTTGGAGCCGTTTTTCATAGACTCTATTGAAACGCCTGAAAACAGCTTCATATTTTCAGGCGTTTCTGAGTTTGCATGTGAACATACCCTCAGGCTATGTTCACACGCTTAACAAAACAGGGAAAACAGCTCCTGATTTTCAGACGTTTTTTTAATCAAACTAGCGTTTTTTATGTCCGTTTTGGAGCTGTTTTTCTATTGAGTCAATGAAAAAGGGATGTGACATGCACTTCTTTTTACTGTCTTTTTACACGTCGTTTTTTGAAAATGAGGTGTAAACAAACGCCCTGTCGAAATCAATGGGCAGATGTTTGTAGATTTTTTGCTTCCGATTTTTCATCCATTTTTTGGGACGTTTACGGCCCGGAAAATGGCTGAAAATATCCAGTGTGAACATACCCTAATAGTGCTGACTTATATGGATGCGGCGATACCAATTATGTTTATTTTTATTTTTTTACAATGATCTAGGGAAAAATGGGGAAAGTTTTTCTTTTTTTTTTTTCTTTATCAAAGATTTTTATTTTGAAAATATAACAATATATAAACATTTCAAGTTTTTTGCAAAAAAAATATAGAAATTTGCACGCAGTGCAATACATTAAGTGAAGTTTCATAGTATAACAACAATATGTAATATATATATACATGTATAAGAACATCAGTAGGAGGTAGCCTCCCACCTATCAGAATTGAGTGATAAGAGGGATATATCGGCAATAACTGTACCATGTTCGCATCAAAACAGTGCAATAGTCAGGGAGACCGCCCCCCCCCCCCCCCCCCCCAGTAAAGTGAGAAGTGGCACATATAAGAGCACTTTTAAATGTATGGACACACAACACATAACACCAGACAACAAAGGGGAAACACATACAGACAAAGCGCCTCAGTTAGGCTAAATATTTCGTTCAGAACATTCCATCCATCCAGAGAGGTAGATTAGCACCACCCCGGAAATCCAGACCACACCGCCCAAGTTTGGACGAAGAGCACTGATTTTCCCCTATCAGCGGACAGCAACTCCTCCATCCTCATAATCCCGTTCACCTCCGTCACCCATTCCATCAGGGAAGGTACAGTATGCGACTTCCAGTGACGAGGTATCACCGTTCTCGCCGCTGTCAAGAAATGTCTAAAGATCCCCTTTTTGAGGTGTGGGAGTGATCCAGCAACCATAGAAAGCAAGCCTATGGAAGCCGAGGTCGGAACCTCAGTATGGAAAAGCTTGTTGTCTAGATCAAAAAATTTTCCCCAAAAGGGATGCAGCATGGGACAGTCCCACCAAATATGCAACATATTTCCAGGAGCTCCCCCACACCTCCAACAATCAGCAGAGACATCAGGAAAAATCCTATGTAACAGGGTCGGACAACGGTACCACCTGGTAAGTATCTTGTAGTTCTTTTCCTGGGCAAAACAAGACATCGGTAACTTATGGGCTAAAAAGAAAGCGGTACCCTACTCCTCCTCAGAGTGTCTAACCCCCATTTCTTCGTCCCATGCAGCAGTGAAAGACAATTGAGAAAAAGAAAATTTTGGCAGAAGGATCCCATGTAAGTAAGACAACACATGAGGGCTGTGGGCAAGGACTAGTAGAGTTCCAGAGGAGTCTTATCCTGTAGTAATACCAGGCAGTCACCCATGGAAGAGAGTTATGACCGCAACTGCAAATAGGACCACCAGATTGACCGTCTCCCCGGGCAGGCAGCAGATACAGCAGTCATTGGCAAAATGGCACCATCCGGAGTAAGGGTCTCAGATAAACATCCACCGTCCCCTCTCTCCCAACAGAGGAATGTATCAACACCCTCCGCCGGAGGGAAGGAAGGATTATCGAATAGAGGAGTCAAGGGACCCGGGCAATGAACAAGGCCCGTAGTACCAAGAATCCGTTCCCATACCATGAGAAACTGACGTGTGAGGAAAGGTAGAGAAAGAGTTTGTCTCTGAAGGACTGACAGCCACGGCAGAGAGGACAATGCAAGAGGAGACATAGCCTTTTCAATGCGCACCCATTGCTTACCTGTGTCCGAACGGAACCAATCCACTACTCTCATAATCATCGCAGCTTGATGGTATCGTTTAAAGTCTGGGAGACCCGCACCCCCGTCTACTTTTGGCCGGCTAAGGACAGAAAACCTGATACGAGGCTTAGAAGAGCCCCACACAAACTTGGTTATGGCCCTATGTAAAACCTGGAAAAAACTGGATGGCACGGCAATAGGGACGGTCTGGAAGATATATAGAAATTTGGGCAAGATATCCATTTTAACCGCATTGATACGCCCAAACCACGACATGCGGTTCCCGCCATATTCCGCCAATTCCCTCAGGGTACGCTGTAGAATGGGCGTATAATTCAAAGCATACAGATCTGACTGTTGCGTGGGGATATGTACCCCTAGGTATTTTAAGGACATAGATTGCCACTTGAATGGAAAAACCAGAGCGAGATGGGCAGCCAGAGGGGAATCCAAAGAGATATTCAAGGCCTCCGATTTAGAGTAATTGACTTTAAAATTACTTAAATAACCAAAGCGCTCAAACTCCTCCGTCAAAGATGGCAAAGAAATCATGGGGGTTGTGATGTATACCAGGAGGTCATCCGCGTATAACGCCAATTTATGATGCTGTGAGCCAACGCGTATACCATTAATATTAGGGTTGTTCCGCAGTGCCACGGCCAGGTGTTCCATGACCAAAACGTACAAAAGAGGCGAAAGTGGGCACCCCTGTCTGGTGCCATTAGCAATAAACAGAGGATCAGATAACAGTATGTTGACACGAACTCGAGCTGTAGGTCTATGGTATAACGCCATTATCCTATCCACCGTGGTGGTACCAAGGCCAACCTGTGTCAGAACACTGCGGAGGAACACCCAATGCACTCTGTCAAAAGCCTTTTCAGCATCTATCGAGACTAAGCACATCGGTATCTTACGGGTTTGGGAGAATGACGTCAAAAGGAGGGTTTTGTTAGTGTTATCCCGCGCTTCCCGACCACATACAAACCCCACCTGATCATCCACGATCAATCCGGGCAGTAACGGCGATAAACGAGAGGCTAGCAACTTTGCGAAAAGCTTCACATCTACATTGATTAGCGATATGGGCCTGAAGTTTGCGCACAACGTTGGATCCTTGCCTGGTTTTGGTAGGAGAGTTATATGAGCCTCGAGGGATTGAGGTGCAAAGGGACAGGAGGAGGACACCGAGTCAGTTGATCTTTAAATGCCTTATAAAATTTGTTATTAAACCCATCAGGCCCCAGGCTCTTGCCCAAGGGTGACTCTCCAATAGCACGCTCCACTTCGGATTCCAAAAAATCCTCCTCAAGCTCCAAAGCCACCCCCTCCTCCAAGGACGGCAACGCAGTATCATGAACATAACGGTCGATTTTATCACGTAACGCCTCTGCCTGCATATCATGAAATTGGCCTATAATATTGTATAGCGCCGAGTAATAGTGTTTAAAGCAGTCAGTAATACCAACCGGGTCATGAACCTCACCGCCTGAGGGAGATGAGACTTTAGGGATATATGACGCTTGTGTGCGCGGATGCAGCATCCATGCCAGAGACCTACCGGATTTATCTGCATATTCGTAGGAGTGCTTGCGCATTCGATCCCTGAACCGAGCGTGTGACTGATCTATCAAAGAACGCAAGGATTCTCTCGCTGTAGTGAGTTCTGCAAAAATCTGCGAGGATGGAACCTGTTTATGACAGGATTCCAGGTCCCGTATCTGAGTCAAGAGACGTGCAATAGCAAACCCCTTTTCGCGCTTCAATCGTGCCCCATTTTGTATCAATACCCTTCGAATGACACACTTCAGTGCCTCCCACTGGAGTGGCAAGGGAGTAGCTTCATGTTCATGAACCTCGAAGAAACCGGTAAGTCAATCTTTAATGGCCGCCACGCATACTGCATCATGCAGCAAATTGTCATTAAGTTTCCAGGATTGGAAATTAGGCAACGAGTTAGGAAATGTAAGGGTCAGAAACACAGGGGCATGATCCGACCAAACCATAGGGCCCACTTCAGAGGTAGGATGCCAGGTAAGCAAGTGGTGGCTAACCAAAAAAGCGTCTATCCTACTGTGCATGTTATGCATTGGGGAGAAATAAGTGTATTCTCTTACCTGAGGGTGAAGAATTCTCCACACGTCAATCAACTGCATGGAATGCATCACAGTTTTCAGTGCCCCCAAATGCGACTTAGGGACAGCAGACCGGCCCAAGGAGGTGTCAAGTCTGGAATCGAAAGTCAGATTAAAATCACCTCCGACAATCAAAACGCCCTCAGTAAACTCCTCCAATTTCCTCAAATACAATCGGCCCACTCGTGCCTGGTCCTGATTAGGGAGGTACAAATTAGCCATAGTAAAGATCTTATTACGTATAGATAGCTTGAGAAAAACGTATCGACCACCCGGGTCAACCAGAACATCAAGAATTTTATGAGAGAGTGACTTATGAATACATATACTGGCACCCTTGGACTTGGATTTCGGGTTGGCACTGTGGAATCAGATCGGAAAATATCGATTCGTGAACTGTGGCGTATGGCCCACCTGAAAGTGGGTCTCTTGTAAGAACAAAATATGTACCTGCTCTTTATGCATGTTATATAAAATTTGTGAGCGTTTTTCTGGGACATTAAGCCCCCTAGCATTAAAGGTACAAACCTTCAATTGTGCCATCGCCACCTCTCACTGAAGGAACTCGTAGAGCAATGCACTAAGCAGAGGCGAGACGAACAGCAACAGGACAAACAAGGAAGGGAGACACGACAACAAAGACAAACAGACAGGTGAAATAATCACCCACTCCTTGAGCTACTCAAGGAGAAACAATCCAATATACACCAGATATAACCAGTGAGTCCCTAAGAGGAGAAGTGTCAGGACAAGGTCTAGCCAGCGCCCCGCGCCCCGCACCCCTCAACCCAGTACAAATATCACACATCTAAGAACCAAAACATGAATGGAAAGAAAATCAAGGCAATTAGCTCAATATCACAAGAAAATGAAGTAATGGCCGACATTTGGTCAGGATCAAACAGAGATGCCAGCATAACAAGACATTCCCGGAGATGTACACATTTACTGCATGAATGTACAGGCATGTAATTAGTAAAAACGTAGATAATCGCATAACATATATAGTGCAGTATCACTGGCAGCTGAGGAACATTAATTAATCACGGGCAAATGGCCTATCTGATCACCTGCAGCCCCCACCTAGAGCGAAAGAACAGACATAACGGAGCGTTACATGAAACACATCAGACCATCGCCTCCCAAGATATAAGCAGTAACAATTAAACTTAACAGGCCTAGTCCGACTGCAGGCCGCCAAAGAAACATCCAGACGAGATCGAGATCACAGCGGATCAGCACGTCGCCCACCAGGACGACCCATAGGAGAAGCGGGAGAACGACCACGCCGGCGTGGCCTTGGATGCTGCGGTGGAAGGGGGACATAAGGCCAATCAGGCAGGGAAACTCTCGGCACCCGGAGGGCAGCGCAGAAGTCCGGAACATCTCCTGGGTCTCGAACACTCAGCAATGTCCCGTCCCTGCGAACCTGCAGCTGGAAGGGGTGACCCCAGGAATAGGAGATCTCATGCTCTCTCAGCACATCCAGTAAAGGACGAAGCACTCGGCGTTTGTCCAGAGTCATCTTGGACAAATCGGATAACAACTGGATCTTGACCCCTTGTAATAAGACTTCTCCTTTATCTCGGGCCTTCCTCATGATCTGCTCCTTCAGAGAGAAAAAATGGACACGGCATAGCACATCTCTAGGCCTATCAGGATCCGGGTTACGAGGGCTAAGAGTCCTGTGAGCCCTATCCATCTCTAACGGATCATCAGCAGGACGCTTCAGCAGGGAGTTAAACAAGGACTGTAAGACAGGTATGAGTTGCCCCGGAGAGATATCCTCAGGAATGCCCCAGAGCCGAATATTGTTATGGCGATTCCGATTCTTATGATCTTCAGCCAGGTTAAATAGCGCATGAATCTGCTGGGAGTGATGATCCAGCCGTTCTGCATGAGAGACTTGCTGCTGTGTAACAGTGGAAACATCGCCTTCTATGCGCTGAACTTGATCAGACAATTGAGAGACATTATTCGTAAGAGCCTGTATCTCAGATTTGTAAGTCATCTCAAGACGATTCACATAACGCTCCATGTCCTGTTTAGTGGGCAATGTGGCGAGCTGTTGTCTCAGGCCCTGTAAATCATCTCCCATGCTAGCAGAGCCAACAATGTGGGGAGAGGAATGTAAATCAAAATCCCGAGGAGAAGCAGGCATCGATGCAGACGATGAGGAAGGAGAGACCCGGGTGCCATGACTAACACCATGTGGCGAGCAGGACGGAGCGGGAAGCGCCATGACAGTCCCAGAAGGACCCATCTCCACCCCCGCCAGCAGGGAAGGAAACGGACCCAGAGAGCCAGAGACCGAAGAGGGGGTACTGTCGGTATCTGATGCTGCAGCGGCAACCCCCGAAGAAGACTCCTCTGCAAGCGGGAACCCTGTTCGAGCTCGTCTCCCCTCCAGCGGCGCCATCTTGGGAGACGGCCCGGCAGCAGCGTCGGTGAGGAATCTCTGAATGGAGACGGCTGAAGACATCTGCCGCGTACAGTATGGAGTCCCCGTGGTTGCCTTAGATTTCCTGACCATTAGGTAGGTCCAAGTGTGCCTTTTAGTATGCTTATGAGCGGGTTAGGGAAGTGCAGGAACGGAGCTCTCAAGCAGCACGTCTGGTCAGCGCCATGTCCAAGCCACATCCCCGAAAGTTTTTCTTTTTAAAGGGATCCTGTCATCAACATCTTACCTTATAAAACCTCCTGACCCCTCAGTGGCCGCAGCTGTCCATAGTTCATTTATCTATTTTTCTCTCCTCATGTCCTCCTCTTGCCTGAAATATAGTAATTTTAACTTTTACCGCCTTTTATGGTAATTTATTTTAACTTTGTGACGCAGAATGTTAACCCCGCCCACCTACGCCGCTTGTCCAGCCCTAAATGCCGAAATCTCGTTACAAATATCGCGCATGCATGCTTCACCACCCTTCCCTGCTTCATTCATACAGAAATACTTAACTGCGCATGCGCCGCGCGGGTACACACCCCCTTTCGTTGTCGTATGTCATACTGCATAATAACGGCTTTCTAGCAACGAAAAAAGACGCTGTACATCGGTTCCTTACTGGATACAACATCAACAACAGTTTTTCCGGTATGTAAATCGAAGTATTGATGTTCATTTGTGTTCATTTGTGTTAAAATGTTTGATGTTCATGTTGATTGATGTCCATTTTCGCTGTGTAAAATGTGTGAACTGCTACTCCATTCTATATTATGCTTGCCTAGATCTGTATACATGGGCTATATATATATATATATATATATATATATATATATATACATGCTATATAAGCAATATATGTATGCTATACATATATATATAATTTTTTTATATGTATATGGGCTATATGTATATAGGCAATATCTATATGGGCAGTGTCTTTATGGTCACTATGTTGGAGCTTGAAAGAAGTGGTCCAATATCTAATAATGTTTAATTTCATAAATTATGTGATGTATTGCGCTGCTGGTTTTGTGGTTATGTGATGCATTACGCTGCTGGTTATGTAGTTATATTATGTATTTTTGCTGCTGGTTTTGTAGTTATGTGATGCATTACGCTGCTAGTTATGTAGTAATATTATGTATTGCGCTGCTGGTTTTGTACTTACGTGATGCATTACACTGCTAGTTATGTAGTAATAGTATGTATTGAGCTGCTGGTTTTGTAGCTATGTGATGCATTCGCTGCTGGTTATCTAGTTATATTATGTATGGCGCTGCTGGTTATGTAGTTATATTATGTATTGTGCTGCTCGTTATGTAGTTATATTATGTATTGCGCTGCTGGTTTTGTAGTTGTATTATGTATTGAGCTGCTGGTTTTGTAGTTATATTATGTATTGCGCTGCTGGTTATGTAGTTATATTATGTATTGCGCTGCTGGTTATGTAGTTATATTATGTATTGCGCTGCTGGTTATGTAGTTATATTATGTATTGCGCTGCTGGTTATGTAGTTGTATTATGTATTGCGCTGCTGGTTTTGTAGTTATGTGATGCATTTGTTGCTAGTTATGTAGTTATATTATGTATTGCGCTGCTAGTTATGTAGTAATAGTATGTATTGAGCTGCTGGTTTTGTAGCTATGTGATGCATTCGCTGCTGGTTATCTAGTTATATTATGTATGGCGCTGCTGGTTATGTAGTTATATTATGTATTGTGCTGCTCGTTATGTAGTTATATTATGTATTGCGCTGCTGGTTTTGTAGTTGTATTATGTATTGAGCTGCTGGTTTTGTAGTTATGTGATGCATTCGCTGCTAGTTATGTAGTTATATTATGTATTGCGCTGCTGGTTATGTTGTTATATTATGTATTGCGCTGCTGGTTTTGTAGTTATATTATGTATTGCGCTGCTGGTTATGTAGTTATATTATGTATTGCGCTGCTGGTTATGTAGTTATATTATGTATTGCGCTGCTGGTTATGTAGTTGTATTATGTATTGCGCTGCTGGTTTTGTAGTTATGTGATGCATTACGCTGCTGGTTATGTAGTTATATTATGTATTGTGCTGCTCGTTATGTAGTTATATTATGTATTGCGCTGCTGGTTTTGTAGTTATGTGATGCATTCGCTGCTGGTTTTGTAGTTATGTGATGCATTTGTTGCTAGTTATGTAGTTATATTATGTATTGCGCTGCTGGTTATGTAGTTGTATTATGTATTGCGCTGCTGGTTTTGTAGTTATGTGATGCATTACGCTGCTGGTTATGTAGTTATATTATGTATTGTGCTGCTCGTTATGTAGTTATATTATGTATTGCGCTGCTGGTTTTGTAGTTATGTGATGCATTCGCTGCTGGTTTTGTAGTTATGTGATGCATTTGTTGCTAGTTATGTAGTTATATTATGTATTGCGCTGCTGGTTATGTAGTTGTATTATGTATTGCGCTGCTGGTTTTGTAGTTATGTGATGCATTACGCTGCTGGTTATGTAGTTATATTATGTATTGTGCTGCTCGTTATGTAGTTATATTATGTATTGCGCTGCTGGTTTTGTAGTTATGTGATGCATTCGCTGCTGGTTTTGTAGTTATGTGATGCATTTGTTGCTAGTTATGTAGTTATATTATGTATGGCGCTGCTGGTTATGTAGTTATATTATGTATTGCGCTGCTGGTTATGTAGTTATATTATGTATTGCGCTGTTGGTTTTGTAGATATGTGATGCATTACACTGCTGGTTTTGTAGTTATGTGATGCATTCGCTGCTAGTTATATTATGTATTGCGCTGCTGGTTATGTAGTTATATTATGTATTGCGCTGCTGGTTATATAGTTATATTATGTATTGCTCTGATAGTTATGTAGTTATATTATGTATTGCGCTGCTGGTTATGTAGTTATATTATGTATTGCTCTGATAGTTATGTAGTTATATTATGTATTGCGCTGCTGGTTATGTAGTTATGTGATGCATTAGGGCACGTTCACACATGGTGGAATTGCTGTGGAATTCTGCTGCGGACAGTCCGCACTGGAAATCCACAGCAGACAGTCTTTCCATTGGTTTCCTCACCTTTTTAGTTATCTTCGTGCAGACGTTGCGGTCAACTCCGATGCGGACCATAGGCTGCGGTACGGAATTTGGTGTCCGCAGCATACACTGCCTGTTGCGGACTTGATGCGTACTTGTGGCGGAATTTCTCCATTGACTTCAATGGAGTTGCAAAATTACGCAATGAAATCTGCAGATGTTATGTGTGTTGCGTTGCAAATTGCTTACATGAACAGGATATTTCCTCATTCTGGCTGGACCGATGTATTTCGAGGTCTATAGCCAGACTGAGATGGAATGATTTATAAGACAGCAGGATGTACTCCTCACCTGAATCCGCAACGACTAATCCGCATCAATTTACTGCACATTTTAGGCAAATGCGCGACGGAATCTGCAACGCTACTTATGTGCAGCATTGATGCGGACAGTGTCGGCAGATATCCGCCACGTCTGAACATGCCCTTTACGCTGCTGGTTTTGTAGTTATGTGATGCATTACGCTGCTGGTTTTGTAGTTATGTGATGCATTACGCTGCTGGTTATGTAGTTACGGTATATTATGTATTTTTTCTGCTGGTTTTGTAGTTATGTGATGCATTACGCTGCTGGTTTTGTAGTTATGTGATGCATTACGCTGCTAGTTATGTAGTTATATTATGTATGGCGCTGCTGGTTATGTAGTTATATTATGTATTGCGCTGCTGGTTATGTAGTTATATTATGTATTGCGCTGTTGGTTTTGTAGTTATATTATGTATTGCGCTGCTGGTTTTGTAGTTATGTGATGCATTACGCTGCTGGTTTTGTAGTTATGTGATGCATTACGCTGCTAGTTATGTAGTTATATTATGTATTGCGCTGCTGGTTTTGTAGTTATGTGATGCATTACACTGCTGGTTTTGTAGTTATGTGATGCATTATGCGGCTAGTTATGTAGTAATATTATGTATTGCGCTGCTGGTTATGTAGTTATATTATATATTGCGCTGCTGGTTTTGTAGTTATGTAATGCATTACGCTGCTGGTTTTGTAGTTATATTATGTATTGCGCTGCTGGTTTTGTAGTTATGTAATGCATTACGCTGCTGGTTTTGTAGTTATATTATGTATTGCGCTGCTGGTTTTGTAGTTATGTGATGCATTACACTGCTGGTTTTGTAGTTATGTGATGCATTACGCTGCTGGTTTTGTAGTTATGTGATGCATTACGCTGCTAGTTATGTAGTTATATTATGTATGGCGCTGCTGGTTATGTAGTTATATTATGTATTGCGCTGCTGGTTATGTAGTTATATTATGTATTGCGCTGTTGGTTTTGTAGTTATATTATGTATTGCGCTGCTGGTTTTGTAGTTATGTGATGCATTACGCTGCTAGTTATGTAGTTATATTATGTATTGCGCTGCTGGTTTTGTAGTTATGTGATGCATTACACTGCTGGTTTTGTAGTTATGTGATGCATTATGCGGCTAGTTATGTAGTAATATTATGTATTGCGCTGCTAGTTATGTAGTTATATTATATATTGCGCTGCTGGTTTTGTAGTTATGTAATGCATTACGCTGCTGGTTTTGTAGTTATATTATGTATTGCGCTGCTGGTTTTGTAGTTATATTATGTATTGCGCTGCTGGTTTTGTAGTTATGTGATGCATTACACTGCTGGTTTTGTAGTTATGTGATGCATTACGCTGCTAGTTATGTAGTAATATTATGTATTGCGCTGCTGGTTATGTAGTTATATTATGTATTGCGCTGCTGGTTAAGTAGTTATATTATGTATTATGCTGCTGGTTATGTTGTTATGTGATGCATTGCACTGCTGGTTTTGTAGTTATATGATGTATTACGCCGCTGGTTATGTAGTTATGTGATGTCATGAAATTCGAAATCGTGTCCCTTTTTACAGCTTGGATTCTGCTTACTTGAAGGACAGCAAATCACATTTTCTTCTTTTCAAACTTACAAAATAAAAAAAATAGGTAAGTACTCGTTTTTAAAAAGTTGAGGCTACATTCCCACATTGCAGAACGTATCAAACATTTTTTAATTGTTATTATATTAATTTTGTACACTAGGCAATCAATAAATCAAACATTATTAGGACGTACATGCGTTCATGTGCTGTGGACTTGGTACGTATATTCACATTTTTTGTGAAGCCAATACTGAAACAGATAACATCATACATGTCAACCACTCTACTTGCCAAGGTAAAAACGTTTAACTTTTTTTTTTAAACGTTGGTAAGTGTCTTTCTTACAACTAAGCATTTTACTTTATGCTATTTTTTGTATAGATTTAACTGTCAATTTTAGTTGTTGACAACCTGCGAATACAATAAGGGTGACCTAAAAGGCAAATGTGAATGGCATGGCCTATTATTGATTCACTTATATGGGACTGATGGAATGTGGATCCATTGCTCCCTTCACATAGATTAATCAGATTAAATATGTGTTCCACCATACAAAATGGTACAAGATAACCGACATATAAACACGGCGTAGGTCTCTTGGGGGAGTATGGAGTCCGCTCCATATAACGAGTGTGCCAATTTGATCTTACAGCCAGTAATACAGTGTAATGTGCGTGATTTAACTACTTTAACCCTTGAGATACTGCCATCAAAACCAAATGCTGCATCAAAATTTTTTGAAAAAGTGTATAGGTACAGTGTAACATTGCATTGGACCACCCTTGATGATAATAGGGGGCAACTATGCTTGGCATGGGTGCCTGAAGAAGGCAACAAGGTCTGCCATGTTTGTACTACTATGAAGCCCTACTTCTGTCCCTTCACAATATTCTCTCAATATGAATGAAGATAAAAAAAAATTAAACAAACAGTTTTTCGAATGTAAAAATATAAATACATAATAAAAATAGATGAATTGGGTAGATACATAATCATATTTATCCACACAATTAAAGTAACATGCATTTTTATATTTGTTGAACGTTGTATAAAGTAATCCCCCCCCCCAAAAAATGAATTTTTACAATTTAACAGTACATTATGTAATCGTAAACTTCCATCATAAAAGAAGCTCTCATATGGCGATATCCATGGGGAAAAAATATTGCTCTTGGAAGTTGGTGAGGAAAAAAATAATACCTAAAATTGTTTCATTAGTAAGGTGTTAATTATTCTTTTTTTTGCGATTACAGATAACTACAATGCCTTCATGCGTTATTAGCAATTGCCTGAGTAAGACAGGTAGAAAGGATCAAAGCATAGCTATCCGCTTGCATTCCTTTCCAAAGGATCCACAATGCATAAAACAATGGCTAAATCAAACTGGTCAGAATTTTACAGACATCAAAAAAAGATTCAAACAATAATTGAAGACAAGTGCCAAAAATTCCGCATTTGCTTACTACATTTCAGCCAAGAGTGTTATAAGGAAATCAAACATGCCAAACACTCCGTCAAGATGCACTGCCTACCATTTTCCAACAAATTCCAGAGGTTAAGTGTTACATAGAAGAGACCCTGAAGAAGGACTGAAAGAAGAAAAAAATGAAAAGACCATTTGATTCTACCCTTGCTGGTACCTCGACCAGTGAAGATCTTGCCTTGGAGGATCCAGGCAAAGAAAGTCCCTCTGAGTGTCATACAAAGCAGTGTTCAGTGTCTACTCAAACCGATTACACCCTATTAAATGCTATGATTTTTTACATCTCAGGAACAGATACATCAAGAGAGATTTCAAGTAACAGTGATGTTCTTTCTCTCTCTCCAATAGCTTTAAAGGACGGGTGTCGCGAAAAAAAATTTTTTATATAAATTTGCTTTTAGTGTTTTATTAAAAAATGTTTTATTTATTTGTGTGTTTGTGTTTTACTTTTTTTTATTTTTTAACTTTTTCTTGTCTATGGGGGCTGGCATTTTTTTTTTCATCTCTGTATGTGTCGATTAACGACACCTACAGACATGGAATACGGCACATACAGCCCCATAGTGAATACGAATGGGACCCGTTCCATTCACTATGCTGTACGCTGTCTTAGGCCGAGCGTCGTCCGGCGCCATTTTCTTGTGGACCGGAAGATTACTACTTCCGGTCGCGGCTTCCGGACTTGTGTTCTAATGCAAGCACTTGGAGCGGAGGGAGCAGACGGAGCGGACGGACCGGAGGGAGCGGCGGCGGCAGGAGCAGGTAAGTTATTTCTGTGTATGTACGTGTTTTAGTGTGTGATTACTACTGTGTGTAAACCTACTACACTGTGTGTTCGCTCAAAAAATGGCGACACACAGTGTAGGAGGTTTGACCGTTCAATCCCCTCCTTTCTCCTGGCACTAGCCAGGATAAGGGAGGGGGGATTCTGTGAGCACACTAGAGCGAGTGTGTTTTCTCAAATTTTGCAGCATAAAGCAATGTGGTTGCTTTACCACATGCCAATGCTGCAATTTTGGGAATTGCTCCATCTATTGACCAGCACTGGGAAATGTTATAAATTAGAATCTAATTTATAATATTTCCTGACTCGTGAAAAAATTAAAAAAATTAGAACAATGTTTAATCATTTATACACTAACTGTTTAACAAAAAAAAATATATATATTTTTTTTTAGCGACACATTACCTTTAAAATCCAACCCAAATTTTCAAAAAACAAGCCCCCTGAAATCGTTAAGTAACTCTGAATTTTCTTCTCCCCCCCCCAAAAAAAGCACTTATACAGATTGATACAAAAGAGAATTGCGACTTTCAAGAAGACGGCATCAACTTTCATGACATCATACCACTTTCTCCTATTGAAGAAGCTTTTGGGACACTAGAAGAAAGCATTGACACAGAAAGTGATGCATATCTGGATAAAAATGATGGCCATAAAGATGAAGACTATCTCCCCCAGGATGACAGTATGACAGATTTTGATTTATTAGATTCTGCTTCACTAATTTACCCACACCATCCTCCTTCACTACTTAAAATGACACCTCTAACTCTTAGACAGAAAGTTATTGAGAGAAAGCTTCTGGTATTTGAATCATGTTTAGACAATCTAATCATGAAAGTTAAATGTCAGTATACACCCGAATGTAACTACCTTGTAAAGAGTTGGCCGCACCTTGTAAAGAGCTTTAGAAAAAAAATGGATGCGTCGCATGTAAAATTTATGGCAAATGTTACCAAGGCCATCCGTTTACAATTTTTGAGTCCCAACCAGAAATCGGAAGAATGTCCTCGGGAAACCTACTACTGTCTGCATCTATTTTGTTTAGTGGGTTGAACTTTCAGAAGGTCAACAAACTATTCAACATACTTGGCATGATAAGTATTTCAGAAAAGACTTACTACCGTCACCAGAGTAAGTTTCTTTTTCCGGCCATTGACATTGCGTGGCAAGAAGAGAAAAATAAAAACTTTGACGAATTGAAGACCACTCCAATATGTGTGTCAGGTGATGTGCAATGTGAGAGCCCCGGTCACAAGACAAAGTACTGCACATATACCATATTGGATAGCTTATCAGACAAGATACTATACTTGATTTTGAAGTTTTTCAGAAATCACAGTGCTCTTCATCCGTCGCAATGGAGAAGTTTGGATTTAAAATTTGTCTTGAAAGAATAATTACCTCCGGATTAAAAGTTCTACTATTTGCTTCCGATTGAACCGGAAGTCTTGAGAATTTTCATAGTCTGATCCTGAAATATAGAACCAAAAGGATACACTTAGGTATTGATGCAATGGAGGCAAGGACAAAATTAGCTGTCCTTACTCATAATAAAAATGTGGGAAAAGAGTAGGCCACCGTGAAAAAACAAAAAAAAAACACTGAAGGAAAGGGCACAAAGAGAACCAGATTAATTGTCCCAAAAGGAAAATGAAGATGGATAGTTAAAAATGTATATGAGAAAATAAGCGTTGAATATTTGGAAGACCTGGCCGTTAATGTACTAAAGATTGCCAATGGAGAAGTAACATCAGCGTGGAGTTCTAGAGCACCAAGCCTACCACCTAATTTAGGGAATTTAGAAAGGCCAAATAAAGAAGAAATAAAACAACAAAAAATAGCACGCTTCCGTACCTCCTGCCAGATAGATGCTCAATAGTTTCTTCAAATGTCAACAACAGCTATTCTCCTGAGGTAGAGATACTACACAGCGTCTGACGCTGTCCTATCATAATAAACCTGCTTCACATACAAGGCTACTGATCCCACAGGGAGAGACTGAGGTGAAGGGCGCCAATTAAAAAACAACATATCTTGTGCTGTGAGACGACCTGAGATATCACCATTTGAATAAACATTTTGGAATTTAATAACTATTCTATATTTACATAAACTTCCCATTCCTAACTGTTTAACTCTTGATACCTTCAGTTGTGTTACATCTATACATTAAATCATAGTGTCATATGAAAGATTGTTCTCTAATCTTTGAATTGACATAATAAACAATGTTCTAGGTGGTCCACAGCTCCAGATCTAACTATTTTCAATTATCCACATTCCCTGAAGCCTCAGTCTCTACTACTGTTTGAAGCAAATCCATGCTTATAGCACAGCGTCATAGGCTGTGTCGACCGCTGGAGAATTGCTGATGTTGACACCCACTTGACTAGCATAGACTCATTGTAATATATACATACATATATATATATATATATATATATATATATATATATATATATATATATATATATACACTACCGGTCAAAATTTGGGGTCACCCAGACAATTTTGTGTTTTCCATGAAAACTCACACTTATATTTATGAAATGAGTTGCAGAAATTACTAGAAAATATAGTCAAGACATTGACAAGGTTAGAAATAATGATTTTTATTTAAAATAATAATTTTCCCCTTCAAACTTTGCTTTCGTCAAAGAATGCTCCATTTGCAGCAATTACAGCATGGCAGACCTTTGGCATTCTAGCTGTTAATTTGCTGAGGTAATCGGGAGAAATTTCACCCTATGCTTCCAGAAGCCCTCCCACAAGTTGGATTGGCTTGATGGGCACTTCTTACGTACCATACAGTCAAGCTGCTCCCACAACAGCTCTATGGGGTTGAGATCTGGTGACTGCGCTGGCCACTCCATTACAGATAGAATACCAGCTGCCTGCTTCTTCCCTAAATAGTTCTTGCATAATTTGGAGGTGTGCTTTGGGTCATTGTCCTGTTGTAGGATGAAATTGGCTCCAATCAAGCGCTGTCCACAGGGTATGGCATGGCGTTGCAAAATGGAGTGATTGCCTTCCTTATTCAAAATCCCTTTTACCTTGTACAAATCTCCCACTTTACCAGCACCAAAGCAACCCCAGACCATCACATTACCTCCACCATGCTTCACAGATGGCGTCAGGCACTCTTCCAGCATCTTTTCAGTTGTTCTGCGTCTCACAAATGTTCTTCTGTGTGATCCAAGCACCTCAAACTTCGATTCGTCTGTCCACTTTTTTCCAATCTTCCTCTGTCCAATGTCTGTGTGCTTTTGCCCATATTAATCTTTTCCTTTTATTAGCCAGTCTCAGATATGGCTTTTTCTTTGCCACTCTGCCCTGAAGGCCAGCATCCCCGAGTCGCCTCTTCACTGTAGACGTTGACACTGGCATTTTGCGGGTACTATTTAATGAAGCTGCCAGTTGAGGACCTGTGAGGCGTCTATTTCTCAAACTAGAGACTCTAATGTACTTGTCTTGTTGCTCAGTTGTGCAGCGGGGCCTCCCACTTCTCTTTCTACTCTGGTTAGAGCCTGTGTGTGCTGTCCTCTGAAGGGAGTAGTACACACCGTTGTAGGAAATCTTCAGTTTCTTGGCAATTTCTCGCATGGAATAGCCTTAATTTCTAAGAACAAAAATAGACTGTCGAGTTTCACATGAAAGCTCTCTTTTTCTATATTTTGAGAGTTTAATCGAACCCACAAATGTAATGCTCCAGATTCTCAACTAGCTCAAAGGAAGGTCAGTTTTATAGCTCCTCTAAACAGCAAAACTGTTTACAGCGGTACTAACATAATTGCACAAGGGTTTTCAAGTGACACTTCTGACTCTTTTCTAGCAAGTGAAACGAAATCTCATTTACCTCCGTAATCTCGCGAGATTTCGCTTCCCTTGCCGGAGTCTCACAGAAAAGATTCAGAAGTGTCAGGATTCTGAATACACATGAAGTCCAGGCTGGATGATCATGTGTATTCATTATCAGGACACTTGATTAACGTTAATCTCTGTTTATGTGGCTGCACATCGCTGCTGTGTAAATCAATGGAGATGAGTGTATGATGCTGACTGGTCACTGATTGGTCAGCGTCATACACGTAAACACGCCCAGTTAAAAACACAATACACGCCCAGTAGGACATAACGAAAAAAAACCGCCCAGTTGTCCATTTCAAACCTCATTTGCATATAGGACACAGATACAATTAGAACCAATGAATGGCCGGGTACGTTCCGTGCCCGGCCATCATGGCGGATTATCATATTATCATGGCCACCCAAAGTACATTGTACAAGTACATTGTAGTTTTGTCGCGATTTTGCAGCGAATCGCGGAAAAAACCATGACGAAACTGCAATGTGTATGTCCTGCATAAGGACCATTAGACATAAGGTAACATGACCTTATCTCTGAAGTTCTTACTATTGCTAAGAGACCTGCTGGTCACATGACCGCAGGACTTCCAGCAGCAGCAGCAAGACTCCACAGAGAAGACTGACTATGTAAGTATAAGGGATTGATTTGTTTAATGGGTCTGTATTTAGGGGGACTGTATTTAGGCGGTCTGGTGTGGGGTTTGTATTTAGGGGGCCTGGTTTGGGGACTGTATTTAAGGGGTTTGGTGTCTATTAGTTTAAGGGGTCTGTAGCCGTTTAAGGGTTTTTTGGGTCTGTATATTTAGGGGTCTGCGTTAGTTTAAGTGGTCTGGGGTCGGTATTTAGGGGGTCTGTTTTAGTTTGAGGTCTGGGGTCTGTATTAGTTTATAGGGTCTATTTAGGGGGCCTGTTCTAGGGTCTGTATTAGTTTAGGGGTCTTTATTTAGGGGTCTGTATTTAGGGGGTCTGATCTGGGGTCTGTATTAGTTTATAGGGTCTATTTAGGGGACCTGTTCCTGGGTCTGTATTAGGGTATGTTCACACGCTGAGAGGCAGTTACGTGTGAAAAGACAGACTGTTAACAGCTGCCTCGTTTCACACGTAAAAGCTCCTCCTCGTAATTTACGAGGCGTCTGAGACGCTCGTAAACCTTGAGCCGTGCTTCATTGATTTCAATGAAGAACGGCTCAAATTACGTGGCAAAGAAGTGCCCTGCACTTCTTTGCCGAGGCAGTAAATTTACGGGTCGTCGTTTGACAGCTGTCAAACGACGACTCGTAAATAACAGGTCGTCTGCACAGTACGTCGGCAAACCCATTCAAATGAATGGGCAGATGTTTGCCGACGTATTGTAGCCATATTTTCAGACGTAAAACGAGGCATAATACGCCTCGTATACGTCTGAAATTTGGCCGTGTGAACATACCCTTAGGTTAAGGGTTTGTATTTAGGGGTCTGGTCTGGGGTCTCTATTAGAATAGGGGGTAAGGTCTGGGGTCTGTATTTAGGGGGTCTGTATTAGTTTGAGGTCTGGTGTCTGCATTTAGGGGGTCTGGTCTGGGGGTCTGTATTTAGGGGTGTGGTCTGGGGTCTGTATTCGTTTATAGGGTCTAGTTAGGGGGCCTGTTCTAGGGTCTGTATTAGTTTAGGGGTCTTTATTTAGGGGTTTGTATTTAGGGGGTCTGATCTGGGGTCTGTATTAGTTTATAGGGTGTATTTAGGGAGCCTGTTCTAGGGTCTGTATTAGGTTAAGTGTTTGTATTTAAGGGTCTGGTCTGGGGACTCTATTAGAATAGGGGGTCAGGTCTGGGGTCTGTATTTAGGGGGTCTGTATTAGTTTGAGGTCTGGTGTCTGTATTTAGGGGGTCTGGTCTGGGGGTCTGTATTTAGGGGTGTGGTCTGGGGTCTGTATTAGCTTATGGGGTCTGCATTTAGGGGTCTGTATTAGTTTTGGGGTCTTTATTTAGGGGTCTGTATTAGTTTAGGGGGTCTGGTCTGAGGTCTGTATTAAGGAAGTCAGGTCTGGGGTCATTATTAGTGTATGGGTTCAAGTCTGGGGTCTGTATTTAGGGGGTCTGTATTAGTTTGAGGTCTGGTGTCTGTATTTAGGGGGTCTGGTCTGGGGGTCTGTATTTAGGGGTGTGGTCTGGGGTCTGTATTAGCTTATGGGGTCGATATTTAGGGGTCTGTATTAGTTTTGGGGTCTTTATTTAGGGGTCTGTATTAGTTTAGGGGGTCTGGTCTGAGGTCTGTATTAAGGAAGTCAGGTCTGGGGTCATTATTAGTGTATGGGTTCAAGTCTGGGGTCTGTATTTAGGGGTCCTGTCTGAGGTCTGTATTTATTTAGGGTGCTTGTTCCGGGGTCTGTATTTGTTTAGGGGTGGTTTGGTCTGAGGACTGCAATAGTTTAGAATGTCTGGGGTCTGTATGTATTCTATAATCTAGTCTGTGGTCCAAATTTATTCGTCTGAGTAAAAGGGGTTGTCCAGGCACATCGATAGGTCATCAGTATCAAAAACGGTCTGTGCCCGCACCACCCCTTTAATGTATGGTCCTGGACCTTGCTGTCTAAATTTGTGTGTTTCTATAGGGGCTGGAAATGGCTGCAGTAGTAATGGGCAAAGATGTCTCATCAGGAGAAGTCACCATAACGGACAGCGTCAGATGGTAAAGAAAAGAAAACGGCTCCCATCAGAGAAGACGTCACTGGATCTATAGGGGATCTCCTCTCCTGACATGTCTGTTGCAGGTAATCCTTGTATTCTACATATTTCTGTGTACCCAGAGCTAATAGACAAATGCGTGTTACCATTCACATTGTCAGGAGGAAGTGTCCCTACACAATGTGATACTGTCAGCGATGGTTGGAGACTGTCAGTATGTAGGGACACAGCCCTTTAACAAGGGGAATCGTAACAACCATTTGTCAATGCTGACACAAAAAAGTGGTGTTCGCTATAGACACGGCAGAGCGGCGGTGCGGAAGGGGGGCCCAAGTTTGTGGAACAGCCGAGGACCTATGGTCTACTTAATCCGCCACTGCCGGCCAATCAGCACTTGCATCGTTGAAAGGCGCTGATTGACAGGGAAGAGTTCAACCCCAGGAGACAGCGTGGGAACGGGATTAAGGTGAGTTTGAATAGTTTGTTATTTTATCGTAATAAAAAAGTGTGTGGCATTATCTACGCGGGGGGCGGCTTTATCTTTCAGGGGGGCTTTTTCTATGGTGGGGCTCTTTCTATGGTGGGGCTCTATCTACAGGGGGGCTATATACTTGGGTGGGCTATATGTAGAGCACTATATACAGGGGTGGGGTATATCTACAGGGGGGCTATATACAGGGGTGGGCTATCTCTAGAGCACTATATGGGGAGCTATATGTGGCACACTATACACGGGTGGGCTATATGGGGGCACTATCTACAGGGGGCTCTATGGGGGGCACTATCTACAGGGGGCACAGTGTGTGCGTGTGTTTGTTTGTGTGTGTGCGTGTGTGTGTGTGTGTGTGGGACACTGTGTATGGTGCTATTATAATTAGAGGTGCAGTGTATGGCACTATTATATTTAGGGGCGTAGTGTGTGTGGTATAATTAGCACTTTATCTTTGTTTATAGGTGTAGAAATGTTGGAAAAGTGAGAAGCTAAAGACATTTGAGAGGCAAATTGCAGAAATGGGCTGTGACCGGGAGAAGTCATCATATAGGTCTGGACCGGATGGAGAAAAAGAACTGGAATCTGAGACGTCACCGGTGAGTCACTTAATGTAAATGTTCATTCTGCCTCTAATCAGTAATGTAGTCACTGTATGATCTGCAGCGAGATGATGGGTGGTATGATCATGATATAATTTATTTTTTGTGAAACAGCATCTCCCAGCATATCTTTACCATTGTTCGGGCCATGCTGGTAGCTGGAAATAATTTCGTGTGAACCTATATGTCAGGGGTTGCACTAAATTGAGCTGTATTTGTGCCAGTGCTGTATATATGTTTTGATCTTGGTTCTGGGGCTGTATTTATGTACTGAGCACTATTCTGGTGTTGTGTATAGAACTATATTGCTTGTAAAATGTACAAATGTTTTTATGCTCGAGTTACATAAAAATAAATGTGGAAAAGAAATGACACGTCGATCGGTAGAGAAAACAAACTTGGCGAGGGGGAAGGAGATGTCGGGAAAGAGGTGGGGGGTGGGCGCCAAACTGAATCTTTGCCCCAGGTGCTGGAGAACCTAGCTGCGCCTCTGGCTAAGGAAACATTCCCATTCAGATGTATGAGATGGGTTTTTCAGTCACAACAAATCCACCATGTGTGAATATACCTTTGATAACTGAGAAGCAATATACGCCATACTTTCTCATCATCATTGTCTCTAACACAGAAATCAATACTTAAACTGTTTGCTATGATAACTGTTTGCAGTCATTTTTTATAATTCTGCAGACTGAAACAATTGTGGCTTCCTTTTCAGGCCCTTGTAACTTTACTGGCAGAAATATGTAAAGAGAGGAAGCAATTAAATATCTGGCAATACAGTAAAGTATTTAAAATTGCTGACTATTCTAATGAAATAACCCATATAGTTGGGAGAAATAAAAACTATTTAAGAATTTAAGATCCAATTTATTTTGTGTGGGTTTATGTGTGTTAGGGGCATTACATTACATTACTATTCTGCTGAAAGTATTGTGTACAGTGAAACTACTCCAAAAAATCACCTCTTGGAGAAGACACTCATTTTTCTAGACCAGATTTTCTGACAGATTTTATTTATATTCTCCTCCTAGAGATAACCATCCATCTAGAAGACAATTTCTCAGTGACATTTTTGGTGGTCATCTCAAAGAGGTTTTATTGTATATTATATATTTCATGTATTGTGTAATTCTACCAATATATAATTCAGCGTTAGACCGTAAATGACTCTAAGGTATCTTTATTTTGGCAAGTTGTGCCCAAAAAGAATATATTAATCCTTTCCCCGCCAAAATATTTTTTGGATTTTCATTTTCGCTTCCTCCACCTTCCGAAAGCCATAACTTTTGCTGTATGAGGGCTTGTTATTTTCGGGACAAGTTGTAGTTTTTCACAACATCATTTATTGTACCATATAATGTAGTGGGAAACTGGAAAACATTTATATGTAAGGTGGAATGGGAAAAAAACCGTGATTGCTCCATTATTTTTCTGGGTTTCATTTATACGGCGTTCCTGGTGCGGTAAAAACGACACTTTATTCTACGTGTCAATACAATTGCGGTGATGCTAAATTGAAAAAAAAATGTTGTTTTACTTTTACAAAGAAAGAACTAGATGATTTAATTTATATTTTAAATGTTTTTATTAATTTTTTGAACAAACATTACAAACTGTAAAAATTTCAATGACATCAGTGTAAAGAAAGTACCATATATAAAGTACAGTATACACAATGTGAGATATAAAATATATGAAACATATACAACATATGAAACATATACAACATATAAAACTCTGAGAAGCTCCAAGTACATTATCTTAGTATTATTTTCCAAAACTGTATACATTATCTGCAATCACACATTACCTAGGTGCAAAGTGGCCCTGCGACCACAGTGCCCCACTAAAAGGACACGGAAGAGAGAACACATGTCATATCCTAAGACGTCCCCCTCTATAGCGAAGGCAAATTCCGAAACACCTTCCACTGATCCCATATGGAACCAAATTTGTGCCTTCTACGAAGCTCCCAATGTGAGATTTCCTCGAATCTATACAGCTGATCTATCTTAGAAAGCCACTGATCTAGGGGTGGTAAATCAACTGAAAGCCAGTATCTGGGTATAAGTAAGCGGGGTATAAGTGGTTGGCACCGGATGGCCTGCAACAAAGTTTCCATCACCAATACGAATAGACAGTAATCCATTAACGGATAGAGAGGCTGAGGGGGTGTCATACATTGCAAAAATTGCAGCAATTAAGGCTGATGGAAAATTGAACTTTAGGAGAACCTTCTTCATGTAGCCCCAACTAACTCTGTCAAAGGCCTTTTCTGCGTCCGTTCCCAGAAGTACTAAGGGAGTCTTACGTTGTCTTGCAAGATATAATAGATGGAGGACCCGGGCCGTGTTGTCTTTCCCCTCTCTATTTTTTGTAAAGCCGACTTGATCAGAAAGGATCAGTTGAGGAAGGATATTAGAAATCTGTTCGCCATCATTTTAGCCATCAATTTCAAGTCTATATTAAGCAGGGAAATGGGCCTATAATTAGAGCAAATTGATAGATCTTTCCCTTCTTTTGGAATCAATGAGATATAAGCATGAGTCATAGATGCAGTAATGGTGGATCCTAATAATGCTGAATTACAAATAGATAAAAGGTGGGGGAGTAATATAGAGTCAAAGGTGGAATAATAGGTAATGGGGAATCCATCTGGTCCCGGACTTTTCCTTTTAGGAGTACCCTTTATGGCTGCTCCCAGCTCCGCTATCGTAAATGGACTAGCTAAAAAGTCAGACTGCTCTTCTGTGAGGGATGGTAGATCTAACGATTCAAGGAACGCGTCTGTCTTCTGTTGTATGTCTAAAAGGGTATTTGCATCTAAGCTTGATTCTAGATTGTACAGGTCCGTATAGAAAAGTCTAAACTGTTCTGCAATATCGTTTGATGAGGAGACTGTGCCCCCCGTCGCGGACTTAATTAGAGGGATAAAATTCTGAGACAACCTTTTCTTAAGTCTCTGCATCATAATTTGTCCCCATGAGCAAAGAACTTCTGTTGGGAGTGTAAATAGTATTTTACAGAAATAAAGTTAAATAAACTCAATCCTAAGGGCCTGTAACTGTGTTTGCTGCTGCGCCGCCAATGTTTGTTTATGGATACCCTCCCGTTTCTGAATCTGAGCCGTCAGCAATACTATCTGTTTGTCTCTCTCTTTTTTCACCCTTGCTCCTAAGCATATGAGATGTCCCCTAATGTACGCCTTATGAGCGTCCCAGAGAACCTGCGGCGACACCTCCGGAGTATCATTTAATTGAAAATATTCCTCTAAAAGTGAGGAAAGCTGCTTTTCATTGTCCTCCGGAACCCAAAAGCATTTCATTCATGCGCCATTTCGGAGACCTTGGCAAACCATTAGGTATGTGAAAGGACAGAAACACAGGAGAGTGATCTGAGTGCAACTGGACTCCTATAGTAGCTGCAGAGCAATATTGTAAGTGTTCATGGGAAATAAAGATATAGTCAAGATGGTGGTATGACTTATGAGCAGCTGAATAGAATGTATAATCTACCGCTGAGGGTAGGAAACTTTGCCATGCTTCTACCAAATGCGAGCTATCTAAGGCACACTTCAGTTTACCTAAAGCTCTATATGAGGTAGAGGATCGTTTGGATGATGAATCAACCAGGGGGTTTAAGGTTACATTCAAATCACCACCCATGACCACCACCCCCTCTTTGACTGCATGTATACCATAACCCTTAGATAACATAGCTAGGTATAGCCTAATAGTAAATTGACACAGGACAACATGAACGTTCCTTTAACGTGGGTTGACTCGTGGTCGGCCACAGCTTTTATTATAAATATAACAAATATAATTTAACATTTTTTAAGGTAAACACCCGTATGCCGGCCTACCGACATAGGTGGGCATGTAGGTAATTCACCTTACCAAACCGCCAGCTGTGACAAAACAACATTTCACCCATGAACAGAACATAAATTAATAAACACAAGAAAGGTGCAAAATACCACACAATACAATTGTAGAAAAACCCCCGCTCTGAAGGCAGTGCCATCTGCCACTTTGAAGTATTGCTAACCGCAAGGCAAACCAGCTATCCTGCACCTACGAATACCTGTGCTGGTACAAATATTATTATTATTTTTTTTTATTTTTTTTTTTAATTAATGTATTAATTTATTTATTATTATTTTCTTTATTTTCTATTTTTTTTAAATGTTTGTTTTTTTTTATTTTTTTTTTATTTTTATATATATAACACCGAATATTAATTTTCAAAAGGGGCGGGAGGGAGGGAGATTGCAATGTAACGGCCAAAAGAGGCAGAGACCCGGAAGACAGCTCCTTAAATCCACTAGGAAGGAGGGAGAAAGGAGAAGGACCATAACCCCTCCCCCCGATGGAGGGGGCTAAGAGCAGCAGCCAGAGGTAAGAAACTTATTAACCGCTACCCTTGCTGGGCATACAACAAATAGCTGAATCCCTAGCTGGGGCCCTATTCGTTTTTCACCCACATTACCTGCAGTCAAAGACCCAGCGGTTAGACACCTATGGGTCTACTAGACTGCATGTATACCATAACCCTTAGATAACATAGCTAGAGGGATAGCCTAATAGTAAATTGACACAGGACAACATGAACGTTCCTTTAACGTGGGTTGACTCGGGGTCGGCCACAGCTTTTATTATAAATATAACAAATATAATTTAAATTTTTTTAAGGTAAACACCCGTATGCCGGCCTACCGACATAGGTGGGCATGTAGGTAATTCACCTTACCAAACCGCAACAAGGAGGGCGTGTAATCACCCTACATGTACCTCCGACCCACCACGACCCCCAGCCAAGAGAAAGAGAGCCTGCTCAATCCCGTCCTGCAGGCCGGACCGAAATATATCCAGGCCAATATCATTCAGATGACTCCATCCGCCATTAACTGGCCTCTGTTGTCGCCCTCCAATTCCCGGTGCCTGATCACTACACCTCCTCTGCCCCTCACGAAACAAGATATCCGAGTAATGAGAAGTCTCCGTCCCCTCTCAATAGCGTTACCATCTCTTGCACCATGCCACACCAACCTGGGGATTACCTCTGACCATACCAATACTAGCTCCGGAAAAATGAAGCGAACCGCTCGAGGTCAGACTGTATTAACGACATCAACTCCCCAAGATGCACTGAGCACAGATTGTTTCCCCCGATGTGCAACACCAACACAGTCGGCACCAACGGGTGCCGGCTAATATCCACCACTTCCGGCAAGGCCTGTAACCACTTCAGCCCCCTCAGGCCTCTCCAAAAGATCTCAGCATCTTGAAACCCCAGCGATTGTCCCCCGGGCCGAATGGCTGCCCTCCGCTCAGCCAAGAAAACGTAGGAATGGCCCAGAATCCATACCGATGGTCGGTAACCTAAAAGAAAAGAAAATTAATGCAGCAACAAATCTGGGCGAACGTACCCTGCAAAGCAATCGGAGTGCCAGCGCCCTATCCGACGCACTTCCATATCCTCCAAGCCCAATTCGCTGGCGGTCGTAGCCGCACCAATGCGAAATGAGTGGGTGCCGAAATCCCCAGGGGGGAGGCCCGCAGCCGACAAGGCCTACTTAAACACCGCAGAGAACTGAAACTTGGTGAGGGGGCTGCCGTCGCTATGCGCAAAAAACTGCGAGCCAGACTTACGCATGCTTAAATAGGAAGCTGCCAGTGCGACCGGGCAACCCGACCCCCTATCGCCCGCAATGACACCCAGCAGCCCCTGCCGAACACGTCTGTTTTGGACCGACGGATCCGGAAACGCAGGCCAGATGAAGACAAACTAACGTCTTCAAATAAAAGGCCGCCCACCCGGGAAGCACTGGGTGGGACTCATTCCGATATTCGCAAAGCGCCAAAAAAAGGAAAGAGAAAACGCTGCAGACAACAGGGCCGATTCGAACATATATGCGCACACACCCGGCAAACCATGCAACAGTTTCAACAAAATAGCAAAAGAAATAGGGCGCCTAGATTCCCTACGCACAGCTGACTTCTACCACCCCTTAATGGCCTGCAGGATAAAGAAAGATTTTGTGACATCTGGCCACCCATGGAGCTTAAAGAGGCTCTGTCACCAGATTTTGCAACCCCTATCTGCTATTGCAGCAGATAGGCGCTGCAATGTAGATTACAGTAACGTTTTTATTTTTAAAAAACGAGCATTTTTGGCCAAGTTATGACCATGTGGCCGTCACGATGCAGGACCTGTGAGTGACGTCACAGATCTGCACTGTCAGAAGCTGGGCGTTCTGAAGAGAAGAGGATGTTACTTCTCTTCAGAGCGCCCAGCTAGTAAAAGTATTAAAAACGCCCCGATGTACGCACCTAATACACGCCCACTTGGACTTTTACTTTTAAACACACCCACTTGGACTTTTGCAAACCTCATTTGCATAATTACAAAAATGGTCATAACTTGGCCAAAAATGCTCGTTTTTTAAAAATAAAAACGATACTGTAATCTACATTGCAGCGCCTATCTGCTGCAATAGCAGATAGGGGTTGCAAAATCTGGTGACAGAGCCTCTTTAAAGAAAAATGACAAACCCAGTAGGCGGCGCTGTGCAACTAACCCTGACACGCCGAGTTCTGACAAACCAGACAAATACTACATCACATAAGACCAGCGAGGAGCTTCAGGAGGCCCAACGATACTTTTCCCCACCATATTTAACCACTCATTCCACGCATTACCGTAGACCGACCATGTCGATGGGGCGAGTGATGCCCGAACGAACGGCACTAACTGTGATCCAGCAGTCTCCATAGCCCAGCCGGGCACTCCTTCCCCTCCACGTCTGCCAGCGGGCAGAGCGAACGTAATGCCTGAAAATTAAACCGAGAAAGAGCATCAGCAATTTTATTATCAACACCTGGAACATGGCGAGCCCTGAAGTGGATCTTATGCTGAAAACACATCAGCACCAACCGGCGCAGAAGTATCACCACCGGGAGGGAAGCAGAGGTCAACTGGTTCACAGCATGCACCACGCTCTCAATGTCTGACCAAAACAACACAGACGAGTTAGCCATAGCCCCACCCCACTGTTCAACTGCTACAATTAATGGAAACATCTCCAAGAGTGTCAGGTTACCACACCAGCCCATCACGCCAACAATGCAAAAACCAACATAGCTTGTAATTTGTCAATTTTGTCAGCCGGCAAACGAAACCATATGTAAGGAGTCAATCTCCATCCCTAAAACGAAATCACAGTAACGGGACCTTCAGTTTTCTCCAGGGAAAGCGGAACGCCGAAACGACTAGCCAAAAACTGGAAGGAACTGAGTAAACATTGGCAACGCGGTGACGCTGGGGGACCGACAAAGAAAAAATCATCCAAATAGTGCGTAACGGACGCAGCTTCGGTGTGCTCCCGAAGAACCCATTCAAGAAATGAACTAAACACTTCAAAATAAAAACATGAAATGGAACAACCCATGAGAAGGCACACTTCGTAGTAATATTGCCTTTTTTTTTTTTTTAACGTGGCCTCCAACTGGAACCCCAATAAATGAAAGCAATCTGCATGAACCGGCAACCGCCGATTGTAATATTACCACTTTACAAAACATTAGTGCAGCCTCATCTAGAATATGCAGTTCAGTTCTGGGCTCCAGATCATAGAAAGGATGCCCTGGAGTTGAAAAAAATACAAAGAAGAGCAACTAAACTAATAAGGGGCATGGAGAATCTAAGTTATGAGGAAAGATTAAAAGAATTAAACCTATTTAGCCTTGAAAAGAGACGACTAAGGGGGGACATGATTATGTTATATAAATATATGAATGGCCCATACAAGAAATATAGTGAAAACCTGTACCATATAAAAGCCCCTCAAAAAACAAGGAGGCACTCCCTCCGTCTGGAGAAAAAAAGGTTCAATCTCCAGAGGCGACAAGGCTTCTTTACTGTGAGAACTGTGAATCTGTAGATTAGCCTACCACAGGAGCTGGTCACAGCAGGAACAGTAGATGACTTTAAAAAAAGCTTAGATAATTTACTAGAACTAAAAAATATCAGTTCCTATGTGAATGTGTGGAATGTTTGTTTCTTGAACTTGATGGACATATTTTTTTTTTCAACCATACTAACTATGTAACGTGGACACCCTCTTGTTCTTCCTTACCAATCCCCATATTTCCCTCCCTAATCTCTTGAGAGAGTTACATACTTACAAATCTTTGTCTAGCTTTAAAACAAATTTCCAGAAATTAGAAGAACTTTCGCACTTTTCTCATCCACTCTATCCATATAACGTATCATGGGTGTGGGGAATGTGGACCTACTGGGCCACTCTGCTGTAACGGAGTAGCAGCTGGTCAAACAAAATGTTAATGACAGTCACTAGGGCGAGAGTACCTGGATAGCTGGCTTGTGCTGGATAATCAGGAGCTGGCATGTGCTAGAAAATTGGAATTGTCTCGGATTCAGGATGTAGCGTCCATGGCCGCGGCCAGTCGGGTTTACTCGCCTCCTGACGCCCGCAGCCATGGATCTGTGAGCGCTGGTCCCCATCTCCTTCCTAGGAGACGCCAGTGCTCACTTCCACTCCGTTTGGCTGTGTCCCGTAGGGTGCGCGCGCACGCTCGTGCCCGGCCTTAAAGGGCCAGCGAGCGCAAATAGGAGGAAGTCATCATCATCAACTGACACGATTTCCTGGTCTATAAGAAGGCCCCTGGCCTTCTAATCCTTGCCTGAGCGTTGTAAGTTTTCCCAGTCTGTCTTGCAAATGGTCCCTTAGTGTTTCCCATTGATGCTGTGACCCGTACCTTGTTCCCCGTTCCTGTTTCCCGTGCTGTTCCTTAGTATCAAGTCGTGCCACGTCCTGTGTCTTCTGCCACGTCCGGAGGAATCCGCCACGTCCTGTGTCATCTGCCACGTCCAGAGAAATCTGCCACGTTCTGTGTCATCTGCCACGTCCGGAGGAATCCGCCACGTCTGGTGCAACTTGCGGCTCCTGTGTCATCCGCCACGTTTGGCGCTGTCTGCTGCATTCATCTCCATCTGTGCCAGAGCTTCGGCCACCGTCTGGACTATCCAGGTACCCTTGTGCGGGACATTGTATTTCTGGGGTTTCCTGTTGTTTGGCCAGCTGCCTCCCCACTACGGCGGTACGGCCTAGTGGGTCCACTACCCGCTTTGTGATACAGGACATGGAAACAGTAGTCGTCACGTACACTGGACTTGACACAGATACTGAAGTAGTCACGGACACTGCACTTGACATGGACACCGGTCACTGGACTCAACACCGAACACGGATACCGGATATAGGAAAATGCTAGGGAACCTTTGCAGATTAACCCAAGGTTAGACACAACATTTCTCAGGCAATGAGGAAGTGGGCAGATTTCTTTTTAAAGTTCCGGGTGTGCTGAGATTGGTTAGGGGTGATGTTCCTGGTGGGCGCTGGCTCTTTAATACCGGGGACGAGCGCGCGCACCCTACAGGCATCAGCCTGAGGAGAGGGCAGTGTGCGCTGACGTTTCTGGGAAAGGTTTCAGAGTCAATGCGGTCGCGGCTGCTGGTAAGTGGGGGATGCCAGCGGTCAGTGACCGTGGGCATCACAATACGTACCAACTTCCCCTTCAAATGGGTCCCTACTGTGACTAAGTGACTCGGCACTTGGCTTCCATCGGATCTCTCTCAAGCATTGAACTTTCTCCCCTTATTGGTCACGATTAAATCGGACCTGAATTCTGGGCAACGCAGCTTCTTTTCTTGGTTCGGTAGATGTGGTATCATCAAAATGAATATTCTGTTTGTCTCCTATACCTTTCAAGTGCTACCTATCCACATAGCACTTGCTTTTTTTCATTCCCCGCGACATCTATGGTCTAAATTTATTCGGCACCCTGGTTCAGCCCGTCTGGCTCGGTTCACTCTCTCGCTAAGAAAGGATTCGGGAGGCATAGTTTTCCCTAATCCCTATAAATATGACACTCTAGCACATCTTATAAGAATAATAGTCTGGTGACGTCACGCATAAATGCTGGATATCACTGGAACAGGCGTCCATGACCAGCCTCTCTTTAACTTTCCCTGGCTCACTCCCCCAGCTGATGCTGCCATTCGCTTACATGTTACTGTAGGACCGACGCTACGGCTCGCCTCCTGTTTCTTTTCTAGGTTAGAACTCTCCCCTTTTCCTTCGCTGTTGTTCCCCATTTTGGGTAATCCTGCTTTTCCCCCGGGGATGGCGGGTGGCTGTTTTTGTGACTGGATCAGAGGAGGTAGATTGCCCATTGGTTCTCAGGACCCTTGCTTATTAACCTGCCGGACCTACCTCTGGACTCCTGATCTCTTTCCCAACCACCACATTTCTTTTCCTCGCTGCCTCCCTCGATGCGCACATATCGCACTCTTACACCACTGTGTACAGCTCGGGGCCCAATTCAGAGGCTTATTCCATTGTTTTAAAAGGGACTGGCTAGTCCTTGCCTCTTGAGCCGGGACTCATCCTTCATAACAGCAACATACCCTTGCACGAATACAAGCACTCGCTTTTGAGACATATCTAGAATGCGGCGGAGGCTTGCATCCTTGCTCTCTGGAAATCTGCATCTTCCTCAATGGTGCTCTTGAGTCGGTGAAATCATGCGAATGGAACACCTAACCTCCTCCGGGAGCAAGCGGGCGGCCGCAGTAGATAAAACATGGTCCCTTTGGCTCCACTTCATGTACTCTGCTGAATACACTCACCTCACGGATGCCCAGACCTGATTGCTTCACTGTCTCGCTTTCGGGCTAGATTACCCCTCCTTTTTTTTCCCTCTCTCCATCCTCTACTCTTTTCCCCCTTCTCTCCCCTTTGCTCCCTCTCTCCCTCGTTTTCTTTCTGTTTTTACTTAGCTCTACCTTATTTGTCTGATGTTTTTCTGACAGTACGACTTTGTAATGTCACCGGTTGTGACATTTGTCATACATGTTTTGCACCCCTCGTTCTCTGATGACTCCTACTTGATATTTATATTTTAATGTCAATGTGATGCTTTTTGTGAGATAATTTTGGGTCATGTTGACCTTCAATGCTTTATACCCGTTTTCTTACTATGTTACCATATTATTTTAAACCCAATAAAAATCTTTATTGTATATAAAAAAAAAGGTTTTAATAGTTTGGACTTTTGTGGACGATACCAGTTACATTATTTTATTCTTCACATTGCTTTTGGGGAAAAATGTGAAGAGGGAGGTTTTTTGAAATTTTAATATTAACTTTAACTTTATGTGGTTGAACTCGATAGACATATGTCTTTCTTCAACAGTACCAACTATGTAACTATGTAATTTTACTTTTTTTTATTCGTTCCCCTAGTGGACTTGAACCTGCTTTAACCCTTTGCCGCCACACACAGTATGTTTACGTCACTGGAAGCATGCTCTTAATGTCCAAAACCTTATATTTATGGCACAGTGATGACATGGCAGAATTCTTTATATCACCTGTGGGATATAAATGACAGCCAGCCTTCCGTGGCAATGGACAAAATTGGAAATAACTCCAATTTCAGCCACTTAATGCTTTAGATGCAGTGTTTTGCAAGTGTGTTGGTGCCAACCACAGAGCCGGAAAAAATTACCTTCTCACCCCCAATTTATATCCACTTTGTCAACTTTTTATAGGTACTACAGCACACATTTTTAAGTAGGGAGGTTCGTGGCTTAGGGATGCATTCTCTTTGTATCCCTGGGGGTCTAGTGAGATTGAACACACCCCCCCCCCCCACAGACAAGGGAGCCCACAGCCCCCCACACCATGTCTCCAGTGTTACTGTAGTAACTGGGGTCTATGTAATAAACTACATGGGCCCGTTACTACAGTAACAATAAGGGGCACATGCATCGGCAGTTTCAAGTTGCCTGGAAAACCGCCCTTACATGCTAGTGGCATCCCTAGCACCGGGCCCCAGGATGACTGCCACATTCAATTGTATCAGCATCCTCAGGACGCAGATACAATTGAATATTATGGCAGAGCAGGAAGCCTGCTCGGTGCTCTGCCATTCATTAGGCTATAGGCCAAGATAGGCCTGCAGCCTATACAACGGTGGGAAAGGATCCCTGCGCATGCCGCCGCAATGACGTGACTGGATCGCACTGGCCTACGCAAAGGTCCCGTCTCGGCGCCTCATAGGCTCCAGGACTGAGGAGGCTGAAGAGCTCTGTTCTTTGCAGGAATAGGGCTAGGTGAGTATAAGTTTTTTTTATTTGTTTGGGGAGCTGTGGAGCACTATGAACAGTGGGGCTGTGGGGCAATATCTACAAAGGGGGGAGTGTGGCACAATCTACAAATGGGGGCTGTGGGGTACTATCTACAAACTGGGTGTGGGGCACTATCTACAGCATGTGTTCATCCCTTCCATTTTTGCCATCCCTTGGTTGAACTTGATAGACATATGTCTATTTTCAACCATACCAACTATGTAACTATATATAACTATGTACAAGGGGGGCTGTGTGTGACACTATCTACAAGGGGGTGTGTGTGTGGCACTATCTACAAGGTGGGTATGTGGCACTATCTGCAGGGGGTGGCACTATCTACAGGGGGTGGGTGTCACACTATATACAAGAAGGGTGTGTGGTACTATTTAAAGGGGGTGTGTGTGGCACTTTATAGAAGGCAGGTGTGTGAGGCACTATCTACAGGGGTATGTGGCCCTTTATACAGGCGTATGTCTCACTATTTACAAGGGGGTGTGTGGCCCTATATGCAGGGCGCTTTGTGGCACAATTTAAAGGGGATTATGTGACACTATCCACAGGGGCAGTGTGTGGCACTATCTACCTGGGGCACTGTAGCATTATCTACATAGGCTGTGTGTGGTACTATCTATAATGGGCACTGAGTATGGCACTATCTACGCTGGTTTTTACGCTATCAGTAGTGGTAAGGACAGATCACCTAGACTTTTTATTATTAGAACTTTTAATGTAAAGGACCTCGGTTGGTGAATACGTGCAGACCAATACTCATAGCGTAAAAAACAGAGGGGAGCGTGACCAAAATAACTTGGTTTAAAAGTGTGCGTTTGGAGACCCCCCTTTAAAAATCCTGCGTTTGCCCCTGAAAGTTTACTCATTGACATCACACCTGTGTTGGGTCCAGGCACAGCATGGGTCTTGACGCCTAATGATGCTGAGAGTGCCCAGAGTCTAAAGGAACCCGGCTCAGGAGCGAGGAGGGTAAGTATAAGAATACTGTCCGCTGGGGCCCTGTATCTAAGCCAACCATGTGGTTGGCTTAGATATAGGGCCCAACAGACATTATCACACATAAAAAAATAAATACAAGGGGACATATATACACAAAAACACCGAAAAAAGTCCATACTTACAAATGGACACAGACAGGTCAGAAACGCTAATGAAGGAGAGTGAACAGGTGCATTTAAATAATAATAACAACTCCCACTAGTCTTGAGGGGAGTGGTGTGTGGTGCATAAAATGTGTAGTAAAAAATAATAAATGAATAGTGTATGTGCAAGTGATAATAATATAAGTGAAATATAGGGGGCAGTAATGAGTAAAGTGCCTAAATGAAAATAAATGAATAATGGGGTGCAAGTGAGTGAAACATGGAGGGATAGTGTGTAAGTCATGAGGCGCAATGTGTATAGCCAGGTAAAAGCCTATTTGTGACGCCTTGATAATGCATAGAGCGGGCTACCCTGCTTGCTAAGCGAAACAACAACACACCATACTCTCAAAGCATCAAAGACCCTGTAGGATTATCTACATAGGCTGTGTGTGGTACTATCTATAATGAGTATTGCACTGAGTATTGCACTATCTACGCTGGTTTTTACGCTATCAGTAGTGGTAAGGACATATCACCTAGACTTTTTATTATTAGAACTTTTAATGTAAAGGACCTCGGTTGGTGAATACGTGCAGACCAATACTCATAGCGTAAAAAACAGAGGGGAGCGTGACCAAAATAACTTGGTTTAAAAGTGTGCGTTTGGAAACCCCTCTTTAAAAATCTTGCGTTTGCCCCTGACAGTTTACTCATTGACATCACCCCTGTGTTGGGTCCAGGCACAGTATGGGTCTTGACGCCTCATGATGCTGAGAGTGCCCAGAGTCGAAAGGAACCCGGCTCAGGAGCGAGGAGAGTAAGTATAAGAATACTGTCCGCTGGGGCCCTGTATCTAAGCCTACCATGTGGTTGGATTAGATATAGGGCCCAACAGACATTATCACACATGTCTGCTGGCAAAAAAGAGAAGTTGGGGGGGCTAGAGAAGGACTTTTGCGACGGGGCCCTTGAGCGTTTAGGTACACCCCTGGGTATAATATTGATATCCGTTGTCCATGGTGGTCTAGGATAGCTATGGGTTAAAGGGTATTCAAAAACTTATGTTTGAAATGTTTGAAAGATGTGGATCCCAACTCTGGGAGCCGCAACCTATCTCCAATATGGGGGTCACCCATCTCCTGTCCTGTCTGACGAGGAGATGTCCGGCCGCTACATCCAGGTAGATGAATGACGAAGTGGGTGAGATGAAAGCCTATGCTATGTAATTAATTTTTTTGTCTTTTTCCTATGAACAAGAATTAATTTAATTCTCTTATCTTAAAACTATTAAATTCTAGAATTTATTTGTATAACAACTGTTTAAACTTTAGTTCCTCTTTCTTAGATCAGATAAGGCTCGCCACAAACTGTAACGTTTGTTCCTATTAGATAAGGCCCATCAGATATGGCTTACCCCAAACTGTCACATAGCTAAAAATATCATGAGAACATTTAAGATAAATCATGTGATATATTATACATGTTCATTTATGATGTCTCAAGGTCACAGTCCCTTGTGACTTAGGGGGGGGGGAGGGCACGGACAGAATGGGTATATAACATATGTATTGTTCCTTAATAAATTAGAGAATCTATGATTACATTCACATATCGTGTTAGGGTGCTATTTTTCTCTCCGATGCATTGTAACTATTGCATTCTCTCCCACCATTTGAAACCAGATAAAGACTACAACAAGGTCCAGTTGATGACCTGCCTAAATTGATGTCCACAACAATATTGGTGCCGAAACCCGGGATGGAAGAAAACGAGTAACAGACTGAACACAGTGGACGGACTCGGGAGGAGTGGCTTACATAATACTGCGGTGAGTAACACTGTTAGTTACTTAAAAATTGCCTCAGCCACTATACTTCTGATTCTGTCTCAAGCCAGTCAGTGTCTTTTACATTTACATTTACATATACATCCCGAATAAATGTCTCTATCTGTGTTTGTATGAATGATTGAATGTAAGGTCTACAATAGAACTCAGAATCTATAGACAGAGATAAATTTAATAGACAGTAACATATATTGAAATACCTACTACAATTGTCTGTATTATACTGTATGTAATCTTGATTATATGGTTAATGGTTAAGATAGTAAAGAATAAATGTAAAGGATACCGCACCGCACACCTAATATAGTGTAAAATATATATATATCTTTCGAGTGCTATAGGCCTGGGGAAAATATATAATTGAGTCCTAATTGTAAGGATATAATTGAATCTGATATTGTCAGATTTCAACAAAGGGAAGATATACCAATACCTTTCGAGTGCTGTAGGCTTGGGGACGATATATCACTATATTCTGATTGTTTGGATATAGAAAACGGAGAGTAGTCCTTCGAGATCTGATACAGCTGACCTGGGAACCTCCTTATAAACTCCCGACATGGGGTCTGTAGACAGTAAACCCGACAGTTGGTTTGTGGAATCATGGGTGTCAGCAGTTGATATAGTTAGACATTTGAAAGACCCTGAACTGATAGGAAAAGCAGAACTATAGAAGAGTGTGTAAAAAAATGTTGATTTGAGTAGTATGTGTATACCAGCATAGATTTTGACAAAATTTACTGTACTAGTGATGATGAGAAGTATGATGTAGATATGTATACAGTGTGTGTGTGTGTGTGTGTGTGTGTGTGTGTGTGTGTGTGTCGCGGACTAGTCTGAGGAGCGACTGGAGCAAATGAAAATGTGTACTGTTTGATGTAAGATGGTTTTTCTCAATCCAGATTGAGAACTGAATTAATTGATGTTTAAATTATTGTTATTATATGTAAAAATAGTTTGTATAAAGTCCTAGAACACTGAACTTAAAGAGGCTCTATCTCCACATTATAAGTACCCTATCACCTACCTAATCTTATAGGCGCTGTAATGTAGATAACAAGAGTGATTTTTATTTTGAAAAACGATAATTTTTTGAGCAAGTTATTAACAATTTTAGATTTATGCTAATTAGTTCTTAATGACCAACTGGGCATTTTTTTACTATTTACCAAGTGCGCGTTGTAAAGAGAAGTGTATGATGCTGACCAATCAGTGACCAATCAGTGTCATACACATTCCAGCCCAGCTTGTTTCACTGCACAGCGTGATCTCGTGAGATCACGCTGTGATGGGACTTCCTCCCACAGGTCCTTCACAGGAGCGATGGAAGAGTCAGCAGACATCACCGTGCCAGGACGTTTATCCAAATCTGCAGCAGCTGGAGACGATGTCTGTTCAGTGTTAATAAATGTCAAATGGGCACAGAATTCAATGCCTTCATAGTGCACATTTAACATTTGTTGCCTTTTTAAACCCTGTTCAGATTATGTTAAAAGCATTGTACATCTTTGAAATCTTTTTTTTATTTTTATAAAAATCTATTTGGTGCAACTTTGTTATTACATTTTAGGCTGCATTCACATCTGCATCAGGGCTCGGTTCAGGCGTTCCAGTCAGAACGGAACCCTGACTGAAATAAACGGAAACCATATGGAATGGTTTCTGTTTGTCCCTGTTGTGTAAGTGTTCCATCGTTTTGACTACGGTATTGATTCCATCAAAACAACGGAACCCTTGCACAACAGAGACAAACGGAAACTATTTGCACCAGATCCGTCACTATTGCAATCAATCGTGATGCAAATGGAAACCTATGGTTTCCATTTGTTTCAGTCAGGGTTCTGTTCTGACGGACAGCTCAGATGGAACGCCTGAGCCAAGCCCTGACGCAGATGTGAACGAAGCTCTAGTAGAAAAAAATTTACTTTTTGTGATACAGCTGCTTTGTATTCTGTATACAGAGCAGCCGTATTTAGCGCTGAGACCTGAATCCGTCAGGTCAGTGGGACTGACGGGTTCAGCGTAAGTGGTTCCTGTGTGTCTCTGACAGTTCATAACTTAGATGTGATCGATAACAGGTGGATCCTGCGTGTCAGAGACACAAAGGACCTGGTGACATTGAACCCGTCAGTCCCGCTCGTTACGGCTGCTCTGTATACAGAATAAATGCAGCTGTATCTCAAAAAGTACAAATAGTTTCTAATAAAAAGTATTTATTTAGAAAGTTGCATAAAACACACTGACTGATCATTTAAAAAAGTAAAATACGATTTCAAAAGGTGTGCATAGCCTTTCAAGTGGTTGTCCGGAATAAAAAAAACAAAAACATTTTGTTGAAGCAGCAGGAGGAGTTAAAATAAAAAATAAAATACTTATACTTACCTCTCTCCTACTGTCATCTATCTTTTGTACACAGAGCCTATTAATAGCCTCAGCGGTATTCAGCTGAGACCAGTAATAGGCTGTGGTGGTGGTGTACTGCCGACGTGATGTACACACAGAACAGAGATGACAGAAGCCCCCCAGCGCAGGAAACGTCTTGGGGGAGAGAAGTAAGTATAGGCTGCTTTTTTATTTAAACCCCTCCTCTCCTGCTGCCACATAAAAAGTTTAAACCCGGACAACCCCTTTAACCTATTAACACTATGTGTTTATGTATGGCGGATGTGCATTCCAACAATATTGCACGTGCCACTGTGTGTTATCTGTGGTGTTACGTAAGATTGCAGGTAACACTAATACATTTAAACTAGAAAGAAGAAATGGTTTTAAACCATACCTGATAGAGATCTAACATTTATCATCTAGCAACAAGACAAGAGACTTCCGGGGGTGGTGCCCGATGGTGAAGCACACGCGGTTAGCGATGTGCTGAGAAAATGCTCTTTCCGGGACCTGAAGACAACTGGTTTTACTAGGGGCGAGGGGATGCAGACACAACGCTTGCAGTGAGGACATAAAGGAACCTATGCACCTATGATGAGTCTCTGATGAGTCTCCGATCGCTGAAACCCCTGCTCACAGGACTAGCCTCCTCTCTGGGAACGTGACCGAGACTGAGACTGCCGTATCAGCTGCCAGAGGAGAACGGAGGAAAGAAAAGAAAGGAAGGAGAAAAAAAGGGGTGGAAAATAGCAAACACTGGAATTGCATATACAGCTATTTGTGTCTACAAACTTGCTTTTTTTTTCTCCTTTTCTCTTTTAAAAATTCCTAAAGGGAACTTGCAAAGTAAAAATCTGAGAAGCACCAGAGAACCACATAAACCTGACTCTGCTAGAAACACACCTGAGAAGGTGGGGGGGATGAGAGCGTCAAATATGACATCCACAGGCAGATAATCAATGGGAGGAACTATAACCTATAACTATAACTATAAAATTGATTGAGCGGTTCAAAAGATATTTGCGAAACTGAGTCAAGAAATGGAGGAACAACGAGAAAAAGTGGATTATTTAGAACAAAAGGTGTCAACAATGAAGGACGAGTTGGAGAGCTTACACTGTCAAATGCAGCATATGCAGAAAGAAAAGGAGACCATTAGAGATAAAGTCAATGACTTAGAAAATCAATCCAGACAAAATGATATCCGGATAGTCAGTATCCCAGAGAGGGTCTCCAACATAGCTTTGAGAGATATGATTTCTAATGAGGTACCCATGCTATTAGGGCTCAACAGAGAAATTAAAGTGGAAAGAGCCCACAGAATCGGCCCAATTAAGCCAGAAGAGGAGGGTAAGAGATAGAGAGTGATGATTGCAAAAATCATGGACTTTCAGGATAAATGTGACATTGTAAAACAATACAGAGACAAGAAAGAGCTTATCTGGGAAGATAAAAAATTACTAATATTTCCTGACTATTCTGCCAAAACAAGCATGAAAAGCAGGCAATTTTCACCTATATGTTCGGGATAAGAAAAATATAAAATTTAGGCTACAATACCCTGCAACTTTAAAGATATTGCTACAAGACGGTGCAGTACAATCGTTTGATCAACCAAAGGAGGTTGCCAAATATTGCAGAGACAAATTTGAAATCACTTTGAATGAATAGATAGGCCCCCACCCCACATTGTTATTAAGGAGGAAAATATTAAACATATTAAGTATATATAAAAAAAAGGTCTAGCTACTATAGTTATACCAGAGAGCAATTGGTATGGAAAGTCTATATATTAGTAATTGCTGTCGGGGAAGAAAGGAAGTTAATATGCGAGGAAAAGGGGGGTTAAGGGGGGTTAGGTGGGTAAAGGGAATCCGTGGTCCATGCACAACCCTCATGTTTAATCTCTTTCTCTGTGAAGTACAATGGCTAAGCTAAATATAGTCTCATGGAATGTAAGAGATGTGATTACCCCGATAAAAAGGGAAAAAAAATTGAACTATTTGAAGAGACTCAATACAGACATTGCATTGCTTCAGGAGACATATCTTTCAGAGAAAGAGATTCAAAAATTAAGCAAAGGCTGGGTTGGACAGGTAAGAGGTAAAGGGACAACACAGCGTAAAACTGGCGTAGTTATACCATTTAATAGAAGTTTAAATGTCGAGATAATTTCTACTGTATTTACAGAGGAGGGGAGAACAATGCGTACCCTGATTAAGTACCAAAATAAGGAAATGATGATATATAATATATATGCCTCAAATTATCCTAGTATAAATCAAAGGTTCTTTCTGAAACTGGCAGATTGGATAAACACAAATAATACACTGTATAAATTAATGGGAGTAAATTTCAATAGAGCTATAAGTCTTGTCTTTGATAAATCGTGCTCTAGGTGCCAACGGGGACGGAGATGTGACGATGGGGTCATGACCAGATTTATTGAATCAACTAACATGGTGGATATTTGGAGAATACACAATCCGGCAGAGGGAGACTATACTTACTTGTCTAAAGTACATGGTACTTGGTCCAGTATTGACTTCCTTCTCGCATCTCCCTCCCTGGTATCAAGGATACTTACCAGTTAGATTTATGAGGTGATTATATCAGACCATGCTCCTATATCTATTGGAATAGAAAGTTTTGGTAGACAATTAAAATCTGGAGGTTCCCAAGGGGGTTAGAATATGATAAAAAAAAATTCAAGAACTGATATTTAGTGAATGGGATAATTTAAAATTAGATAACAAAGGGCATGAAGAACAACCAATTATTTTATGGGAAACTGCAAAGGCAGTACTTAGAGGCAAAATTATAGCATATACAATAAGAACTAAAAAAGCCCAAAGAGCGAAATATATGAACCTGAGCAATCTATATGAACAAAATATTGTAGAATATAAAATAAATCAAACTATAGAGAACAAGAGCATGATGTTGGAATATAAGATGATGTTTGAACATCACCCAGAAGCAAGAGAAAGGAGCAGTATATCAAAAAGCGAAAAAAGTTCTTCAGGGTAATAAATCGGGGAAACTATTATCAAATTTGATAAAAACAAGGGATGGTACAGGTCATATCGGAGCTTTAAGAAACGAAAAAGGAGATAAAATAACACACATTAAAGGAATAAATTTAAATCATCACAGATTATTATAAGAAATTATATGAAGGTAGACGAGTGTCTATAAATAACATGAATCAATATCTTGAAAACATAGAGATGTCTCTAATAACACAAGATCAATTTGACCAACTACCAACCCCAATAACTAAATAGGAGATTTATGAGACAATTAAAAAGTCCCCAAAACAAAAGGCTCCGGGACCAGATGGGTACACTTCAGAATTCTTCAAATTAATGCTTTCCAAGGTAGGAGATATTTTGACGGAAGTATATAACAAACGTTTTAAAGATGCAGATATAATGGAAACGGGAAACATAGCCTATATAAAGGAGATACCCCCCAAAAAAGGTGACCCATTAGACCCAGCCTCATACAGACCAATATCATTAATCAATGTGGATGCCAAGATATAGTCAAGAATACCAGCAGATAGATTGGCAGCGGTACTTCCTAGCATCATCCATGATTCACAAAATGGATTTATAAAAGAAAGACACGGGGTGAGAAATATAAGAAAGGTATTGGGGGTTCTTGATTGGGCCAAGGTCAGTCCATCTTCAATGAAAAATGCTGCAATTATATCTTTCGATGCGGAGAAAGCATTCGACAGTGTGGCCTGGTCTTGGCTCAACAAAGTGATGGAAAGGATAGGGATAAAGGGTTATTTTTTAGCAGCAATTAATGCTATGTATCATCACCCATATGCACAAGTAGTTACACAAGGGGTTTTATCAGAAAAGTTTAGACTGTATCGAGGCACAAAGGAAGGATGCCCTTTATCACCATTATTATTCAATACAGCTATTGAACCTCTAGCGAGATATGTATCTCAGACTCCGCAGATAGAAGGTATAAGAGTTGGGGAAGAGGAAGTTAAATTCACTTTATTTGCAGATTATCTGATTTTGTTTGTACACAATATAAAAGAGCAGATAGGGAAAATACTAGAAATATTGCATGAGTTTGAAAATTTGACAGGTTATAAAATTAATAGCACTAAAACCGAGGTACTACTGCTCGATAAACATATGGATGTTGGCTAGAACCGAGAAATCGGACAGAATATTGTAAAAGAGAAGATTAAATATTTAGGGATCTACATTGGGAGTGATATACACCATATTTATAGGTTGAATTTTGTGTCGGTATAGGATGATGCTAGGAGGCAACTTCTTTTGTGGAAGGATTTGCCACTATCCTTATACGGTAGGAAGAACCTAATTAAAATGGTGATCTTTCCTAGACCGTTGTATCAGCTCCAAATGATCCCACTCCTACTGAAGCACAACAATATAAATAAAATTAACAAAGCATTCCAGAAATTTATGTGGAGAGATAAAAAATCTCGTATGTCGATGAAAAATTTACAAAAAGATATTACAGTGGGAGGGATGTCTTTCCCGGATATTAGGGCATATAATATTGCATGTATTGCAAGATATGCTATAGAATGGATAAATGATAACAAATTTGTAAATTCTAAAATTGAAAGACAACTAACAACATCAAACTCCTTGCGGGTATACATCCATCAATCTTCTGGGGTGGGCCCTTTGAGGACAGGATCTTGCTGAGAGACTCTAGAATAGTATGGAGACTGATGAGAAAAAGCTTTGACTTACCCTATAGTTTGTCAGGGTTTCTGACCATAAGGGAATATTTACAATCTAAAGGATATCTGAATAACATAGGCTGGACAAGTAGATGGGCTCAAAAAGGTATATGTAGAATCTTGGATTTGATAGACGAACAAAATAGAGAACTTAAGACCTTTTGCCAAATAAAATAACAATTTGGTCTGGACCAAGGGTTGTTTTTTTTGCAATATATCCAAATATGCTATATAATAAAAAAAGCAAGGGGATCTGAAAAAAGTATTGGGTACTAAACAAAAAGAATTTAGAGACATGATGAGAGGTATGCCGGAAAGTCCATCAATCGCATTTATTAGAAAAAAGATGCAGGTTAAGGAGAATAGAAAAGGTGTAAAAAATATAATAAAAAAATGGAAAAGGGATTTGGATACACAGATTTCGAAGGAAGAAATAGAAGAACGTTTGATAAAGGGACCTCTCGGGTTAGGAGGGCAACATTATCTGAAAACTTAAGAGAGATGCAGTGGAAGGTAGGGGCCAGGCTTTACAAAGCATTTAATCTACTTTATGAAAATTATATACCTATTTACACACGACAACGCCCGAAATGTTGGGAGATCAATGCAGGATTGGTCCACTGTTTCTGTCTCTGTCCGGCAATTAGAAGGCTGTGGGTCTCAGCAGAAAAATACATGAGCTTTGTACTAAATAAAGAGGTGAAATTGGACCAATGGATGTGTCTGATACAATTCAACTCGGGTGAAAAAGACAGCCACCTTTTCGACCTAATACACCTAATAACACTTTCAACAAAAAAGTTATTTTATCAGAATGGGTATCAATGCATATTCCATCTTTCTTACAAGTTAAGAGATTATGGAAAAAAATATTATATTGGCAATGGATTGATAACAACAAATTAAAAAGAGAGAACAATCCGGGTGGATGGAAAAAAAAATGGGAGCCAATTGTAAATAGAATACTATCCAGAGTAGAATTTAAGGAGATGTACAGTGAAGGAAATAAGTATTTGATCCTTTGCTGATTTTGTAAGTTTGCCCACTGTCAAAGACATGAACAGTCTAGGATTTTTAGGCTAGGTTAATTTTACCAGTGAGAGATAGATTATATAAAAAAAAAAAAAAGAAAATCACATTGTCAAAATTATATATATTTATTTGCATTATGCACAGAGAAATAAGTATTTGATCCCCTACCAACCATTAGGAGTTCAGCCTCCTCCAGACCAGTTACACGCTCCAAATCAACTGCATTAAAGACAGCTCTTACATGGTCACCTGTATAAAAGACTCCTGTCCACAGACTCAATTAATCAGTCTGACTCTAACCTCTACAACATGGGCAAGACCAAAGAGCTTTCTAAGGATGTCAGGGACAAGATCATAGACCTGCACAAAGCTGGAATGGGCTACAAAACCATAAGTAAGACGCTGGGTGAGAAGGAGACAACTGTTGGTGCAATAGTAAGAAAATGGAAGACATACAAAATGACTGTCAATCGACATCGATCTGGGGCTCCATGCAAAATCTCACCTCGTGGGGTATCCTTGATCCTGAGGAAGGTGAGAACTCAGCCGAAAACTACACGGGGGAATTTGTTAATGATCTCAAGGCAGCTGGGACCACAGTCACCAAGAAAACCATTGGTAACATATTACGCCGTAATGGATTCAAATCCTGCAGTGCCCGCAAGGTCCCCCTGCTCAAGAAGGCACATGTACAGGCCCGTCTGAAGTTTGCAAATGAACATCTGGATGATTCTGAGAGTGATTGGGAGAAGGTGCTGTGGTCAGATGAGACTAAAATTTAACTCTTTGGCATTAACTCTACTCGCCGTGTTTGGAGGAAGAGAAATGCTGCCTATGACCCAAAGAACACCGTCCCCACTGTCAAGCATGGAGGTGGAAACATTATGTTTTGGGGGTGTTTCTCTGCTAAGGGCACAGGACTACTTCACTGCATCAATGGGAGAATGGATGGAGCCATGTACCGTCAAATCCTGAGTGACAACCTCCTTCCCTCCACCAGGACATTAAAAATGGCTCGTGGCTGGGTCTTCCAGCACGACAATGACCCGAAACATACAGCCAAGGCAACAAAGGAGTGGCTCAAAAAGAAGCACATTAAGGCCATGGAGTGGCCTAGCCAGTCTCCAGACCTTAATCCCATCGAAAACTTATGGAGGGTGTAAAGGATCTGCCAGGCACCCCGGGGTTAACTCCCAGAACTAATCAGTCAGCACCTGAGAATACATCCCTGAGACTGACTCCTGCTTCCACCATTCAGGCTGGCAGGCTTAGGAGTGGGAGAGCCTATCGTAACCTGGCCAGACTCAGCTAGCTCCCGCCCTCGGTCTATTTAAGCCTGCACTTCCTGTCCCTCGGTGCTTGTTATTGCTTTGGTTTCCTTCCTTGTGGTTCCTGGCCCAGCTACAGCTCCTGCTATTTTTGATCCTGCTCTATACCGGCCCTGGCTTACCGACTACTCTTCTGCTTTTCGTTTTGTACCTCGCACACTCCTGGCTTGACTCGGCTCGTTCACCACTCTGGTTGCTCACGGTGTTGCCGTGGGCAACGGCCCCTTTTCCTTGCTTGTGTTCCTTGTATGTTTGTCGTGTTTGTCGTGCGCTTACTGAGCGCAGGGACCGCCGCCCAGTTGTACCCCGTCGCCTAGGGCGGGTCGTTGCAAGTAGGCAGGGACAGAGTGGCGGGTAGATTAGGGCTCACTTGTCCGTCTCCCTACCCCCTGCCGTTACAGAGGGAGCTGAAGATCCGAGTTGCCAAGCGACAGCCTCGAAATCTTAATGATTTACAGATGATCTGCAAAGAGGAGTGGGCCAAAATTCCATCTAACATGTGTGCAAACCTCATCATCAACTACATGAAAAGTCTGACTGCTGTGCTTGCCAATAAGGGTTTTGCCACCAAGTATGAAGTCTTGTTTGGCAAAGGGATCAAATACTTATTTCTCTGTGCACAATGCAAATAAATATATATAATTTTGACAATGTGATTTTCTTTTTTTTTTTTTTTTTATATAATCTATCTCTCACTGGTAAAATTAACCTAGCCTAAAAATTCTAGACTGTTCATGTCTTTGACAGTGGGCAAACTTACAAAATCAGCAAGGGATCAAATACTTATTTCCTTCACTGTATATAAACTAAAATTTTAAAAAAAGGAAGGAAAAAGAACGAGCACAGACTATGGATAAGGGTGGGGGAGAGATATAGGTTATATGGGTAAAGTATACTAGAAACAATTTTTTGTGAATATAAATGTATGCATATATAAAATTCCACCTGTGAGTGGATAAAGTTTTTATATAGATGGAAAATCAAATAAAGCATATTTAAAAAAAGAAACAAACCTGATAGAGATCCCAAGATATGCAGTAAATATATTGCACAGTGCCGTTTCAGGAAAATAAGATATACAGAACATAAAAATAAAAAAGAATCCAGAAACAAAGCAGGCAATCTTTGGGAAAATAAATAATATATATAAATTTTATTTAAATTCTATAGAAATTCTTGAGTATAAATTTATAAAACAAGGGTTTGGGTAGAAATACTTTTTACACATTTATTTAATGAAAATATCTCCTGACCAGGATACAAGCACATATACATATAACAATGCTTCCAATAACATCCTTAGGCTTCATGCCCACTTCAGTCTTTTCCTTCATTGTGCTATCCGTTTTTGTCACTGATTGCACCCTGAACCCATTTATTTCAATGGGCCCATGCACACTTCTGTTATTTAAACGGATCCGTTGTTCCGTTCCGTCAAAAGTAGAGCATGTCCTACTTTGGTCAGTGATTCAGTGAACGTGTGGCCCATAGAAGTCAATGGGTCCGTCAAAAAAACGGATGGCACACGGAAGGCTTCCATGTGCCGTCCGTTTTTGATGGATCCGGTGCCATAGCAATGGCTGGGCGGGCCAAAGTTCACAGACTCACAGACTACAGTACACATTCATTCCTGAAGATGGATGTGGAGAGACTCATAGCATTGGTGCATGATTACCCAGAACTGTGGGATACGCTGGCGGAATGCTACCATGGATGGATACATATGGATTCCTGGGCTTGCCTTGGGTTGGTGGGGAGCCGGTCCCATTGCCTTGAATGGCACAGGACGGATTCCCTGCCACCCCGGGGCGAACCACAGACTCCTTACCAATCATCATTTTGGGATTTATTTAACTCATTTATTTATTTATTTATTTATTTGGAGGTAAAAACCCAGCAATACAAATAATTATTGAGACTGGTCTGATGCATAAAAGTATTTTTGTGGCAGTCACGAATATCCACTTGGAGATCTAGGAGGTGAGAAATCCGACCGGATCCGGTCTAAAAATACACTATCATCCACCTTCGTTCCTGGAAATAGGACGCAATTCAAAAGAAGAATATAAAGCGCACCCTTGCTTCATTGGTGTTTGATTATAGAACTCGGACCACGAGCAGATCAGTATGAAATGGTGATAAAACTTACATTTCAGTTTCTACTAAATTAGCATTACATTTCATGAACTGTTTGTGACCGTTTTTTATTTAAATAGCAGAATATAAAAAACCGCAGGTGTGAACTCAGACAAGCGATTTCTGGAACGAAGAGAAAAGTTTTGCTACAATACTCATCTGATCTCTTCTATGCTGTTTATTAATAATAATAATAAAAATAATAATAATCTTTATTTATATAGCGCCAACATATTACGCAGCACTTTACAATGTAGAGGGAACATGAAACAAACAATATCAGACATTACATAGTGACAAAGTTCATTTACAATTCAAACCTGAGGAGTGAGGACCCTGATCGCAAGAGCTTACAATCTATGAGGAAATAAAGGAGACACAAAGTGTAACAGTGTTTGTTCTGTACAATAGTCCAGCCATCTTTTATACACATGGGGTGGTACACATAAAGCTGCATGAGCCGGTCACCAGCCAGTATCCGTGTATGACTGACATGAAGAGAAGGAGTGTGAGGGAATCTTATTCTGATGACTAATCTAAAAAGGGGGCCATGGAAAGGAGTCAGATTAGGGATTGTTATAGGCCTGTCTAAATAGATGTGTTTTCAGGGCACGTTTAAAACTGTGGATATTGGGAATTAATCTGATTGTCTGGGGTAGCGCATTCCAGAGGACTGGTGCAGCACAAGAAAAATCTTGGAGACGGGAGTGGGAGGTTCAGATTATGAAGGATTTTAATCTAAGGTCGTTGGCAGAACGTAGAGCCCGAGTAGGGTGGTAGACAGAGATGAGGGAGTTGATGTAAGGAGGTGCAGCACTGTGGAGAGCTTTGTGGGTGAGAGTAATAATTTTGAATTTTATTCTGAAGGGGATGGGCAACCAGTGCAGTGACTGGCACAGGGTAGAGGCATTGGTGTTGCGGTTGGTCATAAAGATGAGCCTGGCTGCTGCATTGAGGATAGATTGGAGAGGGGAGAATTTAGTGAGGGGAAGACCGATTAGTAATGAGTTACAGTAGTCAAGACGAGAGTGAATCAGAGCAACAATGAGAGATTTGGCAGTTTCCTCCGTAAGAAAAGAGCGGATTCTGGAGATATTTTTGAGGTGAAAACGACAGGAGAGTTAAAGTGATTGAATGTGAGGAGTAAAGGAAAGATCTGAATCAAAAATAACCCCAAGACAGCGGGCGTGCTGCTTAGGAGTTATGATAGTGCCACACACAGAGATGGAGACATCAGGTTTAGGGAGGTTAGTAGATGATGCGAACACAAGGAGCTCAGTTTTAGAAAGATTCAGTTTTAGATAGAGAGAGGCATGGCCGCCATCAGGGAGGTACTGCCGGTACTGCTGTCAGGGGCCCGGTCAAATTGTGAAAAAACGGGGGCCCATGCTCCACTGCCGGAATGCATTTGTTCACGGGCCCTTATGATTTCAATTTGGTGAAAGGAACAGGTCCCATCACGGAGCCGGGGCCCGTTCTTTGCATCAGAGTAAGATCATAAGGGCTCGCTGCTCACATAGAGCCCGCCCCTCCTCCTCCTCCACAGCGGCGTGACAGCGCGTGTGGAGGAGACGTCATGAAGTTGGCGGGAGGTTTGAATGCAGTGGAGGCGACAAGCAGCAGCAGCAGAAGAAGAATAAGAAGACCTCTGACACAGTGAGTACAGTATGTAATGTCTGTGTCACTATGCGATGTCCGTGTCAGTATGTAATGTCTGTCAGGCTGCTGCTGCCCGGAGCCTCCTCACATCACATCCCCCCAATAAAAATCAGTGTTACCCATGTCACACTATACGCTCTCAGCTCTGCTTCATATTACCTCTTATCTTTTGTGCTGTGTATGAGAGGGAGAAGACAGGTTTATTGTCCCGTTATGGAGCACAGGAGATAAGAGCCATCTTAGAGCTGCTTCTAGAGATACAATGCGGTGCTTCATTGTCTGGAGGATCATACAGACCTGGGTAAGACACTTGCTTTCTATGGGGGGGGGGGGTTGGATGACAATGGGGACAGGGAGATGATGGTGTAGTGGGGAGGAGATAATAATGGAGGGTGGATGACACTGAAGGAGACATTATACTAGGGGGATAACTGGGGGAAAAGAGGATATCTGAAGGGAGGGGTAGAGGAAGGAGAGAGGATACGTGGGGGAGGAGGAAAGATCTAAGGGGCTATGTACACCTCTTTTTTTATACAAAAAAGTTTACTAGTGTGTGTTATGAAACTTTGTAAATACCTTTTATTAAAAATAATTTTTACTTTATGTGATACAGCTGCTTTGTATCCTGTATACAGAGCAGCTGTATCGTGCGCAGAGACCTGTATCCGTCAGGTCCGGGGGACTGGCGGGTTCAGTGTCGGCGGGCCAGGATCCACATGTTATCGATCAAATCTAAATTATGAACAGGGACACGCAGGACCCGCTGACACTGAACCCGTCAGTCCCGCTGACCTGACAGATAAAGGTTTCAGTGCATGATACAGCTGCTCTGTATCTCATAAAGTAAAAATATATATTTTTTTTAAAGTATTTACAAAGTAGCACCAAACAGACTGGTAAAACAACAAAAAGCCCACTCAAAGGTTTACATAGCCTTCAAACCTGTGGTGCGTAGTGACAGGGCCGGCCTTATGATAGATTGCGCACCAAGCAAAATTATCTTTCGGCGCCCTACCCCATCATAAAAAAAATGCCCCATAAAAAAAAGTATAATGCCCTCCTCATTATAATGCCCCTTTAGTTTCCCCCAAACAGTATAATAATAATATATTATAACCCCTTCAAGAACACAGTATTTTGTACTCTAATTGTGCCCACACAGTATTATGCCCCCTAAGTGCCACACACAGTATATTGCCCCCTGTAGTGCCCCTACACAGTATAATGTCCGCTTAGTGGCCCCCACACAGTATAATGCCCCCCTCACCTTCTTGCCACACACAGCCCCCCTGTAGATAGTGCCCCCTGTAGATTGTGCTATACAGCCTTCCTTTAGACAGTGAGAAACCTATAGAGAAAGAGGTCAAGTACACTCAAAATAATGTGTAGTAGAAAAAACTTCTTTATTAACAGATAGAAAAACAAACAATTAAAAATGAGTCATACAATGTAAAAAAGGCGTCAGCCCATACGGAATACATGAGATGATAATGGGACATAATGATAATAGGTAACGGAGAACGAGGATAAATGTTGATATCAGTGGCAAGCTCAGTATATATGGCATGTGTATAGAAGTACTAATACATATAAATGAAGTGATTCAGATGTAAGAAACACCATTACCTGGTATTAAAGTTTGTGACCAGTAAATGTAATTTTGTAACACATAGCAATATAGCTGAGGCTGATATAAAGGAAGTACAGCCTGGATCTTAGTAACAGAGCAGCCACATACATTTAGTACACAAGTAGTGGTACGTACCCGGATTCATGTAACCGCATGGGGGAGACGCCAGTCCCGACGCGCGTTTTGGCAGATGCCTTCGTCCGGGGGTGGCGTCTTCCCAGCGGGGCCCTCCCTTATATGCAGGCGTAATTAGAGAAAATTGGTGTCAGTGTGGGTGGTATGGGAGGTTTTACTGGCGACAGGCCGGGGGTAGCAAGATGGCTACTTCCCCAATTCCGGTGTCCGCGTCATCGAGGCGGACGTGCGTAGACGCTGTCTGACAGCGCCGCCCACGTCCAGCCAAGATTAAAGACTCGGCCGAGGTGGCTGTGTGGCACTATCTACAGGGGGCTGTGTGGCACTACCTACAAGGGGGCTGTGTGGCACGATCTACAGGGGGAATCAGCGGGCGGGCTGATGGTCATTTCACTGTGAGTGGGGGGCCGATGATTATTTTACTGTGAGTGGGGGCCGATGATTATTTTACTGTGAGTGGGGAGCTGATTGTCTTTAAGTGGTTTCCACCTCTGAGCTCCAATTGAAATTAATAGGAGGCAGAAAATACCTGCGCCGTTTGCATTCGCTTCAACAGCTTAAAAAAAACGCAAAAAAAAAGGTCAGTTCCTGAAGGAATTTTGAGGCAGATATTTTTTGCCTTACAAAAATACCCTACGAGTGTATTGCTTGTTTTTAGCCATTTTCTGCCTTTCTCTAAAGTAGGGGTTCCCTGAGGAAATTTTCTTTTTCCAGTGGTGCCTCGAGTATTCCATCGTGGAGCAGCTCAGTTCATCGTGGGAACGGGGCCTAGCGGAGTACAACTTGCTTTGTTTGTTTGGGGGCACTGTCTGCAAGGAAGGGGTGGGGGGCTGTATGGCACGATCTACAAGGGGAGGTGGGGGGCTGTATGGCACTGTCTACATGAGGGAGGTGGGAGGCTGTATGGCACGATCTACAAGGGGGAGGTGTGGGCTGTATGGCACTGTCTACAAGGAGGAGGTGGGGGCTGTATGGCACTGTCTACATGAGGGAGGTGGGGGGGCTGTATGGCACGATCTACAAGGGGGAGTTAGGGGATGTATGGCACTGTTTACAATGGTGAGGTGGGGGCTGTATGGCACGATCTACAAGGGTGAGGTGGGGGCTGTATGGCACTGCCTAAAGGAAGATAACCAAATTGTACACGAGCAGCAATAGTATGAACTCCAAATCAAAAAAGACACTATCAATATATATCTTGTCTTGTGTCGGTAACAGTCAAAATGACATGGGTAACTATGACTATGGAGTAGGAAGAAACTACATATAACCCCAATATAACCTGGTACTCTGACCATAAATATACTGAGAAACCTATAGAGAAAGAGGTCAAGTACACTCAAAATAATGTGTAGTAGAAAAAACTTCTTTATTAACAGATAGAAAAACAAACAATTAAAAATGAGTCATACAATGTAAAAAAGGTGTCAGCCCATACGGAATACATGAGATCATAATGGGACATAATGATAATAGGTAACGGAAAACCAGGATAAATGTTGATATCAGTGGCAAGCTCAGTATATATGGCATGTGTATAGAAGTACTAATACATATAAATGAAGTGATTCAGATGTAAGAAACACCATTACCTGGTATTAAAGTTTGTGACCAGTAAATGTAATTTTGTAACACATAGCAATATAGCTGAGGCTGATATAAAGGAAGTACAGCCTGGATCTTAGTAACAGAGCAGCCACATACATTTAGTACACAAGTAGTGGTACGTACCCGGATTCATGTAACCGCATGGGGGAGACGCCAGTCCCGACACGCGTTTCGGCAGATGCCTTCGTCCGGGGGTGGCATCTTCCGAGCGGGGCCCTCCCTTATATGCAGGCGTAATTAGAGAAAATTGGTGTCAGTGTGGGTGGTATGGGAAGTTTTACTGGCGACAGGCCGGGGGTAGCAAGATGGCTACTGCCCCACTTCCGGTGTCCGCGTCATCGAGGCGGACGTGCGTAGACGCTGTCTGACAGCGCCGCCCACGTCCAGCCAAGATTAAAGACTCGTCCGAGAGTGAGTGAGCCACTCCCCCACCCCTAGCCAGCGCACACCTCTCGCACCCTAACCACTGAACGAAGAGATGCAGACTTGGGGACAACTATCGATATCAATGGTGAATGTGTGTAAATACAGATCAGGGACTTCGGAGACGATAAATGTTGTTGTGATAGTAGGGATATACCACATATAAATGTAACCTGTCAGAGACAAAAGAGAAAAAGAAAAGAAAAACGAGATAAGAGAAAAGAAGATGAAAAGAAGAAAAGAAAACGCGAGTGCATATGAATGTGACGGGGAGACGGTCCATAATAACACTAAAAAAGATACACTGAATGTGTAAGAAAGGGACCGAAAGAAAGCAAAAAACTGAATGAATGATTAATTGATTAATGTGTGAAAGAGAATTGCAAAGTATGTGTGAATAAATAAAGAAGCATAAAAGTGTGTTATATGTATATATAGCAAAATACAATTATATAATTAAGAAAAAAGATATATACAAAGATTTTTTATAGGTACATGATCAATGATGTTTATAATTATAAATAATAAAAATATATGTACAAAAGACATACCAAAATATACAAAAATATATTATATAACATAAACCAGAAAAAAGAGATGTATAGAAAGATTTTTTATATATATAAGTGCGTGGTAAGTGATGTGTATAATTATAAATACATTACTAATAAAAATATATACAAAAAACATACAGAAATATACAAAAATATATTATATAGCATAAGCCAGTGCATAAGTATCCACATATCTATATGTTAAAAATCTGTATATATAATAAAGATCAAAAATAATATATGTAAAATCATCAAATACATAATTAGGGATAATTAACAATACATTAATAATAGAATGACAATATATACAATATATCAATCATATATATATATATATATATATATATATATATATATATATATATATAGGAAGTGTAATCTTCAAAGGGAGAATCCCTCCCTCTGACCTTGATAAATACAGAAAAGAGTGAATTCCCTTGTACTAAGCACGTGATCACTAAATGTTACTTGCATGAACTGTTTTACTGCCAAGAAATAACTAATTAATCTGCAGATCATCTGCAGATTATTACAAGGCAAACTGAAAGACAAAAAATAAATATCATACTGTGCAGTGTATACTGACACAAAATACAAAACATGGAATTTTGAAGTTATTCCTTCATATACAGTGAAGGAAATAAGTATTTGATCCCTTGCTGATTTTGTAAGTTTGCCCACTGTCAAAGAAATGAACAGTCTAGAATTTTTAGGCTAGGTTAATTTTACCAGTGAGAGATAGATTATATAAAAAAAAAAAAAACAGAAAATCACATTGTCAAAATTATATATATTTATTTGCATTGTGCACAGAGAAATAAGTATTTGATCCCCTACCAACCATTAAGAGTTCAGCCTCCACCAGACCAGTTACACGCTCCAAATCAACTTGGTGCCTGCATTAAAGACAGCTGTTTTAAATGGTCACCTGTATAAAAGACTCCTGTCCACAGACTCAATTAATCAGTCTGAGGGTATGTTCACACGCTGAGAGGCAGTTACGTGTGAAAAGACAGACTGTTAACAGCTGCCTCGTTTCACACGTAAAAGCTCCTCCTCGTAATTTACGAGGCGTCTGAGACGCTCGTAAACCTTGAGCCGTGCTTCATTGATTTCAATGAAGAACGGCTCAAATTACGTGGCAAAGAAGTGCCCTGCCCTTCTTTGCCGAGGCAGTATATTTACGCGTCGTCGTTTGACAGCTGTCAAACGACGACGCGTAAATTACAGGTCGTCTGCACAGTACGTCGGCAAACCCATTCAAATGAATGGGCAGATGTTTGCCGACGTATTGCAGCCCTATTTTCAGACGTAAAAAGAGGCATAATACGCCTCGTATACGTCTGAAATTTGGCCGTGTGAACATACCCTGACTCTAACCTCTACAACATGGGCAAGACCAAAGAGCTTTCTAAGGATGTCAGGGACAAGATCATAGACATGCACAAGGCTGGAATGGGCTACAAAACCATAAGTAAGACGCTGGGTGACAAGGAGACAACTGTTGGTGCAATAGTAAGAAAATGGAAGACATATAAAATGACTGTCAATCGACATCGATCTGGGGCTCCATGCAAAATCTCACCTCGTGGGGTATCCTTGATCCTGAGGAAGGTGAGAGCTCAGCCGAAAACTACACGGGGGAACTTGTTAATGATCTCAAGGCAGCTGGGACCACAGTCACCAAGAAAACCATTGGTAACATATTACGCCGTAATGGATTAAAATCCTGCAGTGCCCGCAAGGTCCCCCTGCTCAAGAAGGCACATGTACAGGCCCGTCTGAAGTTTGCAAATGAACATCTGGATGATTCTGAGAGTGATTGGGAGAAGGTGCTGTGGTCAGATGAGACTAAAATTTAGCTATTTGGCATTAACTCAACTCGCCGTGTTTGGAGGAAGAGAAATGCTGCCTTTGACCCAAAGAACACCGTCACCACTGTCAAGCATGGAGGTGGAAACATTATGTTTTGGTGGTGTTTCTCTGCTAAGGGCACAGGACTACTTCACCGCATCAATGGGAGAATGGATGGAGCCATGTACCGTCAAATCCTGAGTGACAACCTCCTTCCCTCCACCAGGACATTAAAAATGGCTCGTGGCTGGGTCTTCCAGCACGACAATGACCCGAAACATACAGCCAAGGCAACAAAGGAGTGGCTCAAAAAGAAGCACATTAAGGTCATGGAGTGGCCTAGCCAGTATACAGACCTTAATCCCATCTAAAACTTATGGAGGGAGCTGAAGATCCGAGTTGCCAAGCGGCAGCCTCGAAATCTTAATGATTTACAGATGATCTGCAAAGAGGAGTGGGCCAAAATTCCATCTAACATGTGTGCAAACCTCATCATCAACTATAAAAAACGTCTGACTGCTGTGCTTGCCAAAAAGGATTTTGCCACCAAGTATTAAGTCTTGTTTGCCAAAGGGATCAAATACTTATTTCTCTGTGCACAATGCAAATAAATATATATAATTTTGACAATGTGATTTTCTGTTTTTTTTTTTTTTTATATAATCTATCTCTCACTGGTAAAATTAACCTAGCCTAAAAATTCTAGACTGTTCATGTCTTTGACAGTGGGCAAGCTTACAAAATCAGCAAGGGATCAAATACTTATTTCCTTCACTGTATGTATATGTGCTTGTATCCTGGCCAGGAGATATTTTAATTAAATAAATGTGTGCATTCTGTTTGGAAAAAGTATATCTACCCAAACCCTACTTTTAGAAATTTATACTCAAGAATTTCTATAGAATTTAAATAAAATTTATATATATTACTTATTATCCCAAAGAGTGCCTGCTTTGTTTCTGGATTCTTTTTTGTTCTGTTAGGGTATGTTCACACGGCCTATTTTTGGCCATTTTCGGCCCGTAAACTCCCGAAAAACGGCCGAAAAATCGGAAGCATAACGCCTCCAAACATCTTCCCATTGATTTCAATGGGAAAAACGGCGTTCTGTTCCGACGGGCCGTTTTTTTTTACACGTCCGCGAAAAAGAAGTGCAGTTCACTTCTTGGGACGTTTTTGGAGCTGTTTTTCATTCACTCCGTATTTTCAGATGTTTTTGAGTTCGCGTGTGAACATACACTAACACTAATACTAGAGATGAGCGAACCGGGACAACCGAACCCGGTTTCGGTCCGAACATCGGGAAAAGTTTGGTTTGCAGCGAATCCAAACTTCACCGGGTTCGGCCGAACCCGTTTTGACCGAACCCGTCTACATTTTGACGCCTGCCACATGTTAGATGTAAAATGGAGGATTTCACAATATCACCTGACATCAGGCTACCCCATAATGCCTTGCAAACGGCTCTCCCAGCCAATCGGGAGGCAGCATAGGGGCGGGCTCAAGCCTGCAATAAAAGTCTATGCACGGAGCTCAGCGGCCATTTTACAGACAGGAGCTGTAGGGATAGCACCTCTGTGCAGTTGGGGAAAGCTTTAGGAATCAAAAAGCCAGGAATCCAGCAATCGAAGGGGCTCATCCACTACAGCGGGAGTCTACTCTCAACATCCAAATTGCAATACAAATTCTCCATTTGCCAAGGCAGTGTGTGAATAAGCTTTTAGAAGGAGCTCATCCCCGGCCATTAACATAACAATCCAACTTGCAATACAGGCAGCCTTTGTAGTACTACAACGCCCAGCATTCCCTGAGTCAGTGCAGTGGCTGATAGAAATTCTCATTCATTGCCATTTGCCAAGCCAGTGTGTGAATACGCTTTTAGAAGGGGCTCATCCCCGTTGCATCCAACTTGCAATACAGGCAGCTGAGGCAGCCTTTGTAGTACTACAACGCCCAGCATTCCCTGAGTCAGTGCAGTGGCTGATAGAAATTCTCATTATTGCCATTTGCCAAGCCAGTGTGTGAAAAAGCTTTTAGAAGGGGCTCATCCCCGGCCGTTAACATAACAATCCAACTTGCAATACAGGCAGCCTTTGTAGTACTACAACGCCCAGCATTCCCTGAGTCAGTGCAGTGGCTGATAGAAATTCTCATTCATTGCCATTTGCCAAGCCAGTTTGTGAATACGCTTTTAGAAGGGGCTCATCCCCGTTGCATCCAACTTGCAATACAGGCAGCTGAGGCAGCCTTTGTAGTACTACAATGCCCAGCATTCCCTGAGTCAGTGCAGTGGCTGATAGAAATTCTCATTATTGCCATTTGCCAAGCCAGTGTGTGAATAAGCTTTTAGAAGGGGCTCATCCCCGTTGCATCCAACTTGCAATACAGGCAGCTGAGGCAGCCTTTGTAGTACTACAACGCCCAGCATTCCCTGAGTCAGTGCAGTGGCTGATAGAAATTCTCATTCATTGCCATTTGCCAAGCCAGTGTGTGAATACGCTTTTAGAAGGGGCTCATCCCCGTTGCATCCAACTTGCAATACAGGCAGCTGAGGCAGCCTTTGTAGTACTACAACGCCCAGCATTCCCTGAGTCAGTGCAGTGGCTGATAGAAATTCTCATTATTGCCATTTGCCAAGCCAGTGTGTGAATACGCTTTTAGAAGGGGCCTCATCCCCGTTGCATCCAACTTGCAATACAGGCAGCTGAGGCAGCCTTTGTAGTACTACAACGCCCAGCATTCCCTGAGTCAGTGCAGTAGCTGATAGAAATTCTCATTCATTGCCATTTGCCAAGCCAGTGTGTGATTACGCTTTTAGAAGGGGCTCATCCCCGGCCATTAACATAACAATCCAACTTGCAATACAGGCAGCCTTTGTAGTACTACAACGCCCAGCATTCCCTGAGTCAGTGCAGTGGCTGATAGAAATTCTCATTCATTGCCATTTGCCAAGCCAGTGTGTGAATAAGCTTTTAGAAGGGGCTCATCCCCATTGCATCCAACTTGTAATACAGGCAGCTGAGGCAGCCTTTGTAGTACTACAATGCCCAGCATTCCCTGAGTGCACCGCGGCGTGGCTGATAGAAATTCTCATGCCAAGCCAGTGTGTGAATACGCTTTTAGAAGGGGCTCATCCCCGGCCGTTAACATAACAATCCAACTTGCAATACAGGCAGCTGAGGCAGCCTTTGTAGTACTACAACGCCCAGCATTCCCTGAGTCAGTGCAGTGGCTGATAGAAATTCTCATTCATTGCCATTTGCCAAGCCAGTGTGTGAATAAGCTTTTAGAAGGGGCTCATCCCCATTGCATCCAACTTGTAATACAGGCAGCTGAGGCAGCCTTTGTAGTACTACAATGCCCAGCATTCCCTGAGTGCACCGCGGCGTGGCTGATAGAAATTCTCATGCCAAGCCAGTGTGTGAATACGCTTTTAGAAGGGGCTCATCCCCGGCCGTTAACATAACAATCCAACTTGCAATACAGGCAGCTGAGGCAGCCTTTGTAGTACTACAACGCCCAGCATTCCCTGAGTCAGTGCAGTGGCTGATAGAAATTCTCATTATTGCCATTTGCCAAGCCAGTGTGTGAATACGCTTTTAGAAGGGGCTCATCTCCGTTGCATCCAACTTGCAATACAGGCAGCTGAGGCAGCCTTTGTAGTACTACAACGCCCCCAGCATTCCCTGAGTCAGTGCAGTGGCTGATAGAAATTCTCATTATTGCCATTTGCCAAGCCAGTGTGTGAATACGCTTTTAGAAGGGGCTCATCCCCGTTGCATCCAACTTGCAATACAGGCAGCTGAGGCAGCCTTTGTAGTACTACAACGCCCAGCATTCCCTGAGTCAGTGCAGTGGCTGATAGAAATTCTCATTATTGCTATTTGCCAAGCCAGTGTGTGAATACGCTTTTAGAATGGGCTCATCCCCGTTGCATCCAACTTGCAATACAGGCAGCTGAGGCAGCCTTTGTAGTACTACAACGCCCAGCATTCCCTGAGTCAGTGCAGTGGCTGATAGAAATTCTCATTATTGCCATTTGCCAAGCCAGTGTGTGAATACGCTTTTAGAAGGGGCTCATCTCCGTTGCATCCAACTTGCAATACAGGCAGCTGAGGCAGCCTTTGTAGTACTACAACGCCCCCAGCATTCCCTGAGTCAGTGCAGTGGCTGATAGAAATTCTCATTATTGCCATTTGCCAAGCCAGTGTGTGAATACGCTTTTAGAAGGGGCTCATCCCCGTTGCATCCAACTTGCAATACAGGCAGCTGAGGCAGCCTTTGTAGTACTACAACGCCCAGCATTCCCTGACTCAGTGCAGTGGCTGATAGAAATTCTCATTCATTGCCATTTTCCAAGCCAGTGTGTGAATATGCTTTTAGAAGGGGCTCATCCCCGGCCGTTAACATAACAATCCAACTTGCAATACAGGCAGCCTTTGTAGTACTACAACGCCCAGCATTCCCTGAGTGCACCGCGGCGTGGCTGATAGAAATTCTCATTCATTGCGATTTGCCAAGCCAGTGTGTGAATACGCTTTTAGAAGGGGCTCATCCCCGGGGTTTTGATTCAACTTGCTGCACTCCAGCAGTGAAATGTCTGGTAAAAAAAGAAGGTTGTGAAAGGACGGGGTAGAGGAAAAAACACCCATGCCGTGTCCTCTTCCAGTCCAAATGTTGGATCTGTTGGTGCCAGACCCAGTACCAGCCCCAGTACCAGCATTTGTGGCACAAGACATGTGCCCAGTTCCACTAGTAGCAGCAGCCATGTGCCTGCTGGTAGTAGTAGCAGTATCAGCAAGCCAGACTTGTCCATCTCCTCCGGTGGGCGGGTTACTTTAGACAATACGGCCATTGTGGACTGGTTGGCTGGCTCGCGGTCATCTCAGCAGGAAGACTCTGATGATCTGGCTACAAGCCAGGTTTCGTTGGAATCCAGATCCTCTACTGTTCCTTGGCACAGTGACAGTAGCGTTTCCATTCCATCATCTATGTCTTCACTCCCCCTTCCTAGCGGGAAGCCATCTTTCCTGAGAGTCCTAAGAGACATCTCCTCGGGTGCGAAGGAAGATACTGAACAACATAGTGATGATGATTTGTTTTCCGCGAGTCAGCCAACAGAGTGTGTTGCGGCGGTGGTGGAGGTGGAAGCGGTGTCCGAGACGCATAGCTGTGGTAGTGGGGGTGTTGGTGGTAGCCGTGGTGGCAGACGCAGTAATGAGGGGGGAATGGAGCCCGCCATGATGTCACATCACATTCACAACACAGTGACAGAAGTGGCGGATATGATGAGGAGGGCTATGATGATGTTGTTTTAGACCGGACGTGGGAACCAGGTGACAAGGTGATGATGGCGTCAGAGGAGGAGGGTAGTAGTGGCGGCACTGGCAGTGATAAACAGCCAAGCCGAGGTAGGGGCAGAAGTCAATCTGCAAAACATTGCAGCGGTAGGGTCAGCTCAGAAGCCAGTGACGGCGACACTGATGCTACTGGTGTAGGCTCCCGAAAAAAGCCTGCCAGACAAGGGTCAAGCTCGGGTGGTGGTGGTGGTGGTCAGCTCAGGAGCCGGTGACGGCAACACTGATGCTACTGGTGTAGGCTCCCGAAAAAAGCCTGCCAGACAAGTGGCAAGCTCGGGTGGTGGTGGTGGTGGTGGTGGACGTGGTACTACCTCTTTACGGTACTCTGCCGTGTGGCAATTTTTCTGTACCTTCCCGGAGGACGAAAACATGGCACAGTGCCGTATCTGCAAGCAGAAAGTAAGGCGTGGGCAGGGTAGCAAAGTAGGAACTACCGCTCTACGTAAACACATTGAGCGGCATCACAAGGCCATGCGGGACAATCGACATGCCATGATGTACATCTAATGAAGACCCCTCTGCTGCTGCTGCTGCTGCTGCTGCTCCGAGTCCCTGTCATCTAAGTAGTAGCCAGGCCTTATCCACCATGTGGTTGTCATCATCATCATCACTGTCATCTAGTGCTCCTCCTACGTCCCGTCAGTTATCCATTACGGAATCGTTGTCCAATAAGCAACAATATATACCCAGTCATCCACTTGTCGTGCGGCTTAAATCACACTTGGCTAAGTTGTTGGTGGTGCAGTCGCTGCCGTACCACCTGGTCGACTCCGCCGGCTTCAAGCAATTGATGGCGTGCGCTCAGCCTAGGTGGCGAATACCTAGCCGACATTACTTCTCCAAAACAGCTATCCCTGCCTTGCACAAGCACGTGGAGGAAAACGTAGGCCAGTCCTTGCAATTATCCGTGTGCAGCAGGGAACATGCCACCGTCGACACGTGGAGCAGCAACTGTGGGCAGGGACAGTACATGTCTTTCACGGCCCACTGGGTCAATATTTTGCAGTCCGATGCACCACCGCAGCAATGCCAGGCATTACCACCTCCACGCTTGTATCTTTCTGGTTCAACTCCGGACACCAGGCGCCTACTATCCTCCTCCTCCTACTCCTCCTCCTCCTTGCCCTCCTCAATGGAGGTCTTCCCGTCCCCGACAGGACACAGCGTATCTTCCACTCCTCCTCCCTCCTCTTTTCATAGGTGCAAGGTGAAGCGCCACAACGCTGTCTTACACCTGCTGAGCCTGGGCGATAAAAGCCACACAGGGCAGGAGCTGCTGCTGTGCATCAAGGAGGAAATCGCACGCTGGCTGTCTCCTCTGAAACTCACACTGGGCAATGTTGTCTCTGATAACGGCAAGAACGTTGTGGCTGCACTGCGTCTAGGTCACCTGACACACGCTCCTTGCATGGCACATGTGATCAATCTGGTCATAACACGCTTCTTAAATATGTTGGTTTGAAGGGTGTGCTGGCCATGTCCAGGAGGGTTTGCGTTCGCTTTAGACGTTCGTATGCATTTAAGCACGCCCTCCCAGAACACAGCCTGATTTGCGACGTTCCAACACGCTGGAATTCCACCCTGCACATGTTGGACCGTCTGTATGAACAGCGGAAAGCCGTGAATGATTTCCTGATGCAGCAGACGGGCAGCGTTTGGAGCCAGTGTAATTTCGAGCTCAGGCACTGGCAGCTGGTTAGAGACGCATGTCGGATTTTGAGGCCCTTTGAAGAGGCCACACGATTTGTGAGCCGTGACGCTAGCAGAATGAACGATGTTATGTTGCTGATATTCATTATGGAGCAAACGCTCACAGCGATGATTCAGCAAAGGATGGAGGAAGGATCACATCTGGCTATGGATGTTGAGGAGGACGAGGATGAGGATGAGGAAACAGGACCTGAAGAGGAGCTGGATTTGGAGATGGAATCACAGGAAGGGATAAGGGACGAGGCAGCCGCACAACATGACAGTGATGGTGATGACGAGTCTGACGACGACCTTGATGATGGACAACCATGGCAGTATGGGTCGGAGATGGAACCAACCGGGCCCTCTGAAACGCTGGCCAGGATGGCGAGCTGTATGCTTCGTTACTTGCGCGCTGACTGTCGTATTGTTAGCATGAAGCAAAGAGGTGAGTACTGGATAGCCACACTTTTAGACCCTCGGTATAAAGCCAGAATGGGGGAGTTTTTTTGCGCCTTCCGAGAGGGAGGCAAAATTGGCTTATTATCGAGAGAAGCTATGCAGCCAGCTTGTCACGGCTTTCAAACGGCAAACACCTGCTGCAAGCATGTCTGACTGGGGGGCCACTCTCCGCTCCCCACTGTCTCATCGTTCCACCGCCTCTGGCAGAGCTACCTCTGCAATAGGCGGCGGCAGCGGCTGCAGCAGCAGCAGCCAATTCAGTTTGGAAAATATGATGACAACATTTTTACATCCAATACCCCGACCTGACACACATCGTAGTCACCAAAGGGATGTTCACCATCACCAGGTCCAGCACCTAAACAACCAGGTTCACTCGTACCTGGAGTGTGCCCTTTCTCCGTCAGAAATCCTGATCCCAGACCCCATGGACTTATGGGTCAGCAGATTGGATCATTGCCAAGAACTGGCCCAGTTTGCCATGGGTGTACTGTCTTGTCCACCCTCCAGTGTAGCGTCAGAGAGGGTATTCAGTGCGGCAGGGGGCTTCGTCACCCCTAAGCGAACAAGATTGTCCGCCAACAGCTTGGAAAATCTCATGTTTCTGAAAATGAATCAAGCGTGCATCGGTGAGGATTTTAAAACCCCTGTGCCTGATGCCACTGATTAGATCTGACATTGCTGCTGCCGCTGCCGCCTGTTACTGCCGCCTGCTACTACGGGATTCTGACCTGTCCACTCTTTTTTTAATGTGCCGCTGTTGGTGCTGCTACTACTTCTACCACCAATCCACCCCCAGTGCCGTCTGCTACAAGCAGGCCTGCCCCACCACAGGGCTTTGTCCTGTGACTGTCCAGTGTCTTTTAATGTGCTGCTACTACTACTACCACCACCCTTGCTGTCCGTTGGCTACCTCTACTACCACCAATACACCTCCACTGCCGTCTGCTACAAGCAGGCCTGAGGCCTGTCCCACCACAGGGCTTTGTCCTGTGACTGTCCAGTCTCTTTTAATGTGCTGCTACTACTACTACCACCCTTGCTGTCTGTTGGCTACCTCTACTACCACCAATACACCTCCACTGCCGTCTGCTACAAGCAGGCCTGAGGCCTGCCCCACCACAGGGCTTTGTCCTGTGACTGTCCAGTCTCTTTTAATGTGCTGCTACTACTACTACCACCCTTGCTGTCTGTTGGCTACCTCTACTACCACCAATACACCTCCACTGCCGTCTGCTACAAGCAGGCCTGAGGCCTGCCCCACCACAGGGCTTTGTCCTGTGACTGTCCAGTCTCTTTTAATGTGCTGCTACTACTACTACCACCCTTGCTGTCTGTTGGCTACCTCAACTGCCACCAATACACCTCCACTGCCGTCTGCTACAAGCAGGCCTGAGGCCTGTCCCACCACAGGGCTTTGTCCTGTGACTGTCCAGTCTCTTTTAATGTGCTGCTACTACTACTACCACCCTTGCTGTCTGTTGGCTACCTCAACTACCACCAATACACCTCCACTGCCGTCTGCTACAAGCAGGCCTGAGGCCTGCCCCACCACAGGGCTTTGTCCTGTGACTGTCCAGTCTCTTTTAATGTGCTGCTACTACTACTACCACCCTTGCTGTCTGTTGGCTACCTCTACTACCACCAATACACCTCCACTGCCGTCTGCTACAAGCAGGCCTGAGGCCTGCCCCACCACAGGGCTTTGTCCTGTGACTGTCCAGTCTCTTTTATTGGCTGCTACTACTACTACCACCCTTGCTGTCTGTTGGCTACCTCTACTACCACCAATACACCTCCGCTGCCGTCTGCTACAAGCAGGCCTGAAGCCTGCCCCACCACAGGACTTTGTCCTGTGACTGTCCAGTCTCTTTTAATGTGCTGCTACTACTACTACCACCCTTGCTGTCTGTTGGCTACCTCAACTACCACCAATGCACCTCCACTGTCGTCTGCTACAAGCAGGCCTGAGGCCTGCCCCACCACAGGGCTTTGTCCTGTGACTGTCCAGTCTCTTTTAATGTGCTGCTACTACTACTACCACCCTTGCTGTCCGTTGGCTACCTCTACTATCACCAATACACCTCCACTGCCGTCTGCTACAAGCAGCCCTGAGGCCTGCCCCACCACAGGGCTTTGTCCTGTGACTGTCCTGTCTCTTTTAATGTGCTGCTACTACTACTACTACTACTACTACTACCACCCTTGCTGTCCGTTGGCTACCTCTACTACCACCAATACACCTCCACTGCCGTCTGCTACAATAGGGGTGGAAAAGCATTTACCAACTTGAATCCCTAGGGTTACCAGCTGTCACTGATGAACCTTTGACTAACTATAATGTTCAGTATTTTGTAGACGGATCTAGAAACTGGAATGGGCAGACAGCACACTTTGCCACCGGGTATGCAGTAGTCCAGCATGGTAAAACAGGGCTGCAAAAGTCACTGCCATCTAGCTGCTCCGCCCAAGAGGCAGAACTCATAGCACTTGCAGAAGCATGTAAGATGGGCAGAGGTAAAAGGGTGAACGTCTATACAGACTCAAGGTACGCCTTTGGAGTCGCACATGATAAAAAAATACAACTCGTCCCGCAAAAAACAGCCTTCATACAGTTATGTCAGCAGAAAAATAAAAATAGTTGTGGCTCTTAAAATATGGTGACACAAAAATAAGTGATTTTGAAAAAAAAGTGTTTTTACTATGTACAAAAATAACGATATTAAGAAATACAACTTGTCCCGCAAAAAGTCCTTATACAGCTATGTTGAGGGAAAACGAAAAAAGTTATAGCTCTTTGAATTCGGCGATTGAAAAACATAAAAAATTGCTTGATCATTAAGGTTTAAAATACCTTCGGTTTTAAGGGGTTAAAGTCTTTTTACTCAGTAACTAACAAAGCAACTTTTTGTTTTTTTTTACGTTTTATATCCCCCAAGTAGAGATACAGAGGGCATTAAGAGGGTGGAACCTCTTCTCAGGGGCAAGGGTAGAAAATAAAAGTACAGAAATATATGCTTTTAATAGATCTATGATCGGCTATCCTAGTCTTTGTTAGGGTATGTTCACATGGCTAATTTTCGGCCGTAAACGCCCGAAAAACGCCTGAAAAATCGGAGGCAGAACACCTACAAACATCTGCCCATTAATTTCAATAAGAAATACGGCGTTCTGTTCCGACGGGGCGTTTTTTTACACGGCCATTCTGAAAAAGTCAGCGTAAAAAAACGGCTGCGAAAAAGTAGTGCATGTCACTTCTTAAGCCGTTTTTTTGAGCCGTTTTTCATTGACTCTATAGAAAAATAGCTCCACAAACGGTTGTAAAAAACAGCTAAAAACACGAGTTTGCTTAAAAAAACGGCTGAAAATCAGGAGCTGTTTTCTCTTGAAAACAGCTCCGTATTTCGAGACGTTTTTTTTTAAGCGTTTGAACATAGCCTCAAAGGTAGACAAAAGCAATGGGATATATTTTGTCTTTTAAGCTGCTAGGGAGCCCGGATGACATTGACAGTAAAGGAGACCCCAGTAAGAATGATCTATCGCACAGTGGCAGGCTGGGCCTCATGCAACAGCAAGGAATTTTTAGACCCCCATCAGTGCCCCCATTCAACTAAAGCCCACAGTGACTAACCTGATGGGCTTCTCACAAACACTGCCCACTGGTGCTGCTGGAGCCACCCTGGAGAAAAACGTTTCCTTGGTGTCCACACCAGCCCAAGAAATGCATAGGAAGATAGCGTGGTGTTTCCTCCCTGTCTTGCGACCTGAATGATGTCATCACGCCTATCTCGTCATTCACTCGACACAGGACAATATGCAATGTTAAATAATTTTGTGTCAAAAAAGACAAAAGTATAATAGGTATGATACCTTTATTGGCTAACCATAAAAATTATAAATGCAAGCTTTCAGAGCACAAACTCTCCTTCTTCGGGAAAGTTTACAAATGAATGACTTACAAAAAAGCAAAACATTTAAAGAGGCTCTGTCACCAGATTATCAAATCCCTATCTCCTATTGAATGTGATTGGCGCTGCAATGTAGATAACAGCAAAGTTTTTTGTTTTTTTTTTAAAACTATCATTTTTGCCCAAGTTATGAGCAATTTTATATTTATGCAAATGAGCTTTTCAATGGACCACTGGGCGTGTTTTCTTGTTTTACCAACTGGGCGTGTATTGTGTTTTTACCAACTGGACATGTATTGTGTTTTTACCAACTGGGAGTTGTGAATAGAAGTGTATGACGCTGACAAATGAGCATCATACACTTCTCATCGTTCCCACCCAGCTTCTTTCACAGCAGACACAGCGTGACATCACCCACAGGTCCTTCAACCTTGTCGTCGGACAAAGAAGATACATCGGCTCCAGGCGTCCAAAAGGTTAATATGCTCGTCTCTAGGGAGTTTGCTATGCTTACCTGCACATGGTGATGCTGCTGCAAATTCAACTGTACTCCCTGACGCCTGGAGCGGATGTGTCTTCTCTCTTCCGACGCCAAGGTTGAAGGACCTGTGGGTGATGTCACGCTGTGTCTGCAGTGAAGGGAGCTGGCTGGGAATGATGACGTCACTCACAGGTCCTTCAACCTTGGCGTCGGAAGAGAGAAGACACATCAGCACCAGGCGTCAGAGAGTACAGTGCAGGGTATGTGAAGGTAAGCATAGCAAAAGCTCATTTGCATAAATATAAAATTTCTCATAACTTGGGCAAAAATGATCGTTTTTCAAAAAAGACAACTTTGCTGTTATCTACATTGCAGCGCCCATCACATTCAATAGGTGATAGGGATTTGATAATCTGGTGACAGAGCCTCTTTAAGATCTTACACAAAGACAATTAGTACATGAGGTGATACATCATTAAGATAAGCCGGGGCAATAAAACTGAGGTTATAGGGGTGATGACTTAGGAGTTAAGGCATCTGGAGTCAGTCTGATGGGGGTTGTGACGTGTGTCCATGTAGTGGCTCATAAATCCAGGTGTTAGATTGAGGCCTTGTGTCAATGACTGGAATTTTATCATCAACTTGAATTCCGAAATTTTTCTTTCACTGTTGTTTTTAAAATGGCCCTTCAGAATTAGGTCCTTTAAATCTGCCAAACTGATCAGGTCCAGAGAAATGGTTTCCCACGAGTGTATCCACCTCCTGTTTTATTGTATGTCTGTGAAGATTCATCCTGGTTTGTAGTTTTTGTATGGTTTCTCCAATGTAGATTCCTTTATCTATGCACCTTGTACACAGGATCATGTACAGTACATTGGAGGATGTACAGGAGAACGTGCCAGTGATTTTATAGTCCTGCTGCGTGTTTGGTATGTGGATGGTGTTTGATGACAAAATGTTGGTACAGGTCTTGCATTTTCTACTGTTGCAAGGAAAGGTGCCAGTCTCTGATGGTGATGAGAGGGACTTCTGACCAGGAGATTCCATAGGTTTCGTGGCTGCTTGTATGCAAGGAGATGTAAATCCGGGAATATTTCCTTCAGTTTATTGTCTTTGTTAAATATAGGTTGGAGATCAGCAGCAATTTTCCTCAAGACATTAATTTGGGGGTTGTATATGACCACTAGGGGCACCCTGCTGTTGTCTTCCTTATTTTTGTACTCCGGAAGATTGCTCCTTGGAGTTCTTGTTGCTCTGTAGATGTGATCATCTATAATTCGTGGATGATATCCCTGTTGTAAGAATGTATTCCTCAGTGACAGCAGGTGTTGTTTTCTGTCTTCACTGTCTGAACAGATCCGTATGTAGCGCAGAGCCTGGCTGTGTCCGACTTATCTGTGTTAGTGGACGGTCTTGTGGTAGTCTGTAGAACCCTGGTCGATTGCCTGGATTAGCTCAGGCGACAGGAGCGATATCCCCACTGTGTGGTCACGAACCCATAAGAAATTAGTCGCGCCCGACTAACCATCCTCTGGGTAATTAGGGACTAGATAGAAAATATAACCTGTCTTATACAGGGGCACGATAAGACGTGTGATAAGAAATTGTAATGTTTCAGCCAGACCTAGAGAGTTGCAGACTGAGAAATTGTACTGTTTCAGCCAGACCTAGAGAGTTGCAGACTGAGAAATTTTAATATTTCGGCCAGACCTAGAGAGTTCCAGACTGAAAAATGTTTATGATTTGGTGAAGCGAAGGGAAGGGAAACAGTATGTGAGTAAAACGAAGAAATTGATAGAAATGTGCGGGATGCATAGGGAAGGGCGGCTACAAGCCGGAGACTGGGCAAAAGTTATTCAGAGAGAACAAAGGGAAGTTAGAAATAAGAAAGGCATTGTATTATGTTATATGTATTAGAAACCACAGGACCAGCCACCGCTCTATAATGGTGGCAGTTCCTCATGTTGGGTGTGTCCTCATTGTGTGCAGCAAAACCCCTCACAGCTGAGCAATGTGTTTCCTGTGGGAGCCTGCACCCCACCCCCTGATGAGGTCACGCCCGGCCCAACCAAATCAGTATGAAATGATAATCATGTAATTTCCCTCAGTAAAGAGTTGCCAGTAACACATGCTGCAGTGTTTTCTTCTATTCTAGATTCCGTCCCAGGGGTGAAGGACGCTGTGTACTGGTGAAAAGACACGTCATCATAATATAGAGATAGTGGCCGACAGATTGGACACTGTTACAGATTATGTGTTTGATGTTTTGAACGTAGATAATTCCTATACAATAGTGTGATGAATGATTGCAGATACATACGTTATCTTGAGTTGTTGTACAGATGTGTGACTCTTGGAGGTTCATTGTATGGGAGAATATTTGCCGGCATTGAAATTGTTAAGATTATGAGATCAGAAGCTGTGAGGAGTGAGTGCGTGACCCCCTCCTGTAGAATGTAATGACTGATATCGATTGTGTGGGGAGGGAGCTGTGTGATGTAGCGTGTGTGATAGAGCGTGGACTGATGAGACAAGGGATTACAATATTGCACTGATTTTAGATCTATATTGTATGCTCTTATTTTTAACAGCAGTAATGTCTAAAATATTCTTAGTGTTTTGTGTATGGGGTTAAAATCAGTTTCTTTTTTTTCTGGATAAAGGAAAGTTTCTTATCTTTGCGCATGCGCTGTTGACCGTAACTACACCAAGCGAGGAAAATATTACAGACCGCTGGATATGTCTGCAAAACGATAAACGTTACACTGCATATTTATGTGTTATGATGTGATAAGATTTAATGTTGGAATGTTTTGATGTTAATTCAAATGACTTAAAATACAGATATTGTGAGACACGGGGTCTTGAAAATGTATGTGCCCCCACTGTTCCCTATTCTTGTATATAGTTTATTGGTTTGCAGTAATTAATATTACCAGATATATTATTTTCTGTTTTAATGCATAACTAATTACAATTGTATTGTTTTTGTTTTCCCACATGAGGCGCGTGCTATAGTGCTGCCTAAATGTTATTTTGGAAAATGAGATGTTTTACAGGTAAATGGTTGCAAGTCATTTTAAAGATAACATGTATTTTTGTCAGGAGAAAGTCATTTTTGTTCCAGGCTGATGTGTATTACAGGGGGTTAAACTAGTGCCCCCCAGATAGAGTGCCCAACCTTATTATGTTGAGATGTAGTTTTGAACCCTGCTACATTATTTTCGCAGTGCCCAAAAAAGGGGGGAATGGTGAAGGGACTGATCAGGTACAATTTTGGTTTGTTTTGAATTAATGAATTTGGTTCCAGGAGATCTAAAAAATGTGTATGAGACCCCAATGAGTAATGTGTATGAGAGTAATCTAAATGTTGAGGTTTTTCTGTGTAGATCCTTCCAGAACAGTAAATTTGGCACTGGGTATGCTGTGCTGTAGTCTCCACCTAATATGAGGTATTGTGTAAGAGGCCATTCCCCTCCAGCAAATTTACACAAGAGGCCGAGGTCACTCACAGATGAGTCTTTACAGATTTAGTAGGGAAGGAGGTGAAAATGATCTGAACATTGTTAATTTTATGTAAAGATTTTAGTAATTTGTTTTTATATTAATCAAGTATTTACAGAACCTGATAAAAGTGAGACTCTCAAAGTGTTCTGGATTATCAGATGAGAATGTCAGGGTTAAACTTCCTTTTTTCCCTGTTATCTCACACCGAATAACCACCTCTGTAAATTGAAAACTGAATGTATGCATGGAAAAAGGTACACCACACAGACAAATGTTGGTAGACATCTTTCCCTCAGTCAAGTAGGAAGTGAACTAACTTTATTTGAACAAAGAACACAAAAAAGTCTTCTCTGTAGGAAGGTGGGACGTGCTTAAGCCCCATTGGCACCTCAGCTGTAAGTTCTTCTGTACACTCCTCTTGCATTCCAGGGGCGGTGTCTTCCATAGGCGTGCCCCTGATACATTCTCCATCTTGTTAGATTCCAGTTCTTTGTGTAATATACTGATATATACATACATATATGCGAGGATACTATTTTTGCAAACAATATACATGGTAATAATCCCTGACAGTCCCCCCTAAAAATATTATTACATTATCCCTGAGTCTTGCCTAGCAACCTACCATTGACCACTCGAACCAAGCGGGTAGGGGTTTTGATTTCTTCACCAGCTTGAGACGAGCTACTCCTGATGAGTAACCCCCCTTTGGACCTGGACTTCCAAGGTTTCGGAGTGGTCCTAACTTTCCCTATTAATTGTCGCACTATCACTTACTGTCCTAATGGGACTTTTACCCCTGCAGATAAAACAGGTCATGGGCAGCATCTTCCCCAAACCTAAAGACCCCCGGGTAACATAACCTCCGGGCTCTCATTGCTGCCATGTACTTCTTACTTATGAGTGACAACAACCAGTGACCTCCACATAAACCTCCTCAGATCGTACTTTGCAGCACCGCGGCATAATTATACACATTATAATTATAAACCTCAGACAATATAAACAATAGGGCCTCAATTATTAATATAATGCTATCACCAATCTCATGCTATCACCCTCAGATTTTGGGTCCCATCAGTTCATTGCCAGTCCAGTACATCATCGTCCTCTTCTTCTCCTGTCTTCTATGGAGTCAGACTGCACAGTGGTATCCAGTGGGGGATTTATTACTATCCTCCACCTGGTCACTTACTTATTAAAACATTTGATACTGCTGACGGATTCACTCAGGTCTTTGGTCTTTACTTTGATCTTTGCTGATGTCATCGGGACTTGGTTTGGTCCTTATCATCTGTCAGACACTGTCTCTCCTAGTATACGTCACCGGGCTGTACATCGCACCTCATGCTGTGAGCCTGGAGTGAGTTCCCACGTAGACGGATTAGTGGAGTTTTATTGTGACTACCACAAACCATCCGTATCTGTCCTCTTCCTCTGGCAAGTTACTTGTCTGGGCGGCTGCTTAGAATTGTGACACTGCCGTCAGTTCATGACAAACACGTTGTAGTGGCTCAGGCTGCGCCTGCCGCATCTCAGTGATGGAGTTCGTCATATTAAAAATCTTTTAGTTAATGTTTACTGGCACTTGCCGGGGACCCCCAACCCTTGTCAATTGTTAAAATAAATACTAATCTGGTGATAACATCATCTGCATACACTATAAACGTTGTTCTAAGTACATACAATAATGTCAGGCCCTTAAACTACATCAAACAATTTTATATAAGAAAAACTTCTCTGTTCCACTGGACATGGCACCTAGAAGATGTGTGATTACTGGGTACATTTCATTTTCACTTGGTGTTACTATTTCCAGCAGGATTTGTACCTTGATCTGAGCTGATTGCCTGGAACATTTTCTACCCACAGAAATATACACAGATTCCACATGTTTATCTGACAAATGTCGCAAACCAATTTTTCTTACTCTAATTTGTATTGCATGGGGAGGCCTCTCAAGGTCTGTTCTCTTTTTGGGAGGCGGGTATGATAAGGTTGACACCGGTCTGCCAGGACTGTTCTGTAGGCAAATCAAACAGCTCTAACAGAATTTACCAGCATCAGCTGTAAAGCCTGGGACATACCAATTAGATCTTACCAAATCGATCCTTGCAGTCTTGGGGCATATGTGAGGTCATACACCATCAATACAAGTGCTATCAAGAGTGCCTTGGGTGTTACCGGATCACCTTCCCTTATCCGTCCACATTCTGTTAGAATCTGGTTCTCACGCCTCCATTGGACTCTTCCTGTGGAGAACAAGCTTTTCATTGTATAATCAGTAATTGATCCTAATCAGATAATTAATTTGAAGAAAAACATTAACAAGTAACATCTTTACATTAAACGTTCACATTGAGCAGTAACTAGAACTGATACATGCAAACTCATTTTACTTCTTTATATAAATCTATACATACACACTGCACAGAATTCTCTGCTCTAATATTTTCCTTTCACACCAAAAATATTTTCAAATGGGAATCTACTTGCACCATGAAGTTCTCATTTACACAAACATAATACTGACGCCTCCAATAGTCCAATGATAAGGCTGGTCCAGAACTTTACATAAAACTTAACCTCAGTATTTAAATTTCCCACTAAACTTTTTGAATATTGTTATTAAACAAACTTTGGGACAACATCTGGAGAACTGCCGACATCTTATCATTGTACAAAGACCATGTCAATACTTGGGATAACACTGTTCCCCTGTCACTTACACACAACGTCTGCAGTGGGGAAGATACTGACCGGGCTTCAGGCCTCGCTGAGAACAGGTCTACACACACGAGCACATTGTCATACACTTCTACCTCGGGTAGTTGTATGTTCTGCAGTCGCTGGGATGGGTAATCTGGCCGGGCTGCATTTTTCAGGGGTACCTTTGCTGTTTTACCTATGTCACGCCATGCGCACCTCATGCCAGCTGCTACAAACCTAGTGGTGGCATTATTGTATCCAGGGACAAGCCAATTTACTGATACCTGGCTGCACATACTCTTGTTGTCAGGTCTGTCTTCTCCTACTACCAATGGGCCCATAATATTTTTGCAAACAATATACATAGTAATGATCCCTGACAAGTGTGGAGAAGTGTATAACATTTGTTTTTAATTTAGAGAATGAAGACGCCACCCCTTTGAAATGTTCTATCTATATGTGACATGGGTTTTTAATGTAAATTTGTAATGTAGAAATACTTCATCATATACTGCATGTACAAGACTGGATATGAGGCACCAGGTAAATTATCCATAAACCACTCTCACCTTCTTGTTCATCTCAAGGAGCAGAGCTGGAGGTGCTCGCTGAAGCTGTAACCTGGCAGAAGGTAGGACGGCCGACATTTACACTGACTCTAGGTACGCTTTTGGCATCACCCACAATTATGGGCCCATTGGTAGTAGGAACTTTATTGGATCATCGGGTAAGCCAATTGAGAGACCAAGAGATGACAGAACTGACAACAAGAGTATGTGCAGCCAGGTGTCAGTAAATTGGCTTGTCCCTGGATACAATAATGCCACCACTAGGTTTGTAGCAGCCTCCATGATATGCGCACGGCATGACATAGGTAAAACAGCAAAGGTACCTGTGAAAAGTGCAGCCCGTCCAGAATACCCACCGCAGCGACTGCAGAACATACAACTACCCGAGGTAGAAGTGTATGACAATGTGCTCGTATGTGTAGACCTGTTCTCAGGGTGGCCTGAAGCCCGGCCGGTATCTTCCCCACTGCAGACGTTGTGTGTAGTGACAGGGGAACAGTGCTTATCCCAAGTATTGAACTGGTGTTTGTACAATGATAAGATGTCAGCAGTTCTCCAGACGTTATTCCAAAGTTAGTTTGCTTAATAGCAATATTCAGAAAGTGTTGTGGGAATATTAAATACTGAGGTTAAGTTTTATGTAAAGTTCTGGACCAGCCTTAGCATTGGACTATTGGAGGCCTGCGTCAGTATTATGATTGTGTAGATGATAACTTCTTGGTGCAAGTAGATTACCCATTTGAAAATATTTTTGTAGTGAAAGGAAAATTTTAGAGCAAAGAATTCTGTGCAGGGTATATGTGTATGTATAGGTACACTACCGTTCAAAAGTTTGGGGTCACCCAGACAATTTTGTGTTTTCTATGAAAACTCACACTTATATTTATCAAATGAGTTGCAAAATAACTAGAAAATATAGTCAAGAAATTGACCAGGTTAGAAATAATAATTTTCTCCTTCAAACTTTGCTTTTGTCAAAGAATGCTCCATTTGCAGCAATTACAGCATTGCAGACCTTTGGCATTCTAGCTGTTAATTTGCTGAGGTAATTGGGAGAAATTTCACCCCATGCTTCCAGAAGGCCCTCCCACAAGTTGAATTGGCTTGATGGGCACTTCTTACGTACCATACGGTCAAGTTGCTCCCACAACCGCTCTATGGGGTTGAGATCTGGTGACTGCGCTGGCCACTCCATTACAGATAGAATACAAGCTGCCTGCTTCTTCCCTAAATAGTTCTTGCATAATTTGGAGGTGTGCTTTGGGTCATTGTCCTGTTGTAGGATGAAATTGGTTCCAATCAAGCGCTGTCCACAGGGTATGGCATGGCGTTGCAAAATGGAGTGATAGCCTTCCTTATTCAAAATCCCTTTTACCTTGTACAAATCTCCCACTTTACTAGCACCAAAGCAACCCCAGACCATCGCATTACCTCCACTATGCTTGACAGATGGCGTCAGGCACTCTTCCAGCATCTTTTCAGTTGTTCCGCGTCTCACAAATGTTCTTCTGTGGAATCCAAACACCTCAAACTTCGATTCGTCTGTCCATAACACTTTTTTCCAATCTTCCTCTGTCCAATGTCTGTGTGCTTTTGCCCATAATAATCTTTTCCTTTTATTAGCCAGTCTCAGATATGGCTTTTTCTTTGCCACCGTGCCCTGAAGGCCAGCATCCCGGAGTCACCTCTTCACTGTAGACGTTGACACTGGTGTTTTACGGGTACTATTTAATGAAGCTGCTAGTTGAGGACATGTGAGGCGTCTATTTCTCAAACTAGAGACTCTAATGTACTTGTCTTGTTGCTCAGTTGAGCAGCGGGGCCTCCCACTTCTCTTTCTACTCTGGTTAGAGCCTGTGTGTGCTGTCCTCTGAAGGAAGTAGTACACACCGGTGTAGGAAATCTTCAGTTTCTTGGCAATTTCTCACATGGAATAGCCTTAATTTCTAAGAACAAGAATAGACTGTTGAGTTTCACATGAAAGCTCTCTTTTTCTAGCCATTTTGAGAGTTTAATCGAACCCACAAATGTAATGCTCCAAATTCTCAACTAGCTCAAAGGAAGGTCAGTTTTATAGCTCCTCTAAACAGCAAAACTGTTTACAGCGGTGCTAACATAATTGCACAAGGCTTTTCAAGGGTTTTCTAATCATCCATTAGCCTTCTAACACAGTTAGCAAACACAATGTACCATTAGAACACTGGAGTGATGGTTGCTGGAAATGGGCCTCTATACACCAATGTAGATATTGCATTAAAAACCAGACGTTTGCAGCTAGAATAGTCATTTAGCACATTAACAATGTATAGAGTGTATTTCTGATTAATTTTATGTTATCTTCATTGAAAAAAACTGTGCTTTTCTTTCAAAAATAAGGAAATTTCTAAGTGACCCTAAACTTTTGAACGGTAGTGTATATATAAAGAGAAGGAGAATCAGTTTGTATATATCAGTTTTAGTTATTGCTCAATGTGAACGTTTAATGTAAAGATGTTATTTGTTAATGTTTTTCTTCAAATTAATTATCTAATTAAGATCAATTACTGATTATGCAATGAAAAGTGTTCTCCACAGGAAGTGTCCAACTGGGAGCGGAAGGCGTGAGAACCAGATTCTGACAGAATGTGGACGGATAAAGGAAGGTAAACCGGTAGCACCCAAGGCACTCTTGCTGGAACTTGTATTGATAGTGTATGACCTCACATATGCCCCAAGACTGCAAGGATCGATGTGGTAAGATCTAATTGGTATGTCCCAGGCTTTACAGCTGTTGCTGCTAAATTCTGTTAGAGCTGTTTGATTTGCCTACAGAACAGTCCTGGCAGACCGGTGCCAACCTTATCATACCCGCCTCCCACGAAGAAAACAGACCTTGAGAGGCCTTCCCAGGTAAGACGAACCAGAGTAGGGGGAGAAAAATTGGTTTGAGACACTTGTCAGATAAACATGTGGAATCTGTGTATATTTCTGTGAGTAGGAGATGTTCCAGGTAATCAGCTGAGATCAAGGTACAAATCCTGCTGAAAAGTGTAACACCAAGTGCAAATACAATGTACCCAGTAATTACACGTCTTCTAGGTGCCCTGTCCAGTGGAATAGAGAAGTTTTTCTTACATAAAGGTGTTTGTTTGATGTCGTTTAAGGGCCAGACATTGTTACTGTATGTACTTAGAACAACTTTTATAGTGTATGCGGATGCACCAGATTAGTATTTATTTTAACAATTGACAAGGGTTGGGGGTCCCCAGCAAGTGCCAGTAAACATGAAGACTTTTAATATGATGAACTCCATCACTGAGATGCGGCAGGCGCAGCCTGAGCCAGTACAACGCGTTTGTCGTGAACTGACGGCAGTGTCACAATTCTAAGCAGCCGTGCAGACAAGTTACTTGCCAGAGGAAGAGGACAGATGCGGAGGGTTTGTGGTAGTCACAATAAAACTCCACTACTCCTTCTACGTGGGATCTCACCCCAGGCTCACAGCATGAGGTGCTATGTACAGCCCGGTGACGTATACTAAAAGAGACGGTGTCTGACAGATGAGAAGGACCAAACCAAGTCCTGATGATATCAGCAAAGTGAGGTAAAGACCAAAGACCTGAGTGAATCCGTCAGCAGTATCAAGTGTTTTAATAAGTAAGTGACCAGGAGGAGGATAATAATAAATCCCCCATTGGACACCACTGTGTAGTGTGACTCCACAATTGTGTAGGTTACCCTGAGGGCGACAGTCAGTGAAGAGCAGAAGACAAAAGAAGAAGATGACGGTGATGTACAGGACTTGCAATGAACTGATGGGACCCAAAACCTGAGGTGATAGCATGAGATTGGTGATAGCATTATATTATTAATTGAGGCCCTATTGTTTATATTGTCTGAGGTTCAAAATTATAATGTGTGTAAATATGCCACGGTACTGCAAATTATAATCTGAAGAGGTTTATGTGAAATTATGAGGTGAAGGTCACTGGTTGTTGTCACTCATATGTAAGAAGTATATGGCAGCAATGAGAGCCCCGAGGTTATGTTACCCGAGTGTCTTCAGGTTTGGGGAAGATGCTGCCCATGACCTGTTATATCTGCAGGGGTAAAAGTCCCATTAGGACAGTAAGTGACAGTGCAACAATTATTACCGTTAATAAAAATGTAGACTGGATTAATTATATATATATATATATATATATATATATATATATATATATATATATATATATATATATATATATATTACAACCAGCAGCAGTTTGTAAATTATACCCGAGATGCTTTACAAGGGTTAGTCGACCAACTAGGGCCCACCTCAACTGTGCCCACTATGTTTACACAAATAGACGAGGTGACACCGACAGTCCCTTTAAAGACAACCATCCTGTATCCTGAGGAGAATAGGGAAAGTTAGGACCACTCCGAAACCTTGGAAGTCCAGGTACAAAGGGGGGTCACTCATAAGGAGTAGCTTGTCTCAAGCTGGTGAAGAAATCCAAGACCCCTACCCGCCTGGTTCGAGTGGTCAGTAGTAGGTTGCTAGGCAAGACTCAGGGATAGAGTAATAATATTTTTAGGGGGTACTGTCAGGGATCATTAGCCTGTATATTGCTTGCAAAAACATTATTACTTTATATCAGTATATTCCACAAAGAACTTGAATCTATGGAACAAAATGGAGCATGCATCAGGAACACGCCTATGGAGACACCGCCCCTGGAATGCAAGAGGAGTGCACAGATTAACTTACAGCTGAATAGAGCCAATAGGGCTTAAGCACGTCCCACATCTCTAGAGAGGAGATTTGTGAATTCTTTGTTCAATAAAGTTTAATCTTACTTCCTACTTCACTGAGGGAGGATGTGTACCAACTTGTCTGCCTGGTATATCTCTTCCACGCATTCCCTCAGTTTCCAATTTACAGAGGTGGCTATTCGGTGTGAAATAACAGGGAGAAGGAAGTGACCCTGACAGCTGTAGATGATGGATTTTTTTATGTGTCTCGGATGGAAGCTGTTCCATATCAGATATGCTGGACGGCTTGTAGGTTTATGGTAGATTGTTGTTTGTATGTCATTGTTTCTCATGTATCATGTCCAGGAAATGTATTTGAGATGTAGAGTAGTTGATAGTGAGTTTGATAGTAGGATGGAACTTGTAAGGTCTCATGCCCACTTCAGTCTTTTCCTTCAGGATGCTAGCCGTTTTTCTGACGGCTAGCATCCTGACCCATTAATTTCAATGAGGCCATGCACACTTCAGTTTTTTTGACGGTCCCGTTGCTCCGTTCCGATCAAAAGTAGAGCATGTCCTACTTTGGTCCGAGATTTCGTGACCGTGAGGCCCATGCAAGTCAATGGGGCCGTCAAAAAAACTGAAGGCACACAGAAGGCATCCGTGTGACGGAGCTGTTGCCTAGCAACGGCCGGGCGGGCAGTAGTACATTACAGATATATTATACTAATCGGCAACCACTTGTCTCTATCAATCATTGATAGGGAGAAGAGGCTGCTGATAAAAATAAAACAAAAAGCAGTTCATACGTACCCCGGTCGTTGTCTTGGTGACGAGTCCCTCTTCGCCCTCCAGTCCAGCCTTCCTGTATGACGCGGCAGCCTGTGATTGGCTGCAGAGGCCGCTGCAGCCTGTGATTGGCTGCAGAGGCGGTCACGTGGGATGAAGCGTCATCCCTGGAGGCCGGCCTTCTGACGTCATCCAGACTTGCGTGACCGCCACTACAGCCTGTGATTAGCTGCAGCGGAGACATGGGATGAAACGTCATCCCCGGAGGCCGGACAGGAGGAAAGTAAGTATGAACTTATTTTTTTTTTTTTTATTTCAATAAAATTGTATTCTCCGAGCGCCGAGCATGGTACTGTCCAGGGTGCTGAAAGAGCTAGGTTCTTCAGCGCTAGTCACTGTCCAGGGTGCTGAAAGAGTTACCGCCGATCAGTGCAGCCCATTAACTCTTTCAGCACCCTGTACAGTGACTAGTGCTGAAGAACGATGCTCTTTCAGCACCCTGGACAGTACCATGCTCGGCACTCGGAAACGGAAACACGGAGTGCACATGGGAGTGCACACGGAAATCACACGGCCGCTAAAACGGCCACACTGATCCGTCAAAAACGGCCGTGAAAACGGTGATGGAAGTGTGCACGAGGCCTTAAAGTTTTTATGGAAAGAAAGCAGTTCGTGTACAGAGCCTGTCCAGATTATCAGCAGGTCATCAATGTACTGGAAATATTGTAGAGGTTTAGTTGGCAGGAAGATAAAAACTCCTCCTCTAGTTTGGCCATGAACAGGTTAGCATATTGTGGTGACATTCTGCTACACATAGCACTACCCATACACTGGACACAGGACAGGAAGAGTGAGCAGAGGAGCAGTGGCCAGGGCGCGGGACAGCCAGTATTGAGGTCAGTGCCGTTAGTGAGTGGCACCTGACCCACTGGCTCCCCGAGTAGTGGCCACGGAACGGGGCATGCACACCCACTGGCGCCCTTCTTACAGTGTGGCGCATGGCGCCTTGTGCGACCGCACTGTTCGCACATAGCTAAGGTCGGCCATGTATGTACTGACTTGTTTTAAAACTGGCCTGAGGCATGTCCTGTAACCAAGATCACAGCTAAAAACACTGCTAAGAAAATACTCCGTGAATTAGTATGCCGATATGGGGTCCCTGAAGTAATTGAGAGTGACAGAGGAAGCCACTTCACAGGATTAGTACTAGGGCATATACTCACTAGCCTTGGCATCACAGAGGCATTCCATACACCATATCACCCTCAAAGTAGCGGTAAGGTAGAAAGACTAAATGGAACCCTGAAGTTAAAACTACAGAAAGTCATGGAGTCGTCAGGTTTGCCATGGATTGAATGCCTACCCTTGGCATTGTACACTGTAAGAACCACTCCTAGGGGGTCATAGAAACTCAGGCCCTATGAAGTACTGTTTGGGTCCCAAAGACGAGTTTGTAATTCCCACAACAGTTACATAGTTACATAGTTAGTACGGCTGAAAAAAGACACATGTCCATCAAGTTCAACCAAGGGATGGGAAAAGGGAAGGTAGAATTTTCTACACATAGGAGCTAATATTTTTTTTGTTCTAGGAAATTATCTATGCCTTTTTTAAAGCCATCTACTGTCCCTGCTGTTACCAGCTCCTGCGGTAGACTATTCCATAGATTCACAGTTCTCACAGTAAATAAGGCTTGTCGCCTCTGCAGGTTGAACCTTTTTTTCTCCAGACGGAGGGAGTGCCCCCTTGTTTTTTGAGGGGGTTTTACATGGAACAGGATTTCACCATATATTTTGTATGTGCCATTCATATATTTATATAAGTTAGTCGTCTTTTTTCAAGGCTAAATAGATTTAGTTATTTTAATCTTTCCTCATAACTTAGATTTTCCATGCCCCTTATTAGCTTCATTGTTCTTCTTTGTATTTTTTCCAACTCCAGGGCATCCTTTCTATGAACTGGAGCCCAGAACTGAACTGCATATTCTAGATGAGGCCTCACTAATGCTTTGTAAAGTGGCAATATTACATCCCTGTCCCGCGAGTCCATGCCTCTTTTAATACACGACAATATCTTGCTGGCCCTTGAAGCAGCTGATTGACATTGCATGCTGTTATTTCGTTTATGATTTACAAGTACACTCAGATCCTACTCAACAAGTGACTCCCCCAGTGTAGCTCCCCCTAGGACATATGATGCATGCAGGTTGTTGGTACCCAGATACATAACATTACATTTATCTACATTAAACTTCATTTGCCTACTGGATGCCCAAACACTTAGTTTGTTTAAATTCGCTTGCAATTCACGAACATCTTCCATAGACTGAACTATATTACATAGCTTGGTGTCATCTGCAAAAATAGAAATAGTGCTCGTTGCAACAACAGTTTGACGGACTCACAGCCTATGTTATCCAACTATACCGGCATTTAACTGAATCGCATAAACAAGTGTATTCTTCTATTCCAAACCCAAAATTCCTTAGAAGGTACCCATAAACTGCTGCACGGTGATGGGGTAGTCCTGAAAAGACACACGAGGAAGGCTTTGGAGCCTAGATATACTGAACCATACCTAGTGCAACTGGTCACAGCAACTTCAGTCAAGCTTGAAGGAAAAGCCACCTGGATACACACCAGCCACTGCAAAAAGATTGTAAACCAGAAAGTCAAAGATGCCGCTACGTCTCCCGCTCTTGATGATGTTGTCACTGGTGGGCACCCTCAATTACGTACTCAAAGATATTTGGGACAATAAGTTCATGAAACATCACCAGGTTTTGTATCATGCTCTGAGGGAGCAAAACAACCTGACTGATTGTTGGATTTGCACACACAGCTCTGTCAATGCCAAAGGCATGCCCTACCTCGCTATCCCTGTTACTTTAAATGAAATAAGGGAACTGTATCATAATACTGTAATTACCACTCTAACTGGAAAAAAACAAGAATAAAAATGTACCATTGCCAGTAGCTGCATGGATGGAAGAGCCTTGGATGTTATTTAACAGGAGCAGTCCACCCCTCAAATTTGCACAGACATCTTGGGCTTCTGCTCGAGTGGACCTTACCTGTTATCCCAGCTTCTCATCCTGCAGCTGCATTCAGATTAGATCTAAAGGAGTACTTTTCTCATTAATTAATTACACAGAGTGCAACGGAACTAGTTCCATCGATAGTGTGTAGGAATTAATGCTACCTTTAGGTCAGATGCCCCCTGCGTAAATACCACTGTACGATTACTTGGGGAGGACTTGCGATTATAAGTCAGAAATAACACCAAGATCACAGCTTTCCCTCTAACAAAAATAGCTGATTTCAGAGAAAGCAGCCTGTCACTGAGTCCTAGGTGGATGGGCAGAAGCAGTAAGGAAGTCCCCGTCATCCGGTTTAGCAGGTGAGGATAGTAGCTTAGGAATCAGTGAATAGGTTTTAAGAATGAGAAATAGGAGGGTCTGAGATGGAAGCCTGTGCGATCTTATTCATTTTTTAGTCTTTTTCCTATGAACAGGAAATTAATTTCATTCTCTTATCTTAAAACTATTAAATTCTAGAATAAATTTGTGTAACAACTGTTTAAACTTCCAATTTCATAGATGCCTATCAGATAAGGCTCGCCCCAAACTGTAACGTTTATTCCTGTTAGATAAGGCCCATCAGATATGGCTCACCCCAAACTGTCACATAGCTAAAAACATGATGAGAACATTTAAGATAAATCATGTGATATAATAATGTATACATGTTCTTTTATGATGACTCTAGGTCACAGTCCCTTGTGATTGGGGGGGCACAGACAGAATGGGTATATAACATATGTATTGTTCCCTAATAAATTAGAGAGTCTATGATTACACTCACATATCCTGTTAGTGTGCTATTTTTTTTCCAATGCATCGTACCTATTGCATGGTCTCCCACCATTTGAAACCAGATAAAGACTACAATGAGGTCCAGTTGATGACCTGCCTAAATTGATATCCACAATATGGGATTGCCTGTTTCTGAAACTCCCATATGAATGGAGAGAGCCCCTGTACTGGAGATAGGTGCAGGTCCCAGAGCTGGGACCCGCATCTATGAGATATTAATGGACTATCCTTTGGATATTACATAAATGTTTAAGCTGGGAATACCGCTTTTGAATATAGTTGGAGGTCTAGGGTGGTTTAGTGGTTAGGAAACCATCAAGTCTTTAAAATATACTGCAGTCTTGATGAAGATTTTTTATTAAATGTTTTTTTTTTGCTAAAACGGGGATTAGATTAAAACAAATGTTTACCTTAACTACATGGCCATAAGACTGGATTCATACACAGCGTTTTGCTGTGTTTTTCATGGCATTTTAGTTGCCATTTTTCATTAAAAAATTTATAGAGGAAGAATGCTGCGGCTAGATGTTTCTTTAAAGTCTGTAGTGTTATTGAAAAGCGTTTTGCTTAGTAGCATTTTGGTAACATATTTGAGTTCTGTGGCATCTTTTCCAAAACGCAGCATGCTCTGGGTATGGTGTTTTTTTCATTTGTTTTACTTAAAGACTTCTCTATAGGATTTTTAAAAATACAGTACTAAAAATGGATGTAAAAACATGCATGTTACTTTTGAATAATGCTGGCATTTTTAAATGTGTTCTTTCATACAGTTTAAAATGCCAGACAAAAACCATGTGTAACGAAGGCTTTAAAATATGAAATATGGCCCTAGGGTCAGGCCACATGTAGCGAACCAGGCAGTGGCAATGTGGGGGAGGCTTTATGGCAAGGGGGAGATGGGGGCTGTATAGAACTGTCTACAAGGGGGAGGTGGGGGCTGTATGGCACTATCTACAATGGAGAGGTGGGGGCTGTATGAGACTGACTACAAGAGGGAGGTGGGGGGCTGTATGGCACTGTCTACAAGGGGGAGGTGGGGGGGCTGTATTGCACTATTTACAAGGGGGCTGTATGGCACTGTCTACAAGGGGGAGGGGGTACTATCTACAAAGGTGGCTGTGTGGCACTATCTACAATGGAGAGGTGGGGGATGTATGGCACTGACTACAAGGGGGAGTTGGGGGGCTGTATGGCACTGTCTAGAAGGGGGAGGTGGGGACGGTATGGCACTGTCTACAAGGGGGAGGTGGGGGCTGTATTCCACTTTCTACAAGGGGGAGGTGGGGGCTGCATTGCACTATCTACAAGGGATGCTGTATGGCACTATCTACAAGAGGGAGGGGGCACTATCTCAAAGGGTGGCTGTGTGACACTATCTACAATGGAGTGTGACACTATCTACAGGGGGCTGCATAGCACTGTATATAAGGTGCAGCTATATGACATAATCTACAGGGGGCTGTATGACACAATCCATCAGGTGATGTGTGGCACAGTCTACAGGGGGGCTGTATGGCACAATCTGTAGGGGGGGCTGTATGGCACAATCTACAGGGGGCTGTGTGTGGCACCCAGGGGAGGGGAAGGGAGGTGGGGGGGACTGTTTACAAGAGGGGTGTGGGGGCTGTATGGCACTATCTACAAGGGGGAGGTGGGTGGCACTATCTACAAGGGGGAGGTGGGGCAGCATCTACAAGGGGGGCTGTATGGCACTGTCTACAAGGGGGAAGTGGGCACTATCTACAAGGGGGAAGGGGCACTATCTGCAAGGGGGCTGTGTGGCACTATCTACATGGGGGTGTGACACTATCTACAGAGGGCTCTATAGCACTGTCTACAAGGGGGGCTGTATGGCAGATTCTATAGAAGTGCTTTATAGCAAAATGTATGGGGGGCTGTATGGCAATATTTACAGAGGGGCACTATCAACAAGGGAGGGCTTTGTGTGGCACTCAGGGGAGGGGAGGGGGATTCATTCAAAAGCTTGCTATGGGGCCCAGTTTTTCCTAGTTATGCCCCTGTAAGGAGCTGACTAATCTACTTGTGCTGGGAGTCAAATGTTTAACTCCTTTCCACACCCCGCCATACATTTACAGCACTTGCAGGTTGTACTTCCTGCTGAAGCTAAGCCTGCGCTATTAGCAGTGGGATCAGTTGTAACATAGCTGTAACAGGTGACAACCTGGGGAAATCTGAGCTAACTCCGATCCCGGTTGTTTAACCCCCTTGGATGCCATCGTCAATAGCAATTGCAGCATCTAAGGAGTTTGACTGTGGGGGTGGGCATCCTTTTGTCAGCCTATCGGCGCCCTGTGATGCAATCACAAGGTGCCGATGGGTTGCCATGGCAGCAGGCGGGCCTATGGATGCACGTCTGCCATGAATGTGAGCCTTTTATGCCCTTAGAGTAGAATACTGACATAGCAGTGCAGTGTATTGTGTAAGCAATCAAGCGATTGCATGTTAAAGTCTCCTTGTGATATGAATAAATATTGTAAAAAAACAAAATCCCATGTAAAATAAAACAACATTTTTCTCTGAAAAATGCTGTTTTATTGTAAAAAAGAAACAAATTAAAAATATATACAATATTGGTATCGCTGTATCCATAAGTACTATAAAATAAAAAGTGCTAAAAAAGCCGTATGTACCACACAATGGTACCAATGAAAACTACAGGTAGTCCCACAAAAAACAAGCCCTCAACAGAAAACAGAAAAATAAAAATGTGATGAGGGTTGAGCTCTAGCAACACAAAAAAATTATTGCAAAGTGTTTTTATTGTGCAAAAATAGTAAAACATACAAAACTACAAAAAATTGGCATTGCTGTAATCGTAATGACACCAAAAATTTAGGAAATTTTTGTTTATTCCCACAGACCCCCAAAAAGTTATACATTACAAGTATCCCGCAATTGTGCCATCTAAAAATATAACTCAACCCGCAAAAACAATGAGCCCTCATACAGCTATGCCGGTGGAAAAATGAAAAAGTTATAGCTCTTGAAATGTGATGATAAAAAAACTAAAAGAATAGCTGGTGTCAATTCGCTGCGCCTTTATGGGGTTAATAATGGTTTTTTTTTCGTTGCACTTTGATCGCCTTATCTTTTATCCCTGGCACACATAAATGAGCTGAACATGTGTCCTTAGTTCAGTTTCACTATATTATATTGATACATGTTTAATCTAGTAGCAGTTAAAGCATAATACCGAGCATTTTACATATGTTGCTCAATTTTAAGTGCAGTTTGTTAGTACATGCACAGAATGATTGTTTTAGTTCACACACCCACACTCCACTCCCTCTTAGTTTATAAGGAATGTTTTATAACTGCAATTTACTGTAATATAAAAAAATATGTAATAAAAATATGCCCCTTCAAACACTTTCACACAGAGCAGTATATAACGTGCATTATGTCAACATCGTGCACTTATACAGGATCGTTTTAATCATAGGGCAAATGGTGCAGCTGCAATGCCCCAAGCCCCCCCTACTGTTGATGCAGGCTGGGCTTTGGAAGACATCTGTGGCAGGCACTCTGAGGAGCATCGGAGGCACTGTATGGGGGTACCTGGAGCAGTCATTCCGGGTGGTAACTGAAACTAGGGCACTTTGGGCGGTATCTCTATTGCTGAAACTCTTGGGAAATTTAGTAGGTATTCTAGAGGCATTTGGTGGCAAGCTCTGTCACATGTAATCTATGGAGCATCTGAAAAATTTGCACAGTGCGTTAGTTACTTAACATTCTAGGCTTAATTTAGTGTGCCATGTTATTGTCACTCTAGCTCAGTGGGCTCACTCATTACATCTTGTCACTGGGTCACACAATGTATGGCCCTGTACCTATACAACAGAAACAAATAGTAGGAACCAAACAAAATTGGATAAATTAACTTTATCTTATTAATCTTATATTTATTCGGTATTGTTTTTGTGCTGTTTTAAAGAGTAACTGTAGTTTAAAATAACTGTGCGCCCTGCACCTTTGGCGGTCCTTGTGGCCTGAATACGGATCACATAGAATGTCTTTGTAAGCCATCTTCAGCCTAAGGGTATGTGCACGAAACCAATATTGTGTAATGAAACTAATCAATAATAAATAACTCAAAAAGAATGTAAAAATATACTTTATTAGTCCCCCATTCAAAGGACAAATTACCCCCCTACAATTATTAGACAAACATAATACAAAACCAAGTAAAAATGGTCTCAGGCGAATTCAAATCACACCATTCCATAGAATTGAAGTCAGAAATACTGTTGTGGTATATAATCAGTAACACATCATAGGCAGGAAATACCTAGGAATATCCCAACTATAGTATCATAGTTCCGAACATAATTATAACAGTGAAACATATTATGACAAAACTCCCTAATTACCTGTGGTGGACATGGTGGCAAATGAAAGGTATGCACCTGAGGGGACACCTTGACGCGCGTTTCGCAAACTTCGTCAGGAGAAGGTAAATGCTAGACCCATAAAATGGTTTTAAATACTGAGCCCAATAACGTGGCTATGATCGGTGCATAGCGCCCCACGAGCATATCTGGTCCCATACCTTCCGCGTCATGCCTGCCCATCTTATGCAGACATTTGCCCACACTCAATGGCCAGTGACAACTTCCGGTACGGCACTCAGATCAACACGTGAGGTGCATGCGCACAGACCCCAGGTAAAGTATATATCGAAACCAGATATTTTACCTGTTCGAAAGTACCCATTATATAAATAAATGTAACAATAACATTGCCATCATGTCCACCAATACAGACACAATAACAATTCAATGATCATGCAGATCTACCATTATAAGTAATATTATCGGATCATATAACATTGACTATATCCAAAAAGCATATGTACATATATCGCTTTATTCACCATCAAGTAAGGTATATCACATAGACAGGAACCAGAAAGAATTCCATTAATTAATCAATGTATATATGTATATGTCACGTAGGGTTCGTGGACCCACTGGGCCGTACCGCCTTGACGGTATGGCAGCTGGCCAACAGGACGCAGGTCACAGTCTATAGTTCGTATAGTGTACCTGTGGCAGCTCAGACAGTAGCAATGACAGGCTCAGCTGGGACTAGGCAGCAGGCAGACGTCAGGCGTGGTGTAGAAGGACAGGTGTGGGATACAACACAGCACGACTACAGCTCAGCACGACACTTGACCAGGATAGCACGGGATACAGGATAAAGGTACGGGGAACACTGGGAACTGGAAAACACTAGGAGACCATTTGCATAGACAAACTTTGGGTACGACAACAACGCTCAGGGACGGGAGGAAGGGGCTGGGCCCTTCTTATAGTCCAGGGTACTCATGGGCTAATTTTACATTAAACTCCGGTGCGTGCGCTGCCACTTTAAGATCGGGTACGAGTGTGTGGCGCACCCTACGAGACCCAGCCAAGGTAAGTGGAAGTGAGCGCTCGCAGACCCATGGCTGCGGCCGTCAGGAGGTGAGTGAGCCTGACGGCCCGCGGACACAGACATGACAGTATATATAGGGTATATACAGCTGGGACCATGAGGGGGAGAACACCGTCCATACGCAACACGAACGGTGTATATCCCCCACAAAGACCCAGCAGCCACACCCCCAAAGATAAGCTGAAAAGGTTTATACATACCACACATATGAAATGAGGAGTCAAGAAGATCTTCAGTGTACCAAATGGATATACAAAGTGTTTAACAATCTAAATATGAATATGAGGTTTACTTAGTTGTTTTCTGTACTACACCTCACAAATATAATGAAACAGGGAAAGGGAAAAAAACATGTCGTGAAAGGGACCAAGAGAGGAAGAGCATCGCTGGCGTACACCGCGAGCCGTGCACTTACCCAACATGGACCCCATCACAGAAATTATAATTTTGAGTTAAAGATTAATAAGACTGAAAGTGAAAAACCCAATAAACCTAAGTGTATAAATATATAATTGAAAGAGCATCCGAGCAAAACAACGGAGTGGGCAAACTGACAAAGTGGATCACCATGAAATAGTACAGCGATGCATGTCGGTTCAGTTCGCTCACTTCAGAAACGGACTCATGAATGTAGAGTTATATTATTATAATAAATGTAAAAGTAATAAATAATAAAGTTAATATAAAAATAAATATAAACCATGAAAAAATAAAATATTAAAATAAACCGTGAAAAAAATGTGTAATAAATTGCTACGAGTGTGACCTCCAGTCGTATGTATCAGCGGAATGCCAGGGGGCAAAAAAAATTGCCCACAAGTCAAACCACAGAGACCTGCGACTACAGGCCCCCATAATGTGAAAAGAGATATTATTATAATATATTAATCAGAAAAAAACAACAACAATTATTGTATATGGTCATTATACCCCTGTGATATGTGTGTACTAGTGCATAATCATTACTCCACAATCCCCCTATCAAATAATTTATATTATGTAGTACTAGTATCTCAAATCCTTCTTAAGCTATGCGGTTGAAAAGCACAAAATATACATAGTTATATATCTATAAGATTCAACAGTTACACCATTAGAAGTAATATAGGCACATGTGATATAGAATACAAGATATATATATATATATATATATATATATATATATATATATATATATATATATATATATATATATATATATATATATACAGTGAAGGAAATAAGTATTTGATCCCTTGCTGATTTTGTAAGTTTGCCCACTGTCAAAGTCATGAACAATCTAGAATTTTTAGGCTAGGTTAATTTTACCAGTGAGAGATAGATTATATATAAAAAAAAAAAAAGAAAATCACATAGTCAAAATTATATATATTTATTTGCATTGTGCACAGAGAAATAAGTATTTGATCCCTTTGGCAAACAAGACTTAATACTTGGTGGCAAAACCCTTGTTGGCAAGCACAGCAGTCAGACGTTTTATGTAGTTGATGATGTTTGCACACATGTTAGATGGAATTTTGGCCCACTCCTCTTTGCAGATCATCTGTAAATCATTAAGATTTCGAGGCTGTCGCTTGGCAACTCGGATCTTCAGCTGGCTCCATAAGTTTTCAATGGGATTAAGGTCTGGAGACTGGCTAGGCCACTCCATGACCTTAATGTGCTTCTTTTTGAGCCACTCCTTTGTTGCCTTGGCTGTATGTTTTGTATAGCTGTATCTGTATCTGTATGGCTTGAGAAAGGTTCCTGTTGAACCGAAACGTTGCTGTATTGAGGTGAATAAATCCACCCTGCTTTCATCTACCTTGAAGTCCTGGTGCCGTTACTGTGTTCTCTGTTTTTCCATATATATATATATATATATATATATATATATATATATATATATTAACCTTTTTAGGACGCAGCCTGTTTTGGCATTGTGGCACAGCCGATTTTTTTCAAATCTGACATGTGTTACTTTTTGTGGTAATAACTCCGTAATGCTTTTACTTATCCAAGCTATTCTGAGACTGTTTTCTCATGACATGTTGTACTTTATGATAGTGGAAAAAGTTGGTCGATAAATTCAATAGGCTTAGATAATTTCCTAGAACAAAAAAATATTAGCTCCTATGTGTAGAATTTTTTTTACTTCCCCTTTCCCATCCCTTGGTTGAACTTGATGGACATATGTCTTTTTTCAACCGTACAAACTATGTAACTATGTAACTATGTAATATTTATTAGTGAAAAACACCAACATTTAGAAAAAATGTGCAAAAATTAGAATTTTTCTAAATTTAAAGAGGCTCTGTCACCACATTATAAGTGCCCTATCTCCTACATAAGGAGATGGGCACTATAATGTAGGTGACAGCAGTGCTTTTTATTTAAAAAAAACGATCTATTTTTACCACTTTATTAGCGATTTTAGATTTATGCTAGTGAGTGTCTTAATGCCCAAGTGAGCGTGTTTTTACTTTAGACCAAGTGGGCGTTGTACAGAGGAGTGTATGACGCTGACCAATCAGCGTCATGTACTCCTCTCCATTCATTTAGGCAGTGCATAGGGATCCTTTTAGATCGCTATGTGCTGTCTTAGGCTGGGTTCACACGACCTATTTTCAGACGTAAACGAGGCGTATTATGCCTCGTTTTATGTCTGAAAATAGGGCTCCAATACGTCGGCAAACATCTGCCCATTCATTTGAATGGGTTTGCCGACGACCTGTCATTTACATGTCGTCGTTTGACAGCTGTCAAACGACGACGCGTAAATTGACTGCCTCGGCAAAGAAGTGCAGGACACTTCTTTGCAACGTAATTTGAGCCGTTCTTCATTGAAGTCAATGAAGAGCAGCTCAAGATTTACGAGCGTCACAGACGCCTCGCATAATGTGAGGAGGAGCTTTTACATCTGAAATGACGCAGCTGTTTTCTCCTGAAAACAGTCTGTCTTTTCGGACGTAAAAAAAACAACTCGTGTGCACATACCCTTAGGGTATGTTCACACACTGAGCCAAAAACATCTGAAAATACGGAGCTGTTTTCAAGGGAAAACAGCACCTGATTTTCAGACGTTTTTTGAGCAACTCGCGTTTTTCGCAACATTTTTAGCGCCATTTTCGTGCAGTTTTTTCGGCCGTTTTTGGAGCTGTTTTCAATAGAGTCTATGAGAAAACGGCTCCAAAAACGTCCCAAGAAGTGTCTTGCACTTCTTTTGACGAGGCTGTAATTTTACACGTCGTCTTTTGACAGCGACGCGTAAAATGACAGGTCGTCGGCACAGAACATCGGCAAACCCATTGAAAGCAATGGGCAGATGTTTGCTGACGTATTGGAGCCATCTTTTAGGCGTAATTCGAGGCGTAAAATGCCTAGATTACGCCTGAAAATAGGTTGTGTGAACCCAGCCTAATACTAACACATTAACGATACTGAAGTGTTTAGACATCTCTGCACTTCGTTAACTGGTTCCTGACCGCTGGCTGTATTTTTACGGCCAGCGGTCAGGGTCCTTAAAACCAGAGCCATAGACTTTTTACGGCTCGGGTCTTAACTTGCTGCCCGCGCGATCGGGCAGCTGAATGTCGGGTCTCCGGCTGTCAGTGACTGCCGGGGACCCTGAGGAGAAGATAGGAGCAGCTTTCGCTGCTTCTGTCTTCTCCGATCTCTTTTTACACAGCGCTCAATGAACGCTGTGTATAGGAATAGAGGCAGCAGCAGCGGCGCTGTCTCTATTCCTCCCGGTGATCATGTGACTGGTCACATGATCGCCGGGTGCCGTTACTGACAGACTGCTGCTGGGTCTTACTAGACTCAGCACAGTCTTATTCGTGACAATCGTCACTATGAGAGGGCTGAATCCCCTGTAACTGGGGCTGCTGTGCAGCCCCAGTTACAGTGGAAAAACATGGTGTAAAAGAAAGAAAAAAAATATATAAAGTTCCCCAAAGGTCTTTTTTGACCTTTGAGGGACAGACCATAGTAATAAAAAAATAGTAAAGTCAAGTGCAAAAAAAAATTTAATAATAAATACACATAAAATACCCACCCCCAAAAAAAACGTTCCCCCCGCCAATCATTATTGCAACGCTAGCGCTGACCCAATTACCCTAATATAGACATGTAATATATTAAAATTTACGCTAAACAATGACGATTACAAATAAAAGGTCTATTTTAAGGGTAAAACTATGTTATTACCAAAAAAAAAATTGCTGAAACGTAAAAAAGCTTATTTTTTTACTATTATTTTCAAACTTTATGAATAAAAATTCTAAAATAGCAAAAAAGGTGTGTATAAAAATGAAAAAAAAAGAAACCTGCATTGTCTATGGAAAAAACGTCGCAAAAATCACGTCGTTAGCCCAACACATAAAAAAGTTATAGCCATTTAACTAACACGTGCTAAAAATGGCTAAACGGAGTCTGGTCCTGAAGGCGCAAAATAGCCCGGTCCTGAACTGGTTAATGTGTCTGTGGTAGTTACAGCAGAGCACAGCGTAATCTCGTTGTAACCTGTCATCTACAGCGTAATCTCGTGAGATTACGCTGTGCTCTGCTGTAACTACCACAGCAGCAATTTCTCACATTTTCAAGAAAATTTCAAAAGGCTATTTTTACAGGGACCAGTTTAGTTCTGAAGTGATTTTGAGGGCCTTATATATTAGAAACCCCCTATAAATCACTCCATCTTAAAAACTGCACCCCTGAGAGTATTCAAAACAGCATTCAGAAAGTATTTTAACCCTTTAGGCGTTTCACAGGAAATAAAGCAAAGTAGAGGGGAAATTGACAAATTTTTTTTTTGCCAAAATTAATTTGTAATAAAAAAAATTCTGTAACATAGAAGGTTTAGGCACCATGTCGGGTTTGAAGAGGTCTTGTGGTGCCAAAACAGTGAAAACTCCCCAAAAGTGACCCCATTTTGGAAACTAGACCCATCACGGAATTTATCTAGGGGTATAGTTAGCACTTTGACCCCACAGGTATTTTGCTATATTTATTGGAGCAAGTCTATGAAAATGAAAATCTACTTTTTTTCTGAAAAATACATAGAAATTTGTAATATTTACAAGGAATAAAAAAGAAAATGCACCCCAACATTTATAAAGCATCTTCTCCCGATTACGGAAATACCCCATATGTGGTAATAAACTGATGTTTGGACACACAGCAGGGCTCAGAAGGGAGGGAGCGCCATTTGGATTTTGGAGCGCAGATTTTGCTGGATTGGATTTTAGTGCCATGTAGCGATTTCAACGCCCTGGAGGGAACAAAACAGTGGAAACACCCCAAAAGTGACCCCATTTGGGAAACTACACCTCTCAAGGAATTTTTCTAGGGGTATAGTAAGCATTTATACCACACAGGTTTTTTGCAGAATTTAGTAGAATTAGGCCATGAAAATGAATATAAAAATTTTTGTCCAATGAAATGTTGAATTTTTTCATTTTCACAAGAAATAAAGGAGAAAATGTCGCCCTAAATTTGTAACGCAATCTCTCCCGAGTATGACAATACCCCACATGTGGTGATAATTTATTTTTTTAATAGAAATTAATTAACCTTTGCAGGACTGATCCTTTTTTGCTTTTCCATTTTAGTTTTTCATTCCACGCCTTCCAAACACTATAACTTTTCTATTTTTCCATGAATTGAGCGGTGTGAGGGCTTATTTATGCCAGGACGAGCTGTAGTTTTTATTGGTACCATTTTTGGTACATACAACTTTTTTATCACTTTTTATTACATTTTATTTAGAGCTTTGGTGACTAAAAAACTGTGATTTTGGCGTTTTAAATACTTTATTTCTTACAGCGTTCATAATGCGCTATAAATGACAATTTTACTTTATTCTGCGGGTCGGTATGAATACAGCGATACCATATGTATATAGGTTTCTTTATGTTTTGCAGCGTTTGCGCAATAAAATCACTTCTTTATAATTTATTTTCTGTGTCACCATATTCTGAGAGCCGTAACTTTTTTATTTTTCAGTCAAAAAAGCTATGTAAGGGCTTGTTTTTTGTGGGACGGGTTCTATTTTTTCTTGGTACTATTTTGGGGTACATGCAACTTTTTGATCACTTTTTATTCTATATTTTGGGAGGGGTGGTGACCAAAAAATAGTAATTCTGGCATTGTTTTTAGCTTGGTTTTTTTGCGGCGTTCACCGTGCGGTAAAAATAACATTATAGTTTTATAGATTGGGTCATTACGAACGCGTTGATACAAAATATGTGTACTGTTTTTTAACGTTTTCATATTTTTCCTATAAAAAGAGGCTTATTATAGGAAAAAAAACCTTTTATTTTTACACTTTTGTAAAACATTTTTATTAACTTTTTTTTACTTTTTTCTTTACTTTTTACTCTTTCTTTTTTTACCTGCAGCTCTGATCGCTGCTAGAATACATTACACTATCTAGGTAGTGTAACGTATTCCAACTGTCAGTGTGACATCACAGTCACCATGACAGTTAGTCTACGAGGACCAGCCGGAGGCTGGTCCTCATCGGCTTCCATACATGGCAGACCCGGAGGCCGTTGTCTGACCCCTGCGTGCCATCACAAGCATCAGCAGCCCCCACAATTGCATGGGGGCTGCTGATGTGCTACAAACCCCCTACATGCGGAGATCGCAATCGAGCTCCACATTTAACGGGTTAATTGCCGAAATCAGCTGATTGGCAACAGCTGACGTCCTGGTTCCCGATGCACACTGTCACAGACACTGTCGCCAACAGTGTGCATCGCGAACGGCAGTGACGTCCTGTGACTCTGACAGGAAGTCTATCAGGAGACAGGCTTCCGTACATGGCAGACACGGAGGCCATTACTTGGCCTCCGGTCGCCATGCTAGCCATCTGCAAACCTCACGATTTCATTGTGAGGTCTGCCGATGTGCTAGAAACCCCTAAATTGCGGCGATTGCAATTGATCACCGCAATTAAGGAGTTAATTGCCTAAATCAGCGGAAATAAGCCGCTGATCGGCATACAGTGGAGTGTCAGCTGTCAGGGACAGCTGGCCTCCCGGTTCCCAGTGCACACTATCTCCGACAGTGTGCACCGGGAACTGCGCAGTAACTGTACGTCCCCGTGCGCTAATTCACTGGCCACCCCCGGACGTACAGTTGCGTCGTGGTGCACCTAGGGGTTAATCGACGATAGACAGAGACTTGAGCTTGATAATACATCTTCATACTCCAAGTTATGATCCTCAAAAATCCCCAAGATCCGATGATAAATAAATCAGGCTCAGCGTTCAAAAGACTAGCAAAAAAAAACATAAAACATATGTCAATACCTACAAAGCAAAAGTAACAATCATAGAAATGATGCAAAGCTCTGTGTTTCATTTAAACCCTTTCGAGATAAAGTCTCAAGTGTCACGATTCACTTCATCTCTCCACGTAAAAGGCTTTTGAAGATGTCATCCCCACAGTTACCCCAGTATACACGGTCAATCCCCCTAACTTTAAGGAGCCTCCAGTTACCACCATGGAAATCCTTGAAATGTCTAGCGAGGGGTTTACTTGTATCTCCAAAATCCTCCTCGTGATCTCCACTTTTTATGCCTTTTATGTGTTCCATCAGGTGCACTTTCAGTTCTCTTGATGTCATCCCCACATAGATTTTATTTCAGGGGCAGTGTGCATGATAGATCACATTCCTGACATTAAAGTTTATAAAATGCACTATTTTTTATGTCCGAGTTTGGTCTGAACCCCAAAAGGAGTCAGTTCTCTCCATAATCTGACATGCCCCACAACGTCCACAAGGCACATTACCCCATGTAGGCCCCTTAGATCCAAAAATATATTGGTTTTTGGTGGGGGGAACATAATGACTCAAAGCAAATCACATAGATTTGGACTTCGTCAAGGTGTCATAGCCGGTTCAGGAGTAAGTATCTTACATAAATGCCTATCTGTTTGCAGAATAGACCAATGTTTCTGGAATATATTCCGCATTGTATTCCATTGTTTATTATATCCGGAAATGAACCTTACTGCATCATGATCCGATCTATTTTTGGATCTTGGTTTCAATAATTCCTGTCCTGTTCCTTGTATTTGCATGTTCCTATTCCCGAGTGACCAAAGTTGTGTCATAACCTCGATTAGTGAATCTTTTTATAAGGTTCCTTGATCTATGTTCAAAGCCATCCTCGGATGAGCATATCCTCCTAGCTCTAAGAAATTGCCCTCGTGGGATGACCTTAATAATGTGTCTAGGGTGGGAGGAGTCAGCCATTAGGTAAAAATTTACTGGAGTCGTTGTCCTAAAAATAGCAGTAGTCAACTTACCATCGGATTCAACCAGAATCCGTAGGTCCAAGAAGTCCATTTCGGTTTTACTGTACTTGCTCACAAGTTTGATGTTGACATCGTTAGTATTCAAGTACTCCAAAAATTACATAAGATAATTTTCTGTGCCCTGCCAAATAAACAAAATGTCGTCTATAAAATGTCTCCAGGATACTACAGATACTTTGAAGGGATTTTGTTCATTAAGAATCATGTTTCTCTCCAAAAAACCCATAAACAAATTGGCATACGATGGGGCGCATGTTGCCCCCATGGCTGTGCCACGATTTTGAAGATAGTATTTGTCCTTAAAAATGAAGAAATTGTGAGATAACACAAACTCCAATAATTCAAGGAAAAGTCCAATCATTTCAATGGTTAAATTACCCATCTGTAGAAAAAATCTACAAGCTTGAAGACCATGTGTATGTTGAATAGAGGTGTAAAGTGACTCTACCTCACTGGTAACAATATACATATCCTGTTCAAGTCTCAAATCCTCAAAAGATAACAAAATATCAGTGGAATCACAAATATATGAGGGAAGAGATTCCATATGTGGTCTTAAATAAAAGTCAATGAGCCTGCATGATAATTCTCACATCCCCCGTATCCCTGATATAATAGGTCTACCAGGAGGGCAATGGATATTTTTATGGACCTTGTGCAAAAAATATAGGGTGGGAATCCTTGGTTCATTAACTATCAAACCCTTATAGACATCATGTGTAATGACACCATTGTCCACAGCTTGTTTCAAAATTATTTTCAGCTTAGAGCTAAATAGCTCCCCCGGGTTCTGATTCAGAACCCTATATGTTTCATTATCCATCAATTGCCGCCTGGCCTCCCGTTCATACAGATCACTAGGTCATGCTACAATATTTCCCCCTTTGTCCGCATGTTTAAATACAACATCCTTCATCCGTATGAGATCTTTCAATGCATTACGTTCACAAACCGTCATATTGTCACTGAAATTTCTGGATATCAACCTCAATTCCTCTGTGACTAGTCTGACAAAAATATCAACCTGCAGACAAAGGGAAAAAGGTGGAAAAGTCGTAGATTTTTTACGGGTACACGAGGGGAATCTGGTTGTACAATCATCCCATCCGTAATTCCCATCTAATAAATCCTCTAGTGATCTAAGTGCCTCCCTCTCTTCTTCATTAGTTGGAATGAATTTATTTGGATTGAGAAAATGTCTTTTTAACATCCACTTGCGAGCAACTAAATGCAAATCCTGTACAGCCTCAAAGAAATCAAAATTGGCCGCTGGTGAAAAAGTTAAACCCCTTTTTGAGACTGAAATTTAAGCTTAAATGGTTATTCCCAAGTTGATAAATGTAGCTAGGAAGCTTCCCCATGAAAAGTTAATAAGTTTTCTAATTACCTGTCCATCGTACAGCGATGTCGTTTTCATGGTATTCTTGATTGAAGTTCACGTCGGTCCCTCTTTGTATCCTGCTCGTTGCCTAGGTTCCCGGCCACCGCTATTTACCCTTAGCGGTGGCCGCGCATGCGTAATGACATCCTCTGCGTCCTGAGCAGAGGATGTCATTTACTCGTGAACGCGCATCTTGGCGCATCTCGGCGCATGCGCAGGAGATGCCGAGGAAGACACCTGTCGCGTGGAGAAGTCTGCGCTCCAGTAAAGGTAAGTATATATATGTGTGTGTGTGTGTGTGTGTGTGTTTGTTTGTGTATGTGTGTGTGTTTGTGTATATCTGTGTGTTTGTGTATATGTGTGTGTGTTTGTGTATATATGGGTGTGTTTGTGTATGTGTGTATATGTGTTTGTGTGTGTTTGTGTATATGTGTGTGTGTGTGTGTGTGTGTGTATATATATATATGGGTGTATTTGCGTGTATGTGTATATGTTTGTGTGTATATTTGTGTGTGTGTGTGTGTGTGTGTGTGTTGGTGTATATCTGTGTGTTTGTGTATATGTGTGTGTTTGTGTGTGTTTGTGTATATATGTTTGTGTGTGTTTTTGTATATGTGTGTGTTTGTGTATATATGGGTGTGTTTGTGTATATATGGGTGTGTTTGTGTATATGTTTGTGTGTTTATGTGTGTTTGTGTATATATGGGTGTGTTTGTGTACATGTGTTTGTGTATATGTTTGTGTGTATATGTGTGTGTTTGTGTATGTGTGTGTGTGTGTGTGTGTGTGTGTGTTTATGTGTGTGTGTTTGTGTATATATGGGTGTGTTTGTGCATATGTGTATATGTTTGTGTGTGTTTTTGTATATGTGGGTGTGTTTGTGTATATATGGGTGTGTTTGTGTATATATGGGTGTGCTTGTGTATATGTTTGTGTGTATATGTTTGTGTGTGTGTGTGTGTGTGTGTGTGTGTGTGTGTGTGTGTGTGTTTTTGCATTTGTGTGTGTTTGTGTATGTGTTTGTGTGTGTGTTTGTGTATATATGGGTGTGTTTGTGTATATGTTTGTGTGTATATGTTTGTGTGTGTGTTTTAGTATATGTGTGTGTTTGTGTATGTGTGTTTATGTGTGTGTGTTTGTGTATATATGGGTGTGTTTGTGTATATGTTTGTGTGTATATGTTTGTGTGTATGTGTGTTTGTGTATATGTGTGTGTTTGTGTGTGTGTGTGTGTGTGTGTGTGTGTGTGTGTGTGTTTGTGTGTTTATGGGTGTGTTTGTGTAATATATGGATGTGTGTGTATATGTGTTTGTGTATATGTTTGTGTGTGGTTGTTTGTGTGTGTGTAGGGGAGTATAAGTATTGTTCACATTGATAACTTTTTTTTATGTTGTTGCAGATTTTGATGTACCGATTGGACTACGTCTTCGATTCTTTGGACTACTGCGTAGATCTACGTTTTTTGCAAATTTGAATAAAATGGTTAACGAGGGTTTTGTTGGGGATTTCTTATTTCAATAAAAAAAATTGTATTTGTGTTTTTTTTCAAACTTTATTAGTGCCTAGATAATGGCAGTTGGCTGATTGACAGCGTCCATTATTAAGGCGGTACTTAGTGTTAGCCAGTGCAGAGGCTAGCACTAACCATCCATTATTACCCCGGTACCCACCACCACCAGGGGTGCCGGGAAGAGCTTGGTACGATCCAGTACCCGACCATCTGTTGTGATGGTCGGGCACTGGGGCGGCCGCAGACTGGTATTCTGAGGCTGGGAAGGGCCAAAAACAGTGGACCTTCCCACCCTTGTAATGCTAGGCTGCTGTGTTGTATCGGGCTGGTTATAAAAAAGGGGGGGACCCCCACGTCGTTTTTTTTTAAATTGAACAATACACGTTGGGTCCCCCACATTTTTAATAACCAGCCATATACAAGGCCGCAGCAGGGTGGGAGGCGCCACTGGTTTAGTACATTCCCAGGCTAATAATACTGTGTTGTTTGTGGCTGGTTATGATAAATTGGGTGGAACCCCATGTCTTTTTAATAAAAATAATTTAAAAAAATGACGTGGGGTCCCCCCCACTTTTATAACCAGCCAGATACAACACAGCAGCAGCAGCCTAGCATTACAAGGGTGGGAAGGTCCACTGTTTTTGGCCCTTCCCAGCCTCATAATACCAGCCTGCGGCCGCCCCAGAGCCCGCCCCAGAGCCGAAAAACGGCTGAAAACACTACGTGTGCACATACCCTAACAGGGAACGCCGATCACAGCCGAAGGTGCAGGGAGTTCAGCTGAGCACTTCTGCACCTTCATTTTAGCAACGTAGGTGTCCCAGCACCTGGACTACTACCAATCAAACTTCTGATAGGTCTCTATGCAACTGCAGTTACTCTTTAACCCCTTAACGATCAGGCCTATTTTGGCCTTGACCAAGCATTCTTTTTTAATTTTGTCACCGTCGCATTCCAAAACTCATCACTTGTTTATTTTGCCATTGACATAGCTGTATAAGGGCTTCTTTTCTGCGTGACGAGTCGTATTTTTCATTTGCACCATTTTGGGTGAGTATAATATATTGATTAACTTTTATCAACTTTTTTTGTGAGGGAATAAGAAAAAAAAAACAGCTATTCCTGAACGTTTTTCACGTTTTGTATTTACCTCATTCACTATGCAATGTCAATAGCATGTTACATTTTTTTTTGGGGTCGGTAAGATTATGGCAATATGAAATATGTATAGGTTTTTTATATTTTACTATGTTTGCACAAATAAATATAATTTTAAACAAAAATTATTAGTTTTTGCATCGCTGCATTTCAAGAGCTGTAATTTTTTTTATATTTCCGTCAATATAATCATAGGTGGGCTGTTTTTTTTTTGTGGGACGAGGTATAGTTTTCATTGGTACTATATTTGGGTACATTGGACTTATTGATTAACTTTATTTTATTTTTCGGGGGGAATAGAAAAAAAGGGAATTTGCCATTGTTTTTTGCATTTTTTTTGTACGGCGTTCACCCTGCAGTTTAATTAATGAGTTAACTTTACTGCTCGGTCATTACGATCATGGCGATACCAAATATGTGTAATTTTTGTATTTTTTTTCATACTAAGGGTATGTTCACACGGCTTATTTACGGACGTAATTCGGGCTTTTTAGCCCCGAATTACGTCCGAAAATGCAGCTCAATAGCGTCGGCAAACATCTGCCCATTCATTTGAATGGGTCTTACGATGTTCTGTTCCGACTGTCCTTTTTTTACGCGCCGCTGTCAAAACACGGGGCGTAAAAAAGACGCCCGCGTCAAAGAAGTACCTGTCACTTCTTCAGACGTAAATGGAGCCGTTTTCTATTGACTCCATAGAAAAACAGCTCCATTTACGTCCGTAATTGACGCAGCGAAAAAGCGCCTCAACATGCCATTACGCTTGAAATTATGGAGCTGTTTTCTCCTGAAAACAGCCCCGTAATTTCAGTCGTAACGGACGCTGCCGTGTGAACATACCCTTATACTATATAAAACCACTTTTTATGGAAAAAAGTGGTTTTATTTTATTTTTACTATAATCTTTTTTTTATTTTTTAATCAACTTTTTCCTGTTTTACATTTTTTTTAGTCCCAACTTTACAACGCAATTTTCTGATTGTTGATATAATGCTTTGGTGTACTTAAAGGTGCTGCAATGTAGATTACAGTAACGTTTTTATTTTTAAAAAACGAGCATTTTTGGCCAAGTTATGACCATTTTTGTATTTATGCAAATGAGGCTTGCAAAAGTCCAACTGGGCATGTTTAAAGTAAAAGTCCAACTGGGCGTGTATTATGTGCGTACATCGCAGCGTTTTTACTTCTTTTACTAGCTGGGCGTTCTGACGAGAAGTATCATCCACTTCTCTTCAGAACGCCCAGCTTCTGGCAGTGCACAGACACAGCGTGTTCTCGAGAGATCACGCTGTGACGTCACTCACAGGTCCTGCATCGTGTCGGACGAGCGAGGACACATCGGCACCAGAGGCTACAGTTGATTCTGCAGCAGCATCGGCGTTTGCAGGTAAGTCGATGTAGCTACTTACCTGCAAACGCTGATGCTGCTGCAGAATCAACTGTAGCCTCTGGTGCCGATGTGGCCGACACGATGCAGGACCTGGGGCAGGAAGTGAGTGACGTCACAGCGTGATCTCTCGAGAACACGCTGTGTGTCTGCACTGCCATAAGCTGGGCGTTCTGAAGAGAAGTGGATGATACTTCTCGTCAGAAAGCCCAGCTAGTAAAAGAAGTAAAAACGCCCTGATGTACGCACATAATACACGCCCAGTTGGACTTTTACTGTAAACACGCCCAGTTGTACTTTTGCAAGCCTCATTTGCATAAATACAAAAATGGTCATAACTTGGCCAAAAATGCTCGTTTTTTTTAAATAAAAACGTTACTGTAATCTACATTGCAGCGCCTATCTGCTGCAATAGCAGATAGGGGTTGCAAAATCTGGTGACAGAGCCTCTTTAATATACAAAAGCATTACTGCCTGTCTGTATAAAACTGACCACCAAAAAGAGTAGAAATAACCACTAAACACTGTATATGCAAAAGTACAAAATTACGTTTATTAAAGTGTTATACATTAAAACATATACTACTATAAAATATGCAGAGAGACACTGATTGGGCCAAAGGGCAGAAAAAAGGCCGAAAGATACAGAAACCGGATAGGCAATCAAATAGAATAAGGCTATGTTCACACAGAGTATTTTGCAGGAGGAATATCTGCCTCAAAATTCCGTTTGGAAGTTTGAGGCAGATTTTCCTCTCCCTGCACGCCGATTTTTGCAGCGATTTTCGCGCCGTTTTTCGCCCTCGGCCATTGAGCGCCGCGGGCATAAAACCCCGCGAAATACGCTTTCTCTGCCTCCCATTGAAGTCAATGGGAGGTCAGAGGCGGAAACGCCCGAAGATAGGGCATGTCGCTTCTTTTTCCCGCGAGGCAGTTTTACTGCTTGCGGGAAAAAGACGCCGACGCCTCCCATTGAAATCAATGGGAAGCGTTTTCGGGCCATTTTTGCCGAGTTTTGCGACGCGGTTTCCGCGTCAAAAAACTCTGCAAAATACTCCGTGTGAACATAGCCTAATATATATATGCATATGGGATAACGACCCAGACAATACCAATTATAACATGTCTGAGAGTACAAGCTTTTGAAAATAATCAGCAGGTGTCACATTGACCAATAACAAAAATTATTAGCTGCACACTGTAGGAAAATGATCTTATAGCCAAATTGTGTTTACAAGATATGTAAAAATAGCTGGAAGAGATAGTGGTAAATTAGATACTGTAGTAGGCCTTGATAATTATCCTAGCATGGGTAGAACTCAAAGCTTATGTGATTAAATCAGTGCAAGATCATGAGCACACAGGGCGGATACATTGCAGAAAAGTACACAGCGTATCCACTGTAGAACCTGCAGGGAATTATGGCCAAAAAACCTCGCCAAATTGTGATGCAGTTTTTCCGGCAGAATGTCTGCTGAGGAAAAACAGAAGTTGAAAAAAACAACAACTTATACTTAGGCCTCATTTACACGAGCGTATTATACGCGTGTGCGACGCGCGTGCTTTTCACGCGTGTCGTACGCACCTATAATAGTCTATGGGGCTGTTTAGACGATGCGTGAATTTTGCGCAGCGTGAGTGCGTTGCGTAAAACTCACGACATGTTCTATATTCTTGCGTTTTTCACGCAACACGCACCCATTGACTTCAATGGGTGCGTGAAAACAACGCATGCCACACTGACGGTCCTGCGTTGCATGCGCGAAAATCACGCAAGAGCTGTCAAAAGGATGAATGTAAACAGAAAAGCACCACGTGCTTTTCTGGTTACAAACATCCAAACGGAGTGTCAAATTAGAGATGAGCGCACCGAACTTCACCGGGTTCGGCCGAACTCGTTTTAACCGAACCCGGCAAAAAATGTTCGGGTACGCGACGTCAGGAGACAGTCACTGCCCACGGTGCTGAAAGACTTAAACTGTTTCAGCACCATGGACAGTGACTTTCGATCACAATATACATATACGTGTAAAAAAAAAAAGATGTTCTGACTTACCGATAACTCCCGGCTTCTTCCTCCAGTCCGACCTCCCGGGATGACAATTCAGGCCAAGTGACAGCTGCAGCCAATCACAGGCCAAGCACAGGCTGCAGCCAATCACAGGCTGCAGCGGTCTCATGGCCTGCCGCGTCATCCTGGGAGGTGGGGCCGGATGACAAGAGAGGGACGCGTCACCAAGGCAACGGCCGGGAGACCGGACTGGAGGAAGCAGGCAGTTCATGGTAAGTGTGAACGTCTTTTTTTATTCACAGGTTGGTGTAGATTGTGATCGGCATTCACTGTCGAGGGTGCTGAAAGAGTTACTGCCGATCAGTTAGCTCTTTCAGCACCTTGGACAGTGACGGGCGTCGGCTACCTCATCTCTATGATGGCGGCTGCGCGAAAATCACGCAGCCGCGCATCATACACGGATGACACACGGAGCTGTCAATTGCCTTTTTGCGCACGCAAAACGCAGCGTTTTTTTGCGTGCGCAAAACGCACACGCTCGTGTAAATGAGGCCTAACCCTGTTCTCTGTAGTCCCTCTGTTCTCCTTGCAGTCGGCCTCCTGAGAGGACGCTGCAGCCCATCTGCTGGAGCCTGTGATTGGCTGCAGCAGTCACATGGGATGAAACATCTTCCCAGGAGGCTGGCCTGGACAGACAACAGAAACAGCCGTCGCTATGACAACACCCGGGTGGTAAGTATAATACATTTTGTTAATTTTGAAACAACAAAAAGCTTTTTTTTTCTGACTTCCGATTTTTCCAGCGGAATCGCAGCTTTTCCGCAGCAAAAATTACATCCTTTGCTATTTGTCGCAGGCTTTACCTCCCCAATGAATTCAATTGGGAAAACTCGAAACAGAAAAACTGCAATTCCGAAGCATAAATAGATATACTGCATATCAGAAAAATGCACCACAGGTCAATTTATGAATGTTTTTTCAGCAGATTGTTTATTGTGTGGGTGTCACATCTCATCCAATCTGCTACTACTGTAATACACTGTGGATTTTCCGCAATGAAATCCGTTGCGGAAAATCTGCAGTGTTTACACAACGTGTGAACATACCCCAAGGCATTACCTTTGAACATAGTGAATGATCCTATTAGATGGCACCTTGTGTGTTTCGCTGGCCTGCAGCTCCATCAGGAGATAAGTAAAGTTACAATAGGGGGTCATATATAGCCAGAAGGAGGGACCCACACACCTGAACGGCGTTCAAGTCGGCATAAACCCGCCATGATGGACAGGCTGCATGCCTGGAGCGCACACGCACGGCTCGGATTAAATCCCCAAATGGTAAGGCAGGTAAGAAGTAGTCTAATATAGCATGATTGCCTATACAAGGATGTTTTATCATGATTAGAAATGTCATAAACACTGACTTTAAAGGTTAGAATACTGTCAGTTGGCTTACCTCTGGCCCCGACCATCCCTTAATGAATAAGACTCGAACTACTGATGTGGTGAAAGGCCATAGCAGCCGCATTTATTGCACAATATTTTCCATAAATACCATCAATATGCAATTTAGCATAATAATAATATTTAAATAACATATAATAACATATGCATAAAATGTCATGCAAATATCAAAAACATTCTTTAAACATTTTACCCTGCTCTATAAATGTAACTTATGGGGAGGAAAAAACGATCCTGGAGGGAAGTCTCCATTCTAATCCCCGCTTTCTATGTGGGTTAAAAGTTCTTTGCCCTTATCCATTTAAACCTGACCCAAGGGCACGGGATACAACTTCTCAAACTGCTCCTAGGGTCTCCATCCCACAGGAACCCCATTTGTTGTATGTTCACACAAATCTGAACAACACATTTTCGTGCCCCTTGCCATAAATTTTCTGCCTCCAAGGACCCCTTCTCCCTGCCAGAGATGAACTACAGTGACCCCTTACTGTCGTCTGTCCCGCCACACCTGAAGGGCAAGTTCCAAACCCTCCTGCAGACCCAGACACTAGATATCGATGGAGTTAAGGTGCACCCCATCGCTTCTGCGAAACTCCGTAGACAGAATCTCCAAATCCCGGAGCCGAACCACAACGCCATACCTCTTTATTAATCTTTGCCTGAGCCCTATTCAAGCTGTCTACAGAACGCACCTGGAGCCAGGCCATTCTAGCAACAATATCCGACCAAATAACTAAGAGGTTGGGAAACGCGAACCAAAGCCGCAACAAATCCAACTTGACATCCCTTACTATTTCCCTAGAAGGCCGGATGCCAAGATGATTACCCCCTGCATGCAACAGCAAAAACATTGGGCGGTCTATCCAGACTGGCGTAAAACTGGACTTCCAACAGCACTCTGTTCCACAGCATGCCCCTAAGCTCAAAGCCCAATTGTCAGCCATCCAGTTGGACATCCACTCAGAGTGCACCCTAATAGTCAAAGGAGTGGCCTACAATCCTCGCCAAGCAAACTTGCGCCCCTGAAAGACATCAAATCATAAAAATAACATGCAACAACCATAGGCATCCCATGCATGAACATCCCAACTCCCCCATTAATACAACAGCTGAGAACGAACATAACCCTAAAACCTGGCAGATTCCCACCACCCTATTCTCATAATTACTGAGTCAGCCCCCAACAGGACACCTCCGTGACCACCCCAAAAAGTTTGCGAACAAAATTCCCAAGCATCCAGACCCAACGAAGCCACACATTTTCAAAATACAGCAAAAAACTGGTAATGAGACAAAAATCTGCCATCCAAGTGAACCAAAAGGGGAGTGCTATCTGGCGGGTGAACCCCTAAAAATCGCTGCACACACATAAAAGGACATAACGGAGAGCCCTCCAACCATGTTGACACAACTCTCATCCCCTTACCAATTTGATCTGTCTTTGACCGCCGAATCACACAGGACATGTTCCCTGCTGCAACCCATACATCAGACAACAAAGAACCACCACCACTGACCCATTTCACGCCACCAATTCAGAAGTGCGAAATGCCCCAAAACATGTCAAAGAGAAGGCAGCCTGGAACAAACACACCTCACACCTCCTCCTAGCGTGTACTCAATGACCCCAGCAACTCAAAAGAAACAGGCCTGCGAGAATCGCGCCAAACACCCTGTTTCCGGTAACCCTTCAAGGCCTGCCTTATCAAAAAGGATTTGGAAATATCCCCAATGCCCCTTAGTTTACACCAAAACAGCACAGCGGCCACCCGCTGTGATGCTACCGAGAAAGAAGGCCCTTCACTGAAAGACAAACCAACAAAATACAATAACAAAGACACCAAAGCATCGTCCGACTCATGCACCCCTACCTGCAGCATCAACTCCTCCCAACGAGCCCACACTCTGGAATACGCAGCCCAAGTATTAGTACCATTGTATTAGTGCTGCCCCACACCCCAAGACCATGTCCCACAGCCACAGGGGACATGACTTCCGATGCGGCTGCACGCCAGGCCCCAACCTGCGAAACCAGTTCCACTGAAACCGAGAAGGAGAATCAGCAATGTCATTGACAATTCCCGGGACATGAACCGCCACAAAACAAGCATTCAAAACCAAACACCGCAACCTCAGATGATGAAGCAGTCGCACCACCGGAGGGGAGTTAGTCGCCTGTTTATTAATGTCCTTCACCACTCCCAGATTATCACAACAAAAATGTACCTACTTGTTGCAAAAACACTCACTCTAAATCTCAGTTGCCATCACAATAGGAAATAGTTCTAACAATGCCATGTTAGCCACCAGCCCTCCTCTTTCCATGACTTCAGCCATTTTCCAGCGCACCACTCCCCCTGAAAATATACACCAACACCATGAGCTCTCGAAGCATCAGTATGCAATTTCGTATCCACACTGGACACAACCGCGTCCATCCATACTGATTTTACATTAAACAAATCCAGAAATGTATCCTACACAGCCAAATCTGCCCGCACGTCCACTGACAAGTGGATAAAATGATGATGAACTACCAACCCTGCCGTAGCTAAGGCCAGTCGGCCGAAGAGAAACCCGCTCCACAGTTATAATCCGACAAGCAAAGTTGAACTTTCCTAACAATGATTGAACCTGCTAAACCTGCGCCTTACTGGCCCCGTGCATCTGAGCTACAGTCTCCCGCAAGTCTATGAGCTTATTACCCGGCAATCTACACTCCAACTGGACTGTATCGATAACAATACCCAAAAGCTATACCGTCATCGCCGGACTCTCCGTCTTTTCAGGGGCCAAAGGGACCCCAAACAAACCCGACACATGCTCCTTTGTATGCAACAGTATGGAGCAAATGTGAGATCCCGAGGGCCCACATACAAAGAATCATACAAGTAGTGAAGCACAGAACACCATCTGGCCTCCATCTTCACTACCCACTCCAAGAAGGTACTGAACGTCTCGAAATACGCGCACGAGATAGAACAGCCCATAGGAAGACAAAAGTCTACATAAAATACACCCTCCCAACAAAACCCCAACAACGGAAAACTGTCTGGATGGACCGGCAACAACCGAAAGGCCGCTTCGATGTCAGTTTTCACCAACAGGGCCCCCTTACCAAACTTCCTAACCTAAGAAACCATAGCGTCAAAAGACGTATAAGACATGGAACATAATTTGGGGTCAATGCCTTCATTCACCGACCCGCCTGCTGGGTATGTTAAGTGGTGAATGAGACAAAATGTATTGGTGTCCTTCTAAGGCCAAAAGGAGAATCACACATGTCCACCCAAGGTGATCACAAAAGGGGCCGGCTATTCTCCCGAGGTTTACCTCCTTGGCAATTTTTTCCGCTACCACCCCGGGCTCAGCCAGAGCCGAGGACAAATTCTTATGTACAGATACCACCCCTCCTTGCCGACAAGAGAAACGAAAGCTGTCATTAAACGCAGCTCGCAAGAAATCCACCGCCACCTTATCTGGATGTTTCCGGAGGTAAGGCAGCATCTCTGTTACCCTCACCAGAGTCACCCCTCTTTTTCCCAGCATACTGCTCTTTTCCTTTTCACCACTTAAAGCATTGTGACAAGCTATGTGCGCAACCACAGTCCGAGCACTCATGCTTGTAACGGCATTCTGACCGAAACTTACAATGCCCTTTCATGTACCAGCCGAGGACCCCACTGATGAATAGCCCTCGGCGCCCCAGGAATGGACTGCCCACTCCCCTTAGGCGCCACCATGAGCCGCAATCCACAGAATAATGTCTTTATGGTCCCAATGCAATGTAGGCCACACCGACTTACCCTGCCTAAACTGCTCATTATGAAGCAGCTAAGCCACACCCCCATACACACGGTACGCCTCACCAATCCCATCCATGTAGCAAAAAAGCGCAGAACAATTTTCCGGGACCTTTTCCCCAACCACACTGGCCAATATTGCAAATGCCTGCAGCCAATTTGCAAAAGTACAACGATTAAAGCAGTATCGCTGCTTCTCCTCCTCGTCCTTTTTACTCTCATCTACCCTATCCAAATTAAATTGGTAGCAACGAGAAGATCTCAACATATTCGTCCTTCTAGATCTTCTCCTTGACCTCAGTCTTTAAATGAGCCCCAAGAGGCCCCACACAAAAAACATAAACCTCCTCCTTCGCTGCATCCACAAGCCACACATCCTCCACTGGCTTAACCTTACCAGCCGCACCTCCTTTACCTGTCGTTACTCCCGCCTCAGACATTTTTTTTACTTGACCAGACACCACACTTCCAGTATCCACCACCCTGGAAGCACTCACCACAGGCCCTATCACGCATGCGGAATCCCCAGCAGCTGCTGAGGTAAAATCCTGAACTCTTCCAGGCCATACAGTAGCTCCTCCGGCCGCTGTTGCAGAAACCTCTCCCTGAAATGGAGGCACATCAACAAACCCCTCAGCATGCTCCATGACATCCTCAGGCAAATCCCCTTCCTCCTGGGACTCTACGGCTTCCATATTTCCCCTGGAGGCAGGGTCAGGAGGGCTGCGCTCTGCCCTTTGTCCACGAAGAGCAGGTCACCGGTCTCCACTCCTGTGTAGGCCGCAGTGCTGAACCTTCAGCTCTGGAGAATCAAGGCTCCCCACTGCTGCAGCAGTGGAAGCCGGCACTTGATCACAGGACTGGAAGCCTGTACGCCGCTGGTAACGTGCAGCTTCCGAAACTAGGACGTTCCCCTGTATAGCTGCTTCCCCGGCCGGCATGTCGCCAGGGGAATCAGCCGCACCGCTCAATGCCACTCGTTGTCTTAAGAAAGGGGGTGGAGTCTCCCGCTGAGTCCCGCCGTGGCAATGGGTTCCTCCCCACCCGCAGACTCACCACAGCAGAACGCCTCCGGCTGGTTGCGGTGGGAGGGTCCCTGTTGGGGCTTTCTCAAATGGCGCCTGAGCCTGGGGGTAGCTTCAGGGCTGAGGCACTCGAGCGGCCAAGAACGAGACCGGGCCATTGGTTCTGCCAAAAACACCCTGATTCCTGTCCTGTCCATGCTGAGTAACGGCATCTCATACTGCAGCCAAAAAATCCTCCATGTGGAAGCCATCATCACTTACTATGCAATACTGGAGAGACTCAGGTGTGAACTTCTCGCCAAACTCAATCCCTTCCCCTGCTCAGCCCTTATATAACATAGCCCAGGTAGTGCTCATGCACACCACCTGCTGGGCTCACATAAAAATGCATCCTAACTATGTAACCCTTTCAGTGACCTATAAGGCCTCATGCACACTTCCTTCACTGATCAAACCAAAAAAGAAGAAACGGTCACGGCCATATAATTGAAAAAATACAAAAAATCCTTTATTGTAGTCAAATAAACACATACAAACAAACAACATTAAACACAATAAAAACGAATAACCCTCGCAAGATGAAAGATGGAATCAGAACATTAACGCAGCTGATCAACCATATAGTAATCCGGTCAAAGGATCCCCCAAAAATGCTGGAGTGCATAGATAGTACATTTTTAAACAGGTAATAGGAATGAATTTTTTTTTGCACAGATTGGTATATAGAGGTAAATAGAATAAAGACAATAAAGCTATCACATTGGAGCAACAATATACCTACACCTGCCAAGTATGGGAATAGCCGGGAGATCAAGACCGGGGGTCCGCTGCTAGACACTTCCTACACTGTTTTAACGTCCATTTTTATTGGACCCGTGTTTCCGTTATTCTATCCGTGTGGTTTCCGTTTGTACTCCGCATCCGTTCCGTTGTTTCGTTATAAGCGGACGCTGTGCTTCCTTTTGACTTCCGTTTTTAACGGTACGTTAAAAAAACGGAAGGTATTAAACTTCAATTGAGCTTGTCACATGTCACAGGAAACACCCATGGGAACGTCACATGATCGTTTTGGCACTGTTTTCTGTAGCTTTCAGAGCATAGAGAACAGTTTGAGATTCCTCTGCTTGGCTTACTTTGGTTTCTTGCGACGTTTTAACTGAAAAGATGAGCTCCAAACTAGTTGCTCGTGTCCTTTTAACTTGGCTTCTTTCTCGGTGCTTTGGACAGCAATCTGCTATGCTCAAAGAAGAACTGAGGAGGAGAAGGAGGTATTAGATTCCTCCCATTGTCTCCCAACGGGCTACTAAAGGGCATTTCCATACCCTCTGCCGTGACCTGCGGCAGCACCCAAAAAAAATTGTACATTTCTGTCGTATGTTAATCAGCACCTTTGATTGTTTGCTGGAGGCCGTGCGTCCTAGAATCAATCACCAGGACACCTATATATACCAGGCATATATATTTCTCCTGAAGGACGATTGATCATCACCTTAAGGTAACGTAAATGCCCCCTTTCAAAAACCCTGCCATGTCCCCCTAATTTATCTAGTATAAACACAAAATATCCCCTATTTAAAAATACTCATTTATTTTTATGTTTTTATTTTTTAGATTTCCGGCAACAGGCAACTCCTTTGCCCCTCCACACTATGAGTTTCTTCTGGGGAACACCACCATTTCTCGTATTATCCGGGTGACGTGCGAGGCAATCTAGCATCTACTGAGAGAGATGGGGATGCCACAGCCAATGGCAGAACGTTGGTTAGGAATTGCCGATGGCTATCTTGAATCCACCCACTTTCCAAACTGCATTGGGGTGCTTGATGGGAAGCCCATTCGTGTGCGGAAGCTTCCTCACTCAGGGTCCCAATACTACAACTATAAGCAGTTCTCTGTAGTATTGTTGGCCTTGGCTGACAGCAACTACAGGTTTATAATTGTGGATATTGGGGCCTATGGGAGCACTGTGGATGTTCGAATTTCAAGGGCTTCCAGAATGGGTGAACGGCTCCAATTCAATCAGCTGTCCTTCCCAGAAACCCAGACCACTACCGGGATCATCTGGACGGCCAGCCCAATTTGTAATTGTGGCTGACGAAGGATTTGCGTCCATTCCCTTGTCGAGGTTTGGACAACAGGAGGCACATTTTTAATTACCGCCTAACACGTGCACTTTGGTTTGTGGAGTGTGCCTTTGGGATTTTAACCCATAAATGGAGAGGGCTGATGTCCGCCATACAGATGGATGCAGACAATGTGACCCTGGTGACACAAGCGTGTGCCCTTTTACACAACTTCACCAGGATTCACAATACATGTTTGGACACGGATATTGACCAATAAGGCGCTTCTGCAAAGGTCCCTCTTGATCAGACGACACATCAAAGACCTGGATTGTGTGGGCTGGCTATCCGTGAAATTTATGAAAGACTATTTCCTGACCCCTGAAGGAGCAGTTCCCTGGCAGCAGGTGCTGCTAGTTAAATATTTCATTTTCAAGAATGGTTATAGTTGTTATTTATGCAGTTCAAAAAGTTAGACCTGTTTGGTTAGTTAGTGGAGGGACTCGCAAGACAATGAGGACCCTTGACGTGGGCTTGTGAGTTTATATATTTTTGCTAAATATTTGTACATAAAAATTGAAAAAATAAAAAATGATAGTATTTGGTCAAGGTGAAAATCATGGACTGTGCTAAAAATTCAATTTGCAAAAATATAAACAAATACCTCATTATGTGTTGAATGAGCAGCCTGCATCTTATCTTACCAAAGTATGCCACACAATTGGTTAATATACTTTTTCTAGGATAAAATTTGTAGGTAAACTCAAACAAGTTTATTAATGAACAAAGAAAGCAAACCAACATGGTTCATATTCACCAACATGGTGCCAAAGAATAACATTCAGTAATTCAGTAATTACAGTTGAAAAAGGTCATGACCTAATGGTCCTGCTGGAGAGGGAGCAGGTCGACCAGGGGCATGTTCGTCATGCATTTTGTGGCCTTGATGATGCCCTTGGTAGAGGTATGCCATGTTACCTTGGAAGCTTTGTCCGGTAGATGAGGGGCCATAATAATCAGGCTGTATATTCATGCCTCTATCCTGACTAAACAAGGTAGGTGAGGACTCATATAAAGGCCTATATTGGTGATGGCGCGTTGGTTGGGCTTCCGGAGTAACCATGTTTGAACTTTGCTCTCCACTGTCAATGGGCTCATCGTTATGCAGACACCACAAATCCACTGCACAGAAGATGGGCCTTGGATCATTCGGTGGCTTTGCTGCCTGGAGCATAACGATGATCGCTCCCTGTACTCGAAGACGACGATCTTCTGGAAGGCACATAAGATGAGGGGTGAGGCTGTGAAGGAATGTCTCCTCGGGTATTTCAGCACTACTTTTGTTCAGATACTCCGTGAAGTTCTCAGAGTTTCTTCGTTTGAAGCCACCAGAGTAATGGCAGATGTCTGCAACGTTTCCTCGGTTAGTACATAAGGAGATTCCGTTGGTGGAGTCGATTCACCTTCCGGCTCCTCTAGTTGCGTAGCATCACTATTAACTTCCTGGGCATCTTCGAGATTGTCCATTTTTCTTTGGAATTAAAAAAATAGATAAAACATTTTTATTACATGAAAATAAACTTGTGGTGAAATTACTACGTTTTGCATAAATAATAAGGGATACACTTTCCTCAGAGTAGGCTATCTACTGTACATCCTATTGGTGGGTGTTGCGACTACATGCACCCACGACTGTCAGCTGTCATGTACGTGGCATAGTGCTCGGACCTACGGTTCTTTCGATGACATCGTTTAGAACATGTTTGGATGGTTAATTCCTGACACACTTGTAGTGCTGGTTCACAGAATTCTGTACTGTGAATTGCCGCTATGTATGAAAGTTTGACATTACAAGCAGGTTAAAAAAATTAAGGGGAAGCAGGCCTCGTACATGCGCCTCATCCTCCAAAAAAGCAAATATGCATACGATCTTTAAACAAAATTAATAATAGGCCTGAAATACTTCATGACACCACAAACTTTACTTTACTAATTGAGTAGAAAATGTAAATATTAATTTAGAAATGACTTGAAAAAAATATACTTACGAACGAGGTTCCATTACTTGTTTTAGGAACATGAGCTGTTTCTAAACATGTACGCTTTATTCTAGGATGGCACCTGACCGCTTTTTGCTATTTTGGACTGCTCGCGTCTAAATTGGTCCCGGCATGAATTCCATCTAGTTTTCACCTCTTGGACTTTGAAATTAAAAAAAACAAAAACGTTAATATTGCACTAGAAATATAACAGGCCATATGTATGATCGTAGGCGGTCAAACTAGATGCACCCCCGCTGAACAGATGAAGGGGACATTGCGATTGTATGAGGTATCCGCTTTCCTTTCCTTTCCTTGAGCTGCGCAAAGTGTATATCAGACAGAAAATTTGGATTGCAAAGCACATTAATGAGACGTTAAGCACATGCACAGCGGGTCATTGCAACAAAATGTTAGCGTGTGTGAGTAAAGTTTGACCACCAAATTGCATACAATGGCATAAGGGCAAAACAGGTACTAAATGAAACAATTACAGCAAAGTGCAATGTGTGTATTTACTTACTCATTTTCTGACGCTGTGCACTAGTTCCCTGCTCCCATCTGCACTGCAAAAGCTCCTTGGACAGTTCCTCTCACCTTTTTTATAGCGGTCGTGGTAGTATTCTGATCGCGTATCCCTGAGTTCTGGGTGGTTATACACCATGCTGATCAGTCTCTCAACATCCATCTTGTGTATTGAATGCTGTGAACTTTGGCCTGCTCTGGAGTTGCTTGGCAATGGATCCGTCAAAAACGGACGGCACAAGGATGCCTTCCATGTGCCGTCCGTTATTTTGACAGACACATAGACTTCAATGGGCCCCACGTTCACTGAATAACGGACAATAGTAGGACATACTTTACTGTTGATGGAACGGAAAAATGGAACCGTCAAAAAATGTGTGCATGGCCCCATTGAAATTAATGTGTCAGGGTGCTATCAGTTAAAAAAACAGATAGCACCTTGAAGAAAAAAACTGAAGTGGGCATGACGCCTAAGCCTTCCTGATTCTACCCAAGTCAAGCCGCATTCCGCTACGGCTTTGCCCCGCTCAATTGCTCTCCACATCGAGTATAAACATAGTAATGAAAGAAAATTAAATAATATGAAAATAAATTAGAGAATAATAATACTAGTGATCCTAACATTATAGAGTGGACCAATAATACCAATAATAATACTGTTATATAATGTATAAGTGTTATAAGGAAGATGGAACAATGTGTAACATGTCAATGCCATTGTTGTACTAATACTTCAATAGATCAGTAAGAGGTCTTCTTAGTAATGTGGGTAAATATCAAGTGGACCTCTATGGCCAAGACGGTGTCACTCCTCGAACCAACCAGATGTGAGGTCAACACCATGGCTAACTCAAAACATTCTAAATATACAAATGAAAAGAATGAAAATTAAAAAAGACTAAATGACCCCTACCTAAATATAAAAATATTGCTATTATATGAAGGGTTTGATCCTGAGGCCGGCAGGTGACGCTGTTTTAAATAGAAACTGTTTTAAATATAACTATCCATTGTGTTTCCTTTTTAAGGAGTGCTTTCTTTTTATCTCTATCCCTAAATCCTAGACTTGAGTGGTCAACACCACGCACCTTAAATCTTCTAGGGTCACTAGAATGACATTCCCGAAAATGTTGTGGTATTGGTTGCAATTTGTTCTACTCAGGTGTTCAAGAATCCGTACTTTTAAAGCTCTTGTTGTCATGCCTACATAGATTAAACCGTTAGTGACCAGCCCATAGTGTTTCTACGTCGGTCAGTAATGGGCCATATTCCGATGCCATAGACTTTTTACGTTGCGGCTTCGGAATAAGTAAACAGAGCAGGGAGCTGTCAAATCTCCCTGCTCTCAGCTGCCAGTGGTAGCTGAGGGCTGGGAGCGTCCCTGCTCTGCCGGGTGAGATCGATATTAGTATCGATCTCACCCGTTTAACCCCTCAGATGCGGTCCCCCACCGACACCCGGCGATAAGATCGCCGTGTGTCTGCTTCTCCGATGGCAGCCGGGGGCCTAATAAAGGCCCCCAGGTCTGCCTGTGGTGAATGCCTGCTAGGTCATGCCGGAGGCATGACTTAGCAGATGCCTGTCCGTTTTACACGGACATGCATAATACACTGCAATACAGTGCAATACAGAAGTATTGCAGTGTATTATAAATGCGATCGGAGGATCGCATAGTAAAGTCCCCTAGTGGGACTAGTAAAAAAGTGAAAAAAAAAAAGTTTAATAAAAAGTGGGAAAAAAATGAAAAACCCACTTTTTCCCCCCTTACAAACTGCTTTATTATAAAGTAAAAAAGTTACACCTATTTGGTATCGCCGCGTCCATAACGACCCCATCTATAAACTTTTTACATCATTTAAGCCGCACGGTGAAGGTCGTAAAAAATAAAATGCAAAAATTCCTGTTTTCTTTGAATCCAGCCTTAAAAAAAATGTGATAAAAAGTGATCAAAAAGTACAAATTGTCCTGCAAAAAAAAAGCCTTCCTACAACTGCATCGGTGAAAAAATAAAAACTTTATGGCTCTTCAAATATGGAGACACAAAAACAAATAATTTAAAAAAAAAAGTGTTTTCACTTTGTAAAAGTAGTAAAACATATAAAAACTATACAAATTTGATATCGTTGCAATTGCAACAACCCGCTGAATAAAGTTATTGTGTTATTTATACCACACGGTAAACGGCGTAAATTTAGGACGCAAAAAAGTGTGGCGAAATTGCTGGTTTTTTTTCTATTCCCCCCCAATAAAAGTTAATTAAAGTTAAACAATAAATTTGATGTACCCCAAAATGGTGCTATTAAAAAGTACATCTTGTCCCGCAAAAAACAAGACCTTATACAGCTATGTCGACGCAAAAATAAAAAGTGTATAGCTCTTTGAATGAGACGATGGAAAAATGTAAAAAATGGCTTGGTTATTAACGTCTAAAATAGGCTGGTCATTAAGGGGTTAAATTGCACAGACAGGTGGCAAAATAGATTACTGCCTCCGTATTGTAGTAGATATGATACACAATTTTATACTCCTTATCACCAGGAGAGTTCCAAAATACCAAGGACCTCTTCAGGGGCGTAGCTAGGGGGGGGGGCAGGTGGGGCATGTGCCCCGGGCGCAACTTAGAGGGGGGCACCAGCGCCACCTCCTCCTGCACTATAATTGTACCTGTGTCTATAGGACACAGGTACAATTAGAAGCAATGAATGACCGTGCCCGGCTATTCAGCGCTTTTGCATCAGTGAAGCGACTGGTACCTTTTGTACCAGTGAAGCTTCCGTCGATGAAAGGCGCTGAGTGACAGGGAAAGTCATCCCGCCCAGCCAATCAGCGCCTTTCATAGACGCTGCGTTCAACCCCCAGGAGACCGGCGCAGAAGAGAGCAGGTCTCCATGGCTGCCGGACGGCGTGGTAGAAGGATTAAGGTGAGTTTAAATAGTTTTTTTTTAAATTGTAATAAAAGTGTGTAGCATTAGCTACGGGGGGGACTTTGTCTACACGGGGGGGGGGTCTTGTCTACACGGTGGGGGCATTTATCTATGGGGGGACTTTATCTACGGGGGGACTTTATCTACGGGGGGACTTTGTCTACACGGGGGGGACTTTGTCTACACGGGGGGCTTTATCTACGGGGGGTGGACTTTGTCTACACGGGGGGGACTTTATCTACAAGGGGGACTTTATCTACGGGGGGCTTTATCTACGGGGGGTGTCTATCTACAGGGGGGGCCATATACTGGGGTGGGCTATCTATGGAGCACCATATACAGGGGTGGGCTATAGCTACAGGGGGGGCTATATAGTATATAGCCTCCCTGTAGATATAGCCCACCCCTGTATATAGTGCTCCATAGATCACCCACCCCTGTATATAGCCCCCCCTGTAGATATAGCCCACCCCTGTAGATATAGCCCACCCCTGTAGATATAGTCCCCCTGTAGATATAGCCCACCCCTGTAGATATAGCCCACCCCTGTAGATATAACCCACCCCTGTAGATATAGCCCACCCCTGTAGATATAGCCCACCCCTGTAGATATAGCCCACCCCTGTATATAGTCCCCCTGTAGATATAGCCCACCCCTGTATATAGTATCCCACAAATAGCTCCCCCTATAGTGCTCTACAGAAAGCCCACCCCTGTATATAGCCCCCTGTACATATAGTCCACCCCTGTATATAGTGCTCCACAGATAGCCCAACCCTGTATATAGTATATACAGGGGTGGGCTATCTGTGGAGCACTATATACAGGGGTGGACTATCTAGTGGAGCACTATATACAGGGGTGGACTATATGTACAGGGGGCTATATACAGGGTTGGGCTATACGTGGAGCACTATATACAGGGCTGGGCTATATCTACAGGGGACTATATACAGGGGTGGGCTATCTGTAGAGCCCTATAGGGGGAGTTATTTGTGGGACACCATATACAGTGGTGGGCTATATGGGAGCACTATCTACAGGGGGCTCTATGGCAGACACTATCTACAGGGGTCACGGTGTGTGGGACACGGTGTATGGTGCTATTATAATTAGAGGTGCAGTGTATGGCACTATTATATTTAGGGGCGTAGTGTGTGGTATAATGAGAACTGCAGAAATGGGCTGTGACCGGGAGAAGTTATCATAGAGGTCTGGACCGGATGGAGAAAAAGAACTAGAATCTGAGACGTCACCGGTGAGTCACTTAATGTAAATGTTTATTCTGCCTCTAATCAGTATTGTAGTCACTGTATGATCTGCAGCGAGATGATTATGATAGGATTTATTTTTTGTAAAACAGCATCTCCCAGCATATCCTCACCATTGTTCGGGCCATGCTGGGAGCTGTAGTTTTACGCCGTACAAACCTGTACAGCAGGGGTTGCACTAAATTGAGCTGTATTTGTGCTGGTGCTGTATCAATGTACTGAGCTTGGTTCTGGTGTTGTGTATGGAACCATATTGCTTATAAAATGTACATAAAAAGAAATGGCACGTCGATTGGTAGAGAAAACAAACATGGTGAGGGGGAAGGAGATGTTGGGAAAGAGGTTGGGGGGGGGGGCGCCAAACTGAATCTTTGCCCCAGGTGCTGGAGAACCTAGCTACGCCTCTGACCTCTTAATGAATTTGCATGCAAGACAGTTGCTGCTTTCGAAGGAACCACACTACGGACCCTTGCTACCAAAGCCAAATTTCTAAATTTTATTTTTTTTCTTTATCAAAGATTTTTATTTTGAAAATATAACAATACAGAAACATTTCACGGTTTGTGCAAAAAAAAGAAATTTGCACGCAGTGCAAGACATTTAAATGAAGTATCATAGCGTAACAACGGTATGCATATATATACATGTATAAGAACAACAGTAAAAGGTAGCCTCCCACCTATCAGAATTGAGTGATAAGAGAGATATAACGGCAATAACTGTACCATGTTCGCGTCAAATCAGTGCAATAGTCAGGGAGACCGCCCCCCCAGTAAAGTGAAAAGTGACACATATAAGAGCACTTTTGAATATATGGACACACAACACATAACACCAGACAACAAAGGGAAAACACATACAGACAAAGCGCCTCCGGTAGGTAATATAATTTGTTCAGAACATTCCATCCAGCCAGAGAGGCAAATCAGCACCATCCCGGAATCCAGACCACACCATCCAAGTTTGGACGAAGAGCCCTGATTTGTCCCTATCAGCGGACAGCAACTCCTCCATCCTCATAATCCCGTTCACCTCCGTTACCCATTCCGCCAGGGACGGTACAGTATGCGACTTCCAGTGACGAGGTATCACCATTCTCGCTGCTGCGGTCAAGAAATGTCGAAAGATCCCCTTTTTGAGGTGTGGGAGTGATCCAGGAACCATAGAGAGCAAGCCTATGGAAGCCGAGGTCGGAACCTCAGTATGGAAAAGCTTGTTGCCTAGATCAAAAATCTTTCCCCAAAAGGGACGTAGCATGGGACAGTCCCACCAAATATGCAACATAGTTCCAGGAGCCCCCCCCCCCCCCCCCCCCACACCTCCAACAATCAGCAGACACATCAGGGTATAGCCTATGTAACAAGGTCGGACAACGGTACCACCTGGTAAGCATTTTGTAATTCTTTTCCTGGGCAAAACAAGACATCGGCAACTTATGGGCTAGAAAGAAGGCGGTGCCCCACTCCTCTTCAGAGTGTCTAACCCCCATTTCCTCGTCCCATGCGGCAGTGAAGGATAATTGAGAAAAAGAAAATTTTGGCAGGAGGATCCCATGTAGGTGGGACAACACATGAGAAGGGGCTGTGGGCAAGGACAAGTAGAGTTCCAGAGGAGTCTTATCCTGTAGTAATACCAGACAGTCACCCATGGAGGAGAGATAGGACCACAACTGCAAATAGGACCACCAAGTTGACCGCCTCCCTTGGGCAGGCAGCAGATACATCAGTCATTGGCAATATGGCACCGTCTGGAGTAAGAGTCTCAGACAAACATCCACCATTTCCTCTCTCCCAACAGAGGAATGTATCAACACCCTCCGCCGGAGGGAAAGAAGGATTATCAAATAGAGGAGTCAAGGGACCCGGGCGATGGACAAGGCCCGTAGTACCCAGGATCCGTTCCCATACCATGAGAAACTGACATGTGAGGAGAGGTAGAGAGAGAGTTTGTCTCTGAAGGACTGCCACGGCAGAGAGGACAATGCAAGAGGAGACATAGCCTTTTCAATGCGCACCCATTGCTTACCTGTTTCCGAACGGAACCAATCCACTACTCTCATAACTATCGCTGCTTGATGGTATCGTTTAAAGTCTGGGAGACCCGCGCCCCCGTCTATTTTTGGCCGGCTAAGGACAGCAAACCGGATACGAGGCTTAGAGGAGCCCCACACAAACTTGGTTATGGCCCTATGTAAAGCCTGGAAAAAACTGGATGGTACAGCAATAGGGACGTTCTGGAAGATATATAGAAATTTGGGCAAGATATCCATTTTAACCGCATTGACACGCCCAAACCACGACATGCGGTTCCCGCCGTAGTCCGCCAAGTCCTACATGGTACGCTGTAGAATGGGCGTATAATTCAGAGCATACAAATCCGACTGTTGTGTGGGGACATGTACCCCTAGGTATTTTAAAGATGTAGGTTGCCACCTGAACGGAAAAACCTGAGCGAGATGGGCAGCTAGAGGGTTATCCAAAGAGATATTCAAGGCCTCCGATTTAGAGTAATTGACTTTAAAGTTACTTAAATGACCAAAGCACTCAAACTCCTCCGTCAAAGATGGCAAAGAAATCATGGGAGTTGTAATGTATACCAGGAGGTCATCTGCGTATAACGCCAATTTATGATGCTGTGAGCCAACGCGTATACCATTAATATTAGGGTTGTTCCGCAGTGCCACGGCCAGGTGTTCCATGACCAGAACATACAAAAGAGGCGAAAGTGGGCACCCCTGTCTCGTGCCATTAGCAATAGACAGAGGATCAGATAATAGTCCGTTGACACGAACTCGAGCAGTAGGCCTTTGGTACAAGGCCATTATCCTATCCACCATGGTGGTGCCAAGGCCAACCTGCGTCAGGACACTGCGGAGGAACACCCAGTGCACTCTATCAAAAGCCTTTTCGGCATCTATCGAGAGTAAGCACATCGGTATCTTACGGGTTTGGCAGTATGACGTCAAAAGGAGAGTTTTGTTCGTGTTATCCCGCGCTTCCCGACCACACACAAACCCCACCTGATCATCCACGATCAAGCCAGGCACTAATGGCGATAAACGAGAGGCAAGCAACTTTGCGAAAAGCTTCACATCTACATTGATTAGCGATATGGGCCTGAAGTTTGCGCACACCGTTGGATCCTTGCCTGGTTTTGGTAGGAGAGTTATATGAGCCTCGAGGGATTGAGGCGCAAAGGGACACGAGGAGGACACCGAATTAAAAACTTTCGTCAGAAAAGGAGCCAATTGATCTTTAAATGCCTTATAAAATTTATTATTAAACCCATCGGGCCCCGGGCTCTTGCCCAAGGGTGACTCTCCAATAGCACGCTCCACTTCGGCTTCCAAAAAATCCTCCTCAAGCTCCAAAGCCACCCCCTCCTCCAAGGTCGGCAACGCAGTATCACGAACATAACGGTCGATTTTATCCCGTAACGCCTCCGCCTGCATATCATGAAATTGGCCTTTAATATTGTATAGCGCCGAGTAATAGTGTTTAAAGCAGTCAGTAATACCAACCGGGTCATGAACCTCACCGCCCGAGGGAGATGAAATTTTAGGGATATATGACGCTTGTGTGCGGGGATGCAGCATCCGTGCCAGAGACCTACCGCATTTATCCGCATGTTCGTAGGAGTGCTTACGCATCCGATCCCTGAACCGAGTGTGAGACTGGTCTATCAAAGAACGCAAGGATTCTCTCGCTGTAGTGAGCTCCGCAAAAATCTGTGAAGATGGGACCTGCTTATGACAGGATTCCAGATCCCGTATCTGAATCAAGAGACGTGCAATAGCAAACCCCTTTTCGCGCTTCAATCGTGCCCCATTTTGTATTAGTACCCCTCGAATTACACACTTCAGTGCCTCCCACTGGAGTGGCAAGGGAGTAGCTCCATGTTCATGAACCTCAAAGAAACCGGTAAGTGAATCTTTAATGGCCGCCATGCATACTGCATCCCATAACAAATTGTCATTAAGTTTCCATGATTGGAAATTAGGCAATGAGTTAGGAAATGTGAGATTCAGAAACACAGGGGCATGATCCGACCAAACCATAGGGCCCACGTCAGAGGTAGGATGCCAGGTAAGCAAGTGTTAGCTAATCAAAAAAGAGTCTATCCTACTGTACATGTTATGCAGTGGGGAGAAATAAGTGTATTCTCTTACCTGAGGGTGTAGAATCCTCCACACGTCAATCAACTGCATGGAATGCATCACAGTTTTCAGTGCCCCCAAATGCGACTTAGGGACAACAGACCTGCCCGAGGAGGTGTCAAGTCTGGAATCGAAAGTCAGATTAAAATCACCTCCAACAATTAAAACGCCCTCAGTGAACTCCTCCAATTTCCTTAAATACAATCGGCCCACTCGTGCCTGGTCCTTATTGGGTAGGTACATATTAGCCAGAGTAAAGATCTTATTACGTATGGATAGCTTGAGAAAAACATATCGACCATCCGGGTCAACCAGAACATCAAAAATTTTATGAGAAAGTGACTTATGAATACATATACTGGCACCCTTGGACTTGGACTCCGGGTTGGTACTGTGGAACCAGGCCGGAAAATATAGATTCGTGAACTGTGGCGTATGGCCCGCCTGAAAGTGGGTCTCTTGTAGGAATAAAATATGTACCCGCTCTTTATGCATGTTATATAAAATTTGTGAGCGTTTTTCTGGGACATTAAGCCCCCTAGCATTAAAGGTACAAACCTTCAATTGTGCCATCGCCACCTCTCACTGAAGGAACTCGTAGAGCAATGCACTAAGCAGAGGCGAGACGAACAGCAACAGGACAAACAAGGAAGGGAGACACGACAACAAAGACAAATAGACAGGTGAAATAATCACCCACTCCTTGAGCTACTCAAGGAGAAACAATCCAATATACACCGGATATAACCAGTGAGTCCCTAAGAGGAGAAGTGTCAGGACAAGGTCTAGCCAGCGCCCCGCACCCCCCAACCCAGTGCAAATATCACACATCTTAGAACCAAAACATGAATGGAAAGAGAATCAAGGCCATTAGCTCAATATCACGAGAAAATGAAGTAATGGCCGATATTAGGTCAGGATCGAACAGAGATGCCAACATAACAATACATTCCTGGAAATTTACACAGTTACCGCACGAGTATACAGGCATGTAATTAGTAAAAACGTAGATAATCACATAACATACAAAGTGCAGTAGGACTGGCAGCTGAGGAACATTAAATAATCACGGGTAAATGACCAATCTGATCACCTGCAGCCCCTGCCCAGAGCGAAAGAACCAGTATAACGGAGTATTACATGAAACACATCAGACTTTCGCCTCCCAAGATATAAGCAGTAACAATTGAACTTAACAGGCATAAGCCGACTGCTGGCCTACAAAAAAAAAACAAAAAAAAACATCCAGACGAAATCACAGCGGATCAGCACGTCGCCCACCAGGACGACCCATAGGAGAAGCGGGAGAACGACCATGCCGGCGTGGCCTTGGATGCTGTGGTGGTAGAGGAACATACGGCCAATCAGGCAAGGAAACTCTCGGCACCTGTAGGGCAGCACAGAAGTCCGGGACATCTCCTGGGTCTCGAACACTCAGCAATGTCCCGTCCCTGTGAACCTGTAGCTGGAAGGGGTGACCCCAGGAATAGGAGATCTCATGCTCTCTCAGCACATCCAGTAAAGGACGAAGCACTCGGCGTTTGTCCAGGGTCATCTTGGACAAATCGGATAACAACTGGATCTTGACCCCTTGTAATAAGACTTCTCCTTTATCTCGGGCCTTCCTCATGATCTGCTCCTTTAGAGAAAAAAAATGGACACGGCATAGCACATCTCTAGGCCTATCAGGATCCGGGTTACGAGGGCCAAGAGTCTTGTGAGCCCTATCCAGCTCCAATGGATCATCAGCAGGACGCTCCAGCAGGGAGTTAAACAAGGACTGTAAGACAGGTATGAGTTGCCCCAAAGATATATCCTCAGGAATACCCCGGAGCCGAATATTGTTACGGCGATTCCGATTCTCATGATCTTCAGCCAGGTTAAATAGAGCATGAATCTGCTGGGAGTGATGATCCAGCCGTTCTGCATGAGAGAATTGCTGCTGTGTAACAGTGGAAACGTCGCCTTCTATGCGCTGAACTTGATCGGACAATTGAGAGACATTAGTCGTAAGAGCCTGTATCTCAGATTTATAGGTCATCTCAAGACGATTCACATAACGCTCCATATCCTGTTTAGTGGGCAATGTGGCGAGCTGTTGTCTCAGGCCCTGTAAATCATCTCCCATGCTAGCAGAGCTGACACTGTGGGGAGAGGAATGGAGATCCAAATCCCGAGGAGAAGCAGGCATCGATGCAGACCCCAGCATGCCAGAGGATGAGGAAGGAGAGACCCGGGTGCCATGACTAACACCACGTGGCGAGCAGGACGGAGCGGGAAGCGCCATGACAGTTCCAGAAGGACCCATTTCCACCCCCGCCTGCAGGGAAGGAAATGGACCCAGGGAGCCAGAGACCAAAGAGGGGGTACTATCGGTACCTGATGCTGCAGCGGCAACCCCCCGAAGAAGACTCCTCTGCAAGTGGGAATCCTGTTCTAGTTCGTCTCCCCTCCAGCGGCGCCATCTTGGGAGACGGCCCGGCAGCAGCGTCGGTGAGGAATCTTTGAATGGAGACGGCTGAAGACATTTGCCTCGTACAGTATGGAGTCCCCGTAGTTGCCTTAGATTTCCTGACCATTAGGTAGGTTCAAGTGTGTCTTTTTAGTATGCTTATGAGCGGGTTATGGAAGTGCAGGAACGGAGCTCTCAAGCAGCACGTCTGGTCAGCGCCATGTCCAAGCCACGCCCCCCAAATTTCTAAATTTTAGGAAGAAATTATTTCTTGCACATGATGCTTATTATATTCTGTGGTCCCTATTTTAGTCTGCTCTTAATTCAAATTGTCACACTTGGCACTCTGTCCCTATAATGGAGTAAAAGTACACATGTAGTGTCACGTTGGGTTTCTTGGACCCACTGGGCCGTACCGCCTTGACGGTATGGCAGCTGGCCAACAAGGCGCAGGTCACAGTCTATAGTTTGTATAGTGTACCTGTGGCAGCTCGGACAGTAGCAAGGCATGCTCAGCTGGGACTAGGCAGCAGGTAGACATCAGGCGTGGATTAGCAGGACAGGCGTGGAATACAGCACAGCACGACTACAGCATGGCACTTGACCAGGATAGCACAGGATACAGGTACGGGGAACACTGGGAACTGGAAAAGACTAGGAGACCATTTGTATAGACAAACTAGGATACAACAAACAACACTCAGGCATGGAAGAAAGGGGCTGGGCCCTTCTTATAGTCCAGGGTACTCATGGCCTAATTATACATTAAAGTCCGGTGCGCACGCTGCCCCTTTAAGAGCGGGCACGAACGTGCGCGCGCACCCTACGGGACCCGGCTGAGGTGAGCGGAAGTGAGCGCTGGCCTCTCCTGAGGAGGAGACTGGAGCCAGCGCTTGCAGACCCATGGCTGAGGCCGTCAGGAGGTGAGTGAGCCTGACGGCCCGTGGCCATGGAGATGACATGTAGTTAGTAAACTACTTACATTTGTTGGGCTGATACCTGTAGGACTTCGCTAGCCACTCACAGAAACAACCCGCTCATGTGTCAGGCCAGCTGTTTGCCAGAAAGACGCTTACGCGCGCTGCCATGGTGACTTGCATCGAACATCATCCTAGAGTCAAATGCACTCACCGTGGCCCCGTGCGTGTGCACTCCAGGCATGCAGCCTGTCTGTCATGTCAGGTTTGCGTCGACTTGAACGGTGTTCAGGTGTGTGGGTCTCTCCCCCTGGCTATATATGCTCCCCTATTTTAACTTTTCACCTGATTCACCTGACAAAGCTGCAGTCCAGCAAAACGCGCATCAAGATGCCATCTGACAGAATCATTTACTTTGCCTTGCACTGACTTAAAGTGGTTGTCCACTACCGGACAACTGATGACCTATCCACCAGATAGGCCATCAGTACATGATCTGTGGGGGTCCGACACCCGGACCACGCACCGTTAAGCTGCTCCGGCTGCCTTTGGGCTCGGGACGTCCATGCTGGAAGTAGATCGCTCCGGTTATGGAATAGCGGCTGAGCAGCAGTACTACAGCTCTGCTCCTATTCAAGTGAATAGGAGCAGAGCTGCAGTTCGGCAGCACGGCCGCTATGCAATGTAAGGAGCCAACTGCTTCCAACTCTGTACATTGCATAATGTGCCATAACATCCGGTGCACGCAGGCCAGCAGAGCAGCTGAACGGTGCGGGGTTCAGGTGTCGAACCCACACCAATGATATACTGATGACCTATCATAGGTCATTAGTTGTCCGGTAGTGGACAACACCTTTGAGGTCCTTTTACACTGGCCCATTTCGGCTGTAACAACGATTACGATCAACGAGATCAGTGCTCGTTTGCTCCTTTCACAAAGAGCTATGTATGGGGACGATCATTCGTACCCATACATTACTATCATGTCAACAGCACGTCTCCCTGTTTACACAGGGAGATGTGCTGCCAACAACAATAATATTTTAGTTTGCCGAAACAATACAATCAGCCGATGAACGTTCTATGAATGTTCGTTTGCCCGATAATTGCCACGTGTAAAAGAGTCCTTAAGGCACTGCTCACATAAGCCACTGCTTTCTATTTATGCACATATTGGATCTTTTGGACTTAAGATGGTGGTTTGTGCTGTAGCCATTAGTTACATTAGTATATGAACTACTTTTTTCATCTTGAGTTCTACCCATGTTAGGATAATTATCCAGGGCTAGCACACTATTCTAATTAACCACTATCTCTCCCAGCTATTTTCACATATTTTCCAGGCGCATTTTGGATATAACAGCATTTTGATACAGTGTGCAGCTAATGATTTTTGTTAGTGGTCAGTGTGACCCTTTGACTTAGCTCTGCTATTGTTGTATTTTGGGGACACCTGCTGATTATTTTCAAAAGCTTGTATGCAGAGACATGTTATAACTGGTATTGTCTGGGTCGTTATAATATATATATATATATATATATATATATATATATATATATATATATATATATATATATTTGATTTCCTGCCTGGTCTCTGTATCTTTGGACCTTTTTTCTGCTCTTTGGCCCTATCAGATTGACTCTGCATATTTTATAGTAGTATGTGTTTTGATGTATAATGTATAATACTTAATAGTGTATAATACTATACTTTTGTACTGTATATACAGTGTTTAGTGGTTATTCCTACTCTTTTTGTTGGTTTGTGCTATAGGTTCTGGGAGTTCCATGCCCTTATTCATGGAGGTATAATATAGGCTGTATATGTCAGTGTAAAACTGACAGGCAATCTATTAGGTCATGCCTCTGGCCTGGCCTAATAGGCATATAGCCATGACAGGCCTGGGGGCCTTTGTTAGGCCCATGGCTACCATTGCAACCCGGCAATCACATTCGCAGGCTGCCGATGGATGTGGTAGCCCCCACCCTCTGTCAAACCACTTAAATGCTGTGGTCACTATTGACCACAACATTTGAGGGGTTAAACGTGTGGGATTGAAGGTTTCTTCAATCCCAGCCGTGATAGCGGGTGATAGCTGTCAATCACGGCTTCTGTGCCCGCACGATCACATCACATACATGCACGTGACAATGCGGTAAGGGAAACCTTCCCATGACGTGCATGTTTGTGATTATGCGTTACGGTGTTAATACCCCTTCCCATGTTTACAGTGATACATTCTAAGGGAAATAATTGGAGCACCTTTTCTTAGAACTCTGTTGTGCTATTTTGTTGTTATTACTCCAGGAAATGTTTGAATAATTTCCAACAGGATGTTACCATTCCCATTGTGAAAAATTCAGGTTTATTGTTCGTAATACAAATACTACTCCCACCCATGAATCAAACCGACATAAGCTGTGTCTAGTATTGACACAGAGGAAACAATATTTACCTTTCACAAAGCTGGAATTATGTCAGGCCTCATGCACACGACCGTGCCCGCAATCACGGCCCGCGATTGCGGGCACGGCCGGCCGCTGATTGACAGCCGCATTTTCGGGCCGTGCTCCCATACAAAGTATGGGAGCACGGCCCGCAAAATGCGAAAGAACGGACATGTTCCATAATTCCCGGAACATTTCCACGGCACTGACACCCTTCCGTAGTGCTACGGAAAGGTGTCAGTGTTCAATGAAAGTGAATGGCTCAGTTTTTGCGGACCGCAATTGCGGTCCGCAAAAACGGAGGTTTTTTGCTGTCGTGTGCATGGGGCCTTAATCAAGGAAAGAAATTCATAGATAACTACATTTTTTACTTCTCAGAAGCCATACATTAGCAGCTCTTCAGTGTAAGGACCCCACAGAAAAGCAGATCAAGACTCAGCTTCCTGGACCTCAGTGAGCATGACTTGCGAAAAAGTTGGATATGACGATTAAAGGTTTTTTTTCAACAATTAACGTTTATCACCTATCCACAGGATTGGTGATAAATGTATGATCACTGGAGGCCACACCACACCACAGGGACCTCCACCGATCTCTAGAATGGGGGTCCTGACTCCCGTTCCTCCTCACTGCACAATCGCAGTGCGGATGATTTTGAATGGATCGGGGGTTGCGCATGTGCGCTGCAGCTCCCTTCAGTGTTTATGGGGCCGACGGGGACACTGCAAAGGATGGAACAAGGGTCAAGACCCCATTCTAGAGTGGGCCCCCCAACGGTCAACATTTATTACCTATTTTGCGGATAGGTGATAAATGTTGATTGTGGGAAAACCCCTTTAGAGGGAATCTATCATCAGAAAACCACCTACTGTTTAAAGAGGCTCTGTCACCACATTATAAGTGGCCTATCTTCTACATAATGTGATCAGCGCAGTGATGTAGATTACAGCAGTTTTTTTTATTTCGAAAAACGATTATTTTTTACGGAGTTATGACCTATTTTAGCTTTATTCTAATGACTTTCTTAATAGACAACTGGGCGTTTTTACTTTTTGACCAAGTGGGCATTGTGGAGGGAAGGGTTTTCAGACGGTTTTCGTATCCCTGGGCGGGTTTATAAGAATTTATATTCGGCGTTAGAACAACCAGGGATAGTTTCGGAAAAAATTGAGAAGGAGGTTCGGCTGGGGCGCATCGCGGGGCCGTTTTGCGATCCTCCGTTGCCTAATATGTGGCTTTCTCCTTTGGGCTTGGTACCAAAGAAGGAACCTAACAAATTTTGCCTCATTCATCACCTGTCGTACCCTGCGGGTGGGTCGGTGAATGATGGCATTAATCCCGACTTATGTTCTGTGTCTTATACGTCGTTTGACACTGCCGTTTAGTGGGTTCGGAAATTTGTCAGGGGCTCCTTGCTAGCAAAAACCGACATCGAGTCAGCTTTTAGGTTGCTGCCGGTACATCCCGATAGTTTCCCATTGCTGGGGTTTTGCTGGCAAGGAGTTTTTTACCTAGATTGTTGTCTTCCAATGGGCTGTTCGATCTCGTGTGCATATTTTGAGGCGTTCAGTTCCTTTTTGGAGTGGGTGGTGCAACAGGAGGCGAGCTGGATGTCGGTATTGCATTATCTCGACGACTTTTTGTTTGTGGGCCCCCCGGGTTCGAGGATCTGTTCAATTTTGTTGCGTACCATGGAGTGGGTAGCGGGTTTGTTTGGCGTCCCGTTGGCGCCTGAGAAAACGGAAGGTCCGGCGACTCAGGTCAAGTTTTTAGGGATCATAATTGATACCGAACGGATGGAGTGCAGGTTGCCGGTTGATAAAGTGTTAGATTTGCGCGATACAATAGCTAGAATGGCGGGGATGCGAAAAGCGCCGCTGCGGGAAGTTCAGTCCCTGTTAGGTAAATTGAATTTTGCCTGTAGAATTTTGCAGATGGGAAGGGTGTTCTGCCGCCGGCTGGCCTTAGCGACGGCGGGGGTGGCGGGACCCCATCATTTCGTTCGCTTGTTGGCTGACCTGCGGGCAGATTTAGCAATCTGGCAGGAGTTTCTTGGGTGCTACAGTGGAAGGTCTGTGTGGATGGAGGTGGTAGTGTCCAACGTGGATCTCGAGAAAGAGCAAGAAACCACGGCGCCACTTGGTGTGGATCAAAGAAGGTGGAGGTGAGGAATAAACGGTATATAAATGCTCACCGTGAGGTTAGGAGAGTTGAAGGGTCCACGAAATAGCTGCTGCCAAATCCGGGCCGGTTACCGAGGTGACCGCTTGGGTATGATGAGTGCAAGTGGAGAGAGTTTGGATCTATAATGGCGCTGCTGCGTGGTGTAGACAGGATAAAATCCAGAGGCCAGGTAAACGTAAATGTTTTATTGCTATGCAACGCGTTTCAACGCCGAACTGGCGTTTTCGTCAGGCATGGTGAACACAAAGAAAAGGACATGTATATGTACAAAAAAGGAAGTCACATGGTTAGGGCCAGTTCAGACTGGTCAATTAGGTAAAAAAAACGCCAAAAACTCAGGCGGGTCAGAGTTCAAAGGGTACAGTCTATTGAAATGACAATTAATAGTTTTTAATCAATAAAACAAAGTAAAAACAATAAGAGAAATAAAAGACGAGTTGTCACGATAAAGAACTCTTATTTTGTTGTTATATGACAATGTCGAGGGATGGCTAGGAACATTGTGTATGGGAGACGGCAGTGTTTTGTGGTTGAATGGTTAACTGATGACAACGGGAGGGAACGGGTGGTGAACAAGTAGTAACCGATTTGTAGTTTATTTGTTTATTTAGAGCGTAAGAGGTTTGTGTGTCTGAAACATGAGTGGTTACGTGTGAAAGTTGGATTTGTTACTTGTTGTCAAGGAGACCAACTATACTACGGTGGCCGACGCGGTCCAGAACAGGATGGAATGCACGGTGACCCGCAAAACGCCTAAGGTCGCCGAGCTATGCAGCAGGAACAGTGACAGATGAACAGAGAACGGATTGTCGAAAAGGAGTAGGTAAATATAGCTTAAATGTGAGTGATGGAAACTAGACTTAATGTTTTCATTGGCATGACGCAGTGTTCCATGTGGTGATTAGTTTTTATTTTATGTTTATTATTATTATTATTGATTGATTTGAGGGGTCGCTTGGTACAATTAGAATAATTATAGAGGTGAGGATGGCATCAATGAATTTTGTTGGGGCAATACCTGGATTCATTGGAATGAAAAGGTTGGTTCTAATGTCTGGACGGATGGGTGCATACCTTTGGATTAACTTTTAGAGTTACTTAGAGAGGGAGCGTCTCTGTCAAGGATCGTTGGTGCATTAGGGTTTGTATATGAAACCGCAAATGCAGAACGAGGGGTTGTCTGGTTATTGTTAAGGGGCGGGGAAGGTGGATTAACTAGTTGATATAGTGTTAGTGGGAAATGCCGGAGCATTAGTATCAAAGGAGTCCCATAGTTTCATATGTGGGCTGTTTCATTGTACTGTATAGATTTATAGATATTTAATATTAGGTATATGTGCAAGTATGGGCTGGTGGGATCCAGAGGTTATTCAATGTTTAGGAATGGTTCAATAGTTAGTCTAGGGATGACTCTGTGATGTCATTTAAACCCAATGGGTATAGTGTACATTTTAAAAATCCAGAAATTTTCTCTTTGTTTTAATTTGTTGAATCTATTCGGGACGTCGGGGTGAATGTATTCAATGGGTGTGATTGTAATTTTATTTGATTGGCACTCATGTGCCTGAGAGAAGTGACGGGATACACTGTGTTTGAGATACCCAGTGTTAATATTGAAACAGTGATTATTGACTCGGGTTCTTAAGCATTGGGTGGTTCTACCGATGTACTGTAATTGACACGGGCACTCTAAGAGGTAAATGACATAAGAGCTGCCACAGTTAAGGAGTGTTTGGATAGTGAATGTTTCATTGATGACGGTGGAAGTGTAATTGTATTTTTTGTGGCTTATGGTGTTGCAGCAGAGGCAGCGTGAATGTCCACATTTATAGGAACCTTTGAGATTGGAAAGGAAATTGGTGTGTGTTGTTGGGTGTTTCTTTATTCTGCTGGGAGCCAAAATATTTTTGAGGGTTAGGGAACGTCTGAATGTGATGTTTGGTTTGTCTGGTAGTGTGTCCTTAATATGCGGATCATTTTTTAGGATGTGCCAATGTTTGGAGAGAATGTTCCTAATCGTTTTATTACCTCTATTGTAGGTGGTGATGAAGTTGGTATTGGAGTTATTAGGGCCAGATTTGGGTTTCTCTATGGAGGGGTTTAAACAAGATTTTTGTGTATGTTTCGAAGCTTTGGATCTTGCGCCTTTTATAAGGTTTATGGGAAAATATTTATCTTTGAATCTTTTTTCTAAGATTATGCATTCTTTGTTGAAGTCTTTATCAGTGCTGCAGTTCTTCCTTATCCTCCTGAATTGCCCAAAAGGGATGTTTTTGAGCCAAGGGCGATAGTGGGCGCTTCTAAAATCTATATAACTGTTAACATCTACTAATTTAAAATGTGTATTTGTCGTAAATTTGTTGCTGTCGTTGTCGTAATTGATGGTGAGATCAAGAAAATCTATGGAGGTAGGGGAAAATGTGTGTGTAAATGATAGGTCGTAGTTGTTGTTGTTTAAAGTTTCAATGAAGCGAGTGGCCTCCTCCTCAGTGCCTTTCCATAGTATAAACAGGTAGTCGATGTACCGTTTATATAGCATTACTTTGTTTTTATAGGGGTGTTCACCATGGATGTGTGTTTTTTCGAAGGATCCCATGTAAAGGTTGGCATAGGAGGGTGCAAAGCGGGTGCCCATAGCACATCCTTTAATCTGGTGGTAAAAGCTGCTGTTGAAGCTGAAGATGTTATGTTTAAGGATGAATTCGATACAGTTGATTAGGAAATCTACCTGGGGTTCGGGGATTGTATTAGTGGATGAGAGGAATGAATGGGCTACTTCTATGCCTTTGTTATGGGGGATGTTACTGTACAGTGCAGTTACGTCTGCTGTTAAAAAACTGATTGGGGATGTTGAAGGGTCAAAATTTAGGTCATTTAAATCTCTAATTAATTGTGTGGAATCCTTGAGGTGGGATGGTAAGGTGAGGACAAGGGGTTGGAGGTGAAGGTCAATGGAATGTGAAAGATTGCTTGTGAGGGAGTCTGTTCCCGAAATGATGGGGCGTCCGGGCGGATCGATTAATGATTTGTGGATTTTTGGCAGGTGGTAGATGAAGGGCATGTTTGGGAAGGGGACAGTTAAGAAACGCTTCTCTTTTTTATTTATCAGTCCTGACTTGGCAGCTGACTCAATGAGGTCTTTATATTCTTGTGTATAAGTGGATAATGGGTTGGTAGTGAGTTTTCTGTAGAAAGTAGTGTCGCTAAGAATCCTCATGGTCTCATCAAAATACTTGTGTCTGTCCTGGATAACTATGCCCCCCCCCCCCTTTGTCGGCTGGGCGAATTATAATTTCTTGGTTCTTTTGGAGATTTTTCATGGCTCTTCTTTCATGATTAGTTAGGTTGTCAATATAGTGGGATGGTAGGTCTAGTGTCCTAAATTCGTTGCTAACCAGGGACGAGAATGTTTCTATCATTGGGCCCTGGTGGTGGGTCGGGTAAAAATAGACTTAGGGTGGACTTCCACTGGGATGGCATTGAGTGTGGAAGGGTTTCCAGGTAATTCAATGATTGGACCTGGTGTGGTGGTGGATTTGGTCATAGCAAAGTGTCTAGTGAGTGTGAGTTTTCTTATGAACCTGTTAAGGTCCATAAAGAGTTCAAAACTGTCAGTTGATGCCGTGGGGCAGAAAGAGAGGCCCCTATTCAAAAGGCTATGCTCGGAACTGTTTAAGATGTGTAGTGACAGATTAAACAATTTTACTGTTGGACCAGGTTCCTCTTTTTGTTGAGTGATAGATGTTGGTTTGGTGCGTTTTTTGCCTCCTCTCCGTCCTCTAGGTCTATGTCTAATTTTCTTTTGGTCGTGATTTTTTGCATTTTTGGAAATCCCCCTACCCTCCATTATCCATTCCCCCATATCCCTGACCAATGACTCCACAGACGACATAGATGAGGACGATGGCAACAATTTCTCATCTCTACTCCAATTATCAATACACAATACTCCCTATTTCACCGATCCAATTTCACCCGAGGACCATTTCCACAGCCCACCAGAGGACCATAATACAACCCAGGGTTTCACAAACCCCAATATGGACCTGGCCACATCGGTCCTAGACTTTACATACGCAACAACGTCTTTTTTAGGACTGCCCTCCCAGTTAGTCAGACCTCCACTAACCCCCACTGTGGTGAGCAAGGACATCCTGATCCCCTACATCATAAGTCCCAAAGCCCAAACCATAACCCATTTCTTTCCAAAAATTCAAAAAATCACGACCAAAAGAAAATTAGACATAGACCTAGAGGACGGAGAGGAGGCAAAAAACGCACCAAACCAACATCTATCACTCAACAAAAAGAGGAACCTGGTCCAACAGTAAAATTGTTTAATCTGTCACTACACATCTTAAACAGTTCCGAGCATAGCCTTTTGAATAGGGGCCTCTCTTTCTGCCCCACGGCATCAACTGACAGTTTTGAACTCTTTATGGACCTTAACAGGTTCATAAGAAAACTCACACTCACTAGACACTTTGCTATGACCAAATCCACCACCACACCAGGTCCAATCATTGAATTACCTGGAAACCCTTCCACACTCAATGCCATCCCAGTGGAAGTCCACCCTAAGTCTAATTTTTACCCGACCCACCACCAGGGCCCAATGATAGAAACATTCTCGTCCCTGGTTAGCAACGAATTTAGGACACTAGACCTACCATCCCACTATATTGACAACCTAACTAATCATGAAAGAAGAGCCATGAAAAATCTCCAAAAGAACCAAGAAATTATAATTCGCCCAGCCGACAAAGGGGGGGGGGGGGCATAGTTATCCGGGACAGATACAAGTATTTTGATGAGACCATGAGGATTCTTAGCGACACTACTTTCTACAGAAAACTCACTACCAACCCATTATCCACTTATACACAAGAATATAAAGACCTCATTGAGTTAGCTGCCAAGTCAGGACTGATAAATAAAAAAGAGAAGCGTTTCTTAACTGTCCCCTTCCCAAACATGCCCTTCATCTACCACCTGCCAAAAATCCACAAATCATTAATCGATCCGCCCGGACGCCCCATCATTTCGGGAACAGACTCCCTCACAAGCAATCTTTCACATTTCATTGACCTTCACCTCCAACCCCTTGTCCTAACCTTACCATCCCACCTCAAGGATTCCACACAATTAATTAGAGATTTAAATGACCTAAATTTTGACCCTTCAACATCCCCAATCAGTTTTTTAACAGCAGACGTAACTGCACTGTACAGTAACATCCCCCATAACAAAGGCATAGAAGTAGCCCATTCATTCCTCTCATCCACTAATACAATCCCCGAACCCCAGGTAGATTTCCTAATCAACTGTATCGAATTCATCCTTAAACATAACATCTTCAGCTTCAACAGCAGCTTTTACCACCAGATTAAAGGATGTGCTATGGGCACCCGCTTTGCACCCTCCTATGCCAACATTTACATGGGATCCTTCAAAAAAACACACATCCATGGTGAACACCCCTATAAAAACAACGTAATGCTATATAAACGGTACATCGACGACCTGTTTATACTATGGAAAGGCACTGAGGAGGAGGCCACTCGCTTCATTGAAACTTTAAACAACAACAACTACGACCTATCATTTACACACACATTTTCCCCTACCTCCATAGATTTTCTTGATCTCACCATCAATTACGACAACGACAGCAACAAATTTACGACAAATACACATTTTAAATTAGTAGATGTTAACAGTTATATAGATTTTAGAAGCGCCCACTATCGCCCTTGGCTCAAAAACATCCCTTTTGGGCAATTCAGGAGGATAAGGAAGAACTGCAGCACCAATAAAGACTTCAACAAAGAATGCATAATCTTAGAAAAAAGATTCAAAGATAAATATTTTCCCATAAACCTTATAAAAGGCGCAAGATCCAAAGCTTCGAAACGTACACAAAAATCTTGTTTAAACCCCTCCATAGAGAAACCCAAATCTGGCCCTAATAACTCCAATACCAACTTCATCACCACCTACAATAGAGGTAATAAAACGATTAGGAACATTCTCTCCAAACATTGGCACATCCTAAAAAATGATCCGCATATTAAGGACACACTACCAGACAAACCAAACATCACATTCAGACGTTCCCTAACCCTCAAAAATATTCTGGCTCCCAGCAGAATAAAGAAACACCCAACAACACACACCAATTTCCTTTCCAATCTCAAAGGTTCCTATAAATGTGGACATTCACGCTGCCTCTGCTGCAACACCATAAGCCACAAAAAATACAATTACACTTCCACCGTCATCAATGAAACATTCACTATCCAAACACTCCTTAACTGTGGCAGCTCTTATGTCATTTACCTCTTAGAGTGCCCGTGTCAATTACAGTACATCGGTAGAACCACCCAATGCTTAAAGGAACAGTGTCATCACAAATTATTTTTTTATATGTTAAAGATGTTAGTGCTTTACTAAAAACGTTTATATTCATTTGTGTGTTTGTGTTTTACTTTTTCTTATTTTTACACTTTTTCTTCCCTATGGGGGCTGCCATTTTATGTTCCATTTCTGTCTGTGTCGATTAACGACACATACAGACATGGAATACGGCAGCCACCGTCCCATAGGGACTGTGAACGGCTCCCGTCCCATTGACTTCCGTGTACGGCGTCTGTGTGGGAACTGCGCATGCGCCGCTCCCACACAGTCCAATTCGAAATTGGCGCCGTCCGGCGCCATTTTCCTGTGGACCGGAAGTCGCGGCCGGACAGTAATATTACTACTTCCGGTCGCGGCTTCCGGATTTGTGCACTTGGACCAGCGGCAGCAAACGGAGCGGACGGGCCGGAGGGAGCCGCGGCGGCAGGAGCAGGTAAGAGATTTCAATGTATGTTCGTGTTTGTGTGTGTTTACTACTGTATGTAAACCTACTACGCTGTGTGTTAGCTCAAAAAATGGCGACACACAGTGTAGGAGGTTACACCGTTCAAACCCCTCGTTTATCCCGGCACTAGCCAGGATAAAGGAGGGGGGGATGCTGAGAGCTCACTAGAGCGAGGGCTTTTAACCCAATGTTGCAATGCTGCAATTTTGGGAACTAGCTCCATCTAGTGACCAAAAATGGGTAGTATTATAAATTAGAAATAATTTATAATATTTCCTAACTCGCGAAAAAAATAAAAAAAATTTGAACAATGTTTAATCACCCACACACTAAATGTTTAATTTTTTTTAAAAAAACATGTTTTTCTGGCAACACATTCCCTTTAAGAACCCGAGTTAATAATCACTGTTTCAATATTAACACTGGGTATCTCAAACACAGTGTACCCCGTCACTTCTCTCAGGCACATGAGTGCCAATCAAATAAAATTACAATCACACCCATTGAATACATTCACCCCGACGTCCCGAATAGATTCAACAAATTAAAACAAAGAGAAAATTTCTGGATTTTTAAAATGAATACACTATACCCATTGGGTTTAAATGACATCACAGAGTCATCCCTAGACTAACTATTGAACCATTCCTAAACATTGAATAACCTCTGGATCCCACCAGCCCATACTTGCACATATACCTAATATTAAATATCTATAAATCTATACAGTACAATGAAACAGCCCACATATGAAACTATGGGACTCCTTTGATACTAATGCTCCGGCATTTCCCACTAACACTATATCAACTAGTTAATCCACCTTCCCCACCCCTTAACAATAACCAGACAACCCCTCGTTCTGCATCTGCGGTTTCATATACACACCCTAATGCACCAACGATCCTTGACAGAGACGCTCCCTCTCTAAGTAACTCTAAAAGTTAATCCAAAGGTATGAACCCATCCGTCCAGACATTAGAACCAACCTTTTCATTCCAATGAATCCAGGTATTGCCCCAACAAAATGCATTGATGCCATCCTCACCTCTATAATTATTCTAATTGTACCAAGCGACCCCTCAAATCAATCAATAATAATAATAATAAACATAAAATAAAAACTAATCACCACATGGAACACTGCGTCATGCCAATGAAAACATTAAGTCTAGTTTCCATCACTCACATTTAACCCCTTAGTGACCACTAATACGCCTTTTTACGTCGGTCACTAATGGGCTTTAGGCTAGGCTGACGCCTTTTCACGTCAGCCTAGTCTAAGTCCTGCACGGGTCTCCCGTGCAGGCAGGAGCCGGGGCTCTGCTGTCTGATGACAGCTGAGCTCCTGCTCCAACGCCCGCGATCGAAGTTTACTTCGATCGCGGCCGTTTAACCCGTTAAATGCCGCCGTCAATAGCGACCGCGGCATTTAACTTTGTTTACAGAGGGAGTACGCTCCCTCTGTCACCCATCGGCGGCCCGCGAATGAAATCGCGGGTCTCCGATGGGGTGTCATGGCAGCCGGGGGCCTGATAAAAGCCCCCAGGTCTGCCCTGGACATATGCCTGTTAGGACGCGCCGGAGGCACGTCCTAACAGATTGCCTGTCAGATTTACACTGACAGGCAATAATGCTCTGGTATACGAAGTATACCAGAGCATTATAGCAGCGATCGGAATATCGCACAGTAAAGTCCCCTAGTGGGACTAATAAAATAAGTCATCAAAGTGAAATAAAGATTATTAATAAAAAGTACAGTAAAAAAATAAATAAAATCATTTTTTTCCATAAAAAGTGGTTTTATTTAGTAAAAGTGTAAAAAAAAAAAAAAAGTACACATATGTGGTATCGCCGCGACCGTAATGACTCCATTAATAATGTAAATATGTAATTTAAACCGCAAAGTGAACAGCGTAAAAAAAAAAACGCAAAAAACCATGGCGAAATTGCATTTTTTTTCCATTGCCCCCCAAAAAAGTCATAATAAAAATGAATCAATAAGTCCCATGCACCCCAAAACAGTACCATTCAAAACTACGTCTTGTCCTGCAGAAAACAAGCCCAAAAAATCACTACATTGATGGAAAAATAAAAAAATTACGGCTCTTGGAAAGCGACGATGCAAAAGCAAATAATTTTAGTTCAAAAGTGTTTTTATTGTGCAAAAGTCGTAAAACATAAAAAAACCTCTACATATGTGGTATCGCCGTAATCGTACCGACCCATAGAATAAAGGTAACAAGTTATTTACGTCGCACAGTGAACGGCGTCAATTTAAAAACGCATAGAACAATGGCGGAATTTCAGTTTTTTTTTATAATCCCCCCCAAAAGGGTTAATAAAAGTTAATATAAAAATTATATCTACCCAAAAATGGTGCTATTAAAAAGCACAACTAATCCCGCAAAAAACAAGTCCTCAAACAGCTATGTAGACGAAAAAATAAAAACGTTATAGCTCTTTGAATGCGACTATAGAAAAACGAATAAAATAGCTTGGTCATTAGGGCCTAAAATGGGCTGGTCACTAAGGGGTTAAGCTATATTTACCTACTCCTTTTCGACAATCCGTTCTCTGTTCATCTGTCACTGTTCCTGCTGCATAGCTCGGCGACCTTTGGCGTTTTGCGGGTCACCGTGCATTCCATCCTGTTCTGGACCGCGTCGGCCACCGTAGTATAGTTGGTCTCCTTGACAACAAGTAACAAATCCAACTTTCACACGTAACCACTCATGTTTCAGACACACAAACCTCTTACGCTCTAAATAAACAAATAAACTATCGGTTACTACTTGTTCACCGCCCGTTCCCTCCCGTTGTCATCAGTTAACCATTCAACCACAAAACACTGGCCTCTGGATTTTATCCTGTCTACACCACGCAGCAGCGCCATTATAGATCCAAACTCTCTCCACTTGCACTCAACGTGGATCTCGAGATGCATACGGATGCATCTGGAGCGCACGGTTTTGGGGCATATTTTCAAGGAGAGTGGTGTGCAGGGAAGTGGCCGGCCTCTTGGAGGGAGGAGGGGCTGGTGGCTAATTTGGCATTGTTGGAATTGTTTCCTATTGTTTTGGCAGCTGAAATATGGGGCGAGTAGCTGAGAAATAAGAGGGTGCGTTTTTGCTGCGATAATTTAGGTGTGGTCCAGGCCATTAACAAACAGACGACCAGTTCCCCCCCCCCCCTCTCCCCGGTGGTACAATTGCTGCGTCAATTGGTGCTGCGTTGTCTCAGTTTGAATGTGTGTTTTGTTGCTGTGCATGTTCCGGGTATTGTTAATGATATCGCTGATTCTCTTTCTCGGTTTCAGTGGGACAGGTTTCGCAGGTTGGCACCGGGAGCGGAGCAACATGGGAAGTCCTGCCCTCCCTGGCTGTGGGACATGGTCTAGGGGTATCAGCAGCGCTGATTAGACGGTCCGTGAGTTCTAGTACCTGGGCGGCTTATTCCAGGGTGTGGTCTAGTTGGGAAGGCTTGACGCGACAAGTGGGTGTGCCGGTGGCGGATGACTCCTTGGAAACTTTGTTGTTATATTTTATTGGTTTATCGTTTAGCGAGGGGGCATCTTTTTCAGTGGCGTCGCAGAGAGTGGCTGCAGTACTTTTTGGTGTAAGTTGCACGGAGTACACAATGTTTCCAAGTCCTTTTTGGCACGACAGGCGCTTAAAGGGAACCTGTCACCAGCATTTTAGCTATAAAGCCAGCAATACCTGGTGAAAGTGGGTGAAAAATCATTGTCATCTAAGCTATAAATATGTTCTAAGTAAGCTCTGTAACTTTAGTATTCAGTTTTTCAGTGTTCCCACGCCGTATGCAAATGAGCAGAAAAGAGTCAAATCTTCATCTGAAAAGAGTCAGATTTTCATTCCTCCAACATCTCAGAGTGGACTCCACCTCCTTCTTTTTGATTGATAGCTACTTAGCCAGTCAGGGCCGGACAGGTGGTGGCAGTGGGCGTGGTTAAGAAGCTGCATCCCAGAGGGAAAAATAATTACCATAAAAGGCGGGAAAAGTTTAAACGACTATATTTACTGACAGAGGAGGACTTCAGGAAAGAAGAGAACAGGAATGAACTCTGGACAGCTGCGGCCATTGAGGGGTCAGGTGAGTTTAACAGGTAAGATGTTGATGACAGGATCCCTTTAAGGGCTACCGGAAAGGCGGGGCGCCCCGTATCATTCGAGTTACTGGGAAAGTTGGGTGTCAGTCTCGGGGGTGTGTGTACTTCACAGTATGAGGTGGTTTTGTTCCAGGCAGCGTTTTCATTAGCGTTCTTTGGGGCGTTTCGGATTTCTGAGTTGGTTACACGGAGTGGCCTGGTGGTTGGGGGTTTGCTATTGGATGACGTGGCAGTACTGGGTGACATGGTTTCTTGTTTCTTGTTTGATTAGGCGGTCAAAAACGGACCAGATAGGAAAAGGGGTGAAAGTGGTGCTTTCACGTTTGGAGGGCTTCCCATGGTGCCCGGTAGGGTGTGTGGAGCGCTTCTTGAATATTCGGAAGACGGGCAGTGGCTCTTTCTTAATACACGGGAACGGCAAGTCATTGTCTCAGTTTCAGTTTATTGCGGATTACCGAAAGTGTTTGGTGGCCCTGGGTTTGGATGCTAGGGAGTTCTGTTTGCATTCCTTTCGGATTGGGGCAGCTACGGAGGCATCCCGGTGGGGTCTTGGGGAGTCTGTGATTAAGAAGATTGGGCGATGGGAATCTGCTAGGTTCAAGGGGTATGTCTGTCCTCAGTTGTTATAGTAGTGGTATTCTTGCTTAAAAAAAAAAAATATATATATATATATATATATATATATATATATACACGTGGTGTGGTGGAGTCATTTGTATGCTATGTTGTTATTTCTATTTTCAGGAGCGGCGGCGTGTCTGGCGTGGATTGTGGGTTATTCATACGTGTACTGGGGCGCACTGCGAGCTGATGTTCGACCCGACGGTCGTCAATTGGGTTTTCACAGGGCAGATATGCAGGTTTGCTGGTTAGGGTTGCGGGGCATGCTGTGGAACAGGGTGTTGTCGGAGGTCCAGTTCTATGCAGGCATGGAAAGGCCGCCGGATATCTTATTGCTACACGTCGGGGGTAACGTTTGGGGATTCGCCCCGCAAGAGAGATCATGCGGGACATCAAATTAGACCTGTTATGGCTCTGGTCATCATTTCCTAAATTGATTGTGATCTGGTCAGATATCGTGGCCAGACAGGCGTGGCCGAATGCGAGGAGTGTGGAGGGGTTGAACAGGGCCAGGGCAAAAATAAACAAGGATATGTCACGCTTTGTCCGAAGTAATGGGGGGATTGCAGTGCGACACAAAGAATTGGAGATACTGTCCCCGGGATTTCGCCGCAGCGATGGGGTTCATCTTAGCCCAGTTGGAATAGAAATGTGGTGCTTGGGCCTGCAGGACGGATTGGAATTAGCCCTTAAAGGAACAGTGTCATCACAATTTTTTTTTTAATATGTTAAAGATGTTAGTGCTTTATTAAAAACGTTTATATTTATTTGTGTGTTTGTGTTTTACTTTTTCTTATTTTTACACTTTTTCTTCCCTATGGGGGCTGCCATTTTTTTTTCCATTTCTGTATGTGTCGATTAACGACACATACAGACATGTAATACGGCAGCCACAGTCCCATAGGGACTGCGAACGGGGCCCGTTCCATCCGCTAACATGTACGCCGTCTGTGTGGGAACTGCGCATGCGCCGCTCCCACACAGTCCAATTTGAAATGCGCGCCGTCCGGCGCCATTTTCCTGTGGACCGGAAGTCGCGGCCGGATAGTAAGATTACTACTTCCGGTTGCGGCTTCCGGACTTGTGCACTTGGACCAGCGGCAGCAGACGGAGCGGACGGGCCGGAGGGAGCCGCGGCGGCAGGAGCAGATAAGAGATTTCTATGTATGTTCGTGTTTGTGTACGTTTACTACTGTATGTAAACCTACTACACTGTGTGTTAGCTCAAAAAATGGCGACACACAGTGTAGGAGGTTAGACCGTTCAAACCCCTCGTTTATCACGGCACTAGCCAGGATAAAGGAGGGGGGGATGCTGAGAGCTCACTAGAGCGAGGGCTTTTTACCCAATTTTGCAATGCTGCAATTTTGGGAATAGCTCCATCTAGTGACCAGCAATGGGAAATATTATAAATTAGAATTAATTTATAATATTTCCTGACTCGTGAAAAAAATAAAAAAAATTTGAACAATGTTTAATCACCTACACACTAAATGTTTAATAAAAAAAAAAAAAACATGTTTTTCTGGCAACACATTCCCTTTAAGGTTTGGCGGGACAGCCTCCAGTAAGGTTTCACTGTGGTCCGTCTGTTGCGTGGAGAAGGGGTCCTTGGAGGCAGGAATTTTATGGTAAGGTGCATGAAAATGGGCCGTGCATCTGAAGGTGTAATACAACGAATGGAGTCCTGGGGGGAAAGAGTCCCCCAGGAATAGTTGGAGAGTTGTATTTTGGTGCCCTTAGGCCAGGTGTGGACGGCTAAGGGTAAGGAGTTTTACCTTACTTGGAGAGTAGGGGTTAAAAAAATGGAGACTGCCTCTAAGGATCGTTTTTTTCCCCAAAATGGAGAAGATAGAACAGGGGAATATCTTATAAGATGTTTTATTGATTATTTGTCATTTTACATTGTATTTTATGTATAGTTATTTATGAAAGTTTTTATAGAAAAATTATTTATGAAAGTTGTTTATGGAAAAGTTATTTATAAAATGTTGTTAATAAATATGGCTGCTATGGCCTTACACCAACAATGGTAGTGGAGTGTTTATTGGAGAAAAGGTGGGGCCATGGTTGAGACGGGTGTCAATCTTCTGTCCTTAAAGTCACTGCACAACTCATTATACCTAAAGGAACAGTAGCATAGGAGAGGAGCAGCTCCATTCCTTATATCGGTCCGTAATAAATTTGATTCCACACCCCTTTAGAGTTTTCTTCAAATCTGTGGTGCATTTCATAGAACAGGATTATTTATAAATTCATATTAATAAATTCATACTAATAAATATAGCGCACGTTCAACCACTTTTTCTAGTGCATTTTGTTAGCCAAATGTTCTTCGTTATATTTTACAGGGATGTGATTATGTGTTTTTGTTTTGTGAGTGACTAGCAGTGATAGATGTTGGTATGTTTCCTTGCACAAGAACAAAACAAACAGAAACTAATTCATTGTCCAGTTATGTAAATGTAACAGATGTAAGCAGCAAGAATGCGTTTACACATGAAAAATTACCAACACCCTGTACTCAGTGCAGGCAGCAACAAGAAAGCTGAACCATGGATTGTCAGTTTCCATAAATAGCTGTAGTTTTATCAGGTATACAAAAAATTAGCATACCAGCATTTACCAACGTGTCTGTGCTACAAATCCTAAGGCTGCTACATTCACACTAGCGTGACAGATTTACGCGCGTATAATCTGTCTGTGTGCATTACGTTATGCATCAGTGTGCTTGAAATCAATGGGGCCATGTGCTGTGCGTTGTTTCACCGTACACAGCACATGGACGAGATTCACGTTCGTGTAAATGAGCCCTTAGTTTCATAACAGCATGCAATAATTGTTTGCGCACTCAGCAATGTCACACGTGTAAAGGAATAAAGGAATAGATGGCCGCATAATAAAGATAGTTTTGTTGTGTGTTTCATGATGCAGGAAATGAAGACAAACAAAGCAGATGACAAGATGCAGTGACAAGCGCCTTTAGAGTATGAGAACTTTTGGATTTTCTGACACTGGCTCAAAGACTTGAAGATATTTTTTCAGGCAACTGATTTTCAGTCATAGTTAGATCATATATTTGTGGTTCTGACTGATCTTATTTCTTACAAGTTACCAAGATAAAAAAAAACAAAAACATATTCAAACAATCCCATGGAAACACATATGGATATTCTGCATTGAACCCAGACTTCAATGCTCTACATCTGGCACTAAAGACAAGTTTCTGGCATGGGGCCCACTACCCTGGGGGGGGCTCACTCAGCCACCAGATGCTATCGTTGCCGTCATCACGGCATCACTGTCCATAAATGGACAGTGATGTCAGAGGGAGAGAAGGAGTCCCAGGCAGAGCGCTACAAGCGGCTCTGCTTTAGCACTCCGTCTCTGGGGAAGCCCATGACATCACTGTCCATATATGGACAGTGTTGTCAGGAGCAGAGCAGTGTCCCAGGCAGATTGCTAGTAGCGCTCTGCCCGGGGCTTTGGCTCTGGGGTTGCCCCTGGCATCACTAGCCATATATGGTCAGTGAAGTCAGGGGCTTCCCCAGATCTAGAGTGCCGACTTTACTAGCGCTCTGCCCGGGACTTCCGCTCTGCTCTGGACATCACTATCTATGTTAGTATCCATGATCTGATTGATCCTGTCAACTTGGCCATTGGACTGGGGGAGGTAGGCTGAGGAAAAGTCCAACTTTATTTTATTGGCAATAAAGTTTTTATTGAATTTTTAGAAAAGAACAGAACCAAACGGGGAGGATACTCAACATGAGGATCTCCCCGTCACACATAGACATACAATATCACATACGAACAAAACATCACAGGGATTCATAAGTAATCAAATACAACAAACAAAGAAAAAAAAAACAAAGCAAATTCGCTCCAAGGTTTCCAAGCTCTTTCGAATTTGGCTATTGAGTGGGTCTTAGTGGCCCACGACTTCTCCGTATGTTGGAAAACTGAATTTGGTTAACCAACTCCGCTTTAGTCAGAGGATCTGCAAATTTCCATTGGGTGCTATTATGAGTCTCGCAGCCATAATAATATGTGACAAAACTATACGCCCAAAGGAGGGAAGGAGGTCCACACCCAGAAAGCATAAGGCCAATCCAGGAGAAGCCGTTATATTAGATACAACCGCTACACCAATGCCTCTAATCTGTGCCAGTCACTGCACTGGTTGCCCATCCCCTTCAGAATAAAATTCAAACTAATTACTCTCACCCACAAAGCTCTCCACAGTGCTGCACCTCCTTACATCTCCTCCCTCATCACTGTCTACCACCTTACTCGGGCTCTACGTTCTGCCAATGACCTTAGATTAAAATCCTCCATAATCCGAACCTCCCACTCCCGTCTCCAAGATTTTTCTCGTGCTGCACCAGTCCTCTGGAATGCGCTACCCCAGACAATCAGATTAATTCCCAATATCCACAGATTTAAACGTGCCTTGAAAACACATCTATTTGGACAGGCCTTTAACATTCCCTAATCTGACTCCTTTCCATGGCCCTCCTTCTAGATTAGTCATCAGAATTAGATTCCCTCACACTCTCTTCATGTCCGTCATACACGGATACTGGCTGGTGACCGGCTCATGCAGCTTTATGTGTACCACCCATGTGTATAAAAATGGCTGGACTATTGTACAGAACAAACACTGTAAGGGTATGTTCACACGAGGACATTACGTCCGTAATTGACGGACGTATTTCGGCCGCAAGTACCGGACCGAACACAGTGCAGGGAGCCGGGCTCCTAGCATCATACTTATGTACGACGCTAGGAGTCCCTGCCTCGCTGCCGGACAACTGTCCCATACTGTAATCCCTGCACTGTGTTCGGTCCGGTACTTGCGGCCGAAATACGTCCGTCAATTACGGACGTAATGACCTCGTGTGAACATACCCTTACACTTTATGTCTCCATTATTTCCTCATAGATTGTAAGCTCTTGCGAGCAGGGTCCTCACTCCTCAGGTTTGAATTGTAAATCAACTTTGTCACTATGTAATGTCTGATATTGTTTGTTTCATGTTCCCTCTAAATTGTAAAGTGCTGCGTAATATGTTGGCGCTATATAAATAAAGATTATTATTATTATTGGATTTCAAAATTTTTGAGATGTGCCGGAAAGCAATCGACCAGAGGGAGAAAACAACTGGACATTCCCACCACATATGCATGTATGTACCCTTTGCTCCACATCCCCTCCAACATGACTCCGATGCAGAACCCGACATTTTAGCCACACGTGCAGGTGTAAGATACCAACGGAAAACTATTTTCCGAGACATTTCCCAATGTATCGAACTCTTGGAAGATCTTCTCACCCATGCCAATGCTTTAAACCAATCTTGAAGAGAGATATCTAACCCCAGATCAATATCCCATGTGGACATATACGAGAGTTTAGAAGTAGGGGGTATGAGTGGTAAATAGGCCGTAAAATAAAGAAATACCTTTAACCTTAGGGAGCTTAAGAGCATAAAAAAGTACAGGCTGGCATGGGAGAAGCGGGCTGAAAATATCCACCAAGGAAAGCGCATGTCTGATACAGAGATACTTATAAAAATCTGTTCCAGGAATACCACAAGAGGATAAATCCTCAAACGATTTACACATACATGAGCTTTTCTCTTTGGACATTATAACACTTTGTTTTTTAGTCCTGTTCTCAATTGTATTTTTTATATATGGTCTAGAATAGTCGCCATATAATACTTGTAAAGGTCAGGAACTCCGATCCCCCGCCCCCCCCCCCCCCCCCCGACTGCCATGGTCTGATCAAAGTGGACATCCTAACTTTGGGGGGCTTTTTCTTCCAAATAAATTGGGACAATTCCCTTTGTCATCTTGGAATAAAGGAGGACGGTAAGGGTATAGAGACCGTCCCAAACGTATATAACACGATTGGAAGGACCATCATTTTAATTAGCGCTATTCTACTGACCCAGGAAATAAATGAATTGGACAGTTTCCCCAACAGATTCGACACTCTAGAGACTAACGGAGAGTAGTTGTGACCAAACAACCAGGAATTTGGATATGCAAGTTTAATACCCAAATACTGTATGTTATCAATGTTCCACTTATACGGATACTGGACAGCTAGCCTTGACTGTAAGGGGGTAGATATTTCCATATTCAGAACTTGAGATTTACTTGGATTAACCTTATAGTAAGACACTCGACCAAACCCCTCCAAAGTGGCCTGCACCTGCTGCCAGAGAGGACCCAGGATGTGATAATGCTAGAAGAACATCGTCAGCGTATAAACCGATTTTGTGCGTAGCCCCTCCCACCTTTATACCTTGGATCTCGTTATTCTCTCTAATTGCAGCAGCAAGAGGTTCCATCACTAAGGCGGGATTCACACGACCGGGTCGGGTCCGAGCCCGAGTGCCGGCCGGTAAAATCGGCCATTCTGCCCGGCCGGTTTGCATAAAGTTATGCATCCGTGCCGGGCCGGGCAGATCCGGATAGTGACATCAGCGGCAGCTCCTGAACGGGAATCCCCATGTGTTCGGGGATTCCGCTTCAGGAGTTTCCCCTGATGTCACTGCCCAGATATGGACAGAGACATCAAGCGCTCTGTCCAGGAGCGGAATCCCCGAACACACGGGGATTCCGCTCCTTTAACTTAAGTGCGGCTAGCACATAGCAGAGCGGGGAGATACCTCCCCGCTCTGCTATAGTGGCGTCGCTGCAGTAGTAGCAGCCGCAGCAGCTGCTGCTACTAGCGGCGCCATCGAAGGTGTCGCCGAGCCAGGGTGCTTTTAACAAGCAGGGGAAGGGAGCCAGCGCAGCGCTCCCTCCACCTGCTGTACACCCCGGCCCTGCAACACAGTGTACAGCGATGCCATTCGTCAGAATGGCATCAACTCCTCCTCCTCACATGCAGTCTGCGCTGTGAGGAGGAGGAGATAGAGCGCAAGCGCCGGGAAAAACGGCCATCACTCGGAACACATTCCGGTGATGGCCGTGTAATACCCGGCCCCATAGACTTCTATGGGAGCCGGGCGGCCGGGTGCCCGGGCAAAGATAGAGCATGTCCTATTTTTTGACGGCCGGATTTCCCGGCCGTCAAAAAATCGGTCGTGTGAATAGCCCCATTAGGGGTCTATCATTCCTAATGCAGCCGGGTGCCGGCCGATTTATGAACGGCCGGCACCCGGCCGGGAAACCCTGCCGTGTGAATGAGGCCTAAGGCAAAGCTAAGCAGAGAGAGTGAACACCCCTGACAAGTACCATTCGTAATCTGGGAGGGCTCAGAGAGGAAGCCAGAAACGTGCACTTTAGCCGAAGGTTTGGAGTATAACGCTAGAATGGCCGATTTAATATAACCCGAAATACCAAATTTCTCCAAGGTGTTAGAAACATACACCCAGCTCACTCGATCAAATGCTTTTTCTGCATCCACAGCTAATAAGGAAGGGGTTTTGTTATGCTCAACCCATTTAATTAAATCAATGAAACATCTGGTACCATCGGATGCCTGTCTCCCAGCAACAAAGCCCACTTGATCAGGAGAGAAAAGGTCTGGAATGATGTGGAGCAACCTTTCAGATAACACCTTAGCAAAAAATTTTACATCTGAATTGAACAAACAGATATGTCTAAAATTGGCCGGGGTAGCAGAATCCTTCCCAGGTTTAGGGATAGTGACAATGGTTGCAGATAGCATCTCCTCTGGGAAAGACCCATCCACCACCGCTTTGTTAAATAAAGCTACTAAATGAGGCAATAATAGATCAATAAACTTTTCATAATACACATTTATGAAACCATCAGGTCCAGGTGCTTTGAATGGTTTAAGTGAAGAAACTGCCTTAGAAACCTCTACAGTAGCGAAGGGATCAGATAGTGATCTCAGGGACTCTGAATCAATTGAGTGCAACTGTACGCAGTCTAAAAACGAGTCTAAAAACTTCCTGTTGTGAAGGATGATATGTAGAGGGGTCTGAAGACAGATTATATAACCCCTCATAATATGAGCGAAATTGTTCCGCTATTAACCGCGGGTCCACCACTTTCTCCTATTAAATGAACAATTTTGGACCTCCCAGCAAAATGCTAAACCTTCTGAGCTAAGCGAACCCCAGCTCTATTATTATGTACATAAGAGCTCAGTTGGAACGTACATAGACTGTAGAAGTTTGTAAATCCGTCCTCAAGTTACGTAAAGTGTGCATGTGAGATATCGTGGGGGAAGCCTTATTAAGACTCTCTATGTGAGAAATTTTAGTTACCGTCTCTGTCACATCTTTCTTCCTCATACGCTTAGCCTTAGCGGAAGCCTGAATGAAAATACCCCTCATATAAGCCTTGTGCGCATTCCACAGAGAGTAAGGACCCCTTGAGAAAGCTACGGGCGAAACGCGCGTCGGGGCGCTATCCTATACCGCTGGGTCACACTCTACCTCCCATACATGGGTAAGTGCATACATTGGATCTAAATTTGGCTTTTTTGCCTATTCTTCAGGCACTAATTACTTACTCTTTAGTCACCACAGGCCTTTTTAGAGTTAGGCATATTGTCTTTTTTCATAAAATTTATACTTTGCAATCCTCCCTATGTTGATGCACCCCATGTTGGAGTTACATTGAGTTACAGTAACTGTGTATACCATCAGTGTATTCAAATATATATATAGACTCAATGTATACATCTGTGATCCGTACAAGGATTATTTTTAGATTCTCTGTCTATGTCATTTAATGTATTTTATTCTTGTTCTTCAATAAAGATATTTAGTTGTTTCATACATTGATATATATGGACTCTGTTTCTCTGGTTTATCAGAGAGTAAGGATTAGTAACAGATGGAGCATTGATTTCAAAGTAGATAGTGAGGGGATCCTTAATTCTTGCCTGGTAATCAGGATGAGACAGGATATAGTCATTAAAGAGGCTCTGCCACCACATTATAAGTGGCCTATCTTGTACATAATATGATCGGCTCTGTAATGTAGATTACAGCAGTGTTTTTTATTTAGAAAAACAATCATTTTTGATGGAGTTATGACCTATTTTAGCTTTATCCTAATGACTTTTCTAATAGACAATTGGGCGTGTTTTACTTTTTGACCAAGTGGGCGTTGTGGAGGGAAGTGTATGACGCTGACCAATCAGCGTCATACACTTCTCCCCATTCATTTACACAGCACATAGTAATCGTACTAGATCACTATGTCCAGCCACATACACATACATTAAGGGGAATGTGTCGCTAGAATGTTTTTTTTTATTTTTTTTTCAGTTAAACAATTAGTATTTAAGTGATTACACATTGTTTTCATTGTCAGGAAATATAAATTAGATTCTAATTTATAAAATTTCCATGTGCTGGCCACTAGAGGGAGCAGTTCCCAAAATTGCAGCATGGTCACTGTGGTAAAGCAACCTCATTGATTTATGCTGCAAATTTGGGGTGTATACACTCTCCTCTAGTGTCCACACACAATCCCCCCTCCCTTCTTCTGGCTAGTGCCAGAAGAAGGAAGGGTTTGAATGTCTTCAAACCTCCTACACTGTGTGCCGCCATTTTCTGAGCGACTGCACAGTGCTAGGAGGATTAGATACAGGTATCAGCAGACAATATCACACGAACATACACGAACATAATACACACATCACATACACAAACATAAATTACCTGCTCCTGCCGCCGCCTCTGCTTGTCTACGCTCCTCTTCCTTGCGCCTTCGCTTAGCTGAACATATGGCCTGAAGCCACGGCCGGAAGTCGTCATCTTACTGTTCGGCAGCGGCTTCCGGTCCACATGAAAATGGCGCCGGATTTCGCTCTACGAACAAGATTCATTTTGGTCTGTGTGGGAGCAGCGCATGCGCCGTTCCCACAAAGAAGGCGCACGCAACCCCATTCGCATTCTCTATGGGGTTGTATGTGCCATATAGCATCTCTGTATGTGTCGTTAATAGACACATACAGAGATGAAAAAAAAGGCAGCCCCCATAGAGAAGTAAAAGTAAGACTACATTAAAAAGTAAAAAATGAGAACACAATTAAATAAAATGTTTGTTATCTTAAAAGCAATAAAAAAAAAAAAAAAAATCATGACACCTTCCCTCTAACGTTAATCAAGTGTCCTGACAGTGAATATACATTACCTCCAGCCAGGACGTGATGTCTATTCAGAATCTTGACACCTTGGTTACGTTTGTGTGAGATTTACAGCAAGGCAAGATTACGCTTGCCTTGCTGTAAATCTCACACAAACGTTACAGAAGTGTCAGGATTCTGCATAGACATCCCGTCCTGTCTGGAGGTAATGTATATTCACTGTCCGGACACTTGAGTAACGTTATAGTGTGTGTATGTGGCTGCACATAGTGTTCTAGTAAGAACGCTATCTGCTGTGTAAATGAATGGGGAGAAGTGTATGACGCTGATTGGTCACTGATTGTTCAGTGTCATACACTTCTCTCCACAACGACCACTTGGTCAAAAAGTAAAACACGCCCAGTTGTCCATTAAGAAACTCATTAACATAAAGCTAAAATAAGTCATAACTGCGTCAAAAATGATCGTTTTTATAAATAAAAAACACTGCTGGAATCCACATTACAGCGCTGATCATATTATGTATAAGATAGGCCACTTATAATGTGGTGACAGAGCCTCTTTAAGTTCCTCCACTTTTAAAACTAATTTAGAAAGAAACTAGCCTGGCCTCTAATTTGGAAAGTACACATTTTCAATATTATATTTCAATTGTTAATATCGCAGATTAATATAAGAAAACAACCTATGGGATCTGATACCACTGTATCAAGAGCAAAGGCTACAGAGTTTTTAACCGCTATAAACTGCCATAACCATCAGCACCCCCCCCCCCATCACATTTTGGGGGGCCCTCTTTCTAATGTCTTAGATGCTGCGATCGTGATTGATCGCAGCATGTCAGGGGTTAAATGGGCAGGAACAGCGCAATCGATTTTCCTGGCCGTTACTCCCTGGTGTCAGCTGTAATACACAGCTGACACCCGCTGCGTATGGAGTGGGCTCAGTGAATGAGCCCACTCCAAACATCACACCGACATGCTATTAAGTCATGATGCGGGTAGGGGTTAAATAACTTTGAACAAACTTTGCATAAATCAATAGTATAAGAGACTATTACATAGTTTTGATTATATCTTATTCGAGAATAATGCCTCTTTCTCCACTAGCCAGGCTCCTTTTCTTCCCCCTTCCCGCGTAAGGCTCTGTCCATACAGAATTTGCTCAGGCTGAAAAATACAAGACTAATTTCAGAAGAAAACCGCCTCCGAAACCCAGCAATTTTGGCGCGGATTTTCAAAGCGTTTTTGAAGCATATTTTGTGGCTCATTTTCTAAGCGTTTTTTGATGTATGGATGGGAAAAATCAGCTTGTAAACCATTTCAAGGAGTAACATCACTTCCCTTTTTACCAGGTATATTTTTACGAGTCTTTTTTTTTTTTTGTAATTCAGCAGTGTTAAAATATTCCACATATGAACTACACCGTGGATTTCCCATTAGGCTGGGTTCACACGACCTATTTTCAGACGTAAACGAGGCGTATTATGCCTCGTTTTACGTCTGAAAATAGGGATACAATACGTTGGCAAACATCTGCCCATTCATTTGAATGGGTTTGCCGACGTACTGTGCAAACGACCTGTCATTTACGCGTCGTCAAAACAAGTGCAGGACACTTCTTTCAGACGTAATTTGAGCCGTTCTTCATTAAACTCAATGAAGCACAGCTCAAAATTTACGGCTGTCAGAGAAGCCTCGCAAAATGCGAGGAGGAGCAATTACGTCTGAAACGAGGCAGCTGTTTTCTCCTGAAAACGGTGTCTTTTCAGACGTAAATGCCTGCTACTGTGTGCACATACCCTTAGAGTCAATGGGAAACCGTTTGTAGATTTCAAGTGCTTTTCGGAGCATAATTCAAGCATTTTACATTATTAAATACACCTGAAAATAAGCTGTGTGAACATACCCCAACTTCTCACACTCTAAAGTTAAATTTTTTTAGTTTTTTTTCCCCCTGCCTCCTCAAAGTAATGGATTAGCTCAGAGAAGGATCAGGTTACAATGGTCTATAGAACTGTATGCGGTAGGGAAGCAGATAGTGCAGCAGCTTCATAGTAAGTGTTAGGGTATGTGCACACACACTAATTACGTCCGTAATTGACGGACGTATTTCGGCCGCAAGTACCGGACCGAACACAGTGCAGGGAGCCGGGCTCCTAGCATCATAGTTATGTACGATGCTAGGAGTCCCTGCCTCGCTGCAGGACAACTGTCCCGTACTGAAAACATGATTACAGTACGGGACAGTTGTCCTGCAGCGAGGCAGGGACTCCTAGCATCGTACATAAGTATGATGCTAGGAGCCCGGCTCCCTGCACTGTGTTCGGTCCGGTACTTGCGGCCGAAATATGTCCGCCAATTACGGACGTAATTAGTGTGTGTGCACATACCCTTAGATCTCACCCAAGTGCTGGATTCACAACTACACGGCTCATTACTGCTGTATAATGTCCTCTGTTACTTCTCATTCTATATATGTGATCGAGATAAAAGAGCAGGATTTTCCTCTTAACTGGGCGCAGTGTATAGAAGAGATAGTAGGTTTGCTCCACCCACTAGGTCAGGGAAAAGGAAGCATTAGGCCTCATGCACACAACCGTGCTTTTGCAGCTGCAATTTGACCACATTTTTGTGGACTCATTCATTTCTATGGACCCATGCACACAACCGTGGTTCACACGGATCCGGGAGAGGGCTGCAAATCCAACTGCAAACACTCAGTACATGTCATTTTACGGTCCAGATCTGCAGAATTCGCCAATACCGGTGAATCATTGTGGATCAGTCAGTGCTAATGGCACTGATGCACAACAGAGGCTTTTTTTATGCGGTCCGATGGACCGCACCAGACCCATGGTTTTGCAGGCCAGAAAACCAATGCTGTTGTGTGCATAAGGCCTTAGACAGGTTATACAGCCTGCATAGGGGGAAAACTGCTAAAGAAAATGCATTTATAAAACGCAGACTACAAGTCATAAAGGCCTGAAATGTTGTAGCATACCCCCCCCCCCCCCCCCCCTCTGTTCTGGTGTCACCTGAAACAGTCAGTACGCTTTCATACAATCTTGGAAGTTGTATTATCTGCCCAAGTATACATAGCCTTACTTTAACCCCTTGCCCCGGCTTGCATTTTTCCATCGTTATATTCGAAGAGCTATAACTTTTATTTTTGCGTCGACATAGCTGTATAAGGTCTTGTTTTTTGCGGGACAAGTTGTATTTTTTAATAGCACCATTTTGGGGTACATATTTATTGATTAACTTTTATAAACTTTTTTTTTTGGGGGGGGATAGAAAGAAATTCCGCCACTTTTTTGTATCCAAAACCTACGCCGTTTACCGTGTGGTATAAATAACACAATAACTTTATTCAGCGGGTTGTTACGATTGCAACGATACCAAATTTGTATAGATTTTGTATGTTTTACTACTTTTACACAGTAAAACACTTTTTCAAAATTGTTTTTGTGTCTCCATATTTGAAGAGCCATAACTATTTTATTGTTCCGCCGATGCAGCTGTAGGAGGGCTTTTTTTTGCCGTTTTTATTGGTACCATTTGAGTAGGTGCGACTTTTTGATCACTTTTTTTAAGTCAGGATTCACAGAAAACAGCAATTTTTCCATTGTTTTTTTATTTTCTTTTTAACGGCGTTCACCGTGCGGTTTAAATAATGTAATGGCTTTATAGTCTGGGTCGTTACGGATGCGGTGATACCAAATGTGTAACTTTTTTTTGCTTTATTTTGTTTTTTTTTAATAGTAAAGCAGTTTGTAAGGGGAAAAAGTGGGTTTTTCATCATTTGTTTTCCACATTTTTCTTTGTTAAACTTTTTTTTTTTCACTAGTCCCACTAGGGGACTTTACAATGCGATCAGCCGAACGCTTTTATAATACACTGCAATACTTTTGTATTGCAGTGTATTACTGCCTGTCCGTTTAAAACGGCCTCTGGCATGACCTAGCAGGCAGACCTGGGGGCCTTTTAGGCCCCGGCTGCCATCGGAGACACAGACACTCGCCAATCTTATCGCCGGGTGTCAGTGGGATGAGAGGGAGCTCCCTCCCTCTCTCCTAAACCACTCAGATGCAGCGCTCACTATTTAGCGCCGGATCTGAGGGGTTAAACGGGTGAGATCGATCTCACACGTTCGAGCAGGGACGCCCCAGTCCCCCTCGGATAAATGTCCCTGCATTGAAACAAACGTAGGAAAATACACACCGTTTTCTGTAGTAAAAAACATGCCGGAAACTGTGTGGTTTTACCACTGCGGAGTTTCTGCATAAATGTCCTGCAGCATTTCAGTTAAGTGTGGACAAGCCCTAAGACACCTTTGAAAAGTCTAGATACACAACATTCACAGCCTTAGGGTCTTTTTAAACTGGCCAATATTGGTCATAAAAATTGGTGCTGATCAATGAGACAGCTCGTTTGCTCCTTCACAAGGAGCGGTGTACAGGGACGAGCGATCGTTACTACAATGTTATATTGGAATAGATCAGGCTTTTACAGACACGCCGATATCAGTTATGTTCATTTTTTTTTTTACATTGTGTTTACGGGAAAATTTAAAAGATACACACATCGTTTGGTATCATCGTAATCGTATCAACCTGTAGAATAAAGTGAACATGTCGTTTTCACCGCACTATGAACGCCGTAAAGATAAAACCCCAAAAATATGGTGCATTCCATGTTTTAGGCCCATTTCACCCCACAAATGTCTAATATGGGCATATGGGTGTACGTACTACGAGATGCTTTCTCTGTCTATAAGTAGCCGATATATCTTGACTTGTGCTTCTTTATATGCTATCTTTTCTTTTTCCAAGAGATATTTTCATATGTAGAAAAAAAAATTCAATGTCAAGATACCTTTGATCATTGGCATACTGGGTGATATAATTCAGTTTTATGCACAAGTCCGTTTTAGAATCAGTCTGTTTTTCTTTCCGGTATCTTTATTCCTGGACTAGCAGCAGAGACTTCATGTGGAGAATAGATTGGAGTCTCACTAAGCCTTGGTGCAACGTTTCATGTGTCTGCCCCCTTTCTCAAGCAGGGTCGGACCTCCGAAACGTCATCTGTGTATGAGCAGTAGTGGCGATTACAGCTGCGGACCTATTGTTTATACTGCGCATGCGTCGACTAAGATGCAGGAACGCCCGAGTACACTGTGGGGCCAGTCGTGAACTCCAGTACGTTGCTGCCGGGCCCATGTTAATCACATCCAGCAGGGGGGGGGGGGGGGGGGGTGTTTGAACAGTGCAATAACGCGCTAGCATTCTCAGTAGAATGGCCTTATTTGCTGGCAGTGCTGCGAAGATTTGGGTTTGGGGATGGATTCATTAATTGGGTCTCCTTGTTATATAAATCTCCACGAGCGCAGGTGTTGGTGAATGGGGTCCTGTCCCCTTCCTTTGGCCTCCATAGGGGCACGAGGCAGGGGTGCCCACTTTCGCCACTTTTCGCATTGGCCATTGAACCACTTGGCTCTTATCAGGAGGGATCCTGCATATATGGGAATTAGAATAGGGGACAGAGGACCGGATAGGATTATATGCGGATGACATGGCGTTGTTTATGGCGAACCCCAATGCCACCCTTCCTAGGGCCATATCCCTCATTAACGTTTTTGGAAGGTATTCCGGGTTACTAATTAATTGGTCCAAATCGTATTTGATGCCTTTGAGGCAGGATAACTGTGGATGGGGCACCCAGTTCTGCGGACTGTCAGTAAGACCAGAGTTCAAATACTTGGGGATTAACATTGCTAGGGATAGCTCTAGATCGTACGGGTTAAATGTAGCGCCCTTGGTCGCGTACCTAAGGGATAAAATACAGGTGTGGAAAGGTCTGCCTTTGTCAGTGGCAGGACGCGTGAATCTATTAAAGATGATAGTACTGCCAAAGTTTTTGTATGTGTTGGAGCATATGGATGTGTTGGTGCCTAAAAGATTCTTTAAAATAATAAACTCGCTGTTCGCGCCGTTTGTATGGGGGGGGGGGATCTAAACTCAAGCTGTCGATTCTACAGAGATCTAAAGATGAGGCCGGGGCTGCGTTACCGGATGTTTTTCTATATTACTTGGCGGGTCAGCTCAGGTACTTGACTTCTTGGGTCTCCCCCCCCTAACAACTAATGCGGAGTGTCATCTAGCCAGGGTGTTGGGCTTGAAAACCCTGTGGCCGATATTGGAGCCACATGATTTTAGACACCGCTCCGTTACCCTTGCATAAGTTGGCCAGACGAGTCTGGCAACAGGCTAAAGAGCTACTGGGGGTGGTGGCGGAGAGTCCGCTGTGGGATAATCAGAGTTTTTCCCATTTGCACGGGATGGTGGGGAAACGTTACTGGTCCTCGAGGGGTAGCTGCTCTATCACAATTGCTAACGGAAGACGGGTTGGTCATGACGGTGAGTGAGATTCGGGCAGCATTCAATATACCACCGGGGGATGAATTATATTGCATACAACTCCATCATGCTCTATTAGCACAATTTCCACTGAACTCCATGACGTACTCTAGCTGTGACTTGGTGGTGAGGTTGAACACGCCGTCTACACGTGGAGCCGTTTCTCAAATTTATTCTTTGCTACTGGAGGCTAAAATGCGAGTGGAGCCCCTTATGGCTGAGGATAAGTGGCGTGCACTAATTCCACAACTCACAGCGGAGGAATGGAGGGAGGCTCAGGGTTCACATTTGCTGGTTTCACCAGCGGCAAACAATTAGTGCAACTGTTCATTATCCACCAATGTTATTTGACGCCCATAAGATTACATCATATGGGAAGAATGGCGTCCTCACAATGTCATAGGTGTGGAGAGATACGGGCTTATTTTATTCACCTAATATGGGGTTGTCACTGGATTCTTAGCTTTTGGGAGGAGGTGGTTGCATTATTGACAGCGGTATTGGGGAGGACGATACCTTGTAGGCCGGAGGTGTGTCTGCTGGGACTGCTCAATGAGGAACAATGGTCAATGAGAGGACTTTCCTCAGAGAAACACTATTCATGGCAAGGAAGGCGGTGGCCATGAGATGGATGGCGGATAGGGCCCCGACAGTAGCGCAATGGCGTAAATTAGTCAATGACATACTTCCATTTGAGAAAATAGTGTATAAACACCGGGGGAAACCGGCTAAATTTGAGTTGATCTGGAATGGTTGGTGCTCATCGAACCTCACTCACTGTACAGTCCAAGGGCTATCAGCTGCTCTGATTCAAGCTGGGGCGGGAGCGGGTAAAGAGGTCGGGAGGAGGACACTTCCAGGTGCTTCGTTTTATGTCATACAAGGAGGAAGGGTGAGTTAGTGCAGAATATTGAACCGGGGGCATATTCATACTACAGTGATGTACAGGATTAAAAGTTTTGATAGAATGATTTGATCAATCTGTACTATATATGTGGTTTGCGAACCACGGTCTAACATCATGGGTACCTGCGAGTATTCCTTCTGTATGTATTGATTCTTCTGACATATGTAATATTGAGTGTATAATGTTATCCTGATGTATGTGATGGTTTGACTCTGACAGTTACTTTTAATAAAACGAGTTTAAAAAAAACGAGTTTAAAAAAAAAAAAATACGATCCTTGTGATTGGAATGCGCCCTTAATTTCATAAACCCACAGACTATTTAAAAAAAATAAAAAATTCCACCAACCAGTGCTCATAACCCTTACAAAACAAGTCCAAATAACTCTAGATCAATGAAAACCGTAATAAAATAGGATTTATTAAATAGCTTGTCAATATGTTGCTAGTCTGATCCTTGTAAACAGGATTTCTGAAAGCCTATAGAAAACAATGGAAGGAAATGATAAACAGTTGAACATTTCATTTTATTAGTAATAACAAATATTAAAAAAAATAAAATCAAACAAATTTTACAAAAACTTGAGGCACTAGAAAAAACAAAAAAAAACAACAATCTTTCACAGCTAAAAGAATCCACAGCTACATCACATAACCTCATAGAATCTGGAAACGGCCTGAAATCACGTAATGCATCCACGCCAAGGCGAAATAGTATAAGGCTTCAACAGCTGAAAGTGTTTATCCGCCATAAGACTTTTGGGCTGTGTTTTCACAACGCGGTCAAATTATTTTTGCCAATATTCGCAGCAAAACCACACCAGTCACAATTTTACAAAGCTGCGCCAAGATGATCTTTAATGCTGTGAATTGCAGTCAAAATGTGTGTTTGCTTTAACGAGTGAACCCAGCCTTAAAGCTGCAACAAAAAAGCAGTCTGAACCCAGCATTAGTTTGTAAATTAGATTAGGGTCTGTCTACCGGAACCCCAACAATCCCAAAATTAAGAGATCCCACCTCAGTGGGTAGGTTGGCTACATCTGCAGTGAAATGAATGGGAGATTTAGAAATGTAAGTATGTTTAGTCTGCTCTTTTCTCCCATTTCTTTACATGTACAGCCACTGCACCAAAGAAGAAGTGATCCTAATGGTTGGTCCCACACTAGTCACATGACTTATGGACATACTATAAAAGTCTGTGCATTGCGGCTGGCCAAGGTACTAAAGAAGATTTCTGCAAAGTTATTCTACATTTCCAAAGTCATTGCTGACCAAGGGAGTTTTCCACAACTTCTTATCACGCTACTTGTCATGAAGTCTAGCCTCATCAGTATAATGGGAGTTGCGGATTAGTAGCTGGAAAAGATTTAGCATTTAAAACCCGTGTGCCATTACTATAAAATCGTACACAACACTGACTTGCCTTCAGACAAACAAATACATACACATATTTACAAGTTTTAGCTATGACTTTGTTACATATAAAATGATCTAACAAACAGTCCACCTATCCTTACATACTAATCATTTTGTTCTATGCTGAGAGTTGAACTAGAACTGTAGAGACTTTTGTACTAACAATGAGAAGCCGGTTATTGTGGACCTCGCCTTTTACTCATCCTCGGTGATTGGTGAACATCCAGAGAAGAAACTGGTATTACTGTTGCAAAGAGCTTTCTTCTTTTTCTTCAGTATTGACATTTGATTTTCTTGTAAGTCTGCAGTCAGTGGCGCTCCGGCGATCATGCTTGGTTTGCGCTGAAGCTTCATGGAGAGTACCTGGCCTATGTCACTTATTTCCCGTAGAACCTATGGAAGTAGTTCATAGTTAAAAACTACATAGAGCCCCTTGTAAAATAATAAGTGAACTTAGTCTTCCCACATTAGTTTCTAAATATTTTAACGGAACCCCGGAACGGAAATGAACAGTGATGTGAACAGGCCCTTAGAAACCTTTTCAGACCTAAAAAAAAACACTGTAAAAGGAAGATGGAGAGGCGAGACAGCTCTCCTTTGACATCTGCCAGCACTGAATGCACTACCTCGCAGTACTAACTTCCCATAATGCAGCATGGCTCACTTCAGAGCACGTATCCGCTTTTGTCCACTTAAGTTTAGTTGTGAGGCAGTCCACTCAATTGATCGCACACAAGGGCAGGCAAATAAATAGCGCACAGTAAATAACTCCTATGGAAATACCAGATGCAGAGATACGGAGATGATTTTAAAACAGAGTGCGCACGCTGCAGTGAAGCCTTTCCCCAGAGCAAGTAGCCATAATGAAAATTGCAACTAGAAGTATACTTTGTCGTACCTTATTGGTGGGTGTGACACAGGGTGGTGTAAAAAATGAGCTTCCAGCCGTTACATCTCCAGGATAATCAATCTTCATCGAGTTTTCAGATTCGCGTGATTGATCCTCACTATTGGTATCATCCTGTCAGTGAAATAATTAAACACATGAGAGAGAGAGCGCGCAAGCTTTAGAGAGCGCGCAAGCTTTAGAGAGCGCGCAAGCTTTAGAGAGCGCGCAAACTTTAGAGAGCGCGCAAACTTTAGAGAGCGCGCAAGCTTTAGAGAGCGCGCAAACTTTAGAGAGCGCGCAAGCGTCAAGCAAACCGCAGCTTACTCTATATTGCAGCAGAGGTAAATAAAAGCAAATCCTTGTAAATTGCCATTTAGAGCACATTTACACATTTTAATACATAGGATTTCTGGCTCGACTATTCGCTAGTGGTCTCAAACCGCGAATGAAGTGTGTTAACCGGAGACGATTCCTCTATATTGCAATGAACTTGTAAGCATAGTCACATGGTAGAGACGCCGGGCACTAAAGTCTAGATGGGTGGTTTTTATCATTCCTGGAAATCTGGCAGATTTCTGGTTGCCTACGAGGTTATAAGTGGCAATTGAAATTAGTCAAAGTGTACGCATTCTAGAAGCATGTAAAGCACGTTTATTAATAGGCGCTAGTGGGAAACTTAAAATCGATTGATTCAAGTGAAGGATCGTTTGAAGAGAATCAAAGGTGGGTTGTTTTTTTTCTGAAGTAAACCAGTTGAGTACAGAATGTGGGGATTTAAGAGGATCCTAACAAAGGGCTAGGGGTGCTGAAGAACCTGCTGGAGTATACAAGGCAATAAAGTGAAACACCGGAAATGTAAACCTGCATTTTAAATTGGTGTTTAGAAGATTTCGTTTTCATTCCAGCCTATTAAAAACAGACTTACCGAGAAGCTATCCCTGTTGCGGCATTTAGAAGGGTCACAGCAACAATCCTCTGAGCAGTTCTGCTTATTTTTCCTACAGCGGCACATTTTATTTCCACAACGCGCTTTACAAGAGCACTATAGTAGCAGGAAAGAGGGGGCACACAAACCGCACTATTACTAATGTCAACGCCTCTCAGGACACAGCCTCAATATCATACCTTAAAAATGAGATGCTGGGTTTACAAACCATGTATATAAATCAGATATATAGCGAATATAGACAAAAAAATAAATAAAAAAAATCCCAGTTCAAATGCTCACTGACGTCTACCTAGTCCATCCAAAGAAAAAAAAAGGAAAGAAAGTCATACAGGGGTTAAAATATTTGGCTTACCCCACTTGGCACTTTCTTGGACAGTTTGCTATTTTGGCTAGGGATCCAGTTTTTGTCACTAAAATCATCTTCAGACTCTCCAGATTCAGATAATAAATCCTCCAAGACAACTATGGCAGACTTTGCTGTTGTTCTACGCAGATTTTTAGGCTGAAATTTAAGATTTTTTAATGTGCATCTAGTTTTACGGACAATCCAGGAACGGCAGACAACCAAAAAAAACAAACAAACAGTGTTTACCTTTGGAGGAACAAAATCAAAGGGAGAATCTGGAGAGCTAATGGCAAGTTTATCAGTAGGGTACATTTTCTTTCCACTTGCAACATGCAGTAGTGCCAACTTCTAAAAAAAAGATAAATATATATTCAAAATGTTGCTACAAAAAAGGATCATACTGGCCACTGTCAGGGTAAACATGGAAGGAGCCGCAGCACTCCAAGGAATACTGTTGACTATCTGTTCAGATTGTGGGGATTCTGTGTTATTCTCCTGGGAAATCTTTGAGAGTAGGAACACACTAGGCGTAAACACTGCGGATTTTCCGCAACATATTTAATTGCGGAAAATGCGCAGCGTATTACAGTAGCAGCAGAGTGGGGGAGATTAACAAAGCGCTCAAAAAAATCATGTAGTCAACTGAACGCAAAAAATGTATTCAACTGTATAGAATAAAGTCGCATAGTATGCCATCGTAAAACGTATATGAAGTAGGGATGCACGATGCATCGAAACTGCGATACGGTTTCGATACTCTGCATCCCCAAACTGTTCGATACCGTTATTTCATGTATTTCGATACCTAGCTGTGCGGCCGCACAGCTCAGTATTGTAACACATGAATGTATGAAAGCGGGGCTGCAGCTGTGTGATAGTCATTGCCGCGCTCCTGAGTCCTGATAAGTGCGCGGGGTCAGGATGATGCGCTGCACTAATGAGCGGCGGCACTGAAGACAGAACATGGTGGGCGCACTGCAAAACACCCCCATGTTCTGTCAGTGCTTGAAACGCCGCTCATTAGTGCAGCGCCGGCCGCATCACCTCATGCTGACCACGCACGCACTTCCTGTCAGGAGCGGGGCAATGGCTGTATTACACAGCCGCAGCCCCGCTCTATAACGGCAGAGATCAGAGAAACCTCTCATCCCCGCCGTTATTCCCGTGAATGCTGCGATCAAAGCTGACTGCAGCATTCAAGAGGAAAACGAGAAGGGGGAGGCCCCTTGGATCGCGTCACAGGGAATTCCTGTGACGCAATTGAGGGACATACCATATATGGGCAGACAGCCCAGGGTCTATTGACGGACGCCAGGACTGTCTGACCATATTTCCTGTTAGGACATACTTAGGTATGTCCTAACAACTGCCTGTGTACTATCAGTACACAGGCTAATATACTGTAATAGAGATATATGCCAGTACATTAAAGTTTAAAAAAATAAAAGCAAAAACAAAGTAAAGTTAAATTTAAAAAAAATACACACACCTTTTTTACAATAAAAATTAAAATAAGGCTAAATACATAAAATTTTCACATATTCAGTATTGGCGCGGCTGTAATAACCTGCACACTAATTTTTTTGCATCATTTATGGTGTACGCTGTAAAAAAAAACAAAAAAAAACGGCTTTCTATGACTTAGTGAGGCACGAGGTGTGATGAATTTAACCTCCATGTGCCTCACATTAATAGTAATTAACCCCATCATGTATCTTACACATTAACCCATTATGCCTGAGACACATGATGGGGTTAATTACTATTAATGTGAGGCACGTGGAGGTTAAATTCATCATCACACCTAGCGTCTCATCAGAAAATGGAAGAATTTTTTTTTTTTATTATTACTGTTGGCAAAGTATCGAAATCGCAATACTAAACGAAGTATCGATATCGAAGTCCAAATTCTGGTATTGTGACATCCCTAATATGAAGTGCACAATTTTTTGCCAAATATCCAAATGCATCCTTCTGACATACCCAATATACATAGGGGCAGATTTTCTAATTCTCGCATTTCATACGCCAGTCTTAAAAAATTAGCCATATTTTACTACTGCGGGCCTCATACTAAGGGTGCACGCCTGCATTTGTTGCATCTTCTACTTTCCATGCACCAGAAAAATAAATCTACACCAGGTACGAGCAGATCTAGATTTCTGCTAGTTTCTAGTGTCAATTATAGTAAAATGTGTTGGGCCGTGGTAACCAAACTTCTGCTAAGCATCATTTTTTTTTTCCAACCCCTTAAAAAAGACCAGGCCAAATTTGACTTTGTAATTTTAGTTTTTTCCTCCCCACCTTCCAAAAGCCATAACTTTTATATTTCTTCGTCGACATAGCCATATGAGGTCTAGTTTTTTGCGCGACAAGTTGTCGTTTTTCATGGCACCATTTATTGTACAGCATAATGTACTAGGAATCTGAAAAGTATATATATATTTGTGGGGTGAAGAGGACAAAAAGCAGAGATTACATAATTTTTTTGGGGAGGTTGGGGGGTTTGTTTTTACGGCATCCATCAGGCGGTAAAAACGACATATTCACCTTATTCTACATGTTGACACCAAATTTATATGTTTTGGCTTTACCCCTTTTTAAAAAAATATAACTATTTGTTATAAAAAAAAAAAGTTGTCCCCATAGTCTGAGCACCATAACTTTTATTTTTCCATCAATTTAGAGGTGCGAGGGCTTAAGTTTGGCAGGGCGAGCTGTAGTTTTCACCGATAGCATTTTGGGGTACATGCGACTTTTTATTCCTTTTTTAGGAGAGCAAAACAGCAATTTCTCTCTTTTTTTATGTATTTCACCAAGCGGGTTAAATAACGCTATATTGTGATAGTTCGGACCTTTACAGACGCGGAGATACCAGTTATGTTTACTTATTTCGCTTTTTTAACATTGCTTTTAGGGAAAATTGGAAAAGGGGGGATTTTTGAACTTTAGTTTTATTTTTTTTGGAAAATCTTTATTTAACTGCTTACTTTTTTAGTCCCCCTAGGGGACTTAAAGCAGCAATTGTTGGATTGCTTGCATGATATGCTGCAATACTAATGCCAGAGGAAGGGCTTCAAAGGAGTACAAAGATGGCAGACAAGGGGGCCTCTTCATTAGGCCCCCAGGCTGCCATAACACCCGTAGTCACCGGCCGGGGGGGGGCACGATGCAGTGTTCGAGGGGGCGGCCCCCTGATTCTAACACTTCAGTCGCGATTGACAGCAGCATTTAAGGTGTTAAACGGGCAGAACCAAAGTGATCTTTGATTCCGCCTGTTGTAGTGAGGTGTCAGCTGTATAACACAGCCGTCACCCGCTGAGTATAAAGCGAGCTCAGCCTGTGAGCCAGCCCCATACTTCCCCTTAACAGCTGCCGTGTACCAGTACGCGACATGTCGTTAAGGGGATAAAGTGCAATTAGCTGCGAACAATAAGTCACAGTACCCCCCTAAATTTCTATATTTATTTCATGCCTGTCCTATTGTATTATCTAGACAATTTTTTATTTATTTTTCTTTAAAAAAAAAGGCTTGACCGTGTTTTATGGTCTTTTCACTGGCAGGGTAGAGTCCCTAGGTTTAGTCTTGGCTACTACAGGTTCCTAAACACATGGGGGGAAATAGCGGCACCAAACCTTTATCTGTATTACCTGGCATCTCAACTGGTGCTTGCACCGTGGTGGATAGATATCGATTTGAGTAATACAGCCACTGCACTTGCACTTATGACATCTTATGAAAGTCCTACGAATTTACTTTATAGATTCAAATCCTGGGATAGTGTACCTCCCCCGCTTCAGACGGTGGCTGTAGCATGGAAGGCAGCTCATGCTATGATTAAGGTCACAACGGTCCCATTGTACTCCCCTAGAATTCAGAATAATCCTTGGTTGCCCCATTTTGAATCATTGCCGGGGATGTAGTCGAGGGCCAGGGTAAAGCTCCTGAGTCAATTGTCCGAGGAAAACGCCGGCTATCTATCCTTTTCTGAACTTAGTGGAAAAAGACCTTCTGCAAAAGCTCAAATCTATCTCGTTAAGTCATGCTTGGTTTGCCCAATTTGGTTCTGTCGCCTCAGTTGGGGTTTTCTAGACTGGCGCACCCTCTGGGGGCCCCGGCCCTTTCAAAAGGTCCTTGCTCATATATATGCCTTATTGCTGTCCTTTGGCCAACGACCTATTGATAAAGCCTTTACTCGGTGGAAGGGGGATATCCCTGATCTGGAAGAGGAGTGGAGGGTGGTAGAACTGTAATTTTTTGATTCGGTTACTAGTGCAAGAGATTTTCTGATACAATCTCTGTTTCTGCATCGGATTTACTATACACCAGCCAGACTCCAGAGGATTGGGATGCATTCTTCGGGTAGCGATTTTAGATGCCAGTTGGAAGTAGGTACATATATACACTGCGTATGGATATGTCCCAGGAGGTAGTAGAATTTCTTCACACCCACTTTGAACTTCCAAGGCTGCTTGCCCCTCAGGTGTGTCTCTTGGGTATCATAAATGATGTCGTAGAGAATTACTATGAATTTTTTTTTTTTCGTTTTGTTCTATTCTGCGCTAGAAAGATGGGGATTATGGCTTGGAAGGCCACGGAGGGCCCTAGGTTGGCTCACTGGAAGCAAATAGTCAATAAATATGTACTCATGTATCGTAAACTACATTTAAACAGAAATTGTCCGGATAAATTTGATAAGATCTGGTCCAGATGGTTGGAGACATCCGAATCTGTGGTTTAAGGGTGTAAAAAATTCTGGTTGGATTGGGAGGGGTTGGGAAGAATGGGGCATGGGATGAATGTGGTATGACTTGTTTTCTAGTAAGGCATTGAAAGAGCACACTTCACTATTCCTAATTCACTGGGGAAGTATGTTATATACGTGCTACATCTCTTCTGATATTATTGCAGTATGGTGCCTATCAGATGTTTTATAATTTGTCTTGTTTCTATTTTATTTACTGTACTTGTTTTGTAATGTAACAAATTGCAGAAGTTTAGAAAAAATAAAGCCTTTTAATAAAATAAAATAAAAAACGTCACAAATTATTGCGCAAATATGGTGTGAACGTAATAATTTGTTACTTTTAAGAGCAAAATAATAAAATTACTAAATGTAAGGCCGTTCATAAACACCCCCCCCCCCCCCCCCTTCATGTAAAAGGTGCATAAGTCTTCTATATTTTTACTTACTTGTTTGTACAAATCATTTTCTTGGATGAGTTGTTGGTTTTTCTCACAAAGCTCCTTCATTTTTCCAACTTCTTCATCCTTAGGAGAAATACAGAATGGTTTGGAACAAGTCAAGACGACATGACACCTTTTGAAGTAATACAGTTACCAATACTATCAATTTCAGTATAGACATCAGTTTAGCTCAGGGGTCTCGAACTCGGCCGGATAAGTGGGCCACATAAGGAAAAAATTTGAAGTTGACGGGCCGCATTTCAACAATCCAGTTTAAGTCTCGGGAGACGCCGCCACAGTGCCATATATGGACAGTGATGTCAGGGGCTTGCCCAGAGCTGGAGTCCCGGAGCAGAGCCGCTTCTAGCACACTGCCTAGAACTCCAGCTGTGCTCCTGACATCACTGTCCAGCTCTGGGGAAGCCCTAGACAGCCAAGTCCATATGTGGACAGCGCTGTCAGGGGATCCCACAGAGTCCCGGAGCAGAGCCTATACTAGCGCTCTGCCCGTAACACAGCTCTGGGGAAGACCCTGATAAAACTGTCCATATATGGACAGCGATGTCAGGGAATTCCAGAGTCTTGGAGCAGAGCCATTACTAGCGGTAATGTGTCCCGCGGGCCGCAGATGATAGCCTCAGGGGTCACATGCGGCCCGCGTGCTTGAGAACCCTGGTTTAGCCATTCTAGTGGTAGAAGGCTGTAATACTGTGAGCCGCCCCTAGACGATTCACAGTAGGAGCAAGAAACTAAGGATCAGCGGCACACGAGCACCCCTACACACAAACCTCAAACATGCAACTGTGCCACACACACACACACCATACACAGATCAAACATGGCAGCCCGAGTACAGTAAAAGTATTTAAATAATTTTGTGAAAAAATAAACACTTTAATGTACTGGGGCTGCCATGTTTGATTCAATCTGTGTATGTCTTGTGTGTGGTGGGGGTGTGTGTGGCAGAGTTGCATGTTTGAGGTTTGTATGTGGGGGTGCTCGTGTGCCGCTGATCCTTAGATTCTTGCTCCTACTGTGAATCATCCTCTGGGGCGGCTCACAGTAGGATCAAGGGATGCAGCAGCGGTGCTGGCCGCTGTTCCTTCCGAACAGCAGAGGTGGCTATGAAGGATCAGTGGCGCTCTCCTTTATAGCCGCCAATCAGCTGTTTTGAAGGAACAGCGTCGAGCACCGCTGCCACGTCCCTTGATCCTAGAGGGCAATTCACAGTAGAAACAAGAAATGAAGCAGCAGCGTACTAGCGCCGCTGATCCTTCAAAACCACTGACATGCATCTTTTTTTTTTCTAACAAAACTTTTAATCCAGTTCAGCACGAAACCAGTAATAATGTGCCCACATATCAATATTCTGTAATAGCACACCAACCATCTCGTACGGCAAAGAAAAGAGCACTTGGATGTGCCATCCACCCGAGTCCTTTACCCACTTCCACCCCCAGCTTGAATCAGAGCAGCAGATAGCCCTTCGACTGTACAGTGAGTGAGATTCGATGAGCACCAGCCACTCCAGATCAGATCGAATTTAGCTGGCTTCCCCCGATGTTTATACACTATTTTCTCAAATGGAAGTATGTCATTGACCAATTTACGCCATTGCGCTACTGTCGGTGCCCTATCCGCCATCCATCTCATGGCCACCGCCTTCCTTGCCATAAATAGCGATTCTCTGAGGAAAGCCCTCTCATATATTGACCATTGCTCCTCAGAAAGCAGTCCCAGCAAACACACCTCCGGCCTGCAAGGTATCGTCCTTCCCAGCACTGCCGTCAATAATGCAACCACCTCCTCCCAAAAGCTAAGAATCCAGTGGCAACCCCACATTAGGTGAATAAAATCAGCCCGTACCTCTCCACACCTATGACATTGTGAGGATGCCATCCTTCCCATACGATGTAACCTTTCGGGCATTACTGACATGCATCTTTGAAGGATCAGCGGCACTCATACGCTGCTGCTCCTTCATTCCTTACTCCAACTGAATTGTCCTCTACCAAGTGAATAGGAAGAGGCTGTAATACTGTGAACAGCTGCTATAAAGGTGATTTACAGTATGAGTAAGGAATGAAGGAGAAGCGGCGTGTGAGTGCCGCTGATCCTGCAAAGCCACCAATCCGCTTTTTCGAAGGATCAGCACTGATAGGTGGCTTTGCAGGATCAGCGGCACTCACCGCTGCTCCTTCATTCCTTGCTCCTACTGTGAATCACTAACTACATGGCGACTCACAGAAGGAGCAAGGAATGAAGCAGTAGCAGATTACTAACCTTATTTTGTTTGTTTGTTTTGCAGGTTCCACTGGACCAAGTCAGATTCATTGAACTACTCCGATCTTTTTATAAACTGGTGAAAGAGGGTTGTGTGGGGGGAGGTTTTTTTTCCAATATAAAAGTTTGTCGGTGTTTAATACTTTATTAGTGCCTTAATAATGGCCGTTGTCTGTTTGACAACATCCATTGCTAAGATGGGGCGTAACGTTAATATGTCAGTATAAGACAGCACAGTGAATAACAGAGTGGTCAGCGTCATGCACTCCCCTGTACAACGCCCACTTGGTCTAAAGTAAAAACACGCCCACTTGGGCATTAAGACAGTAATTAGCATAAAGCAAAAGATTGCGCCGAACGTGGTAAAAATAGATGGTTTTTCTAAATAAAAAGCACTGCTGTCACCTACATTATAGCGCCGATCTCCTTATGTAGGCGATAGGGCACTTATAATGTGGTGACAGTCTTTAAAAAAAATAATCTTACGTACCGATAAAAGCTACAGATCCTGCAAAAAAATAAGCTGACCACTCAAATCGACAAAAAAATAAATAAATTATGGCTTTATGTGGTGATCTTTATAGCACTGGCAGGTGACCGGAAGTTTAGTTGCACAGCCTGCTTTGATGACTATACGGCTTGTCATGTGACCAATCTCTCTGTACTCCATGTACAAGCAGGAGCAGCAGTACATGGAGTACAGCAGGCTTGGTCACGTGACAACGAGTTGTGTATTCAGAGATAGACTTCTGGTGCTCTGGAAGCACCATCTTTAAAAACTGCAGAATCAGCGCGACAGGGGACCGGAATGTATATTACTGGGTGTACTCAAACACGGCAGTGAGTAGACTAATCATTTTTGCTACCCGCATAACTCTTAAGAACTTCCCAACGAACGCTGAAATCATCCGTGTGACGGCCGTCGCACGGCTGCATGTTTTTCTATGAAGCTAGTCCCACGGCTGTTTTGTCGGATTGCGTGAACGGCCCGTGAAAAAAATAAAAAAAAATAGGACATGTCCTATTTTTACGGTTCCCATAATATACTCAAGTGTGAGGGGGTACAGTGAAAACGGGTCCCGGACTGGTGCAAATCGGCTGTGAAAAAGTGTTTTCACTGCCATTTTTTCTTCATGCCCTCATTTCACCGCTAACATTTCCATTAAATACGGACCGAGTTACAGCAGATACGCTTTAGATTCGAACATGGTGCTAGTTCTCGGAGATTGTATGCACATTTATCAAACATATCTTTGTATTTTCTTTATATTGTTTTACCAAGAGTTTCATCCTGATCTTCCCACTACCATTTCCTCTGTTGCTTCAAAGAGGGGTCTAATGGTCATGGAGGGCGGACATCAGATTTATTTGCATTGCACTACGACTACTCCCATAGTATTATCTGAAAATGTTGACTGCATAAACTCAACTTCTCATCAATCTGGAAGATTCGCGCTTGCAAACAAATATTCTGGGATTAACTTGTATACACTGGACTCCATAAATGTCATTTACCTGGAACTTCAGCCTTTCCAACAGCTGTTTCTCCTTCTCGGTCACTCGGTCCTCAGTAGGTTCTACCACCTCAAGGGCTATTGGCTGCTTCTGCCGTAATTGGCTCAGCAAGTAAAGTATCTGAGGAACAGAAATAATGATACCCAGACCATGTAAACCATTCAAGCCCCTCTTTTTTAAAAGTGTATGTTTGGTGATTTTAACAATTTTTCTAATATACATTAAATATCTTATTTAATTTTAACACTGCAGCTTCTGTGTATCCACTATACATAGAAGCTGCATAATGCCGCTGTAAGCCGAATCAGTTAACTGCTACGGCGGCTTGGCTGACCGCAGTTCTGGTGTGCTCTGGAATGATTTCCTACGCTGCATTATGATCAAGTCTAAGTGGATGCACTTTGACTTGATCAGAACTGCGCTTAGAAAATTGCTTAGGAGCACGCAGGAGCCGCTGTCTGTGCAGCTCACTGATGGATTCGGCTCAGAACTGCTTTCAGCAGCGTTTATGTACTACGTTACATCGAAGTGAAAAAGGTGCCGATAGCATTTATAGGGGTTATACTGGATTAGAAAAAAAAAGCTTCCCCAGAAATACTTTTCTACTCTTGTATAAACCCTTTAAAAAGGCTCAATGTAGAACAGACACCGTTTTATATTCTATACATAACGGTCCACAGATCATTGACTTGCTTGAGATGATCTCATTAGATGTACCTTCTCCTGGTGCTGCTGTTCAAGCTCAACAAGCTGACTTTGGTGCTCCGTCTCCAATTCAGCCATCTGATTTCGTTCCTCAAATATTACCTTCTGCAAATCAGCCGCATTAGCCTTGCTTTGTTTGAGACTGCTTTCCAGCTTACTAATCTGAACTTTAGCAGAAACCAACTAATATTGTAGAGCGAAAGGGAGAAAAAAAAGAAACCGATGTGAAGCCATTAAAACAAAATGCACAAGCATTTAATTGCATATATCAATTTTAATTAGGCAAGAAGACTATTGTGGTGGGAGATTGACAGCTTTATGTCACTTGTGGTGTAAAAGCAGCAAATTTCAGCACACGCCAGGTTTGTGGTAAAATTTGCAACTTCTCTCCTCTTGACACTTTTGAAAAGTAGGTGGCGTTAACTGGAAGGGGCATAGTCACCATGTGCCACCAGATTTATAACTTACCAGAATATAGCACAAATATAGAACTGCTCATAGCAGTTCAATTTAAGTCATTATAAACAGCCAAAAGTACGCCAAATTTTTTAAGGGTGCGCATTAAAAAGTGGTGGGTACAATTTCATGTGTAGCCCGGAGCTTCTCTCTAAAAGGGAGTATGATATTTTAGGCTAAGAAACAGCAGACCCCGCTAGTTAGCAATAGGGTAAAGGAGTAGGAACATCTTAGTGTTAGGGTAAGGCCACATGGAGCGGCCATGACACTCGTGACGCGGCCTACAACCGCGCTGGCACTATGTTAGATGTGGCTGTCCATCACTAGTTAAGGGGTATACCGGTTACAAATTACCCCTATCCATAGAGTAAGAGGTAACTTGCTGATCAGTGGGTGTCTGACAGCTGACCCCCCAACGTTTGCGAAAGCGGAGCCTGAAGTTTGAACAGTGCGGCACGTTGCTTATGTGCACTGCCGCTCCATTCATTTTCTATGGGATAGCCGGAGATAGCCGAGTGCAGTGTTCATTTTTTCCGGCGCTGCCATAGAGAATGACTGGAGCAGCAGTGCACATGAGCGACCTGCCACACGGTTCAAGCTTGGGGTTCGGGCTCCCCGTTCTCATATACGAGATAGGGGGTAACTTGTTGTAACCTGCAAAACCATGCGGCCACAAAGGGTGTATTAATTCATGGCCGCACGATTTTGCAGATAAAGGGACGTCTTACCCGAATTAACATGCGGCCACTAACATGGAGCCGGCGCGGTTGTTGGCTGCGTTGCGACCTGGTCCGTGTGGCCTTACCCTTAAAGATCGGATTGCTAGCATTAGGGAAGAAAATTTTCCACTGCACACCATATGCAAAGTAACTTTACTGAGCTTTAGGGTATGTTCACATGCAGAGTCATAAACGTCTCAAAATACGGAGCGGTTTTCAAGAGAACACAGCTCCTGATTTTCAGACTTTTGTGCCACTAGCGATTTTCGCTGCATTTTTTACAGCTGTTTTTGAAACTTTTTTAAATAGTCTATGGAAAACTGCTCCAAAAACGTCCCTAGAAGTGTCCTGCACTTATTTTTCACAGCCGTTTTTTTACGCGTAAAAACGCTGCGAAAAACGCTCCGTCGGAAGAGAATGCCGTTTTCCCATTGAAATCAATGGGCAGATGTTTGGAGGCATTCTGCTTCCGATTTTTCAGGCGTTTACGGCCGAAAATAGGCCGTGTGAACATACCCTTAAAGTATAGCTAACATTTGACAAACTTCTGATACGTCAGAAGTTTGGATTGGTGGGGTCTGAGCACTCGCTAGAACGAAGCAGCTGAATCACTCGTGTGAGCGCTCAGCCGCTTCTGGTCTGTTGGGCTTTTTCCGGAAAGCCAATATAAATCGGAGTATGGGCTCAGACATTCTATTGAGTCCGTACACCAATACATTTAGTTCCAGAAGAAAAAAAAAACGTACCAAGCCGGAGCGGATGAGCGCTCACGAGCACTTCAGCTGCTTCGTTCTAGCGATTGGTGGGGGTCTCAGTGCTCTGACCCCCACCAATCCAAACTTCTGACATGTCACAAGTTTGTCAAACGTTTAGCTACACTTTAACTACTCACCACCTGCAGTTGATTTTCGGCTTTTCTTGTCTTCAGTGTCAAAAGCAGAGCCACCAAACAACTGCAAAGGGGAGTGATTAGAGCTCTAGATGCCAGACACTTCCTGGTTTGGCTGACACAAAAACCGTTTGCACATGGTGCACAGCGGAATAAATAATTTTTTGTTTTACCCTGCTGCAAGCCCCAAGATATTCAACAGCGGTATGTTTCCAATCCTTAATGCCATCATTAAAATAGCAGGGTCAGCACTTTGCTATAATAAAATCTCATGAGAGACTCCCTTTAAGGGGTTTTCTCATCAGACACATTTATGACATATCCACAGGATGTCAAATATCAGATAGATGCGAGTCCCACCTCTGGGATCCACACCTATCTCTATAATGGGGCCCCCTAAACCCTGTTCTACTGCTTTGTGTTGTGGCTGAAGCGTGCGACTCCCAACCATGAATTATGGAAACCGCATAGCTCGTTGAGCTACGTGGTTTCCGTAAGTCCCATAGTAGTGAATGGTGGTTACGGTAGAACGCAAGCTACACTGCGAGCTAGGCAGCCTATTCCCTCATGGTTGGGAATCACATTCTTCAACCACAACACAAAGCAGTAGAACAGGGTTTATGGGACCAGAGTTGGGACCTGCATCTGAGATATCCTGTGGATATGTTTAAAGTCTCGGATCCAGCCCAATTACAGGCCTTAAAGAGGAGCGGTCACCCCTCCTGACAGGTTTTATTTAGTAAGAACTTGTATTCCATGAAATAATTCTGGAACATCTTTTCTTATAATGGTATGTTCAGACGTAGTGACCAAAAACGTCTGAAAATACGGAGCTGTTTTCAGGCGAACAGCTCCTGATTTTCAGACGTTTTTTTTTTTTAACAACTCGCCTTTTTCGCTGCTTTTTTACGGCCATTTCTGGAGCCGTTTTTCAATGGAGTCAATGAAAAACGCCTCCAAAAACATTCCAAGAAGTGTCCTGCATTACTTTTGACAAGCAGTCATTTTACGTGCCGTATTTTGAGAGCGACGCGTAAAATAAAGGCTCGTGGGAACAGAACATCGTAATTCCCATTGAAAGCATTGGGCAGATGTTTGTAGGCGTATTTGAGGCTTTTTTTCCAGGCGTAATTCGAGACAAAATGCCCGAATTGAACATACCCTAACTGTGTTGGGACGTTCCTCGATTATTCCTCCTAGAAATGTATGAATACCAGTGGTCATTCCCCTTGTCAATAGGGTGTGTCCCTACAGTCTGTCAGAACTGATTGGACATTGTCAGTCTATGTAAGGACACACCCCCTCCAACTGCTAACACCGTCAATTTATTCATACATTTCTAGGAGGAAGAATAGAGGAATGGAATGCTCCAGAATTCTTACTTCATGTGGAATACAAGTATCTTACTAAAACAGACATTTTCAGGAGAGTTAACAGGTCCTCTTTAAGAGGCTTATCAAAGATCATGATCTGAATATTTTTTCCACGGCGGGGGTGGGAAAGCGGTTTAATTACTGACACAATGAACAACCTACCTCAGCCATCAAGTATTTTAGGGCACACTTTGCTTCCATAAGGTTAGTGATTGTTTCCCATCTTCGCTTCACTCGCTCTTCCTCACTGTCAGCATCCAACAACTTTTGCTGAAGATCAGCTATCTGCGCACTCCTATTTAAAAAAACAAAACATTAACAGATTAAATGGAATATTTATTTTTTTAAAAAGCTATTTTATTTATACACATAAATCCAGACAAAATTATCCAGAGCTGGTAAAATACCTGAGCTCAATTTCAGTCTCCAGGCTCTCAATCTGCTTGATGACCGAAGCTTCATCTTCCATGTTCTCAAGCTCTGCCACCGTGTATGTCCGTCTCTTAAGTAAAACAGAGGAATAGGTTTATTCATTATTTTTTCCAAAAGCTTCAAGCAAAGACACGTCCTCCCCCTTGACCCCCATGAATGCCGGTCTGATTAGACTATTTGGATATCCTAGTGAGTAACAAACCAAATCCATGCTAGCAACAGCCTAAGTGACCTCTACAATCTTCAGTTTTCCGATACACATAAGTGTATAACATACCCCATTATCAGCTATCTAAAGTTTTGTTTTTTTCCTCCTTAACAGGACTACATATTTAAAGAGGCTCTGTCACCAGATTATAATTTGACTATCTCCTACATAATCTGATTGGCGCTGTAATGTAGATAACAGCAATGGTTTTTATTTTGAAAAACAATCATTTTTGAGCAAGTTATGAACCATTTTAGATTTAGTTTCTTAAAGACCAACTGGGCGTGTTTTTACTTTTGACCAAGTGGGTGTTGTAAAGAAGTGTATGAGGCTGACCAATCAGTGACCAATCAGCTTCATACACTTCTCATTGTTCCAGCCCAGCTTCTTTCACTGCATCATGTTGGGCTGGAACAATGAGAAGTGCATGACACTGATTAGTCACTGATTGGTCAGCCTCATACACTCCTCTGTACAACACCCAGTTGGTAAAAAGTAAAAACACGACCAGTTGGTCTTTAAGAAACTAAATCTAAAATAGCTCATAACTTGCTCAAAAATGATTGTTTTTCAAAATAAAAACCACTGCTGTTATCTACATTCCAGCGCCGATCAGATTATGTAGGAGTTAGAGCATTTATAATGTGGTGACAGAGCCTCTTTAACATCAGTTTTATTTTATGTAAATGTCACCATTACCAGGTAGGGGCATCTTATTTGAAATGCAATATTTAGGCAACTATATGCTGTACTTACCCGGATTTTAGCAGGTATGCGCTCTCCAGTATCCTTTTTCTGCTTGAGCTGTGCGATATCATGGGCTAGAATCTTTCGGTCCTCAAGGAGGTCATTAAGGTGTCTCTGAGCTTCCTCTGTACTAACAAGGACTTCTACCTCATCGGCCAGCCAACTCTATGACGACAAAATTTACCATTACACCAAGATATAGGTTTTCAGCAGAACCAATGTGTATAGGTACTAAACTACAGTACTTGGATATGCAAATCGGCATTTCTCGTCCCCATTATAACACCCCCGATCCTCTTTTTGCAGGACACATGGCTTTTTTTTGGGGAGAAATGGTCAGTAACAAAAAAACAAAAAGGTTTTCCTTATTTTTCATGTTCTGTTTGTTCAATGATTATGTACCCCAAAATATAATCCTCTCATCTCTATGTGCGGGAGAATGTCAAATATGTACATTGTGCAACATATGACCTCGCTATAGGAGCGAGTACAAAAACCCAATATTAGCTTTGCCTTCACCCTCCCATAGCTATAGATGCAGCTTCTGTACACGGAAGATAATCATTCAAGTACAGACATTTTTAGTAAAGGTGAACATGTAGATCAGCCATGGTAGAACAGACTAAAATTAATCTCCGAGGGTAAATTTATGTTTAGTGCAATGTACATTCTGCCTGACGGGAACATATTAACCCCTGGGGACCTGATGTCCATGCAAAACTTACAGAATGTCTAAAATTGGTTCCCGTGGAGTTGGATAGGTGTGCACTCTTTGGGGGTGGGGGTGGGGGGGTGTTTATTTTTTTGTACCTTTTTTAGAACATTTTACTGTATTTATGCATTTTCTTTTTTTTAACTATATGGGCACATGTTATCAGGGAACACGTTATCTAGGTATTCCCTACATTCCCTATATACAGATCACCGGCAACAGTGATGTAATTGTAACAGTCCATGAGATCAGTGACCTGCTTAGGGGCCGTTCACATGTATCCATTGTCCCTTTGTTTCTCTGACATGTTGCAGAAATGCCGGAGGGAAGCGGATGCTAGAACGGATCCCATAGCTTTCTATAGGATCTGTTCTGGCACATGGGACATAAGTTGTGCCGCCGTATGGTGCCTAACCTGTGCAGGAGCCAGATCCAAACACGTTACCTGCAGCGTATTTGGTGTCCGGCTCCCTGGGAGATCCGGCGCCGTATCCTATTTAACATCTGGTTCAGCAAGTTCAATGCTAGGTGCTGCCTCATCCACCTTCCAGCAGCACTCTATGGGAATCCCCGGTCAGAGCACTGCTGGCGCTATGGCCGGGGATCAGGAGCAGAAATTAGTGCCACCCACTAATAAAATTAAAGGGCAAATGGATTTATGCACTATAGCATATGCATTTTAAGTATACAACATAAACCCATATCACGGTCCATACGGTTCTGTACTGGGTGCTTTATATCACACTGTATTCTTCTTTGCAGCACTGAAACTGGAAAAAAAGGAGCAAATGGTCCAATATACACTCTCCTTTTTTGTTTTTAAATAAAATAAAAACCCACGGCTTCACAACAGTGAGGCAGCATGCATGCCCTCTTTGAAATCTACAGTATGGCAGTTTTTCTGGGCATGAGCATCATGCGGTCTCCATACGTATCCAGCGATTTTCTCCTAGAAGCAATGCTTCTATGGGAGAACACCCATACCAACTCTAAATAAAAAGTTTCATCCAGTACCGAATAGTAAAAAAACAAAAAACCTGACCCTATATAAAATATGAGGCATATGGAGGTATGGCATGTGCAAGAGCTTTAAACAGAACTGCTGAGGCCTAATTCACACACCTTGACTCTAGCTGACGCTCCCTCCATTCCTTTGTTTGGAGCATCTTTACGCCTATCCATAGCTTCCTTCTGTCTTAGCAGAGCTTCCTTCAACCTCTTATTTGCAGTTGATGCCTGAAAACAGAATAAATAAAATCACTAAGGCTACATTCACATGAGCGTGACAGATTTACGTAAAATCCGGTTGTATATCTGCCCGTGTGCGTTGTGGTATGCAGTGTGCTTTGCGAGTGGCATGTGTTTTTCATGCACTTGCAAGCATTTTTTTCTCCCCTCAATGTAATGGATGCGTAAGACACGGACAGCACACGGCTGTAGTCTGTGTGCTGTCATGGTTTTCACGTACCCATTGACTTCAATGGGCAGCTAGATGTGTGAAAACGCACCAATATAGGTCATGCAGTTATGAAACAGACACTCGCTGCGTGAAAACTCCTGCGTGTGTGAAGGACCCCATTGAAATCAATGGGGCCGCGTACTGTGCATGGTTTCAACGCACAGCACACGGACAAGATTCACGCTCGTCTGAATGAGCCCTTCGTATATACTACAGATTTTATTACTCAAGAATGCCACTGGCATAATACTAACTTCTTCTGTTTTTCTACGTAGTACATTTGCTTGCTTCTGGAAATCTCTTTCCAATTTTAGTAGTTCGTATTGCCGCTTACGGTCCTAAGAAGATAAACATTGTTTGAAAGAAGAATAGAAACACTGTACATTAATTATAATAATTCACTCCAACTTACTTTCTCCTTAAGCTGAATCACTTCTTTCGTTTTCTGTTGTTTAAAAGAGCGGAACTTTTCAGCATCATCCTTCATCTGCCTCATAAGCTGTACCCTCTGCGTTTTCATTGCCTATACAAAACAAGACTGACCGCATTAATATTTACCATCAACCAGCTAAAAATAAAATTGGATGTGTTGAGTTCATTGGATTCATAGCACTATGGGTATAGGCCCTTGCAACTAGGAGGCTGCTCACCCAGACAAGGCTATATATCCTTCCCAAAAGGCACGGAGCCAACCACTTTTTAAAAAAATAAATTAAAAAAATTAAAGGACTAGCAGGAGAAGAACAACCACAACCAAAGTCCCATGCACAGGAAAAGAAAAATAAACAGAGGGCGGGTTCTTTGTCCCCCAGTAAGTTCAATGAGAAAGAGATTTTACTGCGACTACAAAAATACAATCTTGTTAATTTGATTGGGGGACCGCGCACCATGGACGTCATAAAGCAGTACCAAGGAATGGGCAACAGAAGGTATCTACCATGAGACCCACCTAACACAGCAGCTTTAAGTAACTTGCAACCCAGGCTGGCATCAGATGCAGCCAGTCTCTGAATGTGGTAGTACTTTGTGAAGTTATGCACCCTTGCAAACCGGAGACCGAAGCTTGGTGACATTATGCCCAGGATGTCCTGGCAGACCTTGTGGAATGAGCGGTAAACCGAAAGGGGACAGACTTCCTCTTGACCGATAAAATTCAGTTATTGCAGACCTAAATCAGTCTAGCAATGGTAGCCAGCAGACCTTGGGGAAAGATCAGGTCGCGGCAGAAGGTATAATGGGCATCCACAAGTAGATTGACTAGGTCGGCAGTCCAGGCCTGGGGCCACCAGAATGGCTGGAATGGCCTTGGACTTGACAGCTAAGGGCAAAAAGTAGCATGGAAAGTCGGAGACCCAGAAGAGAACCCATCCCAAGGCATGGCCAGAGCATGTAAGGTGAGAGCAATGGGCCCCCGTGCAATGGCCACAAAGGTTGAAACCTTGTGGTTGAAATGAGACTCGAAGAGGTCAACATTTTGAGAGCCCTAAAAAGCCCAGAAAAAGAAACAAGTCACGACCAAATAATTGAAAAAAATATATATAAACAGTCTTTATTGAAGTTACTTTAGACACAGAGACAACATACAAACAATTAAATATATTAAAATACCAGGAACCCTCGAACAGGGATGGAATCAGAACAAAAAAGCAGAGCGACCCCCAGATAGTAAAATATGGTCACAATCAACTCCCAAGTGTAGCTAAAGTGAATATATATAAGCTATTTAAGCAAGTGCTAGGCATAATACATTTGCACAGATGGACACGTATGCATAGTGTGAATAGTCAATCTAGAATGCAGTCCTAAGTACATATAGCACACTGAGCAATGTAACTACACCTACATGATATAAGATGAATGGGAGATCCGGACCAGGAAGGGGGACCTCTGCTTGACCCAACGCGCGTTTCACTCGTGCTTCGTCAGCCCTATGTTTGCTTTATCTGGAAATTTTCCTCCAGATTTGCCAACTATTCTTACAAATCCAGCTTCTCCCGACTGAGAAAGTCTGCAGCCCAGCTGTCTACACTCTGGTTGTGGACTGCTGAAAGAGGAGCAGGGACATGACTCTCTGCCCAGTGAAGTTTGAGAGGCCTTCAATTCAGAAATGTTAACTTGCAGCTTTGCTCCATTTTTGGACCATGTGCCCTGAGTAAGCTGAAGGGGGGGCTTGCATATGTAGAGGCGCAAAAAGTACTGGCCCTGGAAGAGGACTGGGGAGGTCTCTTACCAGAGCAACTCCTGACTAAATTTGTGGGGGAGGGGCAGGGGGATCCATTTGTACCCAGCGTGTGACTACAGTCCTCTGAAGAGTCATTGTGTGCAATAAGGCATATGGGGAAGGGATTGAAGGCCACCACCATCTTATCCTGCAGCTGCATGCAAAAGCTAAGGGAAACTGGATCCTCCTGGTGTAGGAGGGCCACCCCGGCCTGGATCTTGTACACCTGAAGCACAACCCTGGCCGTCCTATTGTTGAAAATCATGCCAGGAACTCTATTCGCTGAGATCGCACCAGAAACGACTTATCTTTGTTGAGGATTCATCCAAATCTCTTCAAGGTGTCAAAGGAGAACCTGAGACTTAAAATATTTTCCTCTCTGGAGGAGGCCTTTACCCTGGCACAGAGCAGTGCCATGACTTTGGTGAAGACTCCCTGGGAGCAGTAGCAAGTCTGAACGGGAGGACGTCAAACTGTAAAAGTTGAGAACCGACAGAAAAGGAAACACTGGTAAGCCCTTACGATAGGACCGTGGAGATAAGAATCATTGAGGTCAAGGGATGAAAGGTATTTGCCTTGTTCTATTCAAACCCTCGAGCATGTACAAAAGTTAAACTTCAGGTTCAGGATTGGACTGACGAGATTAAAGTAGAATTCTTGGACCATTTTGATTGAGGAACTGGTGCCCGAGGCGGAGTGGACAGGGAAAACTGGGTCAGAAACACTTTCGCTCTCGTATCCCATAAATACAGTGTCTCAGACATAGCAACATCAACTGGTAGGAAAAACTACGAACATTTTGAAAAAGTGCAGCAGGCCTGAGAAGCAGGATGTGTATGCCTCCTGCGAACACTAGGCTAAGACGGATTAGCCAGTGTCTATGGGAAGGGTATGGCCTGACTGAGCAAAATTTTTTCTACCTAGTGTCAACCTTCTAGTTGCAAGGGCCTTTACCACGTTGCCATGTCCTCCAATGATATTAACGGGAAAGTTAGTGGCCATTCTGTCTTCAGCTGAAGACGTGAGTTATCTGCGACATGCATAAATTAAAGAGGCTCTGTCACCAGATTTTGCAACCCCTATCTGCTATTGCAGCAGATCGGCGCTGCAATGTAGATTACAGTAACGTTTTTATTTTTAAAAAACCAGCATTTTTGGCCAAGTTATGACCATTTTTGTATTTATGCAAATGAGGCTTGCAAAAGTCCAAGTGGGCGTGTTTGAAGTAAAAGTACAACTGGGCGTGTATTATGTGCGTACATCGGGGCGTTTTTACTTCTTTTACTAGCTGGGCGTTCTGACGAGAAGTATCATCCACTTCTCTTCAGAACGCCCAGCTTCTGACAGTGCAGACACAGCGTGTTCTCGAGAGATCACGCTGTGACGTCACTTCCCCAGGTCCTGCATCGTGTCAGACGAGCGAGGACACATCGGCACCAGAGGCTACAGATGATTCTGCAGCAGCATCGGCGTTTGCAGGTAAGTAGCTACATCGATTTACCTGCAAACGCCGATGCTGCTGCAGAATCAACTGTAGCCTCTGGTGCCGATGTGTCCTCGCTCGTCTGACACGATGCAGGACCTGGGGAAGTGACGTCACAGCGTGATCTGCCAGAAGCTGGGCGTTCTGAAGAGAAGTGGATGATACTTCTTGTCAGAACGCCCAGCTAGTAAAAGTAGTAAAAACGCCCCGCTGTACGCACATAATACACGCCCAGTTGTACTATTACTTTTCAACACGCCCAGTTGTACTTTTGCAAGCCTCATTTGCATAAATACAAAAATGGTCATAACTTGGCCAAAAATGCTCGTTTTTTTAAAAATAAAAACGTTACTGTAATCTACATTGCAGCGCCGATCTGCTGCAATAGGAGATAGGGGTTGCAAAATCTGGTGACAGAGCCTCTTTAAGCTTCCTCAGGTAGTCTCCGTGCACGGTTTAGAAAGACTGGCGCTGCCCAACTCACTTGAATCTCTTGATTGAGTTTGGAAACTGTTTTTTCAGTGGTCTCTCTGAATTTCAGAAGCTTTGATTGCTCATTCAGCTTTTTCTTCAAATCAGTCATCTGAGCCTCCAGTTCCTGCAACCTCTTCCGTCTCCTTTCACTTAGCCTGCAAAAATTTTATGTAACAATTAAAAAAAAAAACAAAAAAAAAAACTCTTGGTAATGCAAGGCAACTATTACCATTATCCAGTTAAATTGGTTTTCCAATTTCAGCGATATTTATGGCATACTCCCAAGATATTCCATAAATGTCCAATAGATCCAGGTCCCACACCTCTCTCTAAAATGGGGCCGCCGCCCCTTGACCAGAGTCCTACGTTTGGTTGCAGGGCTCCGGCCATTGTTTTGAGGCGGCCAGGTTATCCCAGAAACAGTGGAGTGCGTGTTTTGCTACGCGGTATCCCTAACAGCCATAAAAGTGAATGGGAGTTATAAAAACCGCATACCACAGCAGTTTCTGAAAAACCTGGCGACCCAGTCTGTGGCCAGATACAAAAAAGTAGGACTGTGGTCAGGGGGGCCCAATCCAGATAGGTTTGGGTCCCAAAGGGGACATATCGTGTGGCTATGCCATAAATGTCACATGGAATACCCCTTTCACAGAGCAGTAGTGACATAAAATGCAGCAAAATTGTGTAAGGCTTCACTGAAAAAAAATAAAAATAGCGTAAGTGTCTCCTCTATATCCTTACTCAGGAGGGGGGGAAAAAAAGTGCTCAAAGATCATTAATTTGAAATTCAATCTATAGATCATTTGACCAACAGGCCCATCTCTCCATCAGCAACTTCAAATGGAAAACCCCATGCTCCTGCATGCACTTCTCAAATATTGATTTATTCTCAAATTGTGGGGGATCTTTGCTTTTCCACAGACACTAGTTCTGCTCCAGCAGCTATGCATATCCTGCTACCCATCTACATCTAACTGGGACTGCTTCAAACAAAAGGTGAAGCAGTGCCAGTTCTGATGTTGGTTCTCTGACAATCTCACAAATACCTACTATTAGATCAAATACCCCTTACCAATACCCATAGATTTTAGGGCATTACCACCAAATATGCAGTAGGCTGCCTCTACTTTGGCAATCCCTTCAGCATAATTCTGAATGGTTTGGGAACACTTTAGCTATTCTCGATGGAGACAACCACCACATCGGTATCGAGAGTATTGGTATCAAAGTCCAAATTCTGGTATCGTGACATCCCTAGGTTGCATTGCACCAAGATTCTTACACATTTAAAAACAAGAATAAAACAGTTTTAATACATCTCCAAAGGAAACCCCATGTCAGAAAATTACTGTGTAGACTTCAATATATATACGCTTTCCATACAGAATTTCCACAACAGATCAAGTAATATTGGAAAGTGTATACATATATAGCCTACAAAAAGATTAAGTGAGTGAGATGGGTGTAGATCCCCTCTTTACATATCTACTCACTTAGCTTGATTGGTATCCTTCTTGGTGGAGTGGAGAAATAAAACTAGTTCTTCCTTCTCTTTTTGCAGAACACCCACTTCTGTTTCCAAGGCCTTTATGTTATTCTGCACACAAAAGAGGTAGTGTTAAAAAAATAAAATAAAAAAAGTCAAAAACGCAATAGTGATCAGAAAGCACATAGGGCACAGTTAAAGATTCAGTTACAAAGATTGAAATAGTTGAAGGTTGGACAAACTAGTTAACTTGTGCCCCTGTATATAGAATCGTTTTAACATGCAGTATGGCAAGGTGGTTTACCATAGAAGTTCTAATGTGAACATGGCCTTTATGTCAACTGTAAAACGCTTACCAGGTATTCACCCTGCATAGGCTCCAGCTGACTGTCATTCTGAGCCATCTTTTTTGCTAAAGCTTCCTTCAGAACCAATGCTTTATTTAACTTAATCAATTCTTTGGAAAGCTGAGCCTGTCTAAGTGCATGATGAGTAGTAAATGCATCAGAAGTTCGCTTTTCCTCATTGTCCATTTTCTAAACAAAAAATAAAACAAAAAAGGAGAGAAGAGTAAACAAAACACGCAAATGAATTATTCTTTAATTAATAAAAATAGTTTTTCTAAACTATACGACTAACCCCTTAAGGACACGGCCAACTTCGGCCTTTAGGACAGAGCAATTTTTTTACATTTCCCCTCTTTGCATCCTGACGCTCATAACTCTTATTTTTTGTACGACGTAGTTGTATGAGACTTTGTTTTTTGCGGGACGAGTTGTACTTTATGTAGGTACCATTTTTTGGCACAAATACATTATCGTTTAATTTCTATAAATTTTTATTTTGGCGAAAATGCAGAAAAAAAAGCCGTCCCACTGCAGTTTTAATATATTTTTTTTTTTTATACCATACACCGATCATCATAAATAATGTTATACATTTGTTGTACAGGTTGTTACGGTCGTGGCGATACCAAATATGTCTATTATTTCATGTTTTGGGACATATATTTTAAAAAGTTTATTATAAAAAATGTGTGTTTGTGTATTTTTTTTATTTTTTATTTATTTATTATAAAAATTTTTTTACATTCATTTAACTTTTTTTGAAGGGATTTATCATTTTGATTTTTATTTTGTAACTAATGTACTGGCATAGATCTATATGCCAGTACATTAGCCGGTGTAGTCATTGTACACATGCAGTTGTTAGGACATACCTCAGTATGCCCTAACAGGAAATATGTTCAGACAGCAGTGGGGTCCTTCAATAGACCCTGGGCTGTCTGGCCATACGAGTTGTGGGCTTTGATCGCGTCAGTTATTTTCTGTGACGCGATCAATGTGCAGTCCCCCCTCTTTGAACACCGCGATCAGCTTTCATCGCGGCGTTCAAAGGGTTAATGGCGGAGAGAAGAGGTTTCTCTCCTCTCCGCTGTCAGAGCGGGGCCGTGGCTGTGTATTACAGCTGTTGCCCAGCTCTCGATCGCGCGCACAGACGGCTGTCACACAGGACGAGTATGATCGTCCTAATGCGCGACGTGCTCGCCGCTCAGGACAAGCATACTCGTCCTGTGTCGGCAACCAGTTAATGGTTGGTCCAGATTAAAAAAAAAATATATAAAAAAAAAAACAAACGCAACTTGGAATCTGAACACCCTATGGCTTCTCCACTTTATTACAAAAGTGCTGTGAAAAAAAAGTGACTGGTACCATTAAAAAGTAAGAATACGTTGCATGATACTGCAGATGGAAGACAAACTGCTCCAATATAAACCCATATATCTTGAAAAAGAACCAATGGCTACAAAATCTATCTAGAGATTAGCGAGAAGGTTAATCTAAAAAAAATAAAATACAAAACATATTGGTGGAGCAGTCGCTGTACATTAATACGTTTTTATAGTGGGTTCATATCGGTGACCTCCTCGTTTAATGTGGAAGTCAATAATTTTTCTAGAAAAGCCGATTTTGTTTTTTTAAAGTGGTGTAAAAAGTAGCTTTTATAATCTCGATTATAAAATCTCAATCATTTTAAACGTTTGTGTTTTTTACATAGCACATAAATCCCTGTAAATAACATCATTTACTTTAAATGTTGATCTCCGTCTTACCTCTTCAGATAGAGAGCTTGTGTCCTCATCAACCATAGCTTCAATAGATGCAGCAACTCCTGAGCTTTCATCCTGATGAAAAGAATTGAAGATAGAAAAGGCTCGGTCACAGACATGCCGCTGTGGAGCCCTGTGGAGGAGCACCGCACTGAACAATGGACCGTGCAAGGAAGGAAACAAAGCTGGTGTGTGCGCAAACAATTGTTTCATTAAGGTGGGGCAGTAACATGATTCAACTGCAAACCGGAACAATAAATATAATGGGAGCCCAAAATATCTTCTACTGGGCTTAAAACAAACAAAAGGAAACCCTGACAAACCTTGAACAAACTGGATGAGGTTTAAAGAGAATCTGTCACCAGTTTATGAATTCCCTATCTCCTAACTAATCTAACAGGCGCTTTACTGCTGATAACTACAGTGGGATTTGTTTAAAAAAAAATCAATAAAACATTCGCAAAGTTATGAGCATTTTTCTAAATATGCTAATGTGGCTCTATTCGCTAAATAGGAGGCAACTGTCACTCTGGGCGGTGTCACGTTTTCTGTATGACGCTGTCCAATCAGCATACAGCTTCTCCCCCTTCCCAGCAACAGTGTGTTCATATAGTATACAGCTTCCATTCCAGTGTATGCAACTGGCGACACCTCTGGTTGGTTCACAGCTAGAACTGCGATCAGTCTCCTTTCATATACCACAGCTCTAGGTGGTCCACAGCCCGAGATATGGCTGTTTGAAGTGCCCCCCCCCCCCCTTCCCTCCAGCTTTAGTCTCACTGTGAAGCAGCTTCGTGCGGATAGGACAGGGTCAGAGGCTGTGAGGTAGATCCACCTCAGGAGAAGCGCTGGGGTAACCTACTGGTTGTCAAAAAAAGGCTCATTTACATATTTAGAAAAATGCTCAACTTTGCAAATATAAGGTTTTTATTAAAGAAAAAAAAAAAAAAAAAACACCACAAAGAGGCTCTGTCTCCAGACTCTCAAATCCCTATCTCCTATTGTATGTGATCGGCGCTGCAATGTAGAGAACAGCAACGTGTTTTGTTTTTTTAAAAACGTTCATTTTTGGCCAAGTTGAGCTATATATATATATATATATATATATATATATATATATATATATATGCAAATGAGCTTTGAAATGGACAACTGGGCGTGTTTTTATTATGTGCAACTGGGCGTGTATTGTGTTTTTAACTGGGCGTGTTTACTTGTTTTACTAACTGGGCGTTGGAGAGAAGTGTATGATGCTGACCAATCAGTGACCAATCAGCATCATGCACTCCTCTCCATTCATTTACACAGCATATAGTGTTCTTACTAGAACAATGTGCTGCCACATACATAAGTGTCCTGATAATGAATACACATGACCTACAGCCTGGACGTCATGTGCATTCAGAATTCTGACACTTCTGAATCTTTTCTGTGAGATTCCAGCAAGCCGCGCGTAATCTCGCGAGATTAAGGTAAACGAGATTTCGTTTCCCTTGCTGGAAATCTCACAGAAAAGTGTCAGAAGTGTCAGGATTGTGAATACACATGACGTCCAGGCTGGAGGTCATGTGTATTCATTATCAGGACACTTGTTTATGTGGCTGCACATCGTTCTAGTAGTAAGAACGTGATGCTGCTGTGTAAATGAATGGAGTGGAGTGCATGATGCTGACTGGTCACTGATTCGTCAGCATCATACACTTCTCTCCACAACGCCCAGTTAAAAACACAATACACGCCCAGTTGGACATTTCAAAGCTCATTTGTATATATATATATATATATATATATATATATATATATATATATATATATACATACACATACATACATACACACACACACATATATATATATATATATAAAATAGCTCATAACTTGGATAAAAATGAACGGTTTAAAAAAAACAAAAAAAAAACAGTTACTGTTATCTACATTGCAGCGCCGATCACATGCAATAGGAGATAGAGATTTGAGAATCTGGTGACAGAGCCGCTTTAAGTTATCAGCAGAAAAGCACCTATTGGTTAGATCAGGAATTAATAAACTGGTGACCGTCTCTTTAAATGTAGCCCATCGCCAAGACATTTACATAAGGAACATAGAACACCAACAAGACAGTGGGCACAAAAGTACTCAATAAATGGAAAGGTGCCCTACATACCAATAATGTCGATACGGTCACTTAGGAAGCCTTCTAGACCAGTTAAGAGGTGTGAGGACTCACATACTGGAATTTATACCATAGACCGAAAACTTTCTGTTCCCAAGTCGAAGGGGAGAGAAAAACTGAATAGTCTCCATGCTACTGAGTGGTCAAGGGGACTTACCGTATTATTTTGGACTATAAAACACAGGTCTTTCGCAAGAATAACTCTTGCTAAAAAGTCCCTGCGTCTTATAGTCGGCAGTCAAGAGAACCAGCAGTGCCGGGCCCCCTAACCTCTCCTTACTTAACCCCTTCCCGACCCATGATGTGCACATGATGTGCACATCATGGAGTGGGCAGGGGATGATGTTTGGAGCGGGCTCACGTGCTGAGCCTGCTCCATACACTGCAGATTTCCACTGTGTTTTACAGCTGACACGCTGCTTTAACAGCCAGGAACAGCGATGGCGCTGTTACTGACAGTTTAACTAGTTAAATGCCGTGGTCAATAGCATCCACAGGATGTCATAAATGTCAGATAGATGTGGGTCTCACCTCTGGGACCTGCACCTATCTCTAGAATGGGGCCCCCTATACCGCGTTCTCTTACCCGGCTCCGCTGTCTTCCGGCCATTACCTGGTTACATGGTAGAGTTACAGAAACAGCATAACTTGCTGAGCTACGCAGTTTCAGTAACTTCCATAGTAGTGAATAGTAGTTACAAAAACAGCGTAGCATGCTACGCTGCTTCTGTAACTGCCATTCACTATTATGGAAGTTACGGAAACTGCGTAGCTCAGCAAGTTACGCCGTTTCTGTAACTCATCCATGTATTGCAGTGTATTGTACCAGCGATCTAATGATCGCTGGTTCAACTCCCCTAGGGGAACTAAAAATGTGAGAAAAAAAAAGTTCGATAAATTCAGGAGTGTAAAAATGTTTTTACAAGTTAAAAAACCCTTTTCCCATTTTTCCCCCAAACACAATGTAAAAAAATTGGTATGGCTGTGTCCATAGTAGTCCAAAACCACTACAATAGAGAATTATTTGACAGTGAACAGTGTAAAAAAATTAAAAACCCCAGAATAGTTTGTCACCATAGCGTTAAAAATTATTAAATAAAAAAAATAAAAATCGTATGTACCAAAAAAATGGTGCTAATAAAAACTACAGCTCGTCCCGCAAAAAAAAAAAGCCCTCACACGATAAAAAAAAATATAAGTTATGGCTCTCAGAATATGGTGAAACCGAACAAATTTTTAACAAATAGTTTTTTGCTTTGTAAAAGTAGTAAAATATGAAATTTTTTCCTATTTTCAGTTGTCTAAAACCTGGGTGCGTCTTACAGGCAGGTGCGTCTTACAGGCAGGTGCGTCTTACAGGCAGGTGCGTCTTACAGGCAGGTGCGTCTTACAGGCAGGTGCGTCTTACAGGCAGGTGCGTCTTACAGGCAGGTGCGTCTTACAGGCAGGTGCGTCTTACAGGCAGGTGCGTCTTACAGTCCGAAAAATACGGTATGTGGACATGTCACATTAAGGGGTCTGTCCCAGATCACTTAAAGGTGTTTTCCCACTAAGAATATTTGTCACCTATCCACAGAATAGGTGATAAATGTGTGATCTCGGACTTCCACAGATGACTAGAATGGGGCACCCGACCCCCGTTGCCCTCAGTGCACAGTCTACTGCTCAGCGGTTTCCATTGGATCCACATTGAGTGTAGCGTGACATTTGAAATCCTCCTCACTGCGGGACACTCATTCTAATGATCAGTGGAAGTCCCAGTGATCATACATTGATCACCTTTTCGGTGGATATGGGATACATTTTTTTAGTTGGAAAACCTCTTGAAGAGGAACCTGAATATGCTGAAGGGGACCTGGTGGGGGATAGTCTCCGTCTGCATGATCGTACCGTCAAAGTCTTATACTTTGGTCAAGTCTACTATATGGCAGAGAGTATGCAAGCACACAAGCATGACATCTATTATCAAAATTTCAAAACCCTATAACATGGTCTAGAATTTCTCTGTAAAGTCTCGTAAGGAGGACCATTACACTGTAACTTACCTGAAGATGGCCAATGACCTGCTGTAAGTTGCGAATGATCTCTACGTTTTCCTTCAGTTCTTGGTCTTCTAATGTCTCAACTATCTTCTGCAGGTCAACCTTACAACTGGGATTGGGATTAATTTAGTTAGATCAGAAAGGTTTTTCGGACTTCACACATAAGACAAGGTAGACCGATAAGACTCACGCAGCATGTTCCTTAAGTTCCTCCATTTTTGTGTTAAGTTTATCGTTCTCCTGTTCGGTCTATAAGTGGCAGAGAAAAAAACATTAATCAGAATTATGCCTCTTGCAGCATTTCAGTAAAATCCTAAAGTCAAGTTTGGCAATTCTTTGAAAGCAGATTAATTTGGCGTAAAGACGACTACTCTTCAGGCTGCAGTCACACGCAGCAGATTTTGTTGCAGAAATTTTTGCACCTGAAAATCCATTCCAATCATCTGAATGGAACTTGCAGAAATCCATACAGCTGCTGCAGAAAATCCCATTCAGATGAATGGAACGGATTTGCTGTAGAAGAAATTTCAGCAAAAAAAGTAAATAAATACATTTAAAAAAAAAAAATCTGTCGCATGTGATCATTGCCTTAGGACATTGATTTCAACAAACTACTTGTCATGTTCGCAGCAGTAGGCAAAAATCATTTAAACAATTTATGTTTTCTACAAGTCTAAAACATTCAGCACAAAGAAAACTAGAACAAACAAAAAGTACATGGTCATCTTTGAATTATATACAGCAAAACCCAAAACCGTGTTCTAGCTCACCAAAATAATTCTCTCAAGAATCTGAGCCGTCTGTTCTGCGGCCTCACTCAGCTCTCGACTCAGTTTGCCATTTTCTTCTTCCAAGGTTTTAGTCTTAATCATAAGAGACTGTAGATTTTCAGATGGTTCAATGCTAAAAATACAAATTTTGAAATAAAAGCAACTGGCATGTGACATCAGGAGCAAGAGAATGGTTCTTCATATAGAAAATCCCATCTGAGGGGGAATACATAGATCATCCAGCCAAATGCAGTCTTAGGCTGGATTCACACGAGGTCAATACGTCCGTAATTGACGGAGGTATTTCGGCCGCAAGTCCCGGACCGAACACAGTGCAGGGAGCCGGGCTCCTAGCATCATAGTTCTGTACGATGCTAGGAGTCCCTGCTGGACAACTGTCCTGTACTGTAATCATGATTACAGTACGGGACAGTTGTCCGGCAGCGAGGCAGGGACTCCTAGCATCGGACAGAACTATGATGCTAGGAGCCCGGCTCCCTGCACTGTGTTCGGCCCGGGACTTGACGCCGAAATACGTCCGTCAATTACGGACGTAATGACCTCGTGTGAATCCAGCCTAAGTATTCAGGTGCCCGACCGGTGATTCCCAAGGATTCACGGCCAATTAGTTGAGATAAGGGCCAGGATCACACACAGATTTGATGCAGATTGTGGCTCAGTTTGAGCCAAAGCCAGAAATGGATCCAAAAGACCGAGCTATAACTTTAGTTCAGTCGACATGGCTGTATAAGGACTTGTTTTTTTGTGGAAGAAGTTGTATTTTTTTATATTGCACTATTTCGGGGTACTTATAATTTATTGATTAACTTCTTGCCCACCAAAAAAATTTAATCGGAAAAACGTACCACTTTTTTGTGTCTTAAACTTGCGCCGTTTACCGTGTGGTATAAATAAAAATAAAAAAACAACTTTATTCAGCGGGTCGTGGTGATCCCAAATTCAGTTGTTTTTTATGTTTTACTACTTTTACACAGTAAAAAACTTTTTAAATTTGTTTATGTTGCCATATTTTATTTATTTTTTTCTGCTCACAGCTGTGAGGGCTTTTTTTTGCGGGACCACTTCGTTTTTATTGGTACCATTATTGGAGTACATGTGACTCAAATATTTTTGAAGCCAGGATAAACAAAAAACAGCAATTCTGGCATTGTTTTTTACGGCGTTTACCGTGCGGTTTAAATAATGCAATAGTTTTACAGTTGTCGTTATGTACATTTTCACTTTTTCATAATAAATTATTGTGTAAGGGGGAAAAAGTTTTTTTTTAAAATTTCTTTACTTTGGACATTACAAACTTTATTAAACTTTCTTTTTTTAACCTTTACTTTAGTCTCACACTTAGCGTGATCTCTCGATCGCTTTTATAATACACTGCAATACCACTGTATTGCAGTGTATTATGCCTGTCAGTGTAAAACTGACAGACATCTTTTCGGCCACTCAGATGTGGCGGTCGCTATTAAGCGCCGCATCGGAGGGGTTAAACACAATCGGAGACTACTGCTAGTAGTCTGATCGATGCCCTGGAGCACGACGCCGTTCGCAACAGCCACCGCGCAGATAAGGGGAAACTTCTATAAGCCGGTAGTTAAGAGGTTAAAATGAACCTACCCATAAAGTGTACAACCCATTAATTTTATACAACATGGAGGATTTTTAACTATATACAGTTCATTCAGTGATTTATCTTCCAGATCCTAAACTAAAGAAATGTATCAACTAACTTTTCTATTTATGATCTAGAAAACATGAATCTTACTTTATCAAGACAGGTAGAGTCCCTCCGTGGGCCTGTAGCAGCAAAACCTGCAGATCTCGCACCTGTTCAACAGAGAATAAAGCCACATTGTGATATTACGAGGAGGTTTTGCTCTAATTTCTCTCCAGCTTACAGGACGGTATACGTACCTGCTGTTTAAGTTTCCGCAGCTCTGCAGCCTGAGGATCCGTGTTGACTATAGGCTTATTCTTGATCTTCCTGGCTCTATCTGCATATCTTATAGTATTTAGGGTCTCCTCCATGTTGGAATCCGCAGGACTGACACATGCGATCATAAGTGTATGACTGTTACCACCTAGGGAATCTGTAAGGAAATACATATTTTTATTTTTTTCAAAACATAACAAACTTCCTAAAATCCACTTAAAATTCTTGATTCTAGCAATTTGGTTATTCTAGAATGGGTTATTTTATCTGACTACATAAAGAACGTGCATAAATCCAGTAACCTACACATACTCCCGCATTAAAATTAAAACCTTATTATCAATGGGTAACCTCACCGTATTCCCAATGACAGACACTTTTCTAGTTAATCCATAGGATATGCCATAAATGCTTGTTAGGTGGGGGTCCCACCTCTAGGATTCCTTGGTTTCGAGAAGACCTGTTCTGTGAAACACATGGTGCAATAGATGTCAAGAGGTGGCCACTGCAAAGGTGAGGAGAGGCAGGGGAGAGCCAGCCATGAATAGGTCTACAGCTCATTACATCTTTCTCTGGAACGGATCCCCCGTCCTACCTACTGCTGCTGGCTCCGGCCACTTGCTAGGTGGCCCGGTGTTCCAGAAACAGCCGAGCACATTTACAGAAAAAGCGTAGCTCGCTGTACTAAGCAGTTTCTGTAACATCCATTTACTTCTATGGGAGTTCTGGAAAGAGCATTGCAAAACCTGCTCTGCCTTTTCTGGAAAACAAGTAGTGAGGAAGGTGAAATTACAGTACTCACTGCTTTTATGAATGTCTCCCATACAGCTTCTAGTTCTAAGAAGTTTGAGGACGTAATCCTCTGAACAGGCCATATGCCCTGAAAATGCCTGTCTTGGATCCTCGACCCCCAGCCATGTTTGCTGGCATCTGTGGTAATTACTACATGAGAAGTTCTCCAGGGGATCCCCTTGCTTAGGTTGTTTGGGCAAAGCCACCAGTGGAGAGAGGACTTCACCGTTTCTGGAATCTGAATTCAAGGAGTCCTGTATTCGATCCCACTGGGAATTAATCAGATTCCGGAGTGAAATTGACTCCATGGAATGGATGCAAGACATCAATCCCAACATCCACATTCCTTCCCTTATGCAACAGGTGCTATTTCCCCAAAATGTCCTCACTTCGGTCAGTAGAAGTATTTGTTTCTCCCTTGGAAGGAAGGAATGTTGAAGGGAGGAGTCCAACAGCATTCCTAGGAAGATCTTCTGTTTTTGGGGAGGAAGACTTGACTTCTCGAAGTTGAATATCTATCCCAATTCCTGTAGTAGGGAAAGAACCTGTACCCGATGGCGGTTTAGGATAGACTGAGTATCTGCTGTCAGCAGGAAATGGTCTAGATATGGGACAACCACTATGCTTTGACTTCTTAAGAAAGCCATAATCACGGCCATAATTTTTGTAAAAATTCTGGGGGCGGAGGAAATGCAGAAGGGGAGATAAATTGGAAGTGGAAAACAGAAGCACCGCTCTGAATCACGAATCTAAGGAATCTCTGGTAAGCGGGGTGGATAGGGACGTGATTGTACGCATCATTTAAAGCTATCGTACACATTGATGCTTCTTTCCTTATTAGAGGAATAGTCGATCTGATAAGACTCCATTTTGAACTTGCGATATTTCACCCATTTGTTCAGTAATTTCAGGTTGTAAGAACAGTTTGGTTTCTTGACCAGGAAGATTTTTGAATAGTGGCCCTTGAATCGTTCGTTGTGGTGTACTGCAGCAATCGCTTTTAACTGCAGCAGTTTCTGTATGTCAAGGATGAGGATTTGATGAAGCTCTCTTGATTGGTACTTGGTTAATAGAAATTTCTCTGGAAGAATGTAGAATTCTATTTTGTACCCTTCTATAATGTGTAGAACCCAAGGGTTCTGGGTTATTCTGGTGCAGTTGGAACAACAACGTAGGAATCTTCCTCCTACACTCCTGGCATCATTGCTTTGAGGGCTGAAATGAGTTATTGGGGTTGAGGAGATATCCTCGGCCCCTCCCCCCCCCCCCCTTGGGGTAACTCCAGTGACCGGACTTCCCTTTCCCTCTGTAGTTTTGTAAGGTTGCTTCCCTCGGTTTGTGAAACTTCCGAAACTGAGGGGGCATTTTAGGTATCTCTTCTGGAAACCCCTTTTTCCTATACGTTGCGCTTTCCAGCATGTTATCCAGTAGAGGACTAAACAGATTCTGTAAACGGGATGGAACAGTTTAAGACTTCGTGTCTCCTGACCACATTTTGAGCCATAATGCTCTAGCAGCATTTGGGATAGCCCCATTCCTGGCAGCAAATCTAATGGAAATCGGCTGATGCGTCTACCAAGAATACGGTTGCCATTTTTTTTCTTTTTTAAATAAAACAACTTTTTATTAATTTACTCCAAAGTATAAACAGCGGTTACATACAGTAGTAATCAATTTTTTCCCATCATACAAAATGCAAGCATGGCCTACCAAGGCCCCTTTCACAGTACACGTTCTCTATAGCCCTCCCTCCCCCTTCCACAAATTCTCATTTGGGAACCCTTCAGAAACTTATCCCCCTCCCCATCTCACTCTCCTTGCACTGTGATAGGAGACATCTACGTATCACAGCATTAAACCATCCACATCTTGCAATGAACCCCTTTCCCCCCCCCCACACCCAAACCAACCCCACTCCCCATCCCAACCGCAGTACTCCAGTCCTTCCCAGGCATATAATGCGGAGCATCTCGCCACCTTCTATATCCAAAACATACACCTTTGTTATGCGACCCTATGAAATTCCTTCCTAACTCAAACCATGACTTTGTACCCATTTGCCCCATTGCTTCGCATTTGTGCATTGCCCCACGCTTCAGGTATATCCGTTTTTCCAAAGATATCGCATGATTAATATATCCTACCAGTTCAGGTAAGCCCGAAGGATCCCTTTGCAACCAATATTTTGCTATCAGCTTTCTTGCATGAGAACACTTTGAGACCGTAATTCAGCTCGATCTTCCCCCTCCCCTACCATACATCTCAGAAGATATACCTTAGGATCTAATGGGAAATCCCTTCCATACACCGTCGTTAACATTCCCTTAACCGCACCCCAGTATCTACCTAGTGCTGAGCAGCTCCAGAACATGTTTGAAATCCGCCCCATCAGACGAGCATCTAGGGCATTCCATTGTCGGCCTAAGCCGCATTTGCCATAACACCTTAGGCGTCCTATACACCCTATGTAGCAAAAACAGTTGCGATCTCCTATGTGCAACACTAATGGAAAGTTCTTTCGGAGACTCCATTATTTCCCCCCATTCTTCATTAGTAAGAACCCCTACATCCCCTTTTCTTTTAATCTCCACCATAGGATCTCCGAGGAATTTGGAAAGTAGTGTGCAATATACCAAAGATATAATACCCTTCGTGCCCCTGGCTCCTAACACCTGTTCCACTAACCCCACGGTGGAGCAACTCAAGTCCACTGATCTAGCCTGAGCTTGTGCAGCATGACGCAGTTGAAGGTACTGATAGAACAGCCTATGCGGGAGCTCAAACTCCTCCTGCAATTGAGAGAACAACTTGAAAATCCCTCCTTCGTACAGCTGACATACTAACCTAACCCCTTTTTGCTCCCACTCCTGCCTGAAAGCCTTCCGAGGTATTAAATTCCCACAGGTAGGGGTTATCCCAAATTGGCATATAGTTTGAACATCCTGCAACTCCCAACAATTTCTTGCACTCCCACCATACCTTATGTATAAGCAACAAAGTCGGTTTTCCCCCTGCCTTCCTCCTGAGCTTATGGGATTCCAATGCTTCCAGCAAGTCAGTGCGCTGGCCTAAATAAAACAATTTACCACTGGAATCCCACCTGTCCCTTTCTTTCCATCCCTTGAAGTGTTGCAGTTGAGCCGCCAAATATATCCATGCATTTGGTAAAGCTAATTCTCCCTGTTCTGCTGGTAATTAGTTTTTCCAATTTGATCCTAGGAATCCCCCTTTTCCATAACAAATCCCTAAACATATGTATCCTCCTGAACCGGTACTTCAACAACCATACTGGGGAATTATGCACAACATAAAAATGATTCTTATGCCTCAGGTTTTTTTATCAGGTTTGCACGACCCAACGCTGACAACAGCAGCCCTAGACAAATTCTTGTCCTGTCTTTGTTTCCCCAACAGAGGCTGTACATTCAAAGCTATAAAATCCTGTACCTTCGCCGAGACCCTAATCCCAAAAGGTATTTCAATTCCTTCACACAAGGTAGATTTACCCCCCCCCCCCCCCACACACACCACCACCGGCGTAGCCAGTGACGTAATTGGCAACAATGCAGACTTATTCCAATTTTCAATCCCGAGAATCTACCAAACTTTGCAAGAACTATCAAAACCACAGGCAACGACCGTTCCACCCCCCCCCCCCCCCCCCAGAACAAAAAATCATCCGCATGTAGCGCTATACGTTCCTCAAAGTCCCCAAACTTAAACCCTTCTATACACGGATGCTGTCTCACTACATGAGCCAAAGGCTCAATCGCCAGGGCGAACAGCAGCGGGGAAAGTAGGCACCCCTGACGCATCCCCCTTCCCAAAGCAGAAACTTCTGACATCGTACCATTAGCCCTCATTCTAGCTACTGGTTCATGGTATAACAATTTCACCAAAGCAATAAAGTTCCTTCCAAATCGCTCCAAAAGGTACCCCCACTCCACACTATCAAATGCTTTAGCGGCATCCAAAGACAAAACAGGTCTAGAATGAGTACCACCAGAAGCAGCCTGTATTTTCAGGAACAGCCACCGCAGATTGACCGCCGTGGACTTTGATGGCAGGAACCCTGACTGATCCGGATACAACGGTAGTCACGACTTTAATCAGCCTGCTAGCTAGGGCCTTCGCCAAGATTGATCTTGCTACATGTGGCTGCGATATTTGTAGAGATTAAAGCGGATGAAGATTCCAAAGCTCTTTTAGCAGTTCGTCTGCCTTCCGGTCCATGGGGTCCTTTAACAGAGGAATCTTCGAAGGGGATTATGTTTTTGTTTTGTTTTTTGCAACCCTAGTCACTGGAACATCCACTTTTGGGATCTCATCCCAAGTTTTCGTGTCTTCTGGATCAAAGAGAAGTCTGTTTTTAAATTCTCTTGAAATTAAGAGCCTTTTTTCTGAGTCCATTCCATCGTTACCATTTTCTTGAGATTCTCATTTACAGGGCAAATTTGTTTTCCTCTCCGTCAGGCCTCCAAACATTTCATCCTGGATGATATGGGGTTGGTCTTCTTCGGGGATATCTATGGTCTCCCGTATCGCCTGGATTAAAGTATCAGACACCTCAGAAGAGAAAAAAAAATGTCTCCTGTGTAGATGAGGTTTAAGGTAAGAGTTCCTCTCCTAATTCACCCTCCGATAAATTATAACATTCCTGCTCAGAGTCAGACCCCTGAGATGGCAGGCACCATTTTTGTTCCACTTCAGTCCATGGCCTTTTTGCCCGGGAGTGTGATGGAGTTTGAGGAGTGGCGAGGGAGGCTACTGACTGAGTCACTTCCTCGCGAATCACAGCCCTAAATTCAGACAAACGTTGGCTATTCCTCTTAGTAGTTTTGCGATATAGTCTTGACACCGGTTTATGTGACTAGCAGTTTTTCCCCACAAGTTGCACATTATTTAACCTTTTTAGGGTCCGTTTGTTTTCTCTAGGATAAAGATTCCTCTCAGAGACAAAAGCAGGTAAAGTAAGGTTTACTTACATACGGAGTCGTAACCCTTACCCCAAAGGTGAGACTCACATGACCCTGGGACATATCTGGAATTCCGTCAGAACGAGGTAGTTCGATCACCACAACAAACAGGCAAATGCAATATCCAATTCAACAAGATATGTGCTTTAAGGCTGTATATATAGTTAGCATATTAGAGGTATTCGCTCAAACTACATACCTGTGCGAGTCCCTTTAAATGTGGATGCCTTGAATTTCCCGCCTTCGAAGATGGCCGTAGACCAGCATAATTTCCGATCGCAGCTACTCCATGAGATGCGGCCGCGTCATAGCAAGCGGCTCAACAATACCGGCTATGCCGCTCACAAGGATAGCACTGGCGCTACCAACCTTATGGAGCTGCCGGTCCTCGTATGGTCTCGCAGCCCTGGCTTGGGAATCCCAAACCCTGCACACTACCGGTACCCCGCCTAGGATTCCTAAGGTAGGTGCTTTATTTGGGATGCTAAGGTACCGCTCGTTAGAGTGGTAATTAGCCTAGGCACATAGGGGGAATAGAAGGGAGAGTGCGCGGACTCCCCGATCTCACCCCCTGTCTGAGTTTATCCAGGAGCGATGTCTCTGCTCCTGACCCTGTAGGGACAGGAAGAACACTGGCAAGTGGGTGGTGGGAGGGGCCTTTTAACCTCTGTCTTCATAGAGGTCAATAGAGCAACCTCCTGTGGTGCGGTCATGAGGGATGTACTGGAGACTACGTTGCTCACAACAATTTAAATATGCATTCCACGTCCTATGGTACACCTTCGGAGACTGAGGCTTCCTGGCCTACAGCAAGTCCGGATGACAGGTTCAGGAAGATCATGGAATCTCAAAACCAGATTCACCGCCATTAAACGTACCTGTGGCAAAGTGGGATGGAATAGCAGAAATCGAGAAAGGAGGTTGTACCGCAGCAGAAGGAGCCAAGGGCATATGTGAGCAGATGAACCATGTCAGCATACCGGGATGGCAAGCCCAGGGCTACCATGATGGCTAGAATGCCTTCTGCTTTGTTCGGCTTCAGAGCTCCAAGCAGAAGGGGAGGGAAGAGATACAGGAGGGAGAGTCCATACCATGGAGTGATTAAGGCATAGACTGCAATATCCCTTGAGTTCTGAGCCCTAGCAAAGTAGGCCGGCACTTTGTGGTAGAGTCCAGATGAAAAAAAAATAAAAAATCTGGAATGTTCAATTTTTTTTGCCAGATTTTGTTGAAAATAACCAGATGAAGCAACCAAAACCCTAGAATCAAGCTTCTCACGACTGAAGTAGTCAGCTGCCTAGTGGTCTACACCCACAACATGGACTGCAACTTTCAGCCAAGTGCAGAATTAGAGAGGACTCACATAAAGTTATGGTATAGATCTTACTCATCCCTAGGCCAGGTACAACCGACTGTGGTACAACCAATCTTGCAATAATCAGTGGTGTGTGTAATAGGGTCATCAAAAGAATAAAAATGTGTTCCTCCTAGGTCCTGTTCTCCCACAGTTGATCAATCTCTGGGACACACTGGGGTGTAGTAAAATTTACCACGGTAGCACATTAATTCCATCTTTACTATGATAGCAATAACACTGCAGCCTAGGCTATATTATATGGCTTCTTCAAGAAGTAAAGCATTGAGCAATATCAGATAACAAAATCCCCAGAGACTTACCTTGTAGAAGACGGGTTAACTTGGAATCTCTGTATGGCACAAAGCCACCTTTCTTGGATTCATCTCCCAAAGCACTGATAACATTTCCCAAACACAACAAGCCAAGGTTAATGCTGATACCTACAAGTCCAGAAATAGAGAAGAATGATTTTTGGAACCTTAAAGTATACTAACAGGTGATACTTTGTATACATTACTGGTCCATTAGCCAGACCACCACTAAAGGTGCAATAATCCTGTGAAATCACTTTTTATAAAGAGGAAAGAAATTGCGGATAGTATAGAACATATGCTAACCTATGCGCCAATGCGCGTGACCGTGGTTTCCACAGTCCGTGTATTAAATGGAGATTTTGCACATCAAAAAAAAAATATAGGACATGTCAGTATACGGTCTGCAATTGCGGTGCGGGCTCATTGAAATGAACGCACATTGTGTGTGTACAGTCAGTTATTGCGGACGGCCCGCGGATGACTGCTGCCCGCTTGTGCCGTAATCATGGACCGCGCACACAGCTACAGCCATGTGCATGAGACCAAAGAAAACAGACCTACACCAGAAGAATAAACGAAAATTGGAGCAGCACAAACCAACACAGCAGGTGCTAAGCTACAAAAAGGGGTGACCTCACCTTGTATTATAAAATATCGAGAGGAGTAATGAATCGGCACTCAAAAACAGTGACTTTATTCACCAAACATGCACTGAAAAGATCCACCTCCTCAATGAAGGCATTTTCAAGCAGTTGAAGTGGATGTTTGGTGAATAAATTCACTATTTTTGAGTGGCTCATTTTTTGATATTCTACAGACCTGCATAGGTGCACTAGCTGAGTCAGCACAGTAGATATTGCAAATTCCCTCCCTTTCATGCTGAAGGGGGAACAGATACAAATGGTCAACAAGTTGCCCGATAAGAAAGGCCTACCGCTCTTCTGTAAAGGACAGCATGGACATTGATCCAGTTTCAAAGTATATGAAGTCTCCATTCTAGTAAAATCTTATTACAGCCCTGTATTTACTTGTGTTCCTACATATAGATCACATTGCTCAAAACTTTAGACACGCACCTCCACGTTAAGCAAGAATGGTCAAAATACTATTGACTTAAGAAGCAAATTTGTGCCACTCTAGGAAACAATTTGGAATTTTTAGTGGCTTTAAAAAAAATAACTGCAATGGAGAAAAAAAAAATATATAATGATCATCTCCATGGGTCTATTTACACAGTGCTATCAAATTTTGGTTTATTGTCACAAAATCACATCCAAGCGCAGCAGTCTCTGCAGAATCATACCGCTCCCTAGAGCCTACATTTATTAGCTTTTAGGATTTTATTTAAAGCTTTAGTGTCTTATTAAACCAAACACACCAACTACTGGTGGGATCCCACTTCACATCATTGCCTGTGACTTAATGGTACATTCTGCTAAGCAGGTCAACCCCGTGAATCGCCATACGTACCACCACCAGCAGCAGAGGCCGGTTGTGATTGACAGCTGAAATCCTGCTCCTACAGCTAGGACAGAAGAGAACTCGGATCCTAGCCGTCTAACCCCTTAACATAACCACAGCACCCAAGTATGTAAACAAAAGGGAGGGAGGCTCCATATGTCAACCAGTGTCTGCAAGAAGGGCATAACATGGTAGGGGAAGCTAACACTTTACTTCACGTCCGCCTCCTAGCGGCAGCAGCTATACCCAAGGTCATCATCTGTGTCCAATGACCGTGAAGAAAATACATTTACCTTCCTTCAAACGATCTCCTTCTGCTTTGGTCTTCTTCTGCCTTTCTGACCCAGCAAGATCGACAAGGTGCAGTTTAGAGCGAATACTGCTGTTTCTACGAAGATTGAAGCAGACAAATAAAATTCATAATTCTCCGCTAAGCAACTCATTAGCAACTAAAATAAAACATATGTGGAAAGTCACCAATTACACCAAATGTTATTACATAGGGAGGAAATAAGCAGCTATGCTGAAGCCATCTACTTACTTATCTTCTCCTTTCTTCTGCTCTATTGAAATGGTGAAGATGGCATGTGATCGAGAAGACTGGGAATTCATCGCTGTAGAAGCCACAGTGCGAGAGCTATTCCCCTGCTCCAAGCAACTTATGGTATCCAAAGCAGTTTTTACATCACGCTCAGTCAAGCCACAGATCTGGAGAAAAATTAAGAAGTTAGCAGCCCTATATTATCTAACTCACATTACACAGAACGGTTGTACAAATTAAGTGCTCAGGCGACTTGGTGTACCTTAATGCCTTCCTTAGGGTCTTCACGGATGCTAATGGGGGCCGTTTTATCTCGAGAATACAGCAAATCAAGAATTTCCTCATTATAGATCTTATAAAATAAGAAAAAGTGAACATTTAGAGGATTATACATTAACGCCTTTAACAGTAATTGAAAGTGTTTTTCGAATCTTCAATAAAGCCAAATCATACAATAAAAATAATTGTGTTTCTGTTGGGCCCAATTTTCATCTAGACTGGATACATTAAAGCAGAACGTAAGAATTATATAGCTGTCCATACACCCAAGATTAAACTTGGCCAACGATCTAATGTGTAGAAAGAATGGGGGGGGATGTTGGAATTTAACATGCCCAATCCTTTATTCCCCTGGGGTTAGGGCTGGGCGAGTAATCAGATTAGTTTGAATAATTTGCCATCAAGGCCTATGACTATTGTTTTTTTTTTAACAGAATCGTTTTAGTGGCGCCGTCACCGTGCTGCAGGAGGAAGCTCCGCCTGCCTCCCTGGTCCGCCCCCATCTGACAAGATGCGCCCGTTCTGTCCCCGCTTCCCCAAGGAACTGCTATTCGGAAACAAAATTATACAGTACGGGACAGCAGTTCCGTGGGGAGGAAGGACTTCTAGTATATAGCTACAGCGACCTGTAGATTCCTACACAACCAACCTGTAGATAGCACCCTCCCTTGCAGATTGTACCCACACGTATATCGCAGCACCCCCCCCCCCCCTAAGAAAAAAGCACCTCTAGCACCCAATAGGAGCTGAATCACCTGCCAAGGCATCAGCAAACCCTGTGCGGGTATTCCGCTCCTAGTGAGAGTCTGTGTCCATATATGGACCATGACTTCAGAGGCTCCCTCTAGAAGCAGAGTCCCCGGCCAGAGCATCCCAAGATCTCAGGCCGGGGACTCCGGTCTTGGGAAAGCCCATGACGCCACTGTTCATATATGGACAGACGTCAGGGACTCGCTCTAGGAGCAGAATCCCCAGCCAGAGGTTGCCGACGCTGTGGCTGCCGATTCAGCTCCTAGTGGGAGCTACAGCCATCTACAAGGGGGAGGGGGAGGTGGTATGGGTGGTGAAAAATTGATGGCAAATGGATGACAACCGGCCATTAAAAACTAGCAGACAGGCTGGAAACTGATTAAAATTTGGAGACACTGATGCAAAACTGCCAGTTGGTCAGTTTTTAATGGCCATTTATTTTCACGATCATGTGACTGAAGACGAGATGACTGATGCCAGGAGTCCCGTTCAGACGTACCATGGTCAGGCCAGGAAACCCGGCTGACAGACCGTTTTTTTTACGGTCTTGTGAATCCTGCATTAAAGGAGAACCTTCCACCTGCCCATACATGTAATGGGCAGGGCTGCACAAACCCTGGCGCGCTTTACATTTTTTCTTCTACCCTCCTCCGTTGTTTAGATAACAGTGCCGTTATATTTGGCGCTCGATAGTTAAATAACCCCCTGAACTGCCAATACCACAGCAAGACCTGGAGAGAGGAGAGCGCGTGCGCACTCAGCACTGTCCGTAACGGATTGGACAGTGTCACAGCGATATTACATGTCCCATTGACAGTTCACGGGGTTATTTAAATATTGGGCACCAAATATAACTGCACCGATATCTAAATAACGGAAGAGGGTGGAAAAAAATAAAAATATATAGTGCCCCAGGGTTTGTGCAGCCCTGCCCATTACATGCTGCACATGTACGTGCCGGTGAAAGGTGCTCTTTAATGTCATTTATTTAAAACACCATACACCCTGGTACTGCACAGGGTCCTGCTCAGACTATAGACACTATACTGTAATCTCTCTCCAGAGTGCCCGCTCCTCGCTATCTGCCTGGCCCTGCTGCAATTTAGACTGCTCTCTCCAATGTCGGAGACCGGCTGAGGTACTGACGGGCACAGAGGGATGTTGGTGCACACAGCGCATGATTGATTATAGATTGTTTATCTGTTCCCTACCGGGGAATACAGAAGTTAGTAAATTAGATATCCATTATTCCTGTTGTATTTCTGATAAAAAAAGGAATTGCAATAATACCAATATGTTAAAATTGTATTTATATGAAGAAAATAATTTATTAAATGATCTCTTGATATTACTGTTAAATAAACCGAAAAAGAAAATTGAGATTCAAATCGAAAATCGCTCATAGGTGTTGAAAATAATAAATCTAGATTTTATTTTTTGGCAAAATTGCCTAGCCCTACCTGGGTGATAATTTGTCATCTGAGTTGTATATTAGAGAGTTGCAGAACTTTCATTATACAATGACTACGCATTAGTTACATAAAACTGGACAAACACTAAGTAATTTTTTTTCTAACACTTAAGTTGGGGATACACAGACTCATGGAGTAGCCGTTTTAGGGCATGATCACACCGTTTTGACGCCGTTTTTGGCTCAGTTTTTTTTTAGTCGAACTCCGTAGTCAACAAAAAAGGACAGTCTCTTTATATCTTTCCTTTGGCTCCATCATTACATATATACACACACACACACACACACACACACACACACAAATACAGCTACACAACCTGCATCGTGAGTGAGTATGGACTTGACTTAGCAGTCTGTGTGAATAGAATTTGTTTTGTCACATGACAGCCACGGTTGCATTTGAGGGTGACCGTGTATCTCCATAGACAGCAACTTTGCAAAGTCTCTGTATCCGCAGCCTTAACAGAACATTAACTTGTAAGTTTACCTCCAAGTAAGAAATTTTAAGGAGAAATTCCCAGTCTGTCCTATGTTCAATTTCCCGAAATAAAGCCTTTATAACTCTTGGGATGACACCCACAGTTGGTTCATTCTCTTGGTCATGGGTGTAAGCACCTCCCATTGAGAAGGTCTTGCCAGATCCAGTCTGTCCATACGCGAGAACTGTTGCATTGTATCCTAAGAAAGAAAAATAAAATTAAAAAACACAAATAGTATCGTTTCCAATGTAAAGACTGTAAAAGGAGACATTTTCCTACCAAATGAGAAGGAGCAGATTAAAATACAAGAAAAGTGAAAATGTCATCACTGACTGCAACCGGTGACATAACATGAAATTATTCAGAAGGGGCAGATATACCAACTTTGTGTTTTTAGTAAATGATCTAGCACTGGCATACAGGTGCTGAACATTTGAGAACTTATTTGATCACTAATTCGCACTTCCATGAGACCACTATTTTTATCTAAAAAACAGGATTGGCTCTTTAGACGAAAGCAAGGAAGCCTTCCCTGCCCATAGGAAGGATCGGATTCTGTATTTAGCAAGAAACCGTTCTCCCCATGACTGTCAGACACCTCCTTATAATCGTTATTTAAAGGGGTCATCCAGTATTAGAAAAACATGCATGCCTTCTTCCAAAGAGGGCACCACACCTGTGCATGGGTTGTGCCTGGTATTGCAGCTCAACTCTATTGAAGTGAATGGGTCTAAGCTGTAATACCCAAGGACAGGTGTGGTGATGTTTATGGAAGAAAGTTGCCTTGTTTTACTAATTCTGGACAAAATCTAAGTTCATCGTCTTGGACTCACCTTTGAACAGGCCTTGAATAAGAGGAGATACAGCGGTGTTATATACCTCCTCCTGCTCAGCTGACGGATCGAACACATAATCGTATGTGAAGGATTTTTCATTGCCGACAATCACCTACGCATTAGAAACAAGGTCAGCACGTGCACGTAGTAACGGATACCAAGAAGAACAGCAGACATGTTATTTACCCACCTGAGGTTCCCCAGGGACAAAAGTAAGGCACGTCTTACAGCCTTCATTGATCTCTTTCTGTACCAAGGGACGGCATCTCAGAGCTACTCTTACTGGAATACCCTCATCCTTTCCCATGTTACGACCAAAGAAGTCTGAAAAGACAAAAAAAATGCGTTTATTCATTGGAGTTAACACCTTGCTGCCATTTTTCGTTTTTCATCCTTGCATTCCAAGAGCCATAACTTTTTATTTTTTCGTCTATATAGCCGTACGAGTGCTTGTTTTTTGCTGGATGAGTTGTCGTTTTTCGCAGCACCATTTATTGTACAGGGAAAAAACTATTTGTGGGGTCGAATGGGGAAAAAAAAAATGCAATTCTTCCATTGTTTTTGGAGCGATGGGCTGACATAGGGGCCACCCCTTCTAACTGCCGCAGTCACTATTGACCACTGCAATGAAGCGGCTAAACAGCCAGGATCGAATTGATCGCCAATCATATCCGTTGCAGTGAGATGTCGGATGTAACATACAGCCTTCATCCCTGAGATGGACTGGGCTCAGCCCGTGAGCTCACTTCATACCCAGGTATGATAATACACTACATTAAATGTCAGGAAGGGGTTAAGTATACCAGCAGCCCGTGATCCTGAGCTGGAGGGAGCGCGGCACCTTACAAGACAACCCCGATAACGGCTGTAACAAGCAGCGCGCCTGTGGTGCACCCATCATATGACCAGGACAGGGTTATATCACCTGGAAACCATGAAGGTTCAAAACAAGCGGAGACCATGAAAACTGAGGAATGAACTGATAAAGTACAGAAGATGTTCGCCCGGATTTACTGAAAACCGAAAACCCCTTTAAACATTCGAATGCCAACAGGCACTTAACCCCTTCCAGTCATAAATAAATTTGATTTCCATTTTTTTTTCCTCCCCACCTTCCAAAAGCCATAACTTTTTAATTTTTTCATCGATATGGTCCTATGAGGGCTTGATTTTTGCAGGACGCGTTGTAGTTTTTCGTAGCACCATTTATTGTGCCATATAATGTACTAGGAAACAGGGAAATTATTGGTGGGGTAGAAAAAAAAAAAAACAGCGATTCCTCGATTGTTTTGTGCGCTTCGTTTTTCTGGAATCCACTGTGCAGTTATAACATGTTGCCTTTATTCTGCGGGTCAATACGATTACGGCGATACCAAATACATAGTGTTCTCTGTTTTACTACTTTTACAAGGAAAAAAAGGAAGTGTAAAAAATTCAATTTGGTGTCGCCAAATCCCGAGAGCCATAACTTATTTTTCCGTTGATTAAGTGGTATGAGGGTTATTTTTTGCGGGATAAGCTGTAGTTTTTAATAATACCATTTCGGTGTACACGTGAGATTTTGATCACTTTTTATTCGATTTTTTGTGGGAGATGAGGGGACCAAAAAATAGCTAATTATTATTTTTACGGCATATAAAACGGCAGGTTATAAAACGATTTATTGCGATACTTCAGACTTCTACGGATGCAGTGATACCAACTACATTTTAATTTTTTTACAATGCATTAGGAGGGGGGGATTGTGTTTTTTTTTTTAACTTTAATTTATTTATTTTTTACACATAAAAAAACCCTTTTACTAATTGTAACTTTTTTTTTTATTATTAGTCCCCCTAGGGGACTTCAACCAACGAACGTTAGATTGCTTACACTGTATACTGCAATACTAATGTATTACAGTATATCGTGATTATGACAGGCTTCTGTCAGAGGCAGAGCTTAATAGGAGCACAAAGACGACAGATGTGGGGGGCCTTCATTAAGCCCCAGAGCAACCATCGCCACCGCACGATTGCATTGTGGGGGGGCGCGATGAGCGGCTAGAGGGGGGTCACCCTCTTCTAATGGATTTAAATACCAGTCACTATTGACCGCGGCATTTAACGGGTTAAACAAGCAGGATCGCGCTCGTTACTATGAAATGTTAGCTGTAACATACAGCAGACTCGCATTGTATGGCGCGGGGTCACTCAGTGAGCCCACTCCATACTCTCCCCCCCCCCCCAGCTATGATGTACGTCAAATGTCAGGAAGGGGTTAAAACAAGACCCCCCCACTCTTAAGATAGGTGCAGGTCCCAGAGCCGGGAGACAACTATTATATATTTATGGCGGATCCAGTAAATATGCCATAAATGTCTGAGATGAAAACCCCTTAAGAGCCATCTAGACAATTTAAAAAAAAAATCCACTATAAGGCATCGTTCACACCTGCGTCAGGGTTCCATCAGGGGAACCCATAGCTTTCCGTCTGCATTACCATAGCTTCCGTTGCTAGTGGTTTACAGCAGCATACAATACCGCCACCGCCTACTTGTCATATACAGTACTACTGGGAACAGAACAGGGACAACACCTCGCCATCCTATTATCGCCACACTGTACGCATATGGAGAGGACACAGTTGGGGCTACAGGGTTACTATGCTACATCAAGAGCAGTGGCGATCTGGGCATGATCACGCTCAAGCACAAGAGTTCTGCCACCTCTGAAGGGTACCGTGTCCCCTTTAGATCAGGTGGGCATCGACACAAAAGTAGTTCTCGCTGCCGCCCCTCATCAGTGGGTTTCCCATCTTTCAGACCAACACAAAAGGTAACCGGAGGACCTGTCTCAACAGAGCCCCAAAAAAATAAAAGGTAAGTGGCACAACCACAAAAAAAAATACAAAAAATTCCAGCTGCAATATCACTGATCAATGGCTAGAAAAAGATCCATTCTCCCCTATACAGGACATGGCAGAAATCAACAAATCACAGACGTCAGAAGGTGAATGGTCTGGGGACTGAAATCGCAGGAGCCCCTAATGTATATAACAAGAGCTACATCCACATGTATGGGAGACCTGGAGCTATGGGATCATGGAGGCCGGGATCCTTCTGGCTCTACCATCAGTCATCCCGCTGAAAACACAGTCAGCACGAAATGTCTGACAACAGGGAACAATAGCCTGAATTCAGCCGCGCAACAACCCCAGATAATAAGCAGCAGTGTCCGGCGTGTCAACAGGATGCAGAGAACCAGGATGGCAGCTGGAAAGACAGGGCCACGTCTCAGGCATAGCATTCACAGGTATCACAGCACATACCCAAGGAGCGCCCGTCCTCTCACCCGCGCCTCGTCCCTTCCTCGTCCAGTTACGGCCTAGTCTTTGAGCTGATCGTTCGCGTCTGGTTCTACTGTCCCGTCAACTCCTTTTTCTTCCCGTCGTGTGTGGCTGGATATTACTAATACAACCGCCAAGTTTTCAAAATTCGCAACGTCTTGAACCAACCAATCGCTGGCCACGTATGTCACCCGGCTGGCCAGTGAGCGAACACGCAGGCTGTCCGGAAGAGAGCGCCTAGTAGCTAACTGCCATCTTTGTTAGGGTCAACGTGCCCGAAGCTTGACTAGGAATAAACCCCAGCACAAAAAAAAACCTAATGCGGCGCGATCGTTTCCTTCGGGGGATTTATAGTTACGTGTAGTCGGTGCACTAAAACACACTGATTTATGACCTATATCATTTGCGCGTTCCCGCAATTAAGCAAACCGAACTACGCATGCGCAGTTTTTAAAGTCTGGTGTGGAACGCCCACCATTAGCGGGTCGTACATACGCTGTATATAGGGAGAGTATACAGGGTGCAGTAGATACTTCTTATACGATATGTGGGTGGACGTGCAAAATAATAATAATATTGTGAACCTAGAGTCGCATCCCTGCTGCCGCCAGCCAGGGGAGCACAGTAAAAATGTGAAATGAAATAGGTTAATATTTACAAAATGTAATTTATGTAAAAAAGCCACTCCCCCTAAATAAAAAATAAAACCGTTTTTAATATCCAAACAGACATTTCCCCAGCCTATGAATGCTGTCATCTCATTTTGGCTAAGCATGACATTATGTAATAATTCTTCCGTGTCAGGTGAAATGTATATCTATCCGAAACCCAGAAAAACTATTCCTTGGGTGTCTTTATGTGAGACTGTTTTGGCAATAACGCAGCAATTCGTGGTAAAAACGCATCAAAACATGGGAAATCAGCCCCATGCAAACCGTTTTCACATGTGCTCATGCGCACAACCTTTTTACGGCTCTGTACGGGTTCCAAGTGGTATAGAGTCGTAATAAGGCCGTAATCTCCAATGGAATTTTCCATACCTTCGTGTGCCACTGTATGTTTGCATGGAGGTTTTCTTGTTAGAAAGCCATGCACTACAGTATGAAAAAATAAAAACTGCCATATTTCACCAGATATATTTTGGGTGTTGATTTTCCCCACAGAAGTCAATGGAGACTGCGGAGCTTTGTAAAGACCTTCATATAAGTAGCAATTTTCTCCCCTAAATAGCTGACATTGACTCTTTTGACTCTTCTGTCAGATTTAGGCCTCATTTACACGAGCGTGATATACGTCCGTGCGTCGCGCGTGATTTTCACGCGTGTCGTACGGACCTATATTAGTCTATGGGGCAGTGCAGACAGTCCGTGAGTTTTGCTCAGCGTGAGTCCGCTGAAAAAACTCACAACAGGTGCTATATTTATGCGTTGCTCGCGCATCACGCACCCATTGACGTGAATGGGTGCGTGAAAACCACGCATGTCACACGGAAGCACTTCCGTGCGAACAGCGTGATTCGCGCAACAGCTGTCAAAAGGATGAATGAAAACAGAAAAGCACCACGTGCTTTTCTGTTTACAAACATCCAAACGGAGTGTCATAATGATGGCGGCTGCGCGAAAACCACGCAGCCGCACATCATACAGGGCTGACACACGGAGCTGTTAAAGAGGCTCTGTCACCAGATTTTGCAACCCCTATCTGCTATTGCAGCAGATAGGCGCTGCAATGTAGATTACAGTAACGTTTTTATTTTTAAAAAACGAGCATTTTTGGCCAAGTTATGACCATTTTTGTATTTATGCAAATGAGGCTTGCAAAAGTACAACTGGGCGTGTATTATGTGCGTACATCGGGGCGTGTTTACTACTTTTACTAGCTGGGCGTTCTGACGAGAAGTATCATCCACTTCTCTTCAGAACGCCCAGCTTCTGGCAGATCACGCTGTGACGTCACTTCCCCAGGTCCTGCATCGTGTCAGACGAGCGAGGACACATCGGCACCAGAGGCTACAGATGATTCTGCAGCAGCATCGGCGTTTGCAGGTAAGTCGATGTAGTTACTTACCTGCAAACGCCGATGCTGCTGCAGAATCAACTGTAGCCTCAGGTGCCGATGTGTCCTCGCTCGTCTGACACGATGCATGACCTGGGGAAGTGACGTCACAGCGTGATCTGCCAGAAGCTGGGCGTTCTGAAGAGAAGTGGATGATACTTCTCGTCAGAACGCCCAGCTAGTAAAAGTAGTAAACACGCCCCGATGTACGCACATAATACACGCCCAGTTGTACTTTTACTTTTCAACACGCCCAGTTGCACTTTTGCAAGCCTCATTTGCATAAATACAAAAATGGTCATAACTTGGCCAAAAATGCTCGTTTTTTAAAAATAAAAACGTTACTGTAATCTACATTGCAGCGCCTATCTGCTGCAATAGCAGATAGGGGTTGCAAAATCTGGTGATAGAGCCTCTTTAAGTGCCTTTTGCGCACGCAAAACGCAGCGTTCTTTGCGTGTACAAAACGCACACGCTCGTGTAAACCTGGCCTAAGGGTCAGTTCACACAGAGTTTTTTTACACATTTATTGACGCAGCAAAAAGAAGCGACATACCCTATGTTTGGGCATTTACGTCTCTGATCTCCCATTGACATCAATGGGAGGCAGAGAAAGCGTATTTTGCGCCATTTTTTGCCCACGACCCTCAATGGCCGCAGGCAGATCACGAGATCACGTGTGATGTCATTCACAGAAACTTTACCAAAGTGTCGGGAGTGTGAATAGACATCGCGTCCTGGCTGGAGGTGATGTCTATTCACTCCCAAGACACTTCGGTAAAGTTAATGTGTGAGTAAGTGACAACGCAGCGTGATCTCGCGAGATGACGCTGTGTTGTACATACTGCTTAAAATGAATGGAGAGAAGTGTATGACGCTGATTAATAGTGCCACAAATACCCCTTTTAGGTAGGGCCACTGTGCTCTCTATAGTGCCACAATCTCCCCCCTTTATAGATAGTGCCACACACTCTCACTTTATAGATATTGCCACTCTCCCCCCTTTGTAGATAGTGCCACTCTCCCCCCTTTGTAGATAGTGCCACTCTCCTCCCTTTGCAGATAGTGCCACACAGCCCCCCTGTAGATAGTGCCCGGGTGCCCCCCAAACAAATAAAAGATCTTATATTCACCTAGCCCTGTTCCCGCAAAGATCCCCGCCATTAACCCCTTAAATGCAGCGGTCAAAAGCATTTAATTTGTTTGCAGCTCATCGGCACCCCAGCAATTAAATTGCAGGGGTTTCGGTGGCTGCAATGGCAACCGGAGGCCTAATACTGGCCTCCCGGTCTGCCTAGCAATGAAGCCTTCCAGGCCCCGCCCAGAGGCGGAGCCTGAAAGCCTTCCGTAGCCGACGGCAAGATGGCGCTGGCTCAGGAGCTGAGCCAGCGTCATCAGCGGTGAATGTCAGCTGTATGTTACAGCTGACATCCACCTGTAATGGCAGGAACCGGAGCTAGCTCTGATTCCTTCCATTAACCCCTTACGTGCAGCGATCGAAAGCGATCACTGCATCTTAGGGGTTGCTAGCAGATCGTCCTATTGAAGAAAAGGGATTGTTTTTATTTTCACTGCCCAATTCTAATAAATTCTATGAAACACCTGTGGGGTCAAAATGCTCACTACACCCCTAGATGAATTCCTCAAGGAGTGTAGTTTCCTAAATGGAGTCACTTTTTGGGCGTTTTTTTTGTTTTGTCCCCTCTGGGGCTTTGCAAACGCGACATTGCCTCCGCAAACCATTCCTGCTTAATGTGATCTCCAAAAGCCAAATAGCGCTCTTTCCTTCTGAGCCCTGCCGTGTGTCCAAACAGCCGGTTATTACCACATGTGGGGTACTGTTTTACACGGGAGAAATTGCTTTACAAATGTTGCAATGTTATTTCTCCTTTAGTCCTTGTGGAAATGAAAAGAAGTTAGCTAAATCTAATATTTTTTTGAAAGAATGTAGATTTTTATTTTCATTGCCTACTTCTAATAATTTCTGCAAAAAAACTGTGGGGTCAAAATGCTCACTATACACCTAGATAATTTCCTCAAGGGGTGTAGTTTCCAAAATGGGGTCACTTGTGGGTGGTTTCCACTGTTTTGTCCCCTCAGGGGCTTTGCAGACATGGAGCATTGACATGGCCTCTGCTAAATTTGAGCTCTAAGAGCCAAATGGCGCTCTTACCCTTCTCAGCCCTGCCGTGTGTCCAAACAGCCATTTATTACCACATGTGGGGTATTGTTTTACTTGGGAGAAATTGCTTTACAAATTTTGTGGTACTTTTTCTCCTTTAGTCCTTGTGGAAATGAAAAAAAATTAGCTAAACCTACATTTTATTTGAAAGAAACTGTCACGTAGCGGGTTAGTGGACACACTAGGCCGTACCGCCGTAGCGGGGAGGCAGCTGGCCAACAACAGGAAACCCCAGCAATACAATGTCCCGCACAAGGCTACCTGGACAGTCCAGACAGTGGCCGCAGCTCTGGTACAGATGGAGATGGGTGCAGCAGGTAACGCCAAATGTGGCGGATGACACAGGTGCCGCAGGTTGCACCAGACGTGACGAATTCCTCCAGACGTGGCAGACGACACAGAACGTGGCGGATTCCTCCGGACGTGTCAGATGACACAAGACGTGACACGACTCCGACACCAATAGGCACAGGAACAAGAACAGCACAGGACACAGGAACACAAGGCACGGGTAACAACTGGAACGGAAAACACTAAGGGACTATTTGCAAGACAGACTGAGAAAACTAACAACGCTCAGGCAAGGATCAGATGGCCTGGAGCCTTCTTATAGACCAGGAAATCGTGGCAGTTGATGATGATGATGACGATTTCCTCCGGGACACAGCAGACCGGAGCGGAAGTGAGCGCTGGTGTCTCCTAGGAAACTAGGGGAACTGTGGGCAACTGAAGATGATCCGCTAGCTCTTTCTGGATGAAGTTAGCAGCAGAACCAGAGTCAAGATAGGCAGAAACTTGATGCGTCCTCTCGCCGGATACTAGGGTCACAGGAATAGTCAACTTGGAACAGAATGCTTTATTAGGTACCGTTCCATCTAGGGTTATCTCTCCAATCAATCCTAGGCAATGGGGTCTCTCTGGCCTCTGGGGACACAGACGCAAGGGCGTAGCTGGGGGGGGAAGGCGGGGCATGTGCCCCGGGCAAAACTAAGAGAGAAGGTAGGGGGGGGCGCCAGGCCGGGTGCACAGGGCCGCACCTACCATGAGGCAGGATGAGCTGCTGGTCTCTGGCGATAGCCTTCAGCATTCTGTGGGGGCGGCAAAAGAGAGGCCACCCACACGCTGTAGGCATTGGACCAGTGTGCTGGAAACGTCACTTGCTGCATCACGCAGGACTTCTTTCTCCACCCTGCATGTCCCTTCTCTGCTCCAGGTGCTCTATCATTAGCTGTCAGCAGTCGGGGACAAGCAGGGGGGAGGGGGAGGCAGAGACAAGACAGGCAGAAAGCAGGTCAGGGAAGTTCACATCAGGCTCTCCTCCTGTCACATTGGCTGAAGCACTGATAACAGAGCCTGGTGTGCACTCTTCCTGACCTCCTCTTAGGGCAGCACTGTATCTGCAGGCTCCCTACCTCTCCTCCTCCTGACTACTGAACTCTAGGCAACCATCACTGCTGACCTATGAAGAGGCTCCAACTACTGGACCAGACTGTCTGCATGTGAAAGGTCCAGCTACCTACAAAAGGTAAGTGTGTGTGTGTGTGTGTGTGTGTGTGTGTGTGTGTGTGTGTGTGTGTGTATTCTGTTTGTCTATCTGTGTGTGTCTGTCTGTATCCTATCTATCTATCTATCTATCTATCTATCTATCTATCTATCTATCATCTATCTATCTATCTCATATCTATCTATCTATCTATCTATCTATCTATCTATCTATCTATCTATCTATCTATCTAAACACAACAAAAAGTTGAACAGCACATTCCAACTAAATGATACAAAATGTATGCAGGTGCAAGAACACCCATGACTGCAGATATACAGCAAACATAGAATGGTGACAGCACCCTGCGACACTAATGCCACCTAAACCACTAAATATAAATAAATATGCACTAAAGCTAAATCTACTTACAAATAGGGAGGTTCTTAGTGCACATTTTGATCAAAAAGTGTTAGCCCACCTGCCGATCTTACCTGCAAACGCTGATGCTGCTGCAGAATCAACTGTAGCCTCTGCTGCCGATGTGGCCGTCACGATGCAGGACCTGTGAGTGACGTCACAGATCTGCACTGTCACAAGCTGGGCGTTCTGAAGAGAAGAGGATGTTACTTCTCATCAGAGCGCCCAGCTAGTGAAAGTATTAAAAACGCCCCGATGTACGCACATAATACACACCCACTTGGACTTGTACTTTTAAACACACCCACTTGGACTTTTGCAAGCCTCATTTGCATAATTACAAAAATGGTCATAACTTGGCCAAAAATGCTCGTTTTTTAAAAATAAAAACGTTACTGTAATCTACATTGCAGCGCCTATCTGCTGCAATAGCAGATAGGGGTTGCAAAATCTGGTGGCCACTCATTGAAATAAAACTTCTCGTATATCATACCCTGGACTTTGTTCTTATCATGACCTGCCTAGGTAGAGTCGTGTGTTAACCTTAAACCATACTATCCCCCACCCCCATTTAGTAACGACACATGACACCGAGGTTGGATGTGAAATGGCCACAGCAGCCGTTTATTAATTTCACAGTTTTATAAAAACAATTTAAATCCGAAACATTCGGATAACTAGTTAGGAATCCACCAGAGAATTCCTCCTAATAATTCACATGACCCAACATGGGTCAGAATCATAAATAACCATTAAACGTTAACATTAACCCGAGCAGAGGAAGTCCTTGAAGCCCCTTCAGATGTTCCTTTCAAGAACACACCGAATTAGCCATCTGCAAACCACTAATTACCTCCAGCCGTAAACCAGCTCGGAAGCACCGTTCACCTCTGCAGATGGCTCCACCCACTAGAAGTCCACTTCAAGGGGATAACACCCGTTGAAGCCCTCAAGTGATATACCGACCACTAGAAGTCCACTTCAAAGGGATAACACCCGATGAAGCCTTCAAGTGACATACCTTCTACCAGAAGACCACTTCAAAGGGATAACACCCGATGAAGTCTTCAACCATGTACCTTTTTTGGGGGACGCATACCCCCGATGCGACCCCCCCACCATTTTGTACTGACTGGCCTCAAGGACTCCCCCCGCCAGCTGCCATGACAACAGAACCTACTCCGGAAAAAAGAAAAACATGTTAAATAAACACACAAAATAAAACACAACGCTCATATACGGACGTACAGAAGACCTAAGGAGTAACAAAACAAGGGTGGGAGGGTGGGAGCTTTGCTTCTTGTGTACTACTCCTCCCGCTGCTTCCGGCTCAATGCCGAGAAACAGCGGGAAGCGCAGTAACGGCCCCCCCGTCCCCCCTAGCTCCTCCCCGTCCCTCCTTCAGCTTCTTCACCTTTCCCTCACCTCTTAACATTAACCCTTTCCCTACCAGGACGGTCATGTCGGCTTCCCTCAAGCCTGCAGCTGCGTCCAGCCTCTTCTTGACCTGCCTAGGTAGAGTCGTGTGTTAACCTTAAACCATACTATCCCCCACCCCCATTTAGTAACGACACATGACACCGAGGTTGGATGTGAAATGGCCACAGCAGCCGTTTATTAATTTCACAGTTTTATAAAAACAATTTAAATCCGAAACATTCGGATAACTAGTTAGGAATCCACCAGAGAATTCCTCCTAATAATTCACATGACCCAACATGGGTCAGAATCATAAATAACCATTAAACGTTAACATTAACCCGAGCAGAGGAAGTCCTTGAAGCCCCTTCAGATGTTCCTTTCAAGAACACACCGAATTAGCCATCTGCAAACCACTAATTACCTCCAGCCGTAAACCAGCTCGGAAGCACCGTTCACCTCTGCAGATGGCTCCACCCACTAGAAGTCCACTTCAAGGGGATAACACCCGTTGAAGCCCTCAAGTGATATACCGACCACTAGAAGTCCACTTCAAAGGGATAACACCCGATGAAGCCTTCAAGTGACATACCTTCTACCAGAAGACCACTTCAAAGGGATAACACCCGATGAAGTCTTCAACCATGTACCTTTTTTGGGGGACGCATACCCCCGATGCGACCCCCCCACCATTTTGTACTGACTGGCCTCAAGGACTCCCCCCGCCACCGCGAAACAGGCCTTGACCACCTTAAGCCTGTGAGTTCCTCCACACCACCACCGCCCTTTCTATGCCTTCTGCTATAGCCAAGCTCCAAATATCAATGCCAACCTCGGTCAGATGAACCCCGTCACTCCTCCAGAAATTCCCCAATCCTGACTCCAAATCCCTATGCCTCACGCAAATGCCCCCGTTCTTTGCCACAAAACGGGACACCGCCCGGTTAACTTTTATCCGAGCCTTATTGACTCTCTCCACCGATCTAGCTAACCGCCAATGCTTCCTTGGGACTATGTCCGACCACACTACCACCAACTTGGGATAAGATACCCACAAACACAACAAATCATGTTTGATATCCCGCACCAACTCACGAAAAGGGCGGACTCCTAAGTCATTCCCACCCACGTGCAACACTAAAACCTCCGGAACCCTATCAAGCCGCACATATGTCTGGAATTCCGCCAACACCCTGTTCCACGACATACCTCTAAACCCCAGCCAATGCACAACCGCATCCTGTCGCGGAATGCGCAACTGGCGACCATCCGGGCGGACGTCCGCCCTCAAAGCCCCCCAGTGCACGTACGAATGACCCATCAACCACACCAGACAAGGAGGCGAATCTGAAACGGAAAACACAGTTAGGCACCACCATATACATTTGCAAGCATAAACAACAAAATTACAACATATGGGGGCGGACATAGGACTTAAACCTTTTAGACTCCCAACGACCAATACGCCTCACCCCCTCATCATCCAACCCCCAGCGCCCTGCTTCCGTTGCTGCGCCAATCCGGAAGGAATGAGATGAATATGCGCCTGCCGCAACCCCAACCGCCGTCAAACATTTTTTAAAAACAGCTCCAAACTGAAACCTGGACAAGAACGACCCGTCCACATGACATAACAAAGGCAAATCTGGAGACCCCCTGTTTTTTGTAAAACCACGCATGCACTCTACTGGGCACATGACCGACCCCGGGAGAGCGAACAAAACTATCAGTTTTCCCTTCCCTAATTGGTCAGTTTTTGATCTACGCAACCATACCTCCAACCGATCTGCAAAAAGGCTCACCTCCCCAGATCTCAGCCCCCCTGCCTGTTTAGTACTTGGCGACACCAACTCACCTATTCTAAATGCTCCGAAGAACGCCAACGAGAAAGCCAACCGAAACAAATCCATTTCATCTGAAGAACGACATACCGATGCCAATGAACCACCCAACAAGCCCAGCAAAGCAAACGACACCGGCCTTCTACTATCCGCCTCCACCCTACCTCTGCGCAACCCCTTCAAAGCCTGCGATACCAGAAATTCCTTCGATACATCCCGCAAGCCCCGCAACTTAAGCCCAAACGCCACCGCGGATATAAACCGGTTCACCTTCGCTACTGAAAACCCCGCCTCCCAGGCATCCCCTAACCAATACAAAAGTGCCACCAACCTGTCTCTATCCGTATTGACATCACCCAACTCTCTTACCCACTCCTCCCACTGCCTCCAACAAGCAGCATAAGCCCTCCACGTCGTGCCCGCCAAAGACCTTTGTAACAGCTGCTCTACGGGACCGATACCAGATCCCATAGATGATCCGGACACGCCAAACCAATACGTTCCGCTCCCGGAGCCAATTGCCGAAACCGGTCCCACTGCGAGCGAGAAAGAGCATCAGCAACACAATTCCGTACACCCGGGACATGCACCGCCACCACCCACGCGTTCAGCGACAAACACACCAACACTAAATGTCGCAACAATTGAACTACCGGAGGAGAGGACGCCGTGATGTTATTAATGGCAAGCACCACACCCATGTTGTCGCAGTAAAAACGGACCTTCTTATCCCTGAGCCTGTCCCCCCAAATGGTAGCCGCCACCACGATGGGAAACAGCTCGAGCAGGGCCAGATTCCGCGTCAATCCACTGGACACCCAGCTAGCCGGCCATTGACCTGCGCACCACGGACCTCCCCCGTAAGCTCCAAAGCCACCCGCCCCAGCCGCATCCGTGAAAATATTCAGATCACTCGTATCCTGCGCTGGGGCCATCCATAGCGAGCGACCATTGTACTGGCCCAAGAAGTCATCCCAAACCTGAAGATCAGCTCGGTGCTCCTCCTTGAGCCTCACAAAATGATGCGGCGCCCGCACTCCCGCCGTTGCCGCCGCCAACCTTCTACCAAACACCCTCCCCATCGGCATAATCCGGCAGGCGAAATTCAACTTCCCCAGCAGCGACTGAAGCTCCCTCAACGACATTTTCTTCCTTCTACAAGCCCGTCGCACCTCCAGCCTCAAAGCACCCAGCTTATCCGCCGGGAGCCGACACTCCATTGCCACCGAGTCAATTTCGATTCCCAAGAAACAAATCGTCGCTACCGGGCCCTCCGTTTTTTCCGGCGCCAAAGGGATCCCAAAATCCCTCGCCACCTTCTGCAGGGCATGAAGCAAGTTACCGCAAACCGGCGAACCCCCCGGGCCAACGCACAAAAAATCATCTAAGTAATGGATCAACGAATCGACCCCGGATACTCCCCTCGTTACCCACTCCACGAAGCTACTAAACGCCTCGAAGTATGCACAAGAAAGAGAACACCCCATCGGAAGGCACCGATCCACGTAAAAGGCCCCATTCCAAAAACAGCCCAACAGCCGTTGGCTTTCTGGATGCACCGGCAACAACCTAAACGCCGCCTCGATGTCGGTTTTTGCTAGCAGCGCCCCCAGACCCGCAGCCCGCACTAACCCCACCGCCTTATCGAATGAGGTATAAACTACGGAACACAACTCGTGATCAATCCCGTCGTTTACCGACGAACCTTTGGGATACGATAAATGTTGAATCAAACGAAACTTTCCGGGCTCGCGTTTAGGGACAATACCCAAAGGGGACACAACTAAATCTTTCACCGGCGACTCCACAAATGGCCCCGACATGCGCCCCAACGAAACTTCTTTTAACAACTTTTCCGACACGACTTCCGCATGCACGTAAGCCGATTTTAAATTTCTCCGCGTAACCGGAACCTCATAAGGAGGCGGAGGAATAACAAAACCAACACTAAACCCTTCATAAAGCAACTTAGCCGCCGCCCTATCCGGATACTCATTTAGATAAGGGGCCATCCTTTCCACCCTCACCGGCGACACCCCCTTGACCAGCCCCGTGCTGGTTCCCGGACCTCTTTTTACGCAGACATTTTGCCGCCCCGTGTGATGCACCATTACACTCGGAGCACACGTGCTTGAACTTGCACGTGGCCCCGAACTTACACTGGCCTTCATTGAATTGCCAGCAAAACCCCGCCTTTCCCCCGCCGCTTGGTCCACTCTGACTAGTCTGGCCTCCCTGGCCACCGCTCCCGGGAAAGGGCTGCCTAACCGGAACCGTAACCCGTAACCAGAGAGCAATATCCTTCTGGTCCCACCGAATCGCCGGCCGAACCGCCTTCCGCTGACGGAATTGCTCATCATATCGCAGCCACGCCTGACCCCCATACGCCCTATGAGCCTCCCCAATAGCATCAAAATAACAAAATAACGCCGAACAATTTTCCGGCGCCTTTTCCCCTATCACACTAGCCAATATGGCGAACGCCTGCGACCAATTAACGAACGTCTGCGGGATAAGCCTATACCGCCGCCGTTCCTCCTCGTCCTTTTTACTCTCATCCCGCTTGCTCTTATCCAAATTGAATTTAGCCAGCGGCAAGAGAGAAAAAATTTCAACATATTCATCTTTCCAGATCCGATCACGCACCTCCTGCTTTAAATGCGCCCCCAACGGACCCTCAAAACAAACATACACCTCCCCCCGAGCACGATCGTCCATGCGCACTCGATCGCCGTCCTTCTGTGCCTCAGTCTGCACCGACACCGCGACCGCCTCTCTAACCGCCACCACAGGACGCGCCTGCAACGATCCCACTTCCCTGGGGCCTTCCCAAACTACCGCAGGGGACACTTCCGTTACTACCGGCGCCGCGGCCCTATCCAGGCGCCCCACCAGCTCCCGTAAGCAACCCACTAAATCTGCCAAACCCGCTCCGTCGCGTCCGCCCGCGCCACTACCGGCCCCCGATGCTATGCTAGCAGCCCCCCCGCCGACACCCGACATAAAAATCGCTGGATAAGACAATAAAGGAGTTATACACTCACCGGGCTGCACAGGCGCTGTGTTCCCGTCAGCCGGACCATCCTGACCTCGACGATAGACGTCCAGTTCACCTTCCTCCAGTTCTTCTCTCGCCGACGACTGTCCCTCCCAACGACCTCTTCGGAAAGGGGATGAGGACGCGCTGACCGATGGGCCGGCAACCTGCCGCCCGACCGCCGGGACCCAGACTTCCGACCGGACCTGTTGCCTCGACGTCGCTGCAGATCTAGTCGTCCGTCTAGACGATCCTGACGAAGCCTGCCCCCTGGCCGGAACATCACCATGCGGGGCGGCCGTACCTTGCTCTTGACATCTTCCATCTGATGGGGGAGGGGTGACAGGGAGCCCGGCCTGCGACTCCCTGCTTACCGCCGGACCCCGTCGCGGCCTGGGATTCCTGCCAGGACGCAGGGCCTGGGAAGGGGCGGTCCTCCCAGCTGCCTGGCCTGCAGCGTCCGGGATCGGGCTCCCTCTGCGACGCCGTGTCCGCGGGACTACCTCCGGACTCAGGCGCTCTGGAGGTCGGGACCGCCGAGAGGGACGGGTCGACACAGCCTGCATCGCCGTCACCCCTGCTACCGCTCTCTGCCTGCCCAGCGCAGGAGCGGTTGTTGCCGACTCCCCCCCCGCCGCCATAGCCATGCTCGTAGGGGGGCCGGGGGAGGGGAGCCTGTCCCTTACAACAGACCCCGAACGCCGTGCCCGACGTGGCGAAACGGCGTCCGGGATCCGCGTTAATGCAGCCACGGTCTCCTCCAGCCATCCGGGACCGTGGTGCACAGCAGCGGCACGCAGCCGCTCTAAAATCAGGGCCTCTGCCATACTAAAAAGCCGGGCAACGGGGAGCTTTGCTTCTTGTGTACTACTCCTCCCGCTGCTTCCGGCTCAATGCCGAGAAACAGCGGGAAGCGCAGTAACGGCCCCCCCGTCCCCCCTAGCTCCTCCCCGTCCCTCCTTCAGCTTCTTCACCTTTCCCTCACCTCTTAACATTAACCCTTTCCCTACCAGGACGGTCATGTCGGCTTCCCTCAAGCCTGCAGCTGCGTCCAGCCTCTTCTATTCCACCACGCAGCAGCGCCCTCAGAAAGATCCAAATTTTCTCCTCCTTTTCCCTTCAACAAAGCGGTCCCCTCGGGATACCGACTCGGATCTGGCAGCAGCACTGTGGTTTCTACATGCCTTTTAACATCCTACCTAGGTGAGCATGATACATTCCCTCTCGTCTCATCCTTTACCCACTGATTTGCACAAGGTGGCGCCGTGTGTTTTTTTCTCTCTCTTCCCACTGTCCATATAAGGACATTGACTTCAGTGGCTCCTCTGAAGCGGAATCCCTGTTGCTGACGCTCTGACAGGGGATTCCGCTCCAGGAGGAGCCCCTGACGTCACTGTCCATATATGGACAGTAATATCAGTGACTTCTCTGTACATAAATGAACAGTATCAACTAGGAGTGGAATCCCCGGCCTATGCTCTGGCTGTTCATTCCGCTCCTAGAATGAGTCTCAATGGCGCAATCTACAGGGGGGAGTGGGTAGCGCTATCTACAGGGGGGTGTGGCACTATCTACATGGGCACAGTGGCACTATATAGGGGCACTATCTACAGAGGACACTGGCACTAGCTACATGGGTACTGTCTGTGGGCACTATCTACGTGGGCACTGACACTAGAGGCATCTAAGGGGGCATTGTGCAGCATGGGGGAATCTAAGGCAGCATTATACTGTATTGGGCAGCTATGGCGGCATTATACTGTATGCGGAAGCTATAGGGGCATTATACTGTATGGGGCAGCTATAGGAGGCATTATACTGTATGGGGCAGCTGTAGTGGCATTCTACTGTATGGAGGCAGCTATAGGGCATTATACTGTATGGGGGCAGCCTTGGGCGCATTAAGCTGTATGGGGCATTATGCTGTATGGGGGCATTATGCTGTATGGGAGCAGCTATAGGGGCATTATGCTGTATGGGGGAATTTGATTTGGCATTATACTTCATGGGGGCATCTGTTTGGGCATTGTACTGTATAGGGGCATATGTGTGGGAATTAAACTGCATGGGAGAATTTGTGTGGGCATTATACTATATAGGTGCATCTATGGGGGCATTATGCTGTATGGTGACAGCTATGGGGCTTTATACTTTATGGGGGCATTATACTGTGTGGAAGCAGCTAGAGGACATTCTCCCTCTTTGTGATACTTGAAAGTTAGGAGGTATAGATGAATCCCCGGCCAAAGCATTGCCGGCGCTTTTCCCGGGGATTTCACTCCTGGAGAAGCCCCTGAGTTCACTATCCATATATGGACAGTGACGTCAGGGGCACCTCTAGGAAGCCCCAATGGAGCTATGTACAGGGAGGGGGTGTAGTGCTATCTACAGGAGGGTGTGTGGCACTGTCTATAGGGGGGGGTGTGGCACTATCTACAAGGGGAATTGTGGCACTTTCTGAAGGGGGTTGAGTGGCACTATCTACAAGGGGAGGTGTGTGGCACTATCTACAGGGGGATGTTCATTATGTCACCATATAGTCTCATTAGCCTCAGATATACAATCTGTTTAGTCCGGCACTGACCTATTTATTTATTTTCTTTTAATTCATTGTTATGTTAACTACTTTATATAACTATATTGCTTGTAAAATGTACAAGTGGTTTTATGCTCGAAAAAAAGTGGAAAAACAAATTACATCTCATTGATTGGTAGAGAAAACAAATATGGCGTGGGAAAGTGGTTTGGGGGGGGGCGCCAAACTGAATCTTTGCCCCGGGTTCTGGAGAACCCAGCTACACCTCTGCACAGACGCACAATATGGCCTCCGAGGCCGCAATACAAACAAAGTCCAGAAGTGCGTCTGCGTTGTTTCCCCTGGGTAGACAATTTGACATAGTTACTCTGCATAGGATCCTCTGGTGGGACGACTGAGGAGGATTGCTGGAAAGTAGAATCCAGCCTAGGAAGTTCTCTCTCCCGGAGAACCTCTTGGGAACGCTCCCGGATCCTCATGTCAACCCGGGTGGCGTGTAGGATAAGATCGTCCAGGGTAGATGGCAGATCGCGAGCAGCCAGCTCGTCCTTAATCCCTGAAGACAGTCCCTGCCAGAACGTGGCCACCAAAGCCTCGTTGTTCCAGGTCAATTCAGCAGCCAGGATACGGAACTGAATGGCATACTCACCCACGGAGAGGTCTCCCTGGGGTAGGGTCAGCAAGGATACAGCAGCCGAAGAAACTCTCCCAGGTTCCTCAAAGATTGAGCGGAAGGTCTGTAAGAAGCACTGCAAGTCACGGGTCTCTGGTCCCTGATGTTCCCACAGAGGATTAGCGTATGCCAGGGCTTTGCCAGTAAGGAGAGAGATGATGAAGGCGATCCTGACGTCATCCGAAGAGAAGGACCTGGTAGTCTGAAGTGGATCAGGCACTGATTCAAAAATCCCCTGCCAGTCGACGGGTCTCCGTCATAACGTGGAGGTAGCGGCAAGAAGCACAGGGGATTGGTACCGGTACAGACAGGCAGTGTAGCAGGAGGAACAGCAGGAATGGGTGCGGTGACGACTGTGGTAGGAACAAGCAGCCGATGGGCTATGGCGTTCACCGACAGGAGGAGTTGGTCTTTTCGTGACTGGAGATCCTCCATCTCGGCCAGTATGGCTTGTGTCGTCAAGGTCTCAGGTTCACCAGCGGGGTCCATGGCCTGAGCGTACTGTCACGTAGCGAGTTAGTGGACCCACTAGGCCGTACCGCCGTAGCGGGCAGGCATCTGGCCAAACAACAAGATAAGGAGATCCTTTCGTTACAGAACAGCAGTGTAAATAAAAATGCCCAAATAATGTCAAATCACATTTCTGATAAAAGTGAAAAACTGACAGGCAAGTTAAAGAGGCTCTGTCACCAGATTTTGCAACCCCTATCTGCTATTGCAGCAGATCGGCGCTGCAATGTAGATTACAGTAACGTTTTTATTTTTAAAAAACGAGCATTTTTGGCCAAGTTATGACCATTTTCGTATTTATGCAAATGAGGCTTGCAAAAGTACAACTGGGCGTGTATTATGTGCGTACATCGGGGCGTGTTTACTACTTTTACTAGCTGGGCGTTCTGATGAGAAGTATCATCCACTTCTCTTCAGAACGCCCAGCTTCTGGCAGTGCAGATCTGTGACGTCACTCACAGGTCCTGAAATCGTGTCGGCACCAGAGGCTACAGTTGATTCTGCCGCAGCATCAGCGTTTGCAGGTAAGTAGCTACATCGACTTACCTGCAAACGCTGATGCTGCTGCAGAATCATCTGTAGCCTCTGGTGCCGATGTTTTCCTCGCTCGTCTGACACGATGCAGGACCTGTGAGTGACGACACAGCGTGATCTCTCGAGAACACGGCTGTGTCTGCACTGCCAGAAGCTGGGCGTTGTGATGAGAAGTGGATGATACTTCTATACACAACGCCCAGCTAGTAAAAGTAGTAAACACGCCCCGATGTACGCACATAATACACGTTTTACTTTTCAACACGCCCAGTTGTACTTTTGCAAGCCTCATTTGCATAAATACGAAAATGGTCATAACTTGGCCAAAAATGCTCGTTTTTTTAAAATAAAAACGTTACTGTAATCTACAGTGCAGCGCCTATCTGCTGCAATAGCAGATAGGGGTTGCAAAATCTGGTGACAGAGCCTCTTTAAAGTGTATGTTCACAAATGCCAGAAGTCTAGCAAGCAAAATGGGGGAGCTGGAGGCCTTGATACTGGAAGAAAATATAGATATAGTTGGTGTTGCTGAAACATGGCTGGACTCTTCACATGACTGGGCTGTAAATCTACAGGGTTTTACACTTTTTCGGAAAGACAGGACAAATAGGAAAGGTGGTGGTGTATGTCTGTATGTGAGAAATGATATGAAGGCGAGTGTGAAAGAGACAATAGTGGGTGAATACTGTGAGGAGGTTGAAACCTTGTGGGTGGAACTAGAAAGGGAGGAAAACACTGAAAAAATTACTTTTGGTGTAATCTATAGACCCCCCAATATAACTGAGGAGATGGAAGTTCAGCTATATAAACAGATGGAGCTGGCTGCACAGGCGGGTACTGTAGTGATAATGGGAGATTTTAATTTCCGGGATATTAATTGGTGTCATGGTTCAGCTTCAACTGCAAAGGGGAGACATTTCCTCAACCTGTTGCAGGAAAATTTTATGGGCCAGTTTGTGGAAGACCCGACTAGAGGTGAAGCTCTGTTGGATCTGGTAATTTCTAATAATGCAGATCTTGTTGGGAATGTCAATGTTCGTGAAAACCTCGGTAACAGTGATCATAATATAGTTACATTTTACCTATACTGTAAAAAACAAATGCAGGCTGGGAGGGCAAAAACATTTAATTTTAAGAAAGCCAATTTCCCCAGGATGAGGGCTGCAATTCAGGATATAGACTGGGAAGAACTAATGTCAAATAATGGTACAAATGATAAATGGGAGATTTTCAAATCTACTTTGAGTTATTATAGTGCAAAATTTATTCCTATAGGTAACAAGTATAAACGACTCAAATTAAACCCCACATGGCTTACACCTTCTGTGAAAGGGGCAATACATGACAAAAAAAGGGCATTTAAAAAATACAAATCTGAGGGTACATCTGCAGCCTTTGTAAAATATAAAGAGCTTAATAAAATCTGTAAAAAGGTAATAAAATTAGCAAAAATACAAAATGAAAGGCAGGTGGCCAAGGATAGTAAAACAAATCCCCAAAGTATATAAATGCTAAAAAGCCAAGGTCTGAACATGTAGGACCCCTAGATAATGGTAATGGGGAGTTGGTCACAGGGGATCAAGAGAAGGCAGAGTTACTAAATGGGTTCTTCCGCTCTGTATATACAACAGAAGAAGGAGCAGCTGATGTAGCCGCTGCCGGTGCTGTTAATATATCAGTTGATATACTGAATTGGATGAATGTAGACATGGTCCAAGCTAAATAAAATAAAATAAATGTGCACAAGGCCCCGGGACCAGATGGGTTACACCCTAGAATTCTTAAAGAGCTTAGTTCAGTTATTTCTGTCCCCCTTTTCATAATATTCAGAGAATCTCTAGTGACTGGTATAGTGCCAAGGGACTGGCGCAGCGCAAATGTGGTGCCAATTTTCAAAAAGGGCTCTAGGTCTTCCCCGGGTAATTATAGACCAGTAAGCTTAACATCCATCGTGGGGAAAATGTTTGAGGGGCTATTGAGGGACTATATACAGGATTATGTGACAAAAAATAGTATTATAAGTGACAGCCAGCACGGTTTTACTAAGGACAGAAGTTGTCAAACTAACCTAATCTGTTTTTATGAAGAGGTAAGCAGAAGCCTAGACAGAGGGGTCGCTGTGGATTTAGTGTTTTTGGACTTTGCAAAGGCATTTGACACTGTCCCCCATAGACGCCTAATGGGTAAATTAAGGACTATACGTTTAGAAAATATAGTTTGTAATTGGATTGAGAATTGGCTCAAGGACCGTATCCAGAGAGTTGCGGTCAATGATTCCTACTCTGAATGGTCCCCGGTAATAAGTGGTGTACCCCAGGGTTCAGTGCTGGGACCACTATTATTCAACTTATTTATTAATGATATAGAGGATGGGATTAATAGCACTATTTCTATTTTTGCAGATGACACCAAGCTATGTAATATAGTTCAGTCTATGGAAGATGTTCATGAATTGCAGGCAGATTTAAACAAACTAAGTGTTTGGGCGTCCACTTGGCAGATTAAGTTTAATGTAGATAAATGTAAAGTTATGCATCTGGGTACCAACAACCTGCATGCATCATATGTCCTAGGGGGAGCTACACTGGCGGATTCACTTGTTGAGAAGGATCTGGGTGTACTTGTAAATCATAAACTCAATAACAGCATGCAGTGTCAATCAGCTGCCTCAAAGGCCAGCAGGATATTGTCGTGTATTAAAAGAGGCATGGACTCACGGGACAGGGATGTAATATTGCCACTTTACAAAGCATTAGTGAGGCCTCATCTAGAATATGCAGTTCAGTTCTGGGCTCCAGTTCATAGAAAGGATGCCCTGGAGTTGGAAAAAATACAAAGAAGAGCAACGAAGCTAATTAGGGGCATGGAGAATTTAAGTTATGAGGAAAGATTAAAAGAATTAAACCTATTTAGCCTTGAAAAAAGACGACTAAGGGGGGACATGATTAACTTATATAAATATATTAATGGCACATACAAAAAATATGGTAAAATCCTGTTCCTTGTAAAACCCCCTAAAAAAAAAAGGGGGCACTCCCTCCGTCTGGAGAAAAAAGGTTCAACTTGCAAAGGCGACAAGCCTTCTTTACCGTGAGAACTGTGAATCTATGGAATAGCCTACCGCAGGAGCTGGTCACAGCAGGGACAGTAGATGGCTTTAAAAAAGGGTTAGATAATTTCCTAGAACAAAAAAGTATTAACCTTCCCTTTTCCCGTCCCTTGGTTGAACTTGATGGACATGTGTCTTTTTTCAGCCTTACTAACTATGTAACTAACTATGTAACCCCAGCAATACAATGTCCCGCACAAGGGTACCTGGATAGTCCAGACAGTGGCCGCAGCTCTGGTACAGATGGAGATGGGTGCAGCAGGTAACACCAAACGTGGCGGATGCCACAGGTGCCACAGGTTGCAGCAGACATGGCGAATTCCTCCGGATGTGGCAGATGACACAGAACGTGGCGGATTCCTCCGGACGTGGCAGATGACACAGGACGGGGGGGATTCCTCTGGACGTGGCAGATGATACAAGACGTGACAGGACTCCGACACTAATAGGCACAGGAACAAGAACAGAACGGGATACATGAACAGGTAACAAGGAACGGGAAACACTAAGGGACCATTTGCAAGACAGACTGGGAAAACTAACAACGCTCAGGCAAGGATCAGATGGCCTGGAGCCTTCTTATAGACTCAGAAATCGTGGCAGTTGATGATGATGACGATTTCCTTCAGGACACAGCAGACCGGAGCGGAAGTGAGCGCTGGTGTCTCCTAGGAAGGAGATGGGAACCAGCGCTCACGTATCCATGGCTGCGGGAGTCGGGAGGTGAGTAAACCCTACGGCCCGTGGCCATGGACGCTACAGAATGTAGATTTACATTTTCACAGCCTACTTCCAATAATTTCTGCAAAAAACCTGTGGGGTCAAAATGCTCACTATACCTTTAGATAATTTCCTTGAGGTGTGTAGTTTCCCAAATGGGTCACTTTTGGGGTATTTCCAATGTTTTGGTACTGCAAGAGCCCTTCAAACCTGACCTATATTCTAATAAAAAGAAGGCCCCAAAATCCTCTAGGTGCTCCTTTGCTTCTGAGGCCGGTACTTCAGTACATTACCACATGTGGGATATTTCCTAAATCTGCAGAACCTGGGCAATAAATATTGAGTTGAGTTTCACTGGTAAAACTTTCTGTGTTACAAAAAAATGGATTAAATATGAATTTCTGGGAAAAAAAATTTAATTTGTAAATTTCACCTCTATATTGCATTAATTCCTGTGAAACATCTAAAGGCTTAAGAAACTTTCTAAATGCTGTTTTGAATACTTTAAGGGGTGAAGTTTTTAAAATGAGGTGAATTATTGGGGCTTTCTAATATAAGTCCCTCAAAGCCACTTCACAACTGAACTGGCCCCTGTAAAAATAGCCTTTTGACATTTTCTTGAAAATATGAGAAATTGCTGCTAAAGTTCTAAGCCTTTTAACGTCCTAGAAAAATAAAAAGATGTTCGAAAAACTATGTCAATCTAATGTAGACATATGGGGGATGTTAGTTAGCAACAACTTTGTGTGGTATAACTGCCTGTCTTACAAGCAGATACATTTAAATTTAGAAAAATGCACATTTTTGCAATTTTTTTGCAAAATTTTGGTGTTTTTCACAACTAAATACTGAATGTATCGAGCAAATTTTGCCAGTAACATAAAGTCCAATGTGTCACGAGAAAACAGTCTCAGAATCGCTTGGCTAGGTGAAAGCATTCCGAAGTTATTACCACATAAAATGAAACATGTCAGATTTTAAAAATGAGGCTCTGTCAGGAAGGTCAAAAGTGGCCAAAGAGGGAAGGGGTTAATAAATGTCATAAATGTGTCATAAATGTCCTTCATGGGAAAACCCTTTAATATTGGACTATCCAATCATATTTACTCCCTACTTCATACTAAATACCATTTTCAGTGGAATGTCACTCCAATCACATACCTTGGGATTCACCTTAAATATCCTGTCAAACACATACTCCAGGTAAATTATACTCAATTATTGAATAAAATTAAAACTGAGATTAGAGTTCCAAGTAGAGTTATCGTGGGTGGGTCCAGATATCATCTATCAAAATGATGATAATTTCTCAAATCCTTTATATCTTCCGAAATCTACCCATTCATTTCCCAAACAATTACAGCAGATAATTCTAAGGTATATATGGAAAAATTCACAACATAGAATCCAAGCAAACACTATGTTCCAACCAATACCCAAGAGAGGTTTAACCCCTTAATGACCGGGCCATTTTGCACGTTAATGACCAAGGATTATTTTTTGCTTTTTCATGGTTGCATTCCAAGAGTCGTAACTTTTTTTTTATTCCGTCGACATAGCCGTATAAGGGCTTGTTTTTTGCGGGACGAGTTGTATTTTGTAATTGTAAAATTTTTAGATGCTTATAATATATTGATTAACTTTTATTAACTTTATTTTAGGAGAGTATTGAAAATAAGCAGCTATTCCAGAATTGATTTTCACGTTATAAATTTACGCCGTTTACTATGCAGCGTAAATAACACGATTATTTACGGGGATACCAAATATGTAAAGGTTTTATATGTTTTTTCTACGTTTGCACAATAAAAACCCTTTTAGAAAAAAATTACTTGTTTTTGCATCGCCGCATTCCAAGAGCCGTAACGTTTTTATTTTTCCGTCAATGTGTCCATATGTGGGCTTGATTTTTGCGGGCCAATGTGTAGTTTTTATTAGTACTATTTTGGGGTACATAGGACTTATAGATTAACTTTTATTTAATTTTTTATGGGGGGAATGGGAGAAAAGAGAGAATTTTGCCGTTGTTTTTTGTGTTTTTTTTGGACGCCGTTCATCCGGCGGTTTATTTAATGTGTTCATTTTATTGTTCAAGTCGTTACGATCGCGGGGATACCATATATGTGTATGTGTGATTTGTTTTGACACTTTTACTAAATAAAACCACTTTTTGGGTAAAAAAATTTTTATTTGATTTTCACTGTAATTATTATATTTTTTTTTTTCAACAACTTTATTTAACTGATTGACATATTTTTTTTTAGTCCCACCAGGGGACTTCACTATGCGATGTGCCGATGGCATATATAATGCTTTGGTATACTTAGTATACCAAAGCATTATTGCCTGTCAGTGTAAAACTGACAGGCAACCTGTTAGGTCATGCCTCCGACATCGCCTAACAGGCAGATGCTGAAGGCAGACCTGGGGGTCTTTGTTAGACCCCCCGCTGGCATGGAAACACGACGGCGACCCGCGATTTGTTTGCGGGGGCGCCGATGGGGTGACAGAGGTAGCTCCCTCCCTCTGTCAAACACATTAGATGCCGCTGTCACTATTGACAGCGGCATTTAATGGGTTAAACTGCCGGAATCAGAGCGCGCTTCGATTTCGGCAGTTGCAGCAGGAGCCAGGCTGTGTATAACAACCGTGCTCCTGCCGCTGATCGCGTGGGTACAGTCTCAGTACCCGCGCCATCACAGGACGGATATATCCGTCCTCCTACGCGAACTAGCATCTGCAGAGGACGGATATATCCGTCCTTCGGCGTTAAGAGGTTAAGCTGCCCGTCAGTGATTCAATACTATAATACGTGCATTTTTGAACAAATAAGACTATTGTGGTTAGATGACTCCACAAAACACTAAGTGACTATTGAAAACCACATCCATAGTATTAAACATTTCCCAAGCTACTTTATACCCACGAACCTACTCAAACTACCCACACCCAATATTTCACCCACATTAAAAGCAGCTCTAAATGTCTGGAATTGCATGTATACTACAAAAAGGACTTGTCAAGTTCCGCTCTCTCGCATCCCCATGCAAATAATGTCATATTACTGTCTGGAAATTTCTTATGAGGACTGGTTAACATGTGGCATTACATATATAGGAGATGTCATGACTCCACAGGTCTGCTGTCCTTTGCTCAATTAATGGATACATTTACCATACCAAGGCGTGACCTGCACAAATACTTGCAATGACGCAACTTTATCAACACTCATAATAATAATAATAATCTTTATATAGAGCCAAACTTTATCAACACTCATAATAATAATAATAATCTTTATATAGCGCCAACATATTACGCAGCACTTTACAATGTAGAGGGAACATGAAACAAACAATATCAGACATTACATAGTGACAAAGTTAATTTACAATTCAAACCAGAGGAGTGAGGACCCTGCTCGCTAGAGCTTACAATCTATGAGGAAATAAGGGAGACACAAAGTGTAAACAGTGTTTGTTCTCTACAATAGTCCAGCCATCTTTTATACACATGGGCGGTACACATAAAGCTGCATGAGCCGATCACCAGACAGTCTCCGTGTATGACGGACATGTAGAGAAGGAGGGTGAGGGAATCTTATTCTGATGACTAATCTAAAAGGAGGGCCATGGAAAGGAGTCAGATTAGGGAATGTTATAGGCCTGTCTAAATAGATGTGTTTTCAGCGCCCGTTTAAAACTGTGGATATTAGGAATTAATCTGATTGTCTTGGGTAGCACATTCCATTGGACTGGTGCAGCACGAGAAAAATCTTGGAGACGGGAGTGGGAGGTTCGGATTATGGAGGATTTTAATCTAAGGTTGTTAGCAGAACGTAGAGCCCGAGTAGGGTGGTAGACAGAGATGAGGGAGGAGATGTAAGGCGGTGCAGCACTGTGGAGAGCTTTGTGGGTGAGAGTAATAAGTTTGACATTTATTCGGAAGGGGATGGGCAACCAGTGCAGGGACTGGCACAGATTAGAGGCGTCGGTGTAGCGGTTGGTCATAAATATGAGCCTGGCTGCTGCATTGAGGATAATAGTGGGGCCCCCCAGAGCAGTATTGCTTGGGGGACACATGATGGTACAGGCATATTTCAATTATTTGGTGTTATTAGTGTTGTTTGGTTAATTTAAATGCTGTTTTAGGTGTTTGGTTATTGGTTTCTCCTCCCCCCCTTTTTTGTTTCAGGTGGTACTTACCTTTGGCTTCTGGAAGTTTTCATTAATCTGCCTATCAACTGGAGTCTTCACAGGATTGGTAGCTGTGTGAGCGGCGGGAAAAATATTGTTATTAACCCTTTCAAGACCGAGCTCATTTTGGCCTTCAGGACCAGCCCCATTTTTTCAAATCTGACATGTGTCACTTTATGTGGTAATAACTCTGGAATACTTTTGCCTATCCAAGCGATTCTGAGACTGTTGTCTCGTGACATATTATACTTTATATTAGTGGAAAAATTTGGTCAATAAATTCATTGCGTATTTGTGAAAAACACCAAAATGTAGAGAAAATTTGCAAAAATTATGATTTTTCTAATTTTAAATGTTTCTGCTTGTAAAACAGACAGTAATACCACACAAAATAGTTACTATTTCACATATTCCATATGTCTACTTTATATTTGCATCATTTTTTGAACATTATTTTATTTTTCTAGGACGTTACAAGGCTTAGTACTTTACCAGCAATTTCTCACATTTTCAAGAAAATTTCAAAAGGCGATTTTTACAGGGACCAGTTCAGTTTTAAAGCGGCTTTGAGGGCCTTATGTACTAGATAGACCCCATAAATCACCCCATATTAAAAACTGCACCCCTCAAAGTATTCAAAACAGCATTCAGAAAGTTTCTTAACCCTTTAGGCGTTTCACAGGAATTAAAGCAATGTAGAGGGGAAATTGACACATTTTTTTTTTTTTGCTGCAATTCATTTGTAATAAATTTTTTTCTGTAACACAGAAGGTTTTACCAGAGAAACGCAACACAATATTTATTGCCCAGATTCTGCAGTTTTTAGAAATATCCCACATGTGGCCCTAGTGTGATAATGGACTGAAATACCGGCCTCAGAAGCAAAGAAGCACCTAGTGGATTTTGTGGCCTCCTTTTTTTAGAATATATTTTAGGCACCATGTAGGGTTTGAAGAGGTCTTGTAGTGCCAAAACAGTGGAAATCCCCCAAAAGGGACACGGTTTTGGAAACTGCACCCCTCAAGGAATTTATCTAGGGGTATAGTTAGCATCTTGACCCCACAGGTCTTCTGCTATATTTATTGGAGTTTGCAAGGAATAAAGAATAAAAAAGCACCCCAAAACTTGTAAAGCTACTTCTCCCGATTACAGCAATACCCCACATGTGGTAATAAACTGCTGTTTGGACCCACGGCAGAGCTCAGAAGGGAAGGAGCGCCATTTGTATTTTGAAGCGCAGATTGTGCTGGTTTGGTTTTCAGTGCCATGTTGCGTTTGCAACGCCCTGGAGGGAGCAAAATGGTGGAAACCCCCCAAAAGTGACCCCATTTTGTAGACTACACCCCTCAAGGAATTTTTCTAGGGGTATAGTTAGCATTTTGACCCCACAGATTTTTTGCTGAATTTAGTGGAATTAGGCCGTGAAAATGAAAATCTTCTTTTCTGAAAAAACATAGAAATGTTTAATTTTTACAATGAATAAAGGAGAAAAATCACCCCTAAATTTGTAAAGCAATTTGTCTTGATTACAGCAATACCCCATATGTGGTAATAAACTGCTGTTTGGACCCACGGCAGGACTCAGAAGGGAAGGAACAATATTAGGCTATTGGAGCTCAAATTTAGCTGGAATGGTTTTTGGTTGTCATGTCGCATTTGCAAAGCCTCTGAGGTACCAAAACAGTGGAAACCTCCCAAAAGTCCCTTTAGGGGACTGGAACGAGCGATCATTAGGTCGCTGGTACAATACACTGCAGTACTAATGTATTGCAGTATAATATCATTTTTACAGGCTCCTGTAACAGCACGATCCATGTTCCTGTCGGTTAGGCTCGGGTGTCAGCTGTTATACACAGCGGACACCTGCAGAGTATGGAGCGGACGCAGCGCATGAGCCCGCTCCATATATAACCGCCGCACCACGACATGCTATTAAGTCGTGGTGCGCGAAGGCGTTAATGCGCAGCGGATGGTGCAAAGAGAAAATTAAAATTTTCCACTGATATGCCATTTTAATGCACAATATGTTTTGCCCAGTTTGTGCCACTGAAGACAAATACCTCATACAATGTTGAGCGGGTTCTCCCGGATATAAAATATCATATATGTGGACGTAAGCTGGTGTTTGGGCACGCTGTGGGGCTCAGAAGGGAGGGAGCGCCATTTGGCTTTTGGAGCGCAGAGTTTGCTTGGTAACAGCTCTGTTTGGGGTTTTGCTGGTATTTCAGTTTATGATGTGGGGGTATGTGTAAATTGGGCAGAGTACATCAGGACATAATAAGAGGGTATAATAATTCGGTAAATAAATAATAATCCGCAGATATGTGGCCAATGTCGCACTGATAAATGGCGCCCGATCTTATCCGCTTTTGGACACTGCACAATTTCTGTCGCTATATTCTGAGAGCCAGAACTTTTTTTATTTTTTCTTCACCGGAGCCGTGCGAGGGCTTATTTGTTGCGGGACAATCTGTAGTTTTCATTGGTACCATTTTAGGGCACATGTGATTTTTTTATCACTTTTTATTAGATTTTTTTTTGGCAACCAAAGTGACAAAAAAACAAATTCTGACAATGTTTTTTGTGTTTTTTTCTTTTTTTACACTTTTCACTGTGCGCTATAAATGACATTTTACTTTATTCTGCGGGTCGATACGATTACGGCGATACCAGATGTATATAGTTTTTTTATGTTTTGTGGCATTTGCGCAATAAAATCACTTTTCGATAAATTTATTTCTTTTTTGTGTCACCATATTCTGAGAGCCATAACTTTTTTATTTTTCAGTCAAAAAAGCTGTGTAAGGGCTTGTTTTTTGCGGGACGGGTTGTAGTTTTTATTGGTACTATTTTAGGGTACATGCGACTTTTTGATCACTTTTTATTCTATATTTTTGTAGGGTTGATGACCAAAAAAATAGTGATTCTGACATTAAAAAACAATTATTTTTTTTGCGCTGTTCACCGTGCGGGAAAAATAATATTATAGTTTTATATGTGTACTTTTTTTAACATTTTCATTTTTTTCCTATAATAAAAGACTTATTATAGGAAAAAAAGCATTTTTTGTTTTTGTAACTTTTATAACTTGTTTTTACACTTTTATAAAACATTTTTATTACTTTATTTTTTACTTTTTACTTGTTTTACTTGAAGACCTGCAGCAGTGATCGCTGCTATAATACATTACACTACCTAGGTAGTGTAACGTATTATAAACTGTCAGTGTGACGCTGAGAGTCACACTGACAGGAAGCTTATGAGGCTGGTTCTCATAGGCTGCTGTGCATGGCAGACCCGGGGGCCGTTGTATGGCCTCCGGTTCTGCCGTATAACCGACTGCAGCACCCGCAATCGGTCCCCGGGAAAGTTTGTTGTAGCAACAAACTTTCCAGTTTGTTGTAGTAACAAACTTTCTAGTTCGTTGCTGCAACAAACTTTCCCTGCGATCACATCACCGGGACCTGAACCAATTAGGTCCCGGTCATGTCTCCGGGACCAGAGGCAGGGGTTAACAGCGCGATCCAGGTGTCAGCGCTACTCTGAGACACCCGGATCGCGCTTTTAACACCCACCGTGAATTCACGTCAGCGCTGCACAGAGCCCAGCAAGCGCCGACGTGAATATACAGTTGGCGGTCGGGAAGCGGTTAAAGATTCTGCCCAGCACTAGGAGTGGAATGGGATTGGCAGCTCAGTTCTTTCGGCGGGAAGATATTCCTTTATAAAGCCACGGTCTTTGAGGTCCGGTGACAGTTCCTGACTGTTCCTGCAACCAGCGTTCCTGTGACCAGCCGGATGGAGGACCTTCTTCAGCAACTCATCGCCCGGGCGGAGACAGCAGGAGGAGAAGACTGGCTGCGAAGCTGCTTGAGCATCCCGGAGCCGCAAGCTGCACTGGAACAAAGAGGAAGTCTGGCGCCGAGTATGTTGACTTCCGCCGGTGATGACAACATCCGGGAGGAGACGTCGTAGAGCAGTTGCATCATTGTGGAGGGAGCGCAAGTACAGCCAAAGAAGCGAGCAAGGAAGAGACGGGCCGTGTACACTCCGCCTCCGGAGGTAAGCAGACAGCGGAGTTCTGCCTCTCATTCGCGGCATAGCGGTGCACTTCTGCCGAGGGACAGGAACAGACGTTCAGCATCTTCTAGGGCGGCAAGTGCCTCTTCAACTCAGCGGAACCATGCTGAGGTTGGGATTGTTAACTCTTCAGCTGCTGGTCCTTATTCAGTCCAGGATTATGACATTTGTCACACAGTTGGAGGTGGCTTTTCTTCTGAATCTGGATTACATTCTGAGGTAAATCTCTCACAGTACCCTCAGCAGGACCTGAGTTCAAATCAAAGGAAGCAAGTATCCTCTGGATTAGACCAGGAGGCGTCAGCGAGGAGTGGTGAGATATCAAATGTACCACAGAATGTCATGAATGCTGATTTAATGTCTAATTTTATTTATTTATTGAATGAGTTTATGGTAAATTCTTCAGCTTCTCCCTCCGTTTCAAAAGTCTAGGTTAAACCTCCAGTTTAGCTAGTTGTTCTCATTTGAGTCAAAATATTAATACTGTTCCTGTTGTTGATTCTATTGTTGGTCAGGTTGATTGTTCTGTTCCGTTATTAGACAAAGGTGTAGGAGTTGCTGAAATTTGTTGTAAGGAGGCAATTTCTTGTGAAATTTCTCCATTAGGTTTTCATTTAACAAATGCTATAAAAGAACGTATATGGAGAAATTAATTTATTTACCTTTAATCACTGCTGCCCTCATAGAATTTATCAAAAAGCACTGACGCCAGTGAAAGTGCAAAGAATGCTCCCATGGTTAGAGCGTTACCACGACAGACAGAAAGCTGAGCTAATTTTTCATGGATTTTCTGAAGGTTTTCAGGTGCCTGAACTTCGTGGTTTAGGCTGTTGTTGGATAGATAATCTAAAATCAATTGATATGCATAGTGATATAATTAGACAAAAATTACAGAAAGAATTAGACTTAGGGAGAATAGCGGGCCCCTTTCCTCACCCGCCTTTTGCTAACTTTAGATTATCCCCGTTAGGCATAGTTCCAAAAAAGGAAGTAGGTTATTTTAGGTTGATCCACCATTTATCCTACCCTGAGGAGTCTTCTCTTAATGATGAGATTGATCAATCTTTTTCTCCAGTAGAATATGCCTCGTTTGATCAAGCAATTAGTATTCTACGTAGTTGTGGTCATAGAGCATTGTTAGCAAAAGCTGATATCAAATCTGCTTTTAGGCTATTGCCTGTACACCCGAAAGGTTTTAATTCTTTGGGTTTTCATTTTGATAATACATTTTATTTTGTATAAATGTCTCCCTATGGGATTTTCTATGTCATGTATGTATTTTGAAGCATTCTCCAGTTTTTTGCATTGGGTTATTGAATCTGAAGTTTTTGAAGGAAAAATGTTACATTATTTGGATGACTTTTTGTTTATCGGTCCTCATAGTTCTAATGCTTGTTGTTATTAAATAAGTTTTTTGAGTTTGCTGACTTCTTTGGTGTTCCGATTGCTAAAGAAAAAACTGTTTTTCCTTGTTTATCGTTAGAGTTTTTAGAAATTATTATTGATTCAGAAACAATGGAATGGAGATTACCTGCTGAAAAATTGCATAAAATAAGATCTTTATATTTGTCATGATGGTTAGAAAGAAAACCACATTAACTGGTTGCCGACACAGGACGAGTATGCTCGTCCTGAGCAGCGAGCACTTCGCGCATTAGGACGAGCATACTCGTCCTGTGTGACAGCAGTCTCTGCCGTCTCTGTGTGTGCGATCGAGAGCGGGGCAACGGCTGTAATACACAGCCACGGCCCCGCTCTGACAGCGGAGAGGAGAGAAACATCTTCTCTCCGCTGTTAACCCTTTGAACGCCGCGATGACAGCTGATCGCGGCGTTCAAGGAGAGGGGACTGCACATTGATCGAGTCACAGAATATAACTGTGACGCGATCAAAGCCAACAACTCGTATGGCCAGACAGCCCAGGGTCCAGTGAAGGACCCCAGGGCTGTCTGAACATATTTCCTGTTGTTAGGGCATACTGAGGTATGCCCTAACAACTGCCTGTGTACGATCAGTAACAGGCTAATGTACTGGCATATAGATCTATGCCAGTACATTACAGTTACAAAATCAAAATCAAAATGATAAATCCCTTTATGGGATTAAAAAAAAAAGTTCAATGAATGTAAAAAAAAAATAATGGTAAATAAATAAATAAAAAGTAATTAAAATACACAGAAACACACATTTTTTATAATAAATCAACTTTTTAAAATATAAGTCCCAAAACACAAAATAATATAGACATATTTGGTATCGCCACGACCGTAACAACCTGTACTACAAATGTATACCATTATTTATTATGATCGGTGTATGGTGTAAAAAAATAAATATTAAAACTGCTGCACAACTGCTTTTTTTCTGCATTTTAATCTAATTAAAAATTTATAGAAGTTAAACGATAATGTATTTGTATCAAAAAATGGTACGTACATAAAGTACAACTCGTCCCGCAAAAAACAAAGTCTCATACAACTACGTCGTACAAAAAATAAAAGCGTTATGAGCGTCGGGATGCAAAGAGGGAAATTTACAAAAAATTGCTCTGTCCTCAAGGCTAAAATTGGCCGTGTCCTTAAGGGGTTAAAGGATATGCAATCTTTATTAGGTCTTTTAAATTTTGCTAGTAGGGTTATTCCTATGGGGCGAGCTTTTTCTAAAAGATTGTATTTCTCTACTAGGGGCCTAAAAACTCCTGGTTCTCACATTAGAATTACGCAGCAGTTGCGAGAGAGGATTTAAGCTTATGGTCTGATTTTCTTCTTAATTTTAATGGCCATAGTTGTTGGTAACATAATTTTCTGGACTGTGATAGTCTTTCTCTGTTTACTGACGCTGCTAGTAGTGTGGGTTATGGTGCTTTCTGGAACAATAAGTGGTCGGCAGAGCAATGCCCGGCTTCTTGGTTAAACAATGGGATTACAAAGAACATAGTTTTGCTTGAGTTATTCCTGGTAATTGTGGCCATTGTTTTATGGGGATCTTATTTTCAGAATAGACAAATTCTTCTTTACTCTGATAATAAGGGTGTATGCTTTGCAATTAATACCCTTTCTTCCAATCCAGATTTCGTAGTAAAATTATTGAGACATCTAGTTTTACGCTGTATGCGTTTTAATATCTGGTTGAAAGCAAATTATATAGAAGGTAAAAAGAATATTTTAGCAGATTGTTTGTCTCGTTCTCAGTGGGTGAGATTTCGGGAATTGGCTCCAGATGCAGATTTAATCTGAATGGATTGCCCAGAACATTTATGGGATTTGATTTGGGACTAGTGACGCAGAATATCCAATCTTCAGTGGCTCCTAGAACATGGGCTGATTATTCAGCTGCATGGAAGGAATGGATTGAATTTTGTTCTGTTTTACAAGCGGATTATCTGAGCAGTGACGTTTATGTGACGTTTATTATTTTATTTCTGATTTAATGCATAAAGGAGTTTCTGCTTCTTCAATATCTAAAACTTTAGCTGGTGTATCTTTTTTCTTGAAATTGGCCGGTAAGCAAGCCTTTTCCATGTTTTTTCCTATTAAACAAATGTTAAAAGGCGATCGTAAATCTTTTAATCAGCCTGATGGGAGAAGGCCTATTTCTTTTGAGTTATTAGGTCAATTGTGGACAATTTTGGTTAAAGTTTGTTTCAATAATTTTGAGTTCGTTTTATTTCGTGCGGTGTTCGTGGTTGCTTTCTTTGCAGCTTTAAGAATTGGTGAGTTGGTCACTGCCAGTAAATCAGTTCATTCAGGCTTTGGATGCAGCCGTGGTTGTGATTCATTTGAGGAAATCCAAAACTGATCAGTTTGGAAGGGGCAGTTTTATATCGTTATATCAGCTGAAATTTTCCCATCTCTGTCCCATCATTAATGTGAAGAATTGGTTACAGTTTAGGCCATCAGTTGATGGCCAGTTATTCATTCACAAAGATCGGAGTCCTGTAACTAAATATCAATTTAATGCTTTTTTAAAAAAATGTTTCGCTTTATTAAATTTAAAGAGGCTCTGTCACCAGATTTTGCAACCCCTATCTCCTATTGCAGCAGATAGGCACTGCAATGTAGATTACAGTAACGTTTTTATTTTAAAAAAACGAGCATTTTTGGCCAAGTTATGACCATTTTTGTATTTATGCAAATGAGGCTTGCAAAAGTACAACTGGGCGTGTTTACAGTAAAAGTACAACTGGGCGTGTATTATGTGCGTACATCAGGGCGTTTTTACTTCTTTTACTAGCTGGGCGTTAGGAATGGGAGTGTATGATGCTGATGAATCAGCATAATCCACTTCTGTTCGTTAACACCCAGCTTCTGGCAGTGCAGGCACACAGCGTGTTCTCGAGAGATCACGCTGTGACGTCACTCACTTCCTGCCCCAGGTCCTGCATCGTGTCGGCCACATCGGCACCAGAGGCTACAGTTGATTCTGCAGCAGCATCAGCGTTTGCAGGTAAGTAGCTACATTGACTTACCTGCAAACGCCAATGCTGCTGCAGAATCAACTGTAGCCTCTGGTGCCGATGTGTCCTCGCTGGTCCGACACGATGCAGGACCTGGGGCAGGAAGTGAGTGACGACACAGCGTGATCTCTCGAGAACACGCTGTGTCTGCACTGCCAGATGCTGGGCGTTGTGTAGAGAAGTGGATGATACTTCTCCTCAGAACGCCCAGCTAGTAAAAGATGTAAACACGCCCAGATGTAACACACATAATACACGCCCAGTTGGACTTTTACTTTAAACATGCCCAGTTGGACTTTAGCAAGCCTCATTTGCATAAATACAAAAATGGTCATAACTTGGCCAAAAATGCTCGTTTTTTTAAAATAAAAACGTTACTGTAATCTACATTTTATACACAGGGAAGAACAGGGAGTATAGAAGCCATAGGATAAAAATAAACCTTTATTGCATAGAATATACACATTACATAGAAGAATTTTAAAAAGGTACAATTGGAAAGAGTGACTCTGAAGTTTCCAATGCAGACGGGCAGGCTCAATAAGTCAGATGTAAACATACAGGAAGATTACCACTAACATATGTGAGCAAAAGCAAACAAGGATACTGAAGAGCATGACATGATATAAATATAAATATAAATATAGGAATACAAAACAGAAACACATTAATGCATGTGCAGGTTTCCGAGTCGTATCCCATAGTAGGCAAAGTATAGCAGTCAACACTCCATCTCAAGATAGTTAACGTTTGCAATTATGACCCAAATGAAAAGGTGTATCTTACCCATAGTGCAGTCTATTTGGAGCCTGACGGACGTATGGAAAACCCCAACGCGCGTTTCGCGGTATGCTTCCTCAAGGGGTATACAGTGTCTAGTTCAGAACAGCCTTAAATACTATAGAGAACAGGTGTGTGCGATATCACCTGATTCAAGGAGAGTGCAGCGCATATCTTCCGCCGACAACCGGATGTGAGGCATTCCCCACTTCCATACCCCAGCGCCGTAGCGCATATCCAGGGTCCCCGACGCGTACAGGGACCCCGGACAAGCGCAGTGCGCTACAGGGGCGGGAACGGGGCGTCAACACAGCGGTGACGAACGGGAGAGACGCGCATCTCATTGGACGAGGGACACGACGGAGAGGTAAGGAAATCCCATAGGCCAGTTTTACGTTCTGAGTGGATATCATGTGTGTTGTGTCAGTTTACAAGTTCTATGAGAAACAAGGAGTCTATGCATACACGAATAAAAGTGAATGCATGAATATAGGTGATCAAAGAAAAAAGACACATTATACTCTCTTCATAGAAGAGATAGAGTGTCTTAAGATATGTGAGTATATAGTGATTGCCACTAACTTAGTTGCAAACATGTGAACACAAATTTAATGCACAATGTGACAGAATAAAATACACAGATAAAACTACATCATATTGGTACCCCATAATTATACAGGATAAGTGAAGGACATGCCTTTATAATTAGTGGGTGAGGCCAAATGTTTCCAATAGTAAATTGTACACATGGGGCCAACTAGAAAAATCGATAAAAAAAAAAAAAACATGCCCAGTTGGACTTTAGCAAGCCTAATTTGCATAAATACAAAAATGGTCATAACTTGGCCAAAAATGCTCGTTTTTTTAAAATAAAAACGTTACTGTAATCTACATTGCAGCGCCTATCTGCTGCAATAGGAGATAGGGGTTGCAAAATCTGGTGACAGAGCCTCTTTAAGCAGCTATAACATTTCTTCCCACCTAATTAGAATTGGAGCTGCTACTGAAGCAGCTAGATTAGGCCTTGATGAAGTAATTATAAAACGTATTGGTAGGTGGGAATCTAACAGGTTTAGATTATATGTGAGGCCTGATTTATTTATTAACGGTTGATTTCTTTTTTATAGGTTCTCCTTTAGTATTTTGGATCCTTGGTCACTCTTGTTCTTTGGGCACAAAAGCGAGCAATTAAGAGGATCTACACTGAGAATCTATCTTTTGATACAGAGAATGTTAATGTTTTCTGGTGTTGTATCCAAGGCCTGACCTGGGGTCGTGTTTTAGGAGAAATTAAAAAGCTGTCTGTTTTATGGCCTTCTCCCAATGTTATTTTAATTAATGTTGGTGGTAACGACATAGGTAAAGTTAAAACTTTGGATTTATTGTGGGCGATTAAAAGGGACTTCGCCTTAATGAAGTGCATGTTTACTGATACTATTTTTGTTTTTTCCTAAATTATCCCAAGATTAATTTGGTCTTGTAAAGAGTCACTTTTCATTGATCGTATCAGGAAACGTGTCACATGTTTAGGGGGTTTTAGCTATCGCCACACTGATTTGGAAGGTTTTATTACTGGCTTATACAGATTTGACGGAATACATTTATCAGATGTGGGTATAGATATTTTTAATTTGGGTTTGCAGAATGTGGTTGAAAGGTCACTTTTTTAGGTCAAGGCTTGTGTTTTTTTTTGTCTCCAAGCTATTGCTGGGTGGACTGATTGATTAAAAATGGTTGATTTATTATATGTGGTTTCTATTATATTGGTTTTAAGTATTTTGGTTTTAAAAGTATTTATTATTATTGATTATATTTGGTAACCCTTAATAAAAACATTGCGGCCTTCTCATCCACACATCTGTTTTTTGTGTCTTAATTATTATATATAGTGTATTTGAATTGTGCCTTGTACCATCATGATAGGGGCCCCCCAGAGCAGTATTGCTTGGGGGACACATGATGGTACAGGCATATTTCAATTATTTGGTGTTATTAGTGTTGTTTAGCTAATTATTTTAGGTGTTTGGTTGTTGGTTTCTCCCCCCCCCCTTTTTTGTTTCAGGTGGTACTTACCTTTGGCTTCTGGAAGTTTTCATTAATCTGCCCATCAACTGGAGTCTTCACAGGATTGGTAGCTGTGTGAGCGGCAGGAAAAATGTTGTTAGTAAAGATTCTGCCCAGCATCAGGAGTGGAATGGGATTGGAAGCTCAGTTCTTTTGGCAGGAAGATATTCCTTTATAAAGCCACGGTCTTTGAGGTCCGGTGACAGTTCCTGACCGTTCCTGCAACCAGCGCCCACCCGCCCTCCCCAAGAATTTTATTTTCTCCCTGGCTGTCGCAATTTTTTATTAGAGGGTTTTTTTGTCTCCCAGCTATTGCTGGGTGGACTGATTGATTAAAAAGGATTGATTTATTATATGTGGTTTTTATTATATTGGTTTTAAGTATTTTGGTTTTAAAAGTATTTATTATTATTGATTATATTTGGTAACCCTTAATAAAAACATTGCGGCCTTTTCATCACACATCTGTTTTCTGTGTCTGAATTATTATATATTGTGTATTTGAATTGTGCATTGTACCTTCATGTCCCTCCCAGTGTTCCATCCCCACTCTTAAAGTGAACCTGTCACCAGAATTTTAACTATCAAGCCAGCAATACCTGGTGAAAGTGGGTGAAAAATCATTGTTATCTAACTATGTTCTAAGTAAGCTCTGTACCTTTAGAAATCCGTTTTTCAGTGGTCCCGCGCCGTATGCAAATGAGCAAAAAAGAATCAAACCTTCATTCGAAAAGAGTCAGAATTTCATTCCTCCAGCGTCTCAGAGTTGACTCCACCTCCTTCTTTTTGATTGACAGCTCCTCTCGCTGCACCACACACAAAATCCTGCGCTTGCGCATTGAAACACTAAAAAAGCTGTTCTCATTCTTTTACTGCGCATGCTCGGTGCTCAGTGTGACGTCATCACCGTCGGTTCGTCTCCGAATCCAGGCCCCGTTTCCTGACAGCAGAGTGGACGAAGCAGTGCAGAGGTAAGCGTTTGTTTCTGTGCTATATTTCTCTCCACCACACTTCTCATCGGCAACAGTCAGGCTACAACGTATGCACGATGTTTTGAACGAGATTTTGCTGATAGGGCCGGACAGGTGGCGGCGGTGGCCGGGGTTAAGAAGCTGTGTCACAGAGTGAAAAATAATTACCATAAAAGGCGCGAAGACTTTAGACAGCTCCTGAATGTCAGACGTTTTTGCAAGTACTCACGTTTTTCGCGGCGTCTTTTACGGACGTAATTGGAGCTGTTTTTCATTGGAGTCAATGAAAAACTGCCAAAGAAGTGACATGCACTTTTCACAGTGACGTGTAAAATTACAACTTGTCTGAACAGAACATCGTAAAACCCATTGCAAGCAATGGGCAGATGTTTGCAGACCTAATGGAGCCGTCTTTTCAGGCATAATTCGAGGCGTAAAACGCCTGAATTACGTCTGAAAATAGGTCGTGTGCACATACCATAACAGGTAAGATGTTGATGACAGGATCCCTTTAACCCCTTCCCGACATTTGCCGTATGGGTACGCCATGGAAAGCCATGACTTCCCGCAAATTGCCGTATCCATACGCCAAATCTTTGGCACCGGCTCAGAAGCTGAGTGTAAAGGATCTGCCAGGCACTACGTCTGTGGATACTCCCAGGATTAATCAATCGACACCTGAGGCCGGACCTCTTAGACTGACTCCGGCTCCCACCAATCAGGGTGGCAGGCTCAAGAGTGGGAGAGCCTATCGCGGCCTGGTTCGTTGACCACTCTGGTTTCCTCACGGTGTTCCGTGGGCTACTGCCCCTTCTCTTGCTTGTTTGTATTCCCTTGCACTTAGTCAGCGTAGGGACCGCCGCCCAGTTGCACCCCGTTGCCTAGGGCGGGTCGTTGCAAGTAGGCATGGACAGGGCGGTGGGTAGATTAGGGCTCACTTATCCCCTTCCCCTTCTTCCTGCCATAACATAATCACAAGCCCATACCTAGTCTACCCTTTCTCCTACTCTATCATGGACCCCCTTGAGACCCTGACCCAGCAGATGCAGGGCCTCTCCCTACAGGTCCAGGCCCTGGCACAGAGGGTCAACCAGCCTGACGCTGCCATAGTAGTACCCCTCGCCTAACCTCTAGAACCAGACCTCAAGTTACCTGACCGGTTCTCAGGGGACTGTAAGACTTTTCTCTCCTTTCGGGAGAGTTGCAGACTTTACTTCCGTCTAAAACCTCACTCCTCAGGTTCCAAGAACCAGCGGGTGGGAATCATTATATCCCGACTCCAGGAAGGGCCCCAAGAGTGGGCCTTCTCCTTGGCTCCTGACGCCCCTGAACTTTCCTCCGTTGATCGTTTTTTCTCTGCCCTCGGACTCATTTACGACGAGACTGACAGGACTGCCTTGGCCGAGAGTCAGCTGGTGACCTTACGTCAGGGTAGGAGACCGGTTGAGGAATACTGTTCTGACTTTAGAAAGTGGTGCGTAGCTTCTCGGTGGAATGACCCTGCCCTAAGGTGCCAGTTTAGGTTAGGCTTATCTAACGCCCTGAAGGATCTGCTTGTTAGCTACCCCTCTTCTGACTCCCTAGACCAGGTTATGGCCTTAGCAGTACGACTTGACCGACGTCTCAGGGAACGACAGCTTGAACGTTTCAGTGTTTTCCCCTCTGACTTCCCTGCGATTCCCCCCGAGGTCCCGTCTCCTCGCTCTTCCACGGAAAACTCGGAGGTACCTATGCAACTCGGGGCCTCCGTGTCCCCCCAACAACGTAGAGAGTTCTGCAGGAAGAATGGTCTCTGCTTCTATTGTGGGGATGACAAGCATCAACTGAACACCTGTCCCAGGCGCAAGAATAAGCAGCCGGAAAACTTCCGCACCTAAGTGATCATCGGGGAGGTCACTTGGGCGCACAGGTATTTCCCGTTAATATGAAACGCAATAAAATTTTGCTTCCCTTTCAGGTCTCGTTTGGTGGTCGGTCTGCCACCGGCAGTGCCTTCGTGGATTCAGGCTCATCTGCTAATATCATGTCTGTGGAATTTGCTATATCTCTAAAAATGCCTTTTATTGATTTGCCTAATCCTGTCCCGGTAGTGGGTATCGACTCCACTCCTCTTGCTAATGGTTATTTTACTCAGCATACTCCTGTTTTTGAACTCCTTGTTGGCTCCATGCATTTGTACTGTTGATGCAGGGATTATCGTCCGATCTGGTATTAGGTCTTCCCTGGTTGCAGTTGCATAATCCCACGTTTGATTGGAATACTGGGGATCTCACCAAATGGGGTAGTGAATGCCTGACGTCATGTCTTTCGGTTAACTCTATTTCTCCCCGTGAGGAGGTAAACACGCTACCTGAGTTTGTTCAGGACTTCGCTGATGTTTTCTCTAAGGAGGCCTCCGAGGTGTTTCCCCCTCATAGAGATTACGACTGCGCTATCGAATTGGTACCAGGTGCTAAGCTTCCTAAGGGTAGGATATTTAATCTTTCAAGTCCTGAACGTGAAGCCATGAGGGAATATATCCAAGAATGCCTGGCCAAGTGTTACATTCGCCCCTCTACTTCTCCTGTAGGTGCTGGCTTCTTCTTCGTGGGGAAGAAGGATGGTGGTCTTAGGCCGTGCATTGACTATCGTAACTTGAATAAGGTCACTGTAAGGAACCAGTATCCCCTTCCTTTGATTCCGGATCTTTTTAATCAGGTTCAGGGGGCCCAATGGTTCTCTAAGTTTGATCTACGGGGGGCGTATAACCTTATCCGCATCAGAGAGGGGGATGAGTGGAAGACTGCGTTCAACACGCCCGAAGGTCATTTCGAATACCTGGTCATGCCCTTTGGGTTGTGTAATGCCCCTGCTGTCTTCCAGAATTTTATTAATGAAATTCGGAGAGATTACCTGGGAATTTTTCTTGTAGTGTACCTTGATGACATACTGGTGTTTTCCAAGGACTGGTCCTCCCACGTGGAGCATGTCAGGAAGGTGCTCCAGGTCCTCTGGGAAAATAATCTGTTTGCGAAAACCGAAAAATGTGTGTTTGGGGTACAGGAGATACCATTTTTGGGTCAAATCCTCACTCATGAATTCCGCATGGACCCTGCCAAGGTTCAGGCTGTGGCGGAATGGGTCCAACCTGCCTCCCTGAAGGCGCTACAGTGTTTTTTGGGGTTCGCTAACTATTACAGGAGATTTATTGCCAACTTCTCGGTCGTCGCTAAGCCTCTTACGGACCTCACTCGCAAGGGTGCTGATGTCCTCCACTGGCCTCCTGAGGCCGTCCAGGCTTTTGAGACCCCCAAGAAGTGCTTTATCTCGGCCCCAGTGCTGGTTCAGCCCAACCAAAGGGAGCCATTTATCGTGGAGGTTGACGCATCCGAGGTGGGAGTGGGGGCTGTCTTGTCCCAGGGTACCAGGTCCCTCACCCATCTCCGCCCCTGTGCTTACTTCTCCAGGAAGTTTTCGCCCACGGAGAGTAATTATGATATTGGCAACCGCGAACTTTTAGCCATTAAATGGGCTTTTGAAGAGTGGCGTCACTTCCTGGAGTGGGCCAGACACCAGGTAACGGTCCTTACTGACCACAAGAATCTGGTTTTCCTAGAATCTGCCCGGAGGCTTAATCCGAGACAAGCTCGATGGGCGCTATTTTTTACCAGATTTAACTTTTTGGTTACCTATAGGGCTGGGTCCAAAAATATTAAGGCTGATGCACTGTCACGTAGTTTCATGGCCAATCCTCCTTCGCAGAAGGATCCTGCTTGTATTTTACCCCCCGGTATAATCGTTTCTGCCACTGATTCTGATTTAGTCTCTGATATTGCGGCTGATCAAGGTTCAGCTCCCGGGAACCTCCCTGTGGACAAGCTGTTTGTCCCCCTGCAATACCGGCTAAGGGTACTTAGGGAAAACCATGACTCCGCACTATCTGGTCATCCTGGCATCTTGGGTACCAAACACCTCATTACCAGAAACTATTGGTGGCCTGGGTTGCCTAAAGACGTTAGGGCTTACGTCGCCGCTTGTGAGGTTTGTGCTAGGTCTAAGACCCTTAGGTCCCAACCTGCGGGCTTACTACGTTCTTTGCCCATTCCCCAGAGACCTTGGACCCATATCTCCATGGATTTTATCACCGATTTGCCTCCATCTCAAGGCAAGTCGGTAGTGTGGGTGGTAGTAGACCGCTTCAGCAAGATGTGCCACTTTGTGCCCCTTAAGAAACTACCTAACGCCAAGACGTTAGCTTCTTTGTTTGTTAAACGCATTCTGCGTCTCCATGGGGTCCCAGTCAATATCGTTTCTGACAGAGGGGTACAATTTGTTTCTTTATTTTGGAGAGCCTTTTGTAAAAAGTTGGAGATTGATCTGTCCTTCTCCGCCGCCTTCCATCCCGAAACTAATGGCCAAACGGAGAGGACTAATCAATCCCTGGAACAATATTTAAGGTGTTTCATCTCTGACTGTCAATTGGATTGGGTCTCATTCATTCCCCTCGCCGAATTTTCCCTGAATAACCGGGTCAGTAACTCGTCAGGGGTCTCCCCGTTTTTCTGTAATTTCGGGTTTAATCCACGGTTCTCCTCCGTTTCTCCTGGTAGTTCCAATAATCCCGAGGTAGAGGTCGTTCATCGGGAACTGTGCACAGTCTGGGCCCAGGTTCAGAAGAACCTAGAGGCGTCCCAGAGCGTACAAAAAATTCAGGCTGATAGAAGACGTTCTGCTAACCCCCGGTTTGTCGTCGGGGATCTGGTGTGGTTGTCGTCTAGGAACTTGCGCCTTAAGGTCCCATCCAGGAAGTTTGCTCCCCGATTTATTGGGCCTTATAAGGTCATTGAAGTCCTCAACCCTGTATCCTTCCGTCTGGAGCTGCCCCCAGCCTTTCGCATACACGACGTCTTTCATGCCTCTCTCCTTAAACGCTGCTCCCCGTCCTGGTCCCCCTCGAGGAAACCTCCTGTTCCCATTCTCACCCCTGAGGGGGTGGAATTCGAGGTGGCCAAGATTGTGGAGAGTAGGATGATCCAGGGCTCCCTCCAGTACCTGGTCCATTGGAGAGGATACGGGCCGGAGGAGAGGACTTGGGTACCTGCTCGAGATGTTCACGCTGGGGTATTGGTCAGGAGGTTCCACCTTCTCTTCCCCACTAAACCAGGTCCTCTTAGTAAGGGTCCGGTGGCCCCTCATAAAAGGGGGGTACTGTAAAGGATCTGCCAGGCACTACGTCTGTGGATACTCCCAGGATTAATCAATCGACACCTGAGGCCGGACCTCTTAGACTGACTCCGGCTCCCACCAATCAAGGTGGCAGGCTCAGGAGTGGGAGAGCCTATCGCGGCCTGGTCAGTCGGAGTTAGCTCCGCCCCCTGTCCATTTATACCTGCCGTTTTCTCTTCCTCATTGCTTGTGATTCTTCCTGGTTTCCTGGCCCTGCTACAGCCTTGCTCCAGCCTGCTACTGCCTTGCTTCAGCCTTGCTACAGCTTCCGCTTATCCTGCTTCGCTCTGACCCCGGCTTGCTTCCTGCTCCTTGCTCTGCGTTCGTATACTTCGTGACATCCTGATTCTGACTGGCTCGTTGACCACTCTGGTTTCCTCACGGTGTTCCGTGGGCTACTGCCCCTTCTCTTGCTTGTTCCCTGTTTGTATTCCCTTGCACTTAGTCAGCGTAGGGACCGCCGCCCAGTTGCACCCCGTCGCCTAGGGCGGGTCGTTGCAAGTAGGCAGGGACAGGGCGGTGGGTAGATTAGGGCTCACTTATCCCCTTCCCCTTCTTCCTGCCATAACACTGAGGCAGTGCCATCATCGCCGGATCTCATTCGTATCTTACAGCTGACATCCGGCTGTAATGGCGGGGACCGAAATTAGCTTAGATCCCCACCATTAACCCCTTAAGTGCAGCGCTCAAACGCTATCGCTGCACTTAAGGTGCTTGCAGCTCATCGGAACCCCAGAAATGAAATTGCCGGGGGTTCCGGTGGCTGCAATGACAACCGGAGGCCTAAAACTGGTCTCCCGGTCTGCCTAGCACGAAAGCCGGTCAGGACCCGCCCGGCGGTGGAGCCTGACCGGCTTCCGTAGCCGTCGGCAAGATGACGCCGGCTCAGGAGCTGATCCGGCGTCATCAGCGGTGGAAGTCAGCTGTATGTTACAGCTGACATCCACCTGTAACGGCAGGAACTGGAGCGAGCTCCGATCCCTGCCATTAACCCCTAAGATGCAGCAATCGAAAGCGATCGCTGCATCTTAGCGGTTACTAGCAGATCGCCAGTCCTGACAGGCAATCAGGACTGGCGACTGCTGCTATGGCAACAGGAGACAGAATGGCCTCCTGCTCTGCCATTACAGAAGCCGATTTGGACTTGAAAAAAAGTGTAAAAAAAGTATTCAAAAAGTGTAAAGAAAAGTGAAAAAAACAAAAGTTTGAAAACATAATAAAAGTTTCAAGTAATAAAATAAAACACAATCTCCCTGTTCCCTTATCAAGTCCTTTATTATTGAAAAACAAATAAACCATACGTATCTGGTATCGCCTCGACCGTAACAACCTCAGGTATAAAAATATTCTATTATTTATTGCACGCGGTGAACAGCGTAAAAAAACCCTGTAAAAAGCTATACCAGAGTTTCTGTTTTTTGGTCACTTTGTCCTACAAATATTGAAATAAAATAAAATAAAATATTGAAATAAAAAGCGATCAAAAAGTCGCACATATCCAAAAATGGTACCTGTAAAAACTATAGCTGGTCTCGCAAAAAACAAGCCCTCATACAGCTCCGTCGACAAAAAGTTAAACAGTTATGGTTCTCACAACTTGGCGACAGAAAAAATACATTCTTTTTGCAAAAGATATTTTGTTGTGCAAAACGTTGTAAAACATAAAAAAGTGCCATAAATTGGTATCGACGGAATCGTACTGACCCACAAAATAAAGTTAACATGTAATTTATAACGCATGGTGAATGCTGTATAAAAAAACCTTTAATAACTGTGCCAGAATTGCGTTTTTATTGGTTACCTGGCCTCCCAAAAAATAGAATAAAAGGTGATCAAAAAGTCGCATGTACCCCAAAATGGAGCTTTTGGGCATTCTGAGTGATGCTAAGAGCCGATTCTTGATTAGTGCTGGTGAGTTTGGTTTTTTGTATCCACAGATTCCCATCATGGCATGTTTTTATAGCCTGCCCAAAATCCACAAAGGGTATCCCCCCTTACGTGGCAGACCGATTGTTTCAGGCATCAACAATTTAACACAGAATGTGAGTACATATATAGATCAGGTGCTGCGTCCGTTTGTACTGGGTCTCACATCATATGTACGTGACACTATGGATGTTCTGAAAAAAATTGAAGGTATTACTTTGGAGCATAACACACTATTGGCTAGCTTGGATGTAGAGGCGTTATACTCATCTATTCCACATAAACTTGGTTGTGAAGCGGTAGAGTACTTCCTTAGATCCAGAGGTACTCAGTTTGTGGCCCATAACCAATTGGTATTACAGTTATTACATTTTGTTCTGGGAAAAAAATATATTTATCTTCGAAGACACGATCTTTCACCAGCAATGCGGTACAGCTATGGGGAGTCCCACTGCTCCCTCCTATGCAAATTTATTTCTTGGCTGGTGGGAAGAGACAATTGTCTTTGGGGACAAGTTTGCCAAATGGACTTCATCAATAGGAATATGGATAAGATATATTGATGACGTGCTGTTGTTCTGGAACTTAACAGTTGAGGAGTTCAATAGTTTTGTAGCAGCCCTCAATAAAAATGATCTAGGGCTAAGGTTCACCTGCGAAATTAGTGATCAAGAACTTTCCTTTCTAGATCTGAAAATCATAAAAACAATGGAGGGCACAATTCGTACAAAAGTACACCGGAAGGAAAGAGCAACCAACAGTTTCCTACAATGGAACAGCTGCCATCCCTATCCCCTTAAACGTGGTATTCCTAAAGGTCAGTTCATGAGAATACGCCGTAATTGCAGCTCCATGGATGATTTTGAGACACAAGCACAGGAGCTCAAAAATAGATTGAAGGATAGAGGTTTTCCCATGGGAGTAGTTAGAAAGGCCTACGAGGGAGCGAGAGATGCAGATAGGCAGTCTTCTTGTCCCTAAAAAACATAAAGAAGAAAAAGTTACGAGACTCATAGGCACTTATGACTCTAAACAGGGTGAAATTATGCAAATCCTCAAAAGGTACTGGCGTATCCTTAGCACTGACACAGACTTAGCAGATCAGATCACATCATGGCCTTCAGTCACGTTTCGGAGAGGAAAACACATTAGGGATAGAGTTATGCATAGCTGTTTTGACCCTATCACACCAAAGGGCACATGGTTGGATAGACAAATACCAGGCACATATAGATGCGGTAGTTGTAAGGCTTGTGACTTCATCCTAAGGGGAAACAAGTTCAGGAGTGTCGTTACAAAAGAGGAGTACGACATTCGTAATTATGTTAATTGTAAAACAGCAGGGGTGGTTTATCTGATCACATGCCCATGCCCCTTAAACTATGTGGGCAAAACGATGCGACAATTTCGGCTCCGGATAAGGGAGCATGTTGGAGATATTGTCCATACTAGGGATACTCCGATATCTAAACATGTACATGCCAAACACCAGGGTCATGCAGAATGTTTAAAGTTTCAAGCAATTGAACTGATAAGACCTCCCAAACGGGGAGGCGATTGGGACAATCTCATTTTACGCAAAGAAGCCCAGTGGATTTACAGATTGGCATGTACACAACCAGCGGGTTTAAATGAACAGACAAACTATACATGTTTTATATGAACATACACTTATATCATCCATTATCGGGCAGCCAAGTCCATATGGCTGTTTGTTTTTCTTTGTAAGGTGGCTTTCAAGCAAATTGATATGGCCAGTGGGTCAGCTCGTGTGTAATCAATACTTTATAATGTGAGGGACATCGCACTTATCTTTTCAATATGTACTTACAGTGGAAGAGTTGTTTTAAAGGCAGTCTTTTTGCGGTTTTGAACTGATCCGTAAAACCTATATCCTATATCCCATATCGTTACACTCCTTCCATTATCGCTGGTTTTGGCAGCATGGGCAATACGTCCGTGGCTTCCACTGCGCCTGCGTGTTCTTCTTGATGCGGTCGATGATGGTTCCGGGTTGTCAGCTGACGGCCGGGAGTCACATGGACAGGCGTCACGAATTCGGGGGACGCATGTGATTGGCTGGTTCGGGTAGCGCTGCCGAGAACAGGGGATGGAGCTAGGTGTTTAAAGCAACTCATAGCCCCGTTACGAAGCATGCAGCGGACATCAATGCGAGCATCCTTCCGTGATGTACAGCAGAATACCTGCTGCTGAAAATATATATCGCTGGCAATCTGGCCAGAGTGACCAAGACACAGACCCCTGAGGATAAGTATTTGAAACGCGTAGGGTCTTTTTGATTTAGGGATTTTTTGCATAGGGAACGATAGCATTGTATTATACCCAGCACTGGGAGTTTCCAGTGTGTCAATTTCGGACTCTGGTGTGTACTTGGGATTCAAACTATTGTTGTGCCCAATACTAATGCTGATCCCGAATGTATATCTGTACAAACACTGTGTTATGTTTATGAAATTCAACAGTGTTTAATGTTTAATACGTTTTTAATACACACGGTGGGGCTTTTCACAGTGATTTACCCCTGTTTTTAGTGAGTTACAATAAAAGGTATTTTTTACTCGATTGTCACTTCAGTGAATTTACCCCAAAATGGTACCAATAATAACTACAGCTCATCCTGCAAAAAAAACAAACACTACGTCTATGAAAAAATAAAATTAGTTAAGGCTCCAATAAGTCAGGAAATAAAAAATATGCAGTTGGGCAGCCCAAGGGGAACATTTCTTCTGTTTCAAGAGGTGATTTATCAAGGCCCTAAAATTAGTGAACCAGGAAGGGGAGGGCCCAAATATATCTGTTGGAAGCAAGGGTGCCCGTATTATACCAGGACAACACTTTCCCAACAAAATTCCCCAAACTGCAAAGGAGTGTGGACCAAAAGGGGGATAAGAAAGGACGCCATATATCAGTGCAACACCGGCCTGTGCAGCGTAACACACATCTATGGATAATTTTATTGTTATTTTACCCCATTATTATACCACCTGACTATGCCCTGATATACTCTGCCCAGCTTACATGTACCCCCACATTATAAACGGAAACACCAGCAATACTCAAACAAATCTACTACCAAGCAAAATCTGCTCTTCAAAAGCCAAATGGCGCTCCCTCCGCTCTGAACCCTATAGGGTGCGCAAACAGCCGTTTACTTCCACATATATGGCATCGCCATACCCAGGAGAACCCTTTTAACAATTTTTGGGCTGTGTGTCTCCAGTGGCATAAGCTGGGCACAACATATTTGGCACTGATATCTAGGGAAAAATATTATTTTTTAATTTGCACCATCCGCAGCGTATTAATTTATGGAAAAGACCTGTGGGGTGAAAATGCTTACTACACCCCTTAATAAATGCCTTGAGGGGTGTAGTTTCCAAAATGGGGTCACTTTCTTTTTATTAATTTACATCTGGGCCTCTGCAATTGTGAAACAATACTTTGTAAATCGCCAAATTAGGCTTCAATTTTATATGTTACTCTTTCACTCCTGAGCCTGGTCGAATGTCCAGGCAAAAGATTAGGGTCACATGTAGGGTGTTTCTAAAACCGGGAAACACAGCATAATAATTAGAGAGCTTGTCTTGTTAAGCTGGGTCCCACATATTGGCATATCTATGGAAAAAATCCCATTTTTACTCTGCAACATGGAGTGCACACTAATTTCTAGAAAACACCTGCAGGGTTAACATGCTCACTACACCCCTAGGTGAGTGCATTGAGGGGTGTAGTTTCCAAAATGTGGTCACTTCTGGGTGGTTTCGACTGTTTTGGTCCCACAGGCGCCCAGAAACCAATCCAGCAAAATCTGCACTCCAAATGTCGCTCTTTCCCTTCTGAGCCCTGTCGTGTGCCCAAACAGCAGTTTATGACCACATATGGGGTATTGCCGTACTCGGGAGAAATAGCTTTACAAATGTTGGGGTCTTTTTTTCCTTTATTTGTTGAGAAAATTAAACATTTTGAGCTAAAGCTACGTCTTATTGAAGAAAAAGGATTGTTTTTATTTTCACTGCCCAATTCTAATAAATTATATGAAACACCTGTGGGGTCAAAATGCTTACTACACCCCTAGATAAATGCCTCAAGGGGTGTATTTTCCTAAATGGAGTCACTTTTTGGGCGTTTTCATTGTTTTGTCCCCTCAGGGGCTTTGCATATGCGGCATGGCCTCCGCAAACTATTCCTGCTAAATTTGATCCCCAAAAGCCAAATAGCGCTCTTTCCCTTCTAAGCCCTGCCGTGTGTCGAAACAGCCGTTTATGACCACATGTAGGGTATTGTTTTACTCGGAAGAAACTCCTTTACAAATTTTGTGTGCTTTTTCTCCTTTAGTCTTTGTGGAAATGAGAAAAAAAATCGCTAAACCTACATTTTCTTTGAAAAAATGTAATTTTAATTTTCACGGCCTACTTCCAATAATTTCTGTAAAAAACCTGTGCGGTGAAAATTCTCACTACATCCCTAGATCATTTCCTCGAGGTGTGTAGTTTCCCAAATGGGGTCACTTTTGGGAGATTTCCACTGTTTTAGCACCGCAAGAGCCCTTCAAACCTGAAATGGTGCCTAAAATATATTCTAATAAAAATAAGGTGCCAAAATCCACTGGGTGCTTCTTTGCTTCTGAGGCCTGTGCTTCAGTCCAGTAGCACGCTACGGCCACATGTGGGGTATTTCTAAAAACTGCAGAATCTGGGCAATAAATATTGAGTTGCATTTTTCTGGTAAAACTTTCTGTGTTACAAAAAAAAAAATGGATTCAAAATGAATTTCTGCAAAAAAACCACGAAATTTGTAAATTTCACCTCTACATTGTTTTCATTCCTGTGAAGCGTCTAAAGGGTTAAGAAACTTTCTAAATGCTGTTTTCAATACATTGAGAGGTGCAGTTTTTAAAATGGGGTGACTTATTGGGGGTTTCTAATATATAAGGCCCTCAAAGCCACTTCACAACTGAACTGGCCCCTGCAAAAATAGCCTTTTGAAATCTTCTTGAAAATGTGAGAAATTGCTGCTAAAGTTCTAAGCCTTGTAACGTCGTAGAAAAATTAAAGGATGTTCAAAAAACGATGCCAAACGAAAGTAGACATATGGGGGATGTTAATTAGCAACAATTTTGTGTGTTATAACTGCCCGTCTTACAAGCAGATACATTTAAATTGAGAAAAATACAAATTTTTGCAATTTTTCGATAAAATTTGGTGTTTTTCACAATTAAATACTGAACATATCGAGCAAATTTTGCCAGTAACATAAAGTCCAATGTGTCACGAGAAAACATTCTCAGAAATGCTTGGATAGGTGAAAGCATTCCGACGTTATTACCACATAAAGTGAAACATGTCAGATTTGAAAAATGAGGCTCTGTCAGGAAGGTCAAAAGTGGCTAAAGAGGGAAGGGGTTAACCACTCTTTTATTTACTCCTTCTATCCAATGGAAAAATATTTCCTTATCTTATCATACAATGGTGGAAGCATTAATTAAAGACCCCTTCCCATTTATACATAAATGGGAAACAGATTTTAATACCTCTATAGCTACGGAGAAATGGAGGTCATTTAGTTTACACTCCAAATTATCTAAATGCATCAAACATGTGGAGAACTTTAGCAAAATCCTCTATAGATGGTACTATACCCCCCAAAAATTAGCAAAACTATACCAAGGAATGGAGAGTAAATGTTGGAGACTCCAGAGAGCTGAGGCAGGTATGAAACATATATGGTGGGAATGCACCTTGGTGAATGAATTGTGGAAAGCTGTTAGTCATTTATTATCAATTATATGTGGAATTAATATTACTCTATCCCCTTTATAATGCTTACTGTATATCGACATTGAGTTATTCCCTAGCCATTTTCCATATACTGGTAGCAACCAGATTAAAAATAGCAAAATATTGGAAAACCCATACATTCCTTCATTGGCAGAAATCATTAGTTTAGTTAATCACAGTTGGTCTTAGTCTAAGCGGATTTGCAGAATTCCTTCAAAATTGGGATATTTGGTTGCACTCTGAATATAAAAAGGTTTGTATTCCTAACTATTGTTAGTACAAGAATCATTGAACATTCTAATGGTATTTACCTTTTTCCCATCACTGGTCTTATATAACCGCTTTCTTATATGTATTGACATTTTTCTCACTATGTCACCATAGTTTGTTAACGTATTGGTTTTTACTGTTACTTTTATTTTATGTTATCCCTTTACATTGGGTCAATTACTATACCAATGCAACTATTTTCTTCCTAACTGTATGCATTCCTATTTGAACCCAATAAAAAGAAATGTTTTAAAAAAATAAATAAGAAATTACAACGCCAAGAAGGGCAAGCCGTAAGGTAATACAAATCAAGGAAGCAGTAGGTGTCGCAAAGATTTGCAAATGATCACATTTTTAAGCACCTAGCTCCAATCTGCGGCACAATCTGAAGCATAAAAGCCAGATTGAAAGCAACGTTTTTTTAGCCATATGAAACCTCAAAAATAGGATCAAGTGGTGTGGGGAGATTGTGTGATGCCTCCAGTTCGTCGACGTGCCAGTTATCGCCCCTTGTCGCAAACTGAGAGGGACAGAATCCTTGAACTGAGAGACCTTGGTTTATTACTCCGGCAGATCGCTACTCGTATAGGCCGAGATGTCAACACTGTTCAACATTGCATGTCCCGGAGGTTGGGAGAACAACAATGAACAGGAATGACAGCAAGAGGTGTGAAGAGGCGAACTTCTGCATGGACGGATCGTCTGATTGGAGGAATGGCGTATATTGATCCATTCTGTACTGCAAGTGAAATTGGACATCACATCCAAAGTCTAGGGCGGTAACCAGTGTCGACACAGACCATCAAAAGGCATTTGCATGACATTGGGCAACGAGTCAGACGTCCAGCTACAAGTGTTCAATTTACCAAACACCACCGCTCTCAAAGGCTATCATGGTGCACAGCAAGACGGAAATGGAGGCTGGAATGGAGGTCTATCCTCTTTATCGATGAGTCATGCTTTTGTCTCGGACGCAATGATAGCTGGAGATTGGTCTGGAGACCACGTGGGTAACGCCATGAAGAAAACTTCACAAGGGAATGTCATACCGGTCCTTCTCCCGGGATTATGGTGTGGGGTGGCATAATGTACGGTAGCCGGACCCTCTAGTCTTTATTTCAGGTACACTAACAGCTTGGCCTAAGGCCTTATTCACACGAACGTGTTAAACGTCCGTGATACGCGCGTGAAAATCATGCGCGTCGCACGGACCTATGTTAGTCAATGGGGCCATTCCGACATTCCGTGATTTTCACGCAGCGTGTGTCCACTGCGTAAAACTCACGACATGTCTTATACTTGGCCGTTTTTCGCGCATCACGCACCCATTGAAGTCAATGGGTGCGTGAAAATCACGCGCAGCACACGGAAGCACTTCCATGTGTCGCGCGTGATTCGCGCAACAGTAGATAAAAGCACTTCCTTCATTTATTTTTCTAAACATCAAAATCGCGTGTCATAAGGATGGCATATGTTTGAAAATCACGCAGCCACGCAGCAAACACTAATGACACACGGAACTGCAACGCGCAAAAAACACACACGTTCGTGTGAATAAGGCCTAAATGTGCTACCATGGCCTGCAGCATCTCCAGACTTGTCTCCCATCGAGCACATCTGGGACTTCATTGGTCAGCAATTGCAAAGGGAGCTACCAGCAACCAATGTTGATAATTTGCGTGTCCAAGTTCATTTAGCGTGGCATAACATTCCTCAGACAACCATTATAAACGTCATTGATAGCATGCCAAGGCGTGTAAGTGCGTGTATTTCTGCGTGTGGCGTTCATACACAATACTCAATAAGTCAAGCTGTTTGGAATATTTTGTTTCCATTTTTTTCATTTGCATATAATTAAGGCCCTGTTCACACAAAGTTTTTTGGCAAGTTTTTTTTACACGAAAACCACGGAAATCGTGCCAAAAAACTGTGCAAAAACGCCTCCCATTGATTTTTCCCCATGAGCGAGAAAAAACGCTTGTGGGGAAAAAGAAACATCATGACCTTTCTTCAGGCATTTCCGTCTCTGATCTCCCATTGACATCAATTGGAGGCAGAGAAAGCGATTTTCGCTGAGTTTTTTTTGCCTGCAGCGCTTAATGGCCGCGACCGGAAAGCACCACAAAAAACGCGGCACAGTGTACAAGCAGGTCAATCAACTTTGGCGTTGGAATTTCAATGTCGAGGACTGTATTTAGAATGTACACATATATGAATGGACAGTACAGAGATCTGCCTAATGATCTTTATACAATGAGGCCTGTAACCATGACATGGGGGCATCCTCTACATCTAGAGGAAAGAAGGTCTCAACATCATCATAGAAGGGGATTCTTTACTGTGAGAGCAGTGAGACTGTGGAACTTTTTACCACAGGATAGTGTGATTGTTGATTCATTGAAGAAGTTCAAATTGGGCCTAAGATTCAAACACACAAACAAAATTTCACTGCGCTTCTGGTAGCAGCTCCTACAATAGTTATTTTAAAAAGTGGAGTATTTGGCTGCTAATGCGTGAAATGTCCGATATTTCCACAAGTTAACTATAGGGTATCAAGTAAAGAATGCCTGCGCTATAGTGAAAGGGTATGTGCACACGCTAGCTTCCTTTTACGTCTGAAAAGACAGACTTTTTCAGGAGAAAACAGCTGCGTCGTTTCAGACGTAAAAGCTCCTCATCGCATTATGCGAGGCGTCTTTGACGCCCGTAATCTTGAGCTGTTCTTCATTGACTTCAATGAAAAACGGCTCAAATTACGTTTCAAAGAAGTGCCCTGCACTTCTTTGACGAGGCAGTCATTTTACGCGTCGTTTGACAGCTGTCAAACGACGACGCGTAAATGACAGGTCGTCGGCACAGTACGTCGGCAAACCCATTCAAATGAATGGGCTGATGTTTGCCGACGTATTGTAGCCGTATTTTCAGGCGTAAATCGAGGAATAATACGCCTCGTTTACGCCTGGAAATAGGTCGTGTGAACCCAGCCAAATATATAAACATGCAACAGTGAGGGCGATAGACAATCTTGAGCGGAGCATGGTGCTCACTGAGCAAGCAGTTAGTGGGGTAGAATTGGAGGGTGAAGACATGGGTCAGCAGGGTCAGGCAAGTAGCTGGGTTAATGTAGTTAGGGGCAGTATAAAGGGGTCCAAGAAAAGGAAGGCCAATCCTGTTTCTGATATTCCAAGCAAAATTGCCAAGTTGGGTGAGGTTTCAGAAATGGCAGCCCTAGAGGATACTGATCTCCCTAACAGGAGAACAGCCCAGTTAGTAGTCGGCGGGATGGTAATGCAGGTAAGGCAAGACAATTGGTAGTTGTAGGGGATTCTATTATCAGGAAGACGGATAGAATAATTTGTCGCCAAGATCGCCTCAACCGAATGGTTTGCTATGTCCCTGGTGCCAGGGTTCGGCACGTGGTGGAACGAGTGGATAAATTACTGTGAGGGGCTGGTGATGATCCAGCTGTCGTGGTCCATGTGGGAACCAACGACAGAATAAATGGTAGGTGGAGGAGCCTTAAAAATAATTTCAAGGAACTAGGCTACAAGCTGAAGGGAAGGACCTCCAAAGTAGTATTCTCAGGAATGGACCAGGAAATCATGGTAGTTGATGATGATGACGATTTCCTATGTGCACGAGCGTGAGCGCGCACCCTACGGGACACAGCAGAACGGAGCGGAAGTGAGCGCTGGCGTCTCCTAGGAAGGAGATGGGATCCATGGCTGCGGGCGTCGGGAGGTGAGTAAACCCGATGGCCTGCGGCCATGGACGCTACAAGAAGAAAGAGCAGCTGATGTAGCCGGTGCCAGTGCTGTTAATATATCAGTTGATATACTGAATTGGATGAATGTAGATATAGTCCAACCTAAGTTAAATAAAATAAATGTACACAGGGCCCCCGGGACCAGATGGGTTACGCCCTACAGTTCTTAAAGAGCTTAGTTCAGTTATTTCAGTCCCCGTCTTCATAATCAGTGATTCTCTAGTGACTGGTATAGTGCCAAGGGACTGTTGCAGGGCAAATTTGGTGCCTATTTTCAAAAAGGGCTCTAGGTCTTCCCCCGGGTAATTATAGACCAGCAAGCTTAAGATCAATCGTGGGAAAAATGTTTGAGGGGCTATTGAGAGACTATATACAGGCATATGTGACAAAAAATAGCATTATAAGCACGGTTTTACTAAGGACAGAAGTTGTCAAACCAACCTGATTTGTTTTTATGAAGAGCTGAGCAGAAGCCCAGACAGAAAAATATAAACATAGAAATAAAAGCCCCCACACAACCCTCATTAACCATTTTATTGAAAACAAAAACGCCGTCATCAAATTCGATATAGTCCAACAACCGAACCTGTAAAAAAACACACCAAAAAAAAAAAAAGAAAAAAAAAAAAAGAAAAATGATTATTCTACTTACCTTCCTGGGTCTGTCATCCTGTGTCCCTTACAAGGCTTAGTAAGCTAAGCCGTGACAGCTCTAAGCAGTCATTGGTTAGTGTACATCAGATGGTCCCAGGTTACCTCCATTCATTGACCTACTTTTAAAAGTAGGATGATGTAATGATGTAACCGGCAGGGCGTTTTTTGCTCCAGTCGGGAAGGGGGGCCGCTGTAGGAGTTTTTAAAAAAAAACAAAAACTGTGACCTGATCAATAATAGGGGAAATGGGCCCCAGTGTTCATGTTGGGGGCAGGGGAGCAGTGGCGTAACTATAGGGGTTGCAGCGGTCACAATTGCGACCGGGCCCAGAAGCAAGGGGGGCCCGCGACCCCCCGCACCACATCGATGAAAAGTTACTATAGTAACTGGGGCCTATGTAATAAACTACACGGGCCCCTGTTACTATAGTGACTGACAGTACTTACCCCTCCTCTTCCTGGAGCACATCGGAGGTTCTGACGTCACAGCGATGTGCGCAGTGCATAACGTCACGACACTATGCACTGCGCACAGCATCCCGACACTTGATGGAGTGAGGACCTGCGGCCGAAGAGGAGGTAAGTTTAATATTAGTGTCTTGCTGAAGCTGATGGGTCGGGGTCCGACACCCGGGACCCCCGCCAATCAACTGTTTTGAATTGGTTGCAGCTGCTCGTACGAGCGCTGCTTCCCCTTCATTCCGGTCACTTTCTCACACTGAATCGCCGACACGGACGTGTCAGCCATTCACAGTGTGAGCAAGTGAGGGAAATGAAGGGGAAGCAGCGCTCGTATGAGCTCTGCACCCCCTTCAAGACAGCTGATTGGTGGGGGTCCCGGGAGTCTGACCCCGACCCATCAGCTATTGATAGCCCATCCTGAGGATAGGCCATCAATGTTTAGGGACTAGGCAACCTTTAAAGCCTACCGTGTGTTAGGCTTAGATACAGGGCCCCAGCTTATACTGCATAAGATTACTGTCTGCTGGACCCTGTATCTAAGCCTGCACATGCACATGGGCCCTGTATCTAAGGCCCTGTTCACATCACCGCTGCCCTTCCGTTGAGGGGTTCCGTCGGGTTAATCTCTCAACGGAAAGGCAAACGGAAACTTTAGCTTCCGTTTGCATCACCATTGATCTCAATGGTGATGGGAACTTTGCTAATGGTTTCTGCTTGTCACCGTTGTGAACGGGTTCCGTTGTTTTGGCGGAATCAATAGCGCAGTCGACAATGCAAAACAACGTAATCCTGCCACAACGGTGACAAACGGAAATCTTTAGCAACGTTTCCGTCACCATTGGGATCAATGGTGAGGGAAACGGAAGCGGAGGTTTCAGTTGCCTTTCTGTTGAGGGGTTAACACGACAGAACGCATCAACGGAGGGGCAGCGGTGATGTGAACAGGCCCTTACTAATGTTTTTTTTTTGTGGTTTTTTTACAGGTTCGATTGTTGGACTACGTCGGATTAGAGGACTACTCACATGACAGCTTTTTTATTCTCAATAAAATGGTTAATGAGGGTTGTGTGTGGTGTTTTTTATTTCAATAAGGGCTGATTCAGACGACCGTGGCGTTTTTGCGCACGCAAAACACACTGCGTTTTGCCTGCGCAAAAGCCACTTACCTGCTCCGTGAGGCAGCATCATATGATGCGCGGCTGCGTGCTTTTCGCGCAGCCGCCATCATTATGACACACCATTTGGATGTTTGTAAACAGAAAAGCACGTGGTTCTTTTCTGTTTACATTCCTCCTTTTGACAGCTGTTGCGCGAAACAGGCAGTTCGCACGGAAGTGCTTCCGTGCGACCTGCGTGGTTTTCACGCACCCATTTACTTCAATGGGTGCGTGATGCGCGAAATACGGCCAGATATTGAACATGTCACGCTTTTTACGCAGCGGACAAACGCTGCGCAAAAAGCACGGACTGTCTGTACTGCCCCATAGACTTCTATTGGTCCATGCGAGCCGCGTGAAAACCACGCGGCCTGCACGGACGCAATTCACGGTCGTGTGAATCCGACTTAAATCTATTTTTTTCTATGTCTTTGTATTTTTTTTAACTTTATCGCTACCACCTTACTAATGGCCGCTGACAGATTGACTAAGGTGGGGGGTGAAAAGGCTAACACTAACCCCCATTATTACCCCGGTACCCACCGCCACAATGGGTGCCAGGAAGAGTCGGGTACGATCCAGTACCCGACCATCTGTAGTGATGGTCGGTCACTGTGGCGGCCGCAGGCTGGTATTATTAGGCTGGGAAAGGCCAAAACAGTGGCCCTTCCCACCCTGGTAATGCTATCCTGCTGCTGCTGTGTTGTATCTGGCTGGTTATGAAAAATGGGGAGGTCAATTTTTTTATAAATAATCGGACAGCACAACGTGGGGTTCCCCCATTTTTATAACCAGCCAGATACAACATAGCAGCAGCAGCCTAGCATTACCAGGGTGGGAAGGGTCACAGTTTTTGGCCTTTCCCACCCTAATAATACCATCCTGCCGCCGCCCAAGTGCCCCTCTGTCACTACAGATGGTTGGGTACTAGATCATACCGGGCTCTTCCTGGTACCCCTGGTGGCACTGAATAATGGGGATTAGTGTTAACCTCTTCGTGTTTAACGTTAAGTCCCCCCCTTAGTAATGGGCGTTGACAATCAGCCAGCAGCTATTACTAAGGTGGTAGTTATAAAGTTTAAACAACTACAAAGACATAGATAAAATATTTTATTGAAATAAAAATCGCACACAACCCTCGTTAACCATTTTATTGAGAATAAAAAAAAAAACGCAGTTATCGAAGTAGTCCTATAATAATTCTTATACTTACCTTTCCTGGGTCCAGCGCTGGAGCCGCAATGTCAGCGAGCTGGGCCCTATATCTAATCCTATCATGTGTGATACTGTCTGCTGAGCCACTGTATAAATCCTATCATGTGTGATACTGTCTGCTGAGCCACTGTATCTAATCCTATAATGTGTGCTACTGTCTGCTGAGCCACTGTATCTAATCCTATCATGTGTGATACTGTCTGTTGGGCTCTATATCTAATCCTGTTAGGTGTGATACTTTCTGCTGAGCCACTGTATCTAATCCTATCATGTGTGATACTGTCTGCTGAGCCAGTGTCTAATCCTATAATGTGTGATACTGTCTGATGGCCCTTATATCTAATCCTATCATGTGTGATACAGTCTGTTGAGCTACTGTATCTAATCCTATAATGTGTGCTACTGTCTGCTGAGCCACTGTATCTAATCCTATCCATAGCTATAGGGTCGTAGTGCTATAAATATGCTGTCTCATCTATATATATATATATATATATATATATATACACACTTTTTTTTTTTAGGGGGGCACATATGTATTGGAGCTTTTCCTCCTGATGTTTTAAGTCCTTAGTTGGATCACTTAGAAGCCATGCAGCTGAAAGATGCGGGCCATCGGCCATGAGAACTTTGGGGGGGGGGGCCAAGAAGAACCCTTGCATCGGGGCCCATGAGCCTTTAGCTATGCCACTGCAGGGGAGGGAATGTTAACAGGGTAGCACTGAGCATTTATTTTAGGGTATGTCCACACATAGCGTAAACACTGCAGATTTTACGCAAAGGATTTCATTGCGAAAAATCCACAGCATAATACAGTAGCAGTAGAGTGGATGATATTTGAACAAATCTCATCCACACGCTGCGTAAATAACCCAGCGAAAAACGACAATTTATTTTCTGGTGTTCTGTTTCAGGTTTTCCCTATTGAATTCAATGAGGAGGTAAAACCTGCAACAATTAGCACATGTTGCGATTTTTGCAGCAGACAAGCTGCGTTATCTGGGGCTTCAGCCCTAAAAGTGCCTAGGGCAGCATAAACTTTAAAGGAACAGTGTAACCACAATTTTTTTTTTAATATGTTAAAGATGTTAGTGCTTTATTAAAAACGTTTGGATTAATTTGTGTGTTTGTATGTTACTTTTTCTTATTTTTACACTTTTTCTTCCCTATGGGGGCTGCCATTTTTTTTTCCATTTCTGTATGTGTCGATTAACGACACATACAGACATGGAATACGGCAGCCCCAGTCCCATAGGGACTGCGAACGGGGCCCGTTCCATCCACTAACATGTACGCCGCTGTGTGGGAACGGCGCATGCGCCGCTCCGACACAGTTCAATTTGAAATGCGCGCCGTCCGGCGCCATTTTCCTGTGGACCGGAAGTCGCGGCCGGACAGTAAGATTACTACTTCCGGTCGCGGCTTCCGGACTTGTGCACATGGAGCAGCGGCAGCAGACGGAGCGGATGGACCAGAGGGAGCGGCGGCGACTGGAGCAGGTAAGGGATTTCTATGTATGTTCGTGTTTCAGTGTGTTTACTACTGTATGTTAACCTTCTACACTGTGTGTTAGCTCAAAAAATGGCGACACACAGTGTAGGAGGTTAGACCTTTCAAACCCCTCGTTTCTCCCGGCACTAGCCAGGATAAAGGAGGGGGGGATGCTGAGAGCTCACTAGAGCGAGGGCTTTTTACCCAATTTTGCAGCATAAAGCAATGTGGTTGATTTACCACATGCAATGCTGCAATTTTGGGAATGGCTCCATCTAGTGACCAGCAATGGGAAATATTATAAATTAGAATCCAATTGAATCCAATTTATAATATTTCCTGACTCGTGAAAAAAAAAAAAAAAATTAGAACAATGCTTAATCACCTATACACTAATTGTTTAACTAAAAAAAAAAAAATCATGTTTTGCTGGCAACACATTCCCTTTAAATATGGCCCTGCTCTAAGCTGCGCCATGATGTATCGTCCATAGTAATAACACAGCATGAAATAATTATTGGCCACTGTAATGGTCCTCATTATTACGCAGCTCGGTATAAAAGGAGTAACAGGGAAACAATGGTACAGTAAGTATATTAGAAAGTTTATTTGACTATTTCTTTCTTGGCTTATATAAAACGTTTTTTTTTTTTAATCTCGGAGAATTGAAATTGCTTTACATAGAATTGCAAACTAATATTGCAAATGGTTAATACGATAGTGTAGTGTTATATCGCCATCTAGTGGCCAGGAAGATAATTGCGCTTGAACATGTTTCATCGCTAGTGAAATGGAGACGATAATGACCTTCCGTTGCTAGTGCACTGACGTCATTGATCCATAGCCTCGGAATTATGGAGGCGGAACGTTCTGTAAGGTGATTCCGGAAGCCAGCACAGATGATGGAGCTCTAGCGTTCGAGGCTGCGCCATTGACAACCGGAAGTAGGAAGAGCGTTCCGTTTGCGGGTGGTGTTTTCTCACCCGAGAACGGGTGAGTGCGCCGATTATGAGGCGGTAATTGTGCTGTGTCCGTCATTCTGAGAATTGTACTTTCCGTTGCAGCGATGGAGGGGCGCGCAGCATACGAGGAGTACCCGTACCCTGTAGTCTTCCTGCCTCCCTACGAGAACCCTCCGGCTTGGACCCCGTTACAGGAGGTAGTGATGTGCCTCAGCCTCCGGGCTGTGCTCCGTGTACTGTATTATAGGATATAACCACCTCGTTCCCCACTGCTGGTATGGAGGGGCTCGTAGGACTTTAAAGTGGTTGTCAACCAGATGCCATGACCTCCATGTGCCCTAATATTGTGAAGATCTCCAGGCAAAAATCTAGGCGTTTTTGTAGGTTGCCCCTTTTAAAGTAGGTATCTGAAGAAGAACACTGACCTGGCAAACAGCTGATCATGCCGGTCTGACTTCTGAAACCCTGAAATGGCTACCTCAGGAGAAATGTAGTTTTATGTGGAAGTCATGGCCACCGCATGTAATAAATGGACTGGCCTGTTCCGCCAGAGTGGGAGCTGCCAATTCATGTGGCTCAGATGGGGGCCCTGAGTGGGGAACCCCTTCTATTGTGTCCATTTTCCCTAGTAAAGCACGTGGATGGTGGTTCTTCCCTTTCCCAACTGTAAAAAATAATAATACACAAAGTGCTGAGTGCTCTATCGCATTGTGTACATGGGAATTCCTAGTCCCCCACTGCCTGACACGTCTCCCGTCACTGGAGAATGGCTGCCTGTGACCGCATACCTGTTTGTCCCCCCTGCCCACCTAGTTTTTGAGATCCGTGAAAGTCCCATCATTTGGACCCCCACAGATCACACATTTTTGGCGTAACAGACTAATGGGGGCCCCAATTAAACCTAAACTTGTAGATATTTATGTATAAGGGGACAGTGATTCCTCTGCTTTGGCTACATTCTCACGACAGTGAAAAATACAGTGTGACGGCTGTTTTCGTGAGAGCCGTTTTCAGAACAATAGATTTCTATGGGTGTATTCACACGGCCGTTTCTTTAACGGCCCCTGAAAACCGTCCGTCAAAAAAATAGGACATGTCCTATTTTTGGCCGTTTTGATGGCCCCATGGCTCCCATAATAGTCAATGGATCCGTTTTTACCGGGTGTTTTTTTATGAATCGATCGCGCCGCTGTAACTCCTTGAAGGAGCGGAATCCTCGGCCGACTCTCTGGCCAGGGGATTCCGCTACTGGAGAACCCCCTGGCGTTACTGTCCATATATGGACAGTGACGTCAGTGGCTACCTCTGGAATCTCCTGCCAGAGCGGAATCCCCAGCCGCTGCTCTGGTCAGGGGATTCTGCTATTGGAGAAGCCCCCGGCGTCACTGTACATATATGGACAGAGACATCAGGGGTTCCCTCTTGGAGTGAAATCCCCGGCCAGAGGGATTCCACTCCTACAGGGAGCTACAGTAGTGCTATCTACAGGGGGAGCTGCTATCTACAGGGGTGTGGCGCTATCTACATGGGCACTGCGGCACTATATGGGGGTGTGACTATCTACGGGGACACTGCCCCACTGGTAGGTGATGCCGCATGGCCCCCCCTGGTAGGTGAGGCCTGCACGGCCCCACCCCCCTGGTAGGTGAGGCCTGCACGGCCCCACCCCCCTGGTAGGTGAGGCCTGCACGGCCCCACCCCCCTGGTAGGTGAGGCCTGCACGGCCCCACCCCCCCTGGTAGGTGAGGCCTGCACGGCCCCACCCCCCCTGGTAGGTGAGGCCTGCACGGCCCCACCCCCCCTGGTAGGTGAGGCCTGCACGGCCCCACCCCCCCTGGTAGGTGAGGCCTGCACGGCCCCACCCCCCCTGGTAGGTGAGGCCTGCACGGCCCCACCCCCCCTGGTAGGTGAGGCCTGCACGGCCCCACCCCCCCTGGTAGGTGAGGCCTGCACGGCCCCACCCCCCCTGGTAGGTGAGGCCTGCACGGCCCCACCCCCCCTGGTAGGTGAGGCCTGCACGGCCCCACCCCCCCTGGTAGGTGAGGCCTGCACGGCCCCACCCCCCCTGGTAGGTGAGGCCTGCACGGCCCCACCCCCCCTGGTAGGTGAGGCCTGCACGGCCCCACCCCCCCTGGTAGGTGAGGCCTGCACGGCCCCACCCCCCCTGGTAGGTGAGGCCTGCACGGCCCCACCCCCCCTGGTAGGTGAGGCCTGCACGGCCCCACCCCCCCCTGGTAGGTGAGGCCTGCACGGCCCCACCCCCCCCTGGTAGGTGAGGCCTGCACGGCCCCACCCCCCCCTGGTAGGTGAGGCCTGCACGGCCCCACCCCCCCCTGGTAGGTGAGGCCTGCACGGCCCCACCCCCCCTGGTAGGTGAGGCCTGCACGGCCCCACCCCCCCTGGTAGGTGAGGCCTGCACGGCCCCACCCCCCCTGGTAGGTGAGGCCTGCACGGCCCCACCCCCCCTGGTAGGTGAGGCCTGCACGGCCCCACCCCCCCTGGTAGGTGAGGCCTGCACAGACCCCTACCTGTAGGAATTTTCAGGGACTGTCTTTGTGAATTCTGGACAGTCCCAGAAAATATTACTACAGTTGACCACTATGTACAATGCCCCCTGTACTAGCGCCACACTACCCTTGTAGTGAGCGCAACAATACACTACATTTAACTTTCACACTCACTGATGCAGCGCCGTCTCTCGTCTTCTTCAGGTGTGGTCTCTCGTCTGCACGGGAGCTGCCAAGGTGGCGCGATGATGTCATCGCGTTGTCTTCGCAGAACCCGTGAAGACGAGAGACCACACCTGAAGAGGACAGTGCTGCATCGGTGAATATGCCAACGATAGCCAGTAAGGGAACTAGTAGTTCCCTTGGCAACCACCTTGTCACAGATCCGTTTTTAACGGTTGTTACATGTATTAACAGCCGTTAAAAATGGATCTATTGACTTCTATGGGGGCCGTCTGGCCGTGAAAATGGGCAAAAATAGGACATGTCCTATTTTTTGACGGCCATTGTTCACGGGCCGTTAAAAAAACGGCCGTGTGAATACACCCAAAGAACATCATTGTTCTGAAAACGGCCGTCACACGGCCTTTTTTTTTACTGTCATGTGAATAAGGCCTGAAAGTCTTTCTTTTAGTAGTGTTGATATAAATGAATGTGACAATTATGTAAGTAGAGGCTTTATGGATCCTTTTGGACTCGTGCCCATGTGTTGTAAATTTGTGTTCTTGTCTGTTACTATCATAGCGTATCTACAATTCAGATTACAACAATGAGCTGACACATTTTCTACCTCGCTCGATCCTTCTGAAGAAGCCACCAGGAGCACAGGTTTGTCTTTTGAAGTATTTGTGCACAGTGGACAAGTTAGGCCCCATGCACACGACCGTAAAAACTCCCGTAATTACGAGCCCATAGACTTCTATTGGCCACGGGTACCTCCCCGTATGCTTACGGGAAGGTGCCCGTGCCGTTGAAAAAGAAAAAAGATAGAACATGTCCTATTTCAGGCTGTTATTACGGCACGGGCAGCCCATAGAAGTCTATGGGGCTCCCGTAATTACGGTTGACTACGTGTGTGCACCCGTAATTACGGGAGTGTTGCTAGGCGACGTCAGTAAATAGTCACTGTCCAGGGTGCTGAAAGAGCTAAACGATCGGCAGTAACTGTTTCAGCACCCTGGACAGTGGCTACCGATCACAATATAGATAAAGCTGTAAAAAAAAAAAAAAGACGTTCATACTTACCCAGAACTCCCTGCTTCTTCCTCCAGTCCGGCCTCCTGGGATGACGTTTCAGCCCACGTGACCGCTGCAGCCAATCACAGGCCAATCACTGGCTGCAGCGGTCACATGGACTGCTGCGTCATCCAGGGAGGTCGGACTGGATGACAAGAGAGGGACGCGTCACCAAGACAACGGCCGGGTAAGTATGAATTTATTTTACTTTTATTACGGAAAGGTTCTGTCCCTTCTCTATCCTGCACTGATAGAGAGAAGGGGCTGCCGATTTCTGCAGTGTAATTTTGCAGCCAAAAACGTGCCTGTAAATACGGGTGGAATACGGGTGACACCGGACCCGTATTTACGGGCACAGGTCCGTAAATATTGGTGCAATACGGGTCGAATACTTGTGACCAAGGACCCGTATTTACGCCAGTATTTACTGGTGGACAAAAATACGGTGGTGTGCATGAGGCCTTACTATGAGTTCTGGAAATGTAGGAATAAATTGACAATTGGGAAATAACAATCGCTTGTCAATGAGGATCGTCCCTACATACGCTGATACCGTCCAATCAGTGCTGACCGTGCTAGACCGTGTACAAGATAAATAACGCCATACATTTCCAGGAGGAATAATAGAGTAACCGCACAGAATTCTAAGAAAACATGCTCTCAAATTTTTATTTAATGGGGAACGTTATTTGCTAAAACAGACTTTTTAAGACATCTCTTTAAGGCTATGTTCACATCTGAGTCGGAGGCTCCGTTAGATGGGGCCACTGTCGCAGAGCTGGAGTCTACCAGAGACCATAGCGCAGCATGTTCGTAAAATACAGTATTGGGGTAAGTGCACACAGGGTGGATACGCTGTGTAAAAGTACATGGCATATCTGTCCTGGAAGGCGCAGGGAATTCCGCCCGAAAAACTACAACAATTTGTGGAGCAGCTTTTCGGGTGGAATCTCCACTATGGAAACACTGCCAGAAAACCCCCAAAAAGTTTATACTTACGCGATACTCCGTTGTCATAGTGACGCGTCCCTCTGGGCCTCCTGGGATTGGCTGTAGCAGTCACATGGGATGAACAGTCATCCTAGAAGGCTATGCTGCACTCAGAACAGAGGTTTGTGTCACTATGACAACAGCCGGGTGTAAGTATAGATCTTTTTATTGTTTTTAACCCCTTAATGACCAGCCTATTTTGGACCTTAATGACCAAGCTATTTTTTACGTTTTTCAATCGTCGCATTCCAAGAGCTATAACGTTTTTATTTTTGTGTCGACGTAGCTGTATAAGGTCTTGTTTTTTGCGGGACAAGTTGTATTTTTTAATAGCACCATTTTTAGGTACATATTATTTATTGATTAACTTTTATTAACTTTTTTTGGGGGGGAATAGAAAAAAATCTGAAATTTCGCCCCTCTTTTTTGCGTCCTACATCTACGCCGTTTACCGTGTAGTATAAATAACACAATAACTTTATTCAGCGGGTTGTTACGATTGCAACGATACCAAATTTGTAGAGTTTTTGTATGTTTTACTACTTTTACACAGTAAAAACGCTTTTTTTTTCTAAATGATTTGTTTTTGTGTCTCTATACTTGAAGAGCCGTGACGTTTTTATTTTTTCGCCGATGCGGTTGTATGAGGGCTTTTTTTTTGCGGGAAGACTTGTAGTTTTTATTGGTACCATTTTGGAGTAGATGCGACTTTTTGATCACTTTTTAATCACATTTTTTTAAAGTCAGTATTCACAGAAAACAGCAATTTTTCCATAGTTTTTTATTAAATTTTTTACGGCGTTCACTGTGCGGGATAAATAATGTAATAGATTTATAGTCGGGGTCGTTACGGACGCGGCGATACCAAATATGTGTAACTTTTTAACTTTATTTTGTTTTTTTTAATAGTAAAGCATTTTGTAAGGGGAAAAGCTGGGTTTTTCATTTTTTTCACATTTTTTTTTTTAATTAACTTTATTAAACTTTTTTTTCACTTTTTTACTAGTCCCTCTAGGGGACTATAATATGCGATTCTGCGATCGCATTTATAATACACTGCAATACTTTTGTATTGCAGTGTATTACTGCCTGTCCGTTTAACACGGACAGGCATCTGCTAGGTCATGCCTGCGGCATGATCTAGCAGGCATTCACTCCAGGCAGCCTGGTGGCCTTTATTAGACCCCCGGCTGCCATTGGAGACACAGACACTCGGCGATCGTATCGCCGGGTGTCGGTGGGAGAGAGAGGGAGCTCCCTCCCTCTCTCCAAAACCACTCAGATGCGGTGCTCGCTATTGAGCACCGCATCTGAGGGGTTAAACGTGTGAGATCGATACTTATATCGATCTCACACGGCAGAGCAGGGAAGCTCCCAGCCCTCAGCTGCCTCTAGCAGCTGAGAGCAGGGAGATTTGACATCTCCCTGCTCTGTAAACTTATTCCGATGCCGCAACGTAAAAAGTCTATGGCATCGGAATAAGGCCCGTTAGTGACCGATGTAGAAACACGATGGGCCAATCACTAACGGGTTAAAGACAACCTTTCGCCTGGCCATACATGTGCAGCATGTAATGGGCAGGGCTTCACAAACACTGTCTCACTTGAAATTATTTTTCTAACTTCCTCCGTTATTTACATATCGGTGCCGTTATATTTGGCGCCCGATATGTAAATAACCCCCTGATCTGTCAATGAGGCGTGTAAGAGGAAAGGGGGCGTGTTACTATCGCTGTGACACTGTCCAATCCGCTATGGACAGTGTCACAGCTGCTTGTGCTGTGTAATCTCTCCGCGAGATCACAGTTTTTCCTTCACTATCTGACCAGAGATGGATAAGAGAGCACGCACATGCGCAATGCTCCGCTGCCTCTGGAACAGAAGAGGTGAAGAAGAATGTGAATTCTTCTGTTCTGTGGTGGCGGGAGCATCGTCGTCGGCGCCGTAGGAGCTGTGTACATGCTGGTGCGCGCACAGCTCCGGCTCTGCTGGCCAGTGTCACATGATAGTAACACGCTCCATTGACAGTTCAGGGGGTTATTTACATATTGGGCGCCAAATATAACGCCACCGATGTGTAAATAACGGAGGAAGATAGAAAAATAATTTCAAGTGAGACAGTGTTTGTGAAGCCCTGCCTATTACATGCTGCGCTCAGCTGCACTTGAAAGTTTCTCTTTAACCCCTTCCCGCTTTGGTCGCTTTTGACCTTCCTGACATTTTTCAAATCTGACATGTTTCATTTTATGTGGTAATAACTTCGGAATGCTTTTACCTATCCAAGCGATTCTGAGATTTTCTTGTGACACATTGGACTTTGTGTTACTGTTAAAATTTGCTCGGTACATTTAGTATTTAATTGTGAAAAACACCAAAATTTAGAGGAAACATTGCAAATATTAGCATTTTTCTAAATTTAAATGTACCTGCTTGTAAGACAGGCAGTTATACCACACACAATTTTTGCTAATTAACATCCCCATATGTCTACATTAGATTGGCATAGTTTTTTGAACGTCCTTTTATTTTTCTATGACGTTACAAGGCTTAGAACTTTAGCAGCAATTTCAAGAAAATGTCAAAAGGCTATTTTTTCAGGGACCAGTTCAGTTATGAAGTGGCTTTTAGGGCCTTATATATTAGAAACCCCCCAATAAGTCACCCCATTTTAAAAACTTCACCCCTAAAAGTATTCAAAACAGCAATTAGAAAGTTTAACTCTTTAGACATTTCACAGGAATTAAACCAAAGTAGAGGTGAAATTTACAAATTTCATTTTTTTTGTTGCAGAAATTCATTTTTAATCCATTTTTTTTGTAACACAGAAGGTTTTACCAGAGAAACGCAACTCAATATTTATTGCCCAGATTCTGCAGTTTTAGGAAATATCCCACATGTGGCCCTAGTTGGTAATGGACTGAAGCACCGGCCTCAGAATCAAAGGAGCACCTAGAGGATTTTGGGCCTCCTTTTTATTAGAATATATTTTAGGCACCATGTCAGGTTTGAAGGGCTCTTGCGGTAAAAAAAACAGTGGAAATCCCCCAAAAGTGACCCCATTTGGGAAACTATACCCCTTAAGGAAATTATCTAGGGATATAGTAAGCATTTTGACCCTACAGGTTTATAGCAGAAATTATTGGAAGCAGGCCGTGAAATTGAAAATCTACATTCATCCGATCGCTGCATCTAAGGGGTTAATGGCAGGGATCGGCGCTAGCTCCGGTTCCTGCCGTTAGAGGTGGATATCAGCTGTAACATACAGCTGACATCAACCGATGGTGACGCCGGCTCAGGAGCTGGAAGTTTTCTATTCTCCGGTTGCCTTTGCAGCCACCAAAACCCTGGCGATTTCATTGCTGGGGTGTCGATGAGCTGCAAATGCCTTAAATACAGCGATCGCTTTTGACCGCTGCTTTTAAGGGGTTAATGGCGGGGATCGAAGCTAACTTCAGTCACTGCCATTACAGCAGGATGTCAGCTGTAAGATACAGCTGACATCCGGGGATGATGGCACCGACTCAGCTTTTGAGCTGGTGCCTTGCATTTGTCGTAAGTATACAACATTTTGCGGGAAGCACTGGCTTTCCATGACATTGTACTTTAACCCGTTAATGACCGGCCCATGGTCTTTTTACGTCGGTCACTAACGGGCCTTATTCTGATGCCATAGACTTTTTAAGTCGCGGCATCGGAATAAGTAAACAGAGCAGGGAGCTGTCAAATCTCCCTGCTCTCAGCTGCCAGAGGCAGCTGAGGGCTGGGAGCGTCCCTGCTCTGCCGGGTGAGATCGATATTAGTATCGATCTCACCCGTTTAAGCCCTCAGATGCGGTGCTCAATAGCGGTGCTCCCTCTCTCTCCCACCGACACCCGGCGATAAGATCGCCGAGTGTCTGTGTCTCCAATGGCAGCAGGGGGGCCTAATAAAAGCCCCCAAGTCTGTAATGAATGCCTGCTAGATCATGCCGCAGGCATGACCTAGCAGATGCCTGTCCGTTTTAAAGAGACTCTGTCACCACATTATAAGTGCCCTGTCTCCTACATAAGGAGATCGGCACTGTAATGTAGGTGACAGTAATGCTTTTTATTTAAAAAAAACGATCTTTGTTCACAACGTTAGGAGCGATTTTAGTTTATGCTAATGAGCTTTCTTAATGCCCAAGTGGGCGTACTTTTACTTTCGACCAAGTGGGCGTTGTACAGAGGAGTGCATGACGCTGACCAATCAGCATCATGCACTCCTCTCCATTCATTTACACTGCACTAGCGATATAGTTATATCACTATGTGAAGCTACATACACAAGCCCTAACATTACTACAGTGTCCTGATAATGAATACACATGACCATCCAGCCTGGACGTCATGTGTACTCAGACTCCTGACACTTCTGACTCTTTTTTGTGAGATTCCGGCAAGTGATACGAAATCTCACGAGATCACGGAGCTAAACGAGATTTGGTTTCACTTGCCGGAATCTCACAAAAAAAGAGTCAGAAGTGTCAGGATTCTGAATACACATGACGTCCAGGCTGGATTTCATGTGTATTCATTATCAGGACACTGTAGTAATGTTAGGGTTTGTGTATGTAGCTGCACATAGTGATATATCTATATCGCTAGTGCAGTGTAAATGAATGGAGAGGAGTGCATGATGCTGATTGGTCAGCATCATACACTCCTCTGTACAACGCCCACTTGGTCGGAAGTAAAAGTACGCCCACTTGGGTATTAAGAAAGCTCATTAGCATAAACCAAAATCGCTCCTAACGTTGTGAAAAAAGATCGATTTTTTTTTTTAAATAAAAAGCATTACTGTCACCTACATTACAGCGCACATCTCCTTTTATAGGAGATAGGGCACTTATAATGTGGTGACAGTCTCTTTAAATGGACAGGCAGTAATACACTGCAATACAAAAGTATTGCAGTGTATTATAATAGCGATCGGAGGATCGCATAGTGAAGTCCCCTACTGGGACTAGTAAAAAAGTAAAAAAAAAAGTTTAATAAAGTTAATTTAAAAAAAATTTGAAAAATGAAAAACCCAGCTTTTCCCCTTACAAAATGCTTTACTATTAAAAAACCAAAATAAAGTAAAAAAGTTACACATATTTGGTATCGCCGCGTCCGTAACGACCCCGACTATAAATCTATTACATTACTTAACCCGCACGGTGAACGCCGTAAAAAATAAAATAAAAAACGACGGAAAAATTGCTGTTTTCTGTGAATCCTGACTTTAAAAGAAATGTGATCAAAAAGTCGCATCTACTCCAAAATGGTACCAATAAAAACTACAAGTCTTCCCGCAAAAAAAAAGCCCTCATACAACCGCATTGGCAAAAAAATAAAAACGTTACGGCTCTTCAAATATGGAAACACAAAAACAAATAATTTTGAAAAAAAAGCGTTTTTATTGTGTAAAAGTAGTAAAACATACAAAAACTATATAAATTTGGTATCGTTGCAATCGTAACAACCCGCTGAATAAACTTATTGTGTTATTTATACCACACAGTAAACGGCGTAGATTTAGGACGCAAAAAAGTGGCGAAATTTCAGATTTTTTTTCTATTCCCCCCCCCCCCCAAAAAAAGTTAATAAAAGTTAATCAATAAATAATATGTACCTCAAAATGGTGCTATTAAAAAATACTTGTCCCGCAAAAAACAAGACCTTATACAGCTATGTCTACGCAAAAATAAAAAAGTTATAGCTCTTGGAATGCGACGATGGAAAAACGTAAAAAATAGCCTGGTCATTAAGGTCTAAAATAGGCTGGTCATTAAGGGGTTAAGTTACTGGTAAAATTAGTCGATACATGCAGTGTTTGTTTGTGGAAAAATACCAAAATTTCGAGAAAATTTGCATAAAAATTAGCATTTTTCTAAATTTAAATGTATCTACTTGTAAAACAGATTGTAATACCACACAAAATAGTTACTAGTTCACATATCCCATATGTCTACTTTATGTTGGCATTGTTTTTTGAACGTTTTTATTTTTCTAGGATGTTACAAGGCTTAGAACTTTAGTAGCAATTTCAAAAGGCTTTTTTCAGGGACCAGTTCAGTTCTGAAGTGGCTTTGAGGGCCTTATTTATTAGAAACCCCTATAAATCGCCACATTTTATAAACTGCACCCCTCAAAGTATTCAAAACAGCATTTAGAAAGTTTCTTAACCCTTTTGGGGTTCTTACACGGAATTAAAGCAAATTAGAGGTGACATTTACAAATGTAATTTTTTTGCAGAAAATCTGTTTTCATTTTTTTTTCCTGTAACACAGAAGGTTTTACCAGAGAAATGCAACTCTATTTATTGCTCAGATTCTGCAGTTTTTAGAAATATCTCACATGTGGCCCTAGTGTGCTAATAGACTGAAACACAGGCATCAGAAGCAAAGGAACGCCTAGTGGATTTTGGGGCCTTCATTTTATTAGAATATATTTGAGGCACCATGTCAGGTGTGAAGAGGTTTTGTGGTGCCAAAACAGTGGAAATACACCAAAAAAACACCATTTGGCAAACTACACCCTTCAAGGAATTTATCAAGGGGTATAGTGAGCATTTTAACCCAACATGTTTTTTGCTGTATTTAGTGGAGTTAGGATGTAAAATTGAAAATCAAATTTTTTTTTCCAATAAAATGTAGACATCTTCAATATTTAAAAGGCATAAAGGGGAAAAAAAAAAGCACACAAATATTTGAAAAGCAATTTCTTCCGATTACGGCAATATCCCATATTTGGTAATGAACTGTTGTTTGGACCCATGGCAGGGCTTAGAAGGGAAGAAGCACCATTTGGCTTTTGTAGCTCAAGTTTTGCTGGAATGGTTTTCGTGGTGCCATGTCGCATTAGCAAAGCCCTTGGGGGAACAAATCAGTGGAAACCTCCAAAAGTGACCTCATTTGGGAAACTAAAGCACTCAAGGAATTTATCGAGGGATATAGTGAGCATTTAGATTCCACAGTTTTTTTGCGAAATTTAGTGGCCGTGAAAATGAATATCAATGTTTTTTTCCACTAAAATGTTGACATTTTAGAAACTACACGCCTCAAGGCAGTTATCATTTGCCTGGACATATGACAGGGCTCAGGAGTGAAGAGCACCATGCGCATATGAGGCTTATTTGGTGATTTTTACAGCATTGACCCACAATTGCAGGGATCTGAGGTCAAATAGTAAAACAAACCCCCAAGTAGTGACCAATAATTTGGAAACTACACCCCTTAAGGCATTTTAAGGGGTGTAGTGAGCATTTTGACCCCACAGGTGTTTTTACATTGGAAATTAATGCGCAGCGGATGGTGCAAAGTGAATATTAAAATTTTTCACTGATATGCCATTTTAGTGCACAATATGTTGTGCCCAGTTTGTGCCACTGAGGGCAAAATACATCACAAATTGTTAAGCGGGTTCTCCCGGGTATGGCAATGCCATATATGTGGCCGTAAACGGCTGTTTGGGCACAGTGTAGGGCTCAGAAGGGAGGGAGCGCCATTTGGCTTTTGGACCGTGGATTTTACTTAGTAGGAGTTTTGTCTGAGTTTTACTGGTATTTCAGTTTATAATTGGGGGCACATGTAATCTGTGCGGAGTACATCAGGGTATTAAAAAGGTGGTATAAATCCATAGATATGTGGCCAGTGTCGCAGTGATAAATGGTGCCCAATCTTATCCACTTTTGTAACGATCTGCAAGTTTTGTGTTGTCATATTCTTTTTATTTTTTCGCCAACGGAGCTGTGTGGGGGCTTATTTGTTGCGGCACAATCTGTAGTTTTTCATTGGTACAATTTTGGGGTACATGCATGTTATTTTTTTTTATATTATTATCATTCTGACAGTTTTTTTAATTCTCTTTTTTTTTTTTTTTTTTAGTGTTTAGTTTTACTTTATTCTGAGGTTCGATATGATCACGGTGATACCAAATGTATATCGTTTTTTTTTTCTAGGCTTTGCAGCGTTTGCACAATAAAATCACTTTGTAAAAAAATTATTTATTGTTTGTGTCACCATATTCTGAGAGCCATACATTTTTTATTTTTCAGTCAAAAAAGCTGTGTAAGGCGGGATTCACACGACAGGGTTTCCCGGCCGGGTGCTGGCCGTTCATAAATCGGCCGGCACCCGGCTGCATTAGGAATAATAGACCCCCTAATGAGGCTATTCACACGACCGATTTTTTGACGGGCCGGGAAAACCGGCCGTCAAAAAATGGGACATGCCCTATTTTCGGCCGGGTACCCGGCCGCCCGGCTCCCATAAGAGTCTATGGGGCCGGGTAATACACGGCCATCACCGGAATGTGTCCCAAGTGATGGCCGGGTCTACCGTCGCTCGCGCACTCTCTCCTCCTCACAGCACAGAGTGCATGTGAGGAGGAGTTGATGCCATTCGGGCGAATGGCTACGCTGGAGATACACTGTGTGGCAGGGCCGGGGTGTACAGCAGGTGGAAGGGAGCGCTGCACTGGCTCCCTTCCCCTGCTTGTTACGGTTCCCGACCGCTGGCTGTATTTTTACGGCCAGCGGTCAGGGTCCTTAAAACCCGAGCCATAGACTTTTTACGGCTCGGGCTCGGGGTTAACTCTTTCAGCACCATGGACAGTGACTATCTCCTGACGTCGCGTACCGATAATTTTTTTGCCGGGTTCGGCCAAAACGAGTTCGGCCGAACCCGGTGAAGTTCGGTTCGGTTGTCCGGGTTCACTAATCTCAAAGACACTCCATTTGGATGTTTGGAAACAGAAAAGCACGTGGTGCTTTTCTGTTTACATTCATCCTTTTGACAGCTGGTGCGCTGTTTCAGTCGGTTCGCACGGAAGTGCTTCCGTGCGACCTGCGTGGTTTTCATTCACCCATTGACTTCAATGGGTGCGTGATGCGCGAAATACGCGGAGATATTGAGCATTTTGCGCTTTTTGCGCAGCAGACAAACGCTGCGCAAAAAGCACGGACTGTCTGTACTGCCCCATAGACTTGTATTGGTCCGAATACACGCTCGTGTGAATCCCCCCTTATGCTGTGTGTCCCTACCCTAATGGGCTGGAGCTATCCTTGAGCTTTGCTATAGAGCACAGGCTGAAGACTGATTTATGCTGATTCCATTTTGTCTCCACAGCTTGGATTTAACATCAGAGGCGGAAAAGCATCCCAGCTTGGTATCTTTATTTCTAAGGTATGACTCCAATTCATCATAATAGACATGATATGACGCTTGTTAGACTTTATTCACATCTGCGTTGTGGCATCCATTTTAGCGGATCCGTTGAAATTAAAAAAATTGACTGCCAGACTGAATGCAACGGAAGGTAAAAAAAATGTTTGTTTTTGACAGATCAGTTTACCGAATCCGTAAAAAAAAAACGGACTTTCTTCTTTCAGTTTGTGTAAGTTTTTCATCAGTTATGCTAGTTTTTATCCCTGCATCTTTCATTTTAAAGCTATGTTAACATCTGCGTCAGGGATCCGTTCCGGCGGAAAGCTCAGGCGGAACATCAGAACGGGACCCCAACGCAGATGTGAACAGAGCCTCAGTCTGCGCATGTGCACAAAAAAACGGATCTGTTAAACGTAATTCATAACTGATATGCCATCTCTTTGTATCAGTCATCCGTTGACTTCAATGTTAACCTGACTGAAAGGAGCTTTCCGGTTTTGTTTTTTTCGTACTTTTTGGCGGAAACAATAGCGCAGCAGACTACGGTATTTCTTCTGTCAAAAAAATGGAAGCCTGACGGAACGGAGCCTAACTGAGCACAACTGATGCAAAAATGAAACCTATTGAAATCAATGGGTTTTTTGACGGAAACATTAACTTCCGTTGTTATTCTCCTCTGACGGATACACTAGAACGGAAGCCACGGGGGCGTGGCTTGGACATGGCGGAGTGAGGCTGCTTTAGTTTGGAGCTCAAGGACCGCACCTTAACTACAGAGACTTTTACTTACCTAATCCATGCTGAAAGCATGCCAAAGGGGAAGAAAGTGGACCCTAAACCTCCAGCCACCCCAGGTACCTTGCTGGCACATTTCTCCCTTCGCACCGCAGGAGATTCCCCTTCCTCCTCTCCTCGTCCCATCATGGCGCCCACACAGGCAGCAGGCAGACAACCTCCATTGCGGGGGCCGCCCAGCCCCAGTGCTCTAAGTCAGCCTGTACCGGCTATGTTCTTATTTTAAACCCGGGAGTCCCTCACTGGTAGTGTCGAGGATCCTATGGCGGACGCTCCAATGCTTTCGGAGCTCCGGGACATGTTACAGGCTCTCCCCACCCGAGTGGAACTAGAAGCCCAGTTCTCCCGCCTTGAAGAGCGCCATGCTAGAGACATTTCCGCCATTCAACAGCTCTCTACCACGGTGGCGCAGGTACCGCAACGTTCCATAGACTTGGACAGTTCTTTCTCTACTATCACGACTACATTAGTCTCATTCCACTTTTCTGACCGACCTCACTCTACATATTGACAATTTGGAAAATCGTGGCCGCCGCAATAATATCAAAATCAGAGGCTTGCCGGAATCGGTGGGTAATGCTGAATTGAGGCGCTCTGTAGCGCCCTTATTTAGTAAAATGCTGGACTTAACTGACGAGGATGACTTGGAGCTCGACAGGGTTCATAGGGTATATAGCCCTAGAGTACAAGATCGTAATAGAAGTGCCCGCGTGATGTCCTTTGCCGCGTCGATTTTTACCAGCAAAAAAGCTCTGCTCTGAAAAGCTTGGCATACGGATCCCATTTCACATGAAGGGACGTCTGTTAACCTGCTACCAGATGTGTCACAACGCACCCTTAACATGCGACGCATGGTGAAACCCCTACTGGATAAGACCCGTGAGGCAGGTGCCTCATATCGCTGGGGCCATCCTTTTCACATCATTATACGCAAGGCTGGTGCAGAATTTGCTGTGAGATCTCTGGAAGACCTACCAAATGCCTTTGCCTTTTTGGGAACAAACCCCGTTCCAATCCCGGACTGGACAGTTCCTGGTCTTTTTCTGTGAGCCCCTCAATGCCCTAATATGGACAGACCACCGACCCTTCCTCGACAAGGGGAGATGATCTGTCCTGCAGATGGCGCTGAGGCTGGGGTCTCTCTGGTTGGGAACCCTCTTACAACCCCTATGGCCTGAACCTGTATGTCCGTCCCCTCCATCACCCCGATTCGTAAGGAATTTGTGAGTACTTTGTCATTGTAACTTGGTCTCTTTCTGGAGCACCTCGCTTTGTTCATTCCTTCTGCGTTCCCCGCAATTGCTGTCGGGCACTGCCCAGCCGCCTGTTAGCTGCTGGACAGTCTCTGTACTTACGGTTTCCCCGATTTGTGTATCTATAGGACTGCTATAGGTCCCTCCTTTTTTTCCTTTTTTTTTTTTTATAATTTATTTAGCTACTCCCCCTTCTTTTGATAGGTAGATGGATCTGCTCTCCATAGTATCTCTGAATGTCCAGGGCCTTAATCTTCCTGAGAAGAGATCCTCTCTGCTTCACCTTCTATGGAAGAAGCGAGCTTCTGTAGCCTTCTTACAAGAAACGCATTTTCATCAAGATCCGATACCTAGACTCAGACAGGAGGTTTCCGGACGTCTTTCACAGTTGCTCCCCAGACTCTAAAACTAAAGGAGTTTCCATTCTTATTGCTCATACTGCGCCTTGGGCATATGTGGACTGTCGCTGTGATGAAGCGGGACGATGTTTTTTTTTTTGTTGAGGGTAAGATGGCAGATTCAACTTTTACGTTTGGTATGGCGTATCTCCCCAACACTGGACAATCTCGTTTCTTGGATGGCATGCTCCGAGAGGTAGAGGATTTTCTGGAGGGGGTAGTTGTCCTGGGCGGGGGGGATCTCAACATGGCATTAGAAACTTTATTGGATACCTCGAATGGTTCCTCTCACCTGCCCTATGTCTCCCTTAGAAAGGCTAAAGCTTCCTTACAGCATTTTCAATTTATGAACACGTAGTGCTTGCTCCACCCCTCCGCTCGAGATTACTCACATTTTTCTCACGTACATGATTCCTACTCACGCATTGACTACTTGTTCCTATCCCATACTCTCCTTTCCCTGATGCAGTCGGCTCATATTGACACGATCTCCTTTTCGGCTCACGCTCTCATATCCATGTCTCTTTCCCTTCCGTCCTCTCAACCACGCATTTGGAGATGGCGTCTGAATGAAAGCCTTTTACAAGATCAAACCGTGGTCAATTGTGTTCATTCAGATCTTCAGGAGTTCTTCACTAATAACACAACACGGGATGTTTCATCTCCAGTAGTATGGGAAACGCATAAGTGTTTTATTCGAGGCACCTTCATTAAACACTGTGCCCGGCTCAAGAGCTCCAAGATTGGTGCTCTTGAGAGAGCTCATAAACGCTCCCTTGCGCTTCAGACTAAAACTGAACTTTGCCAACTCCGGGAACAACTCAAAAGCCTATCCCTTTCCCATGCGAAAGCCTCTTTGGCCAAATGTCGCCGTCACTTCTTTGAGTTTGGGAACAAGATGAGGAAGACCTTGGCGCAGATCTTGGGCTTACAGAGAGCATGTTCTTTTATTCTGCTTATCTAGGATGAACACGGTCACAAATACGCCCTCTCATCACGTATAGCAGAGACCTTCCATGCCTACTATGCCAAGCAGTATAAGATTAACCAGCCTCTCGAGCCACGGGCCCTTGATGAGCGCCTCATTTTCATAGAGAACTCTCTGCAACGTGCCGGCCTTCCCACTCTCCCCCGAGAATCTATTTCGGTTCTGGAGGAGCCTATCACGCTTCCTGAGCTTGAACTTGCTATTAAAGACTCTCGAACGGGTAGGGCCCCAGGCCCAGATGGTCTCACATTAACTTGCTATAAAACCTTCTTACCGGACCTTCAAACTCACTTTCTCTCTGCCTATAATTCACTTGCCACAAATACCACTCTTCCTCCCGACACGCTCAGGGCCCACATTTCAGTTATCCCCATTGAGGGTAAAGATTACTCCCAGTGCTCGAACTATAGACCGATCTCCCTTTTGAACATAGACTTTAAACTATTTGCGAAAATCCTCTCAACCCGCCTTACCCCCTTGTTCCAACGTCATCCATCGTGAACAGGTTGGATTCATGCCCACCAGAGAAGCTAGAGATAACACCACTAGGACTATTCATATCCTACATTACCTCTCCTCCTCTATCCCGGCTGTCTTTTTATCCACTGATGCCGAAAAGGCCTTTGACCGTGTGGATTGGGGATTTCTTACCCAGACCTTGAAGCACATAGGACTTGGATTCAACATGCTCTGATGGATTGGTAGTTTGTACTCACACCCCTCTGCGGCAGTTAATATTAATGGTGTCTTCTCTGACTATTTCCCTACTCTTAATGGTACCCGCCAGGGCTGTCCCCTCTCCCCTCTTATTTTCATTCTCACGCTAGAACCTCTCCTCAGATGTATTCATCAAAATAATGATGTTACAGGAGTTCGGGACACTACACATAAAATTGGCGCTTATGCTGATGACCTTTTTATTTTTCCTATCCCAACCGTTAATCTCTCTTCCGAACCTTTTCTCTGAACTCTCTCGATATATGCGACCCTATCTAAATACAAAATTAATCTGCAGAAATCTGGAGCCCTCAATATTTCTTTACCGCAACCAGGCCTTGCTTCCTTATCATCCTCCTTCCCGTTCAAGTGGTTCCCATCTACCCTGCCATATCTGGGGGTTCACCTTACCCCGCGGACTTCTGGACTTTATCAGGCCAACTTTCCTCGCTTAACGAGAAACTCCGTTTTGCACCATTTCTTTAAATAAATGTAACTCTACCATCAGCATGCTTTTAATTTATTCTTTTGTGTCTTGCACTATACATTTTTACTAGGCATCTGATGTACCATCTTTCCTCAGTCTGATTGCCTCCATATAGGAAATATAAGCTTTAGACCCAGATGACCCCGATTAATACGGACTGCGAAGATATCAACAAATCTACTGCTCCCTGACGTAGAGTTAATATTGTTAATCTTATTACCCTTCTCCTTCCATTTTCTTCATTGAGACTTGTTTTATGTCACATGCTTTTTCTGATGAATCTCATTATTCTGTTATGGGATACAAAATGTGATGTATAATAATATCTATATCTATACTCCTATTAACTTTTTATACATTTTTATCTAGAAGAAGTGACCTCATTAAACACTGCAATAATATTCATTCTATGAGGTTCATTATAACTAGCACTAGACTGTTATGTCCACATACATAATTTGTCACATCCTTTTAATCTGTTTATATACACTGTACAATTTGGGGGATATTTTCTCTCCCCCTCTTCTGAATGGCCTTATTCACATAAATCTATGTATTAACCCGTTAGCGACCGGCCCATAGTCTTTTTACATCGGTCACTAACGGGCCTTATTCCGATGCCATAGACTTTTTAGAGGGCTGGGGGCGTCCCTACTCTACCGGGTGAGATCGATATTAGTATCGATCTCACCCGTTTAACCCCTCAGATGCGGTGCTCAATAGCGAGCACCGCATCTGAGTGGTTTTGGAGAGAGGGAGGGAGCTCCCTCTCTCTCCCACCGACACCCGGCGATAAGATCGCCAAGTGTCTGTGTCTCCCATGGCCCCCAGGTCTGCCTGTAATGAATGCCTGCTAGATCATGCCGCAGGCTGCCGCAGGCATAACCTAGCAGATGCCTGTCCGTTTTAAATGGACAGGCAGTAATACACTGCAATACAAAAGTATTGCAGTGTATTATAATAGCGATCGGAGGATCGCATAGTGAAGTCCCCTACTGGGACTAGTAAAAAAGTTAAAAAGAAAAGTTTAATAAAATTAATTTAAAAAAAAAATGAAAAACCCACTTTTTCCCCTTACAAACTGCTTTACTATTAAAAAACCAAAATAAAGTTAAAAAGTTACACATATTTGGTATCGCCGCGTCCGTAACGACCCCGACTATAAAGCTATTACATTACTTAACCCGCACGGTGAATGTCGTAAAAAATTAAATAAAAAAGCAAAGGAAAAATTGCTGTTTTCTGTGAATCCTGACTTTAAGAAAATGTGATTAAAAAGTGATCAAAAAGTCGCAACTACAAGTTGTCCCGCAAGAAAAAAAAAAGCCCTCATACAACTGCATCGGCAAAAAAATAAAAACGTTACGGCTCTTCAAATATGGAGACACGAAAACAAATCATTTTGAAAAAAAAGCGTTTTTACTGTGTAAAAGTAGTAAAACATACAAAAACTATACAAATTTGGTATCGTTGCAATCGTAACAACCCGCTGAATAATCTTATTGTGTTATTTATACCACACGGTAAACGGCGTAGATTTGGGACGCAAAAAAGTGGCGAAATTTCAAATTTTTTTCTATTCCCCCCCCCCCCCCAAAAAAAGTTAATCAATAAATAATATGTACCTCAAAATGGTGCTATTAAAAAATACAACTTATCCCGCAAAAAACAAGACCTTATACAGCTATGTCGACGCAAAAATAAGAAAATTATAGCTCTTGGAATGCGACGATGGAGAAACGTAAAAAATGGCCTGGTCATTAAGGTCTAAAATAGGCTGGTCATTAAGGGGTTAAACAAACATTTTTGTTTCTTCCTCTTCCTAGCTGCCCAATGAGGTGCGCACTCCACCTGTATGCGACCGGGGGTATCGCCTGCCCCATTTCCGCCTCCCATGTCCGGTATTCCTGGTATGCGTCAGGAACCCGGATGTGTGCTACGGTGCTGGAGGCCGGAAGTGGGGCATGCCACACTTCCAGTTGCGTCTGTTGACATGCGCTGAGATCTCATAGGCGCTGAATAACCGCAAAATACACCTGGGTCTTGTCCTATTTAAGGCCAAGACTGCAACAGGACACTATGCACCCCCTGAGGAAGCACACATCGCGAAACGCGAGTTGGGGTTCCATTCATGGCATTCAGGATTTCATGCTCATTGATATGGGTAAGGTTTTCTCTCTTCCTCTGACCTTCAGGTTTTCCCTAACTTTTCCCAGCACTAGTATGTCCATAACTTGATGGGTTTCTACATGAGGGGTCAGCCATCCATAGGATAATCTACCTCCCATTCCATATATCCTCATTGTTAGGATCACAGTGCATTTCTTTATTGCTGCAAACATATGGATGGTCTGTTTTCCTGTTTTACCATGTAACATTATAGAGTCTTTCTATTCATTATCTACCTTTTTAAATGTTCATCTTATTTTTGTGATTAATACATTTTTTTATTTTTATATATACGTCTTCGTACTCGCTTTTTCTCTGTATAAACAACTTTCCTTGCTTGTCCTCAGTTAAAAAAGATCTTGGTAGATAGACCCTTGGCACCTTTTACATGGTTTGGTCGCTGCTCAATACTAAAGATGAATGTTCTCCCTAGAATACTTTTATTTTCTCCAGGCTCTGCCCATTCATATTCCTCTGTCTTTCTTCAATGCAATGGCCTCCCTCTTCTCCAAATTTGTGTGGAACAATAAACCAGCCAGAATATCAAAGTTGTTACTATATACACCTAAAAGACTGGGGGGAGTTTGATCACCCGATATTTATGCATACTACAGAGCTACTCATCTCACTAGGCTAGTGGACTGGCATCGTAATGCTGATACCAAACTTTGGGTCCCTTTGGAATCGCATTTCCGCTCCTCGCCTCTTCATATTTTACCCTGGATACCCTTCCCCGTTACTTCCAATATTGGGCCATCCCTCCTTCACACCGAGTCTGTCTGATCCCGTATTCCAGAGATGGGTGGCCTCTGGTAGTTTTCGAGCCACCCAGTTTCTGATAGGGGATTCTTGGCCGACACTGGAATCTCTAATTTCTATACTTGACCCATGTCAATTGGGATTTTGGAGGGCGAATCAACTCCATCATTTCCTTGTCTCCCTTCCATCCCCAGCCTCCCTCGCCCGCTTCTACACTCCATTGGAAACCCTTTGCACTGGAAAAGGTCTGGTACGGCATGCCCTATCCGCTATCTATGCCATGTTGGGGTCCCCTCTGACACAACCTCCGCCTCCCTTTGTGGGCAAGTGGAGCAGGATTTGAGTTTGTAGTTTTCTGACTCCCAATTCACCAGAATATATGATCTAACGCATGGGTCTTCAATTTCTAGTCGTATCCAAAAGGCGAGATATAAACTTTTATCTCGATGGTACTATGTTCCGTCTAGACTTCATATTATGTTCCCCAATGTCTCATCGCATTGTTGATCTGCTGAAGGGACCCTTCTCCATACCTTTTGGGATTGTTCAGTGTTGTCTCATTTCTGGCAGGAAGTATGGAGAATAACCTCCTCTTTTTCTGACCACATCATACCTTTTACTCCAGCCTTCTTCCTGCATCATCTCAGCGACATTCCTTTACCATTGTACAAAAGATCTATTCTTCAACACCTAGTTAACAGTGCTCGAGCTTGTATAACTGTTTTATGGAAGAGCACGGAACCCCCCTCTCTCCGACTCTGGTTTCTTAAGATAGAGGAACTTAAACGCATGGACGACCTGACTTCTCAGTTGACTAATAGACATTATATTTTCTCCAAAACATGGTACCACTGGATTGTCTATCAGGACTCCCCAGAATATAGGACCATCATGTCAATCTGGACAGAGATTTCAGACTTTTTTTTTTTTTCTCTTTCTTCCTCTTCTCTTTTCCCTCCTTTCTTTTTCTTTAATACTGATGGCCGAATTCTGTTCGTTGTTTTATTCAATATCGTGGACCTGCGTGTGCTTTATTTGGCATATGTTATTTTTGTGTGTTTCCCCCCCCCCCCCTGTTTTTCTTTTGTATCCCGGCTTGATATGCTCCTTGTTTGAAAATAGTAAATAAAGAATTTACAACAAAAAAAAGTGTGTTTTATATTACATTTAACATCTTCAGCATTATTTAGCAATGCGCTCTACATGCAAAAAAAGAAAAAATGCAATGCTTAAAAGTAAAGCTTTTCTTCCCGATTTGCAATGTTGAGTGGTAGGGCAGACGCTGGAGAATGACATCACCAGCCTCTACCTTCCCGCTCCATAGAGCAGACTGTGCTGACTTTTTATGTTAAAGAGGCTCTGTTACCACAATCTAAATGCCCTATCTTGTACATAATGTGATTGGCGCTGTAATGTAGATTACAGCAGTGTTTTTTATTTAGAAAAACGATAATTTTTGACGGAGTTATGACCTCTTTTAGCTTTATGCTAATGAGTTTTTTTAATGGACAACTGGGCATGTTTTACTTTTTGCCCAAGTGGGCATTGTGGAGAGAAGTGTATGACGGTGACCAATCGGCGTCATACACTTCTCCCCATTCATTTACACAGCAGATAGTGTTCTTACTAGAACACTATGTGCAGCCACATACACATTAACGTTACTCAAGTGTCCTGACAGTGAATATACATTACCTCCAGCCAGGATGTGATGTCTATTCATAATCCTGACACTCCTGTAGCGTTTGTTTGAGATTTACAGCAAGGTAAACGTAATCTCGTTTTAAATAACAGGTTACATCGTAATCTCGCGAGATTACGTTTGCCTTGCTGTAAATCTCACAGAAACGCTACAGAAGTGTCCGGATTCTGAATAGACATCACGTCCTGGCTGGAGGTAATGTATATTCACTGTCAGGACACTGCAGTAACGTTAATGTGTGTGTTTGTGATGTAATAAGATCACCATATGCTGTGTAAATGAATGGGGAGAAGTGAATGACGCTGATTTGGTCAGCGTCATACAGTTCTCTCCACAACGCCCACTTGGTCAAAAAAAGTTAAACACGCCCAGTTGTCCATTAAGAAACTCATTAGCATAAAGCTAATATAGGTCCTAACTCCGTCAAAAATGATCGTTTTTCTAAATAAAAAAACACTGCTGTAATCTACATTACAGCGCCGATCACATTATGTACCAGATAGGCCACTTATAATGTGGTGACAGAGCCTCTTTAAAGGGGTTAGCCGGGTTATTTAAAATGGTTTTGCTAATGGCTGCAACTGTCCTGAAATAAAGTGGGGGGGGGGGGGGGGGACCGTACTCTCCTAGTCTTTCCTCTGGCGATCCAAACGCTGACGTTTCAGCGGTGATTGTTTACATGCACGTGACTGCTGCAGCCAATCAGAGGGTTCAGCGGTGACTAATCGGATTTGTAGCATCGTGCCAGGAATACAACACATGACTGCTGAACCCCCTGATTGTTTACATGCAGGGAGCCAATCACGGGGTGGGCCGCCGAAACGTCAGTGCTGGGTGAAGCTAACAGTGAGTACTGTTTTTCTTGTTTGTTTTTTTTTTTTTGTTTCTTTTAAAGAAAATTAAATTTTAGCTCAGGATGCAGTTGTAGGCTACTGCTGTTTTCGAATGCATTTTTTTAATTATTTTTTATTTTATGCGGTTCTAACCGCAAAGTCTGAATACACTCTTACAGCTTCCAGGAAGTGATATGGACTGCAGCTGCTCCTGCAGAGCTCAGGGGAGATGCATATTTCACCTTGTCTGTGTATATAGTGTTGCTATGCTACCTTACGTAGGCTTCCAGCAATACAATAGAGCTTGCCCACTCTCTAGTGATGATGAGATTATTCTCCTCATCTTGTGCCTGAATATACCGCGAACCTGACAAGTGAGCTATAGAGAACCGAAAATTATATGCTCTAGTGGCCAGTGTGAAAACTGTAATGTTTCAAGAGTTTGTTGTTTTTTTTTATGTGGGTAGTCACTGGAGAAGAAAAAACAAACGCCATCAATTAAATTTTTTTTTCAAAAAAATGTCTATAATAAAATGCTGCTTTAAATAATGTCATATTCTGACGATGACCTGTCCCATTTAAGAGCAGCCTATAGCAGAGTTCACATCCGTTTTGATGGTATTGCTGGTGTTTGAGGAGATGCACGGTACCGAGGATTATTTCTTTGCGTACATGAGAAGTTTGCAAATGACACTGGTAATATTTAGGCTCTTTCATAAGAAAATTGGGTTTTAAAAACACTTAGAAATATCAGGTTCCCTCTAATAAATAACAATAGGTATTCAGGTTCGTTCTGAATTTGGACGACTGTTATAGGATGTTATATTTGAGGTACAAAAAAATGTGAACGGCTGTAATCCTTGTAGGTGATCCCGGACTCAGACGCTCATCGTGCTGGCCTACAGGAAGGAGACCAGGTCCTTACGGTCAACAATGTGGACTTCCAGGATATTGAACACAGCAAGGTACTAGAAATGAAACTGATGCTCTGACAGTCATTCATCACTGTTCGTATTGGGTTCACTAATATACGATATGGGTAGGGTTGCACCATGCATGGAAATATCAATACTATTGCGATGCAGTGCACCTGCAAACAGTGTAATACTGTGAATTCATGTATTTTGATACTAAGCTGTGTAGCCGCATAGCTTAGTATTATAATACATGAATTTAGTCCCTAGCATGATGCGGTGCGGCCGGCCGGCCCTGCACTAAAGAAGCGGTGGCTCCGGCCCTGAAGACCGAGAATGTGGCATGCAAAGCGACCCAATGTTCTCTGTCTTCAGTGCCTGCTGCTCATTAGTGCAGCGCTGGCCGCACTGCATCATGAGATCAGTAGCGGGGCAATGGCGGTAATACCTGTGACACGATCGGGGGACATACCTTATATGGACATACAGCCCAGGGCTGTCTGACCATATTTCTCGATGTTAGGGCACACTTAGTACACAGGCAGTTGTTTGGCCATACCTATCAGTACACAGGCTAATGTACAGGCTAACCGTACATGAAAGTAAAAAAAAAAAAAAATTGGGGAATGTTAAATAACAAAAATCTGTATATAACATACACACACATGCAACTTTTTGGTTGCATATTTGGTATCGTCGTGATTGTAAGAACCGCACAGCAAATTGATTGCGTGTACACTGTAAAAAAAAAAAAAAGAAAACGACCACTGCTTTTTTCTGAATTTTTGCCAAAACAAAAATGTATATAGATTAAACTATAGCGTAAATGTACCAAAAAAATCGTCTCGTACAGCTACGTCGAGCAAAAAATAAAAAAGAGCGCAGGATGCAAAGAGGAAAAAAAATAAAGTTGTTCTGTCCTCAAAGCCAAAATTGGTAGTGTCCCCAAGGGGTTAAACCTAATATTGCCATTATGTGAGGGAAATGATGGGGTCCCTTATTAATGTGAGTAATTACCCCATCATGTACCTCACACATTAACCCGGTGTTGCCCATTGGTACATGATGGGGTTAATTATTATTAATGTGAGGCACATGGAGGTTCAAAATTGATAACACCACGTGCCTCAAATCAGAAAATGGAAGTACTTTTATATTTTTGTGGGGGTTTTTTATTGTTAAAGTATCGTTTTGGTATCGAGAATCACAATACTACACGAAGTATCGGTATCGCAGTCCAGATTCTGGTATCGTGACATCCCTAATATGAGGGTCTGGTTTGGGAACAATGAATACCTATTTATAAGAAGGCCATTATTCGTGTGTGTGGGCAGGATCACAGTGGTTCGGCAGGAAGGTAGCGGTGGGCCCATCATACTTACATGACTGCCAATACGGTATGGTGGTCGGTCTATAGGTGAGTGTAGGCAATGGTCCATGTCTACCCTATGATGTACAGCACGACACGTGGGATGACGCTGAAAGGGCGTCCTTAATACTGTACTATCCTCCAATTATAACGGATGCTTGCGGTTAGGGGCTAGTAAACCATTGCTCCTCTTTGCTGATATTCAGGTACCATGTGCACGGCTCTGCCTTTTTAATATCATTTTCAGTATAAATCTACAGATAATAAATACTACACAAACTATTTAATTACAATGTAACTGAAGATTAGTACAAGTTCTAGCATGTACGTGCTGGCTGATACATGGAACGCCCCAGCTCCGGACTGACAGCCACACACCTGACGACATCCTGGAAGACAATGACCTTTGTAAGCATCACTTAGAATTCTACCCTATCATTTACTCCTCGCTAATATTACATTACAATAAAGTGCAGGTTGTATTGGAACATTCTAGTAAGGTTCATTAAGACAAATGGTTTAATACCTTCCGAGCTGTGTGGCTGGTATAATATTTTGTTTCCTCTTTAGGCAGTGGAGATCTTGAAAACTGCCAGGGAAATCTACATGCAGGTCCGGTACTTCCCATACAGTGAGTATTTAGCAAGTATAAAGGGTTGTGTTTGTGTCTACACAGAATGTGATTTGCATTCTGGGAAGTGTAGTTTTTATAGCAGGCACTTTACAATAAGCAGATGTCTATAGAACGCACTGCTTTATGGGAGTGCAGCTAAGCTATTACCAGGGGCTGTCTACTGACCTTCTAATAGGAGCCTTCAGAATGTACATGCCGCTTTGGACTATAATACAGCGTGTATTCTAGGACCAGTGGAATATATATATATATAATGAGCCATAAACCAATATTTAAGCGTGAACATATTTAATAAAGCACAGCGATTATCCCTGGTAGCTGATCACTCACTATTTTCATATACTAATTGTTTTCCATGGGTCACATTTCATATATTCCAAATAAAATAAGGACCTATTTTTTATTTTAAAATGACGTATGAAAAGAGCCATAAGGCGATATTAGAAGCACCAATTAATTTGGTCCATCTTTGATACAAATCTAGATCTAGTAGATTTGCGCTATAATTTACCACAATTTCTGACGTAAATTAGAGTAAATCTGTCAGTCTCTGGGAGGCCATGCCCTCCCATTAAACCCCACTTACTTTTCTCAACACTTTTTAAAAAGTGTTGAGAAGTGTAAAACGGCAAAAAGTCGCAGATTACTGCACAAATATGGCGTGCGCCACAGTCATAAAATAAAAGTATCAATTTGGTATCGCCTTAATCACAGTGACCCACAGAATAAAGTCGACCTGTCCTTTTTACCGCACGGTAAATGCCATAGAAACAAAATTCGAATCTATTCCACCCCACAAAGATTTTCAGTTTTAGTGTATATTATATAGTACAATAAATGGTGCCGTCAAAAACTACAACTCGTCCTTTCACAAAACAATAACTAACTCATACAGTTCGGTCGATGGCCAAATAATAAAGTTATGACTTTTGGAAGGCGGGGACCAAAAAATGAAAAAACTGTGAAATGGCTGTGACAGCAAGGGGTTAAAGAAGAAACGAAGGACCACACGGTTCCAATTACAATAAACTGCTGTCTGTGTAGACTCTTTGTATGACAGTCTGAGAGATCAGAGCCTGTAAACATTTTACTGCACTGCTAAGCTCCGATTGGTTAGTCCGTACAGACTAACCAAATCAGAGCAACCTTCCGACAAGGAACCGCTCTAATGGGTCCCTTGTACTCTGCCTGGAGATAAGGGCAGACGCTCCTTGCAATTAACCACCACTGTGGTGTAACACCACGCGGCGGTTAACTTTTAAAGTGCGGACACAACTGCATGTCTAAGTGTGCAAAATTACTGCTCATCTAGATATGCAGTTACATCAAGGTGCGGGAAGGGGTTAAGAATATTAATTTTATAAAGGAGGACCTTGTCAGGGCCCCCTCTACAAGCCAAAGTACAGCACAGCTACAAAGAGTCTACACAGACAGCAGTTTATTGTAATTGGAACCGTGTGGTCCTTCGTTTCTTCTTTAACCCCTTGCTGTCGCAGCCATTTCACGGTTTTTTAATTTTTTGGTCCCCGCCTTCCAAAAGTCATAACTTTATTATTTGTCCATCGACCGAACTGTATGAGTTAGTTATTGTTTTGTGAAAGGACGAGTTGTAGTTTTTGACGGCACCATTTATTGTACTATATAATATACAATAAAACTGAAAATCTTTGTGGGGTGGAATAGATTCGAATTTTGTTTCTATGGCATTTACCGTGCGGTAAAAACGACAGGTCGACTTTATTCTGTGGGTCACTGTGATTAAGGCGATACCAAATTGATACTTTTATTTTATGACTGTGGTGCACGCCATATTTGTGCAGTAATCTGCGACTTTTTGCCGTTTTATCGTCCTTGTGTTAGTCTGAGACCGAGACACCCATTAAGCCCTTGATCACGGTTCCCCCACTGTGATCACTCCCCTACCTCTCCCATTTTTTTTTTTTATTCCTTTCAAATATCCTAAAACACTAAAAAAAAAAAAAAGTTTGTCAGTGTAAGTGTTAATTGAGACAGTGTTAGTCCGTGTCAATTTAGTTTGTGTCGGTGAGGGTCAGACCGCCTGTCGGTCTAGAGGAGTCAGTTTTCGTTTCATTAAAATAATAAAAAAAATATTAGTGTATTTTTTATGTAAAAAAGAAAAAAGTTCTATATTATTCATATACAGTATACATATATACATTTACTGTACATAAAAAATAAAAATGACCCGAAGAATATTTACCGCAGAGGCGGCGTATGAGATGCTCGCACCGGACAGAGACTGCGAGTGATGTTGGATCCGCTTTTGGTCTGTCCTCCTTCTCAACTGACACAGAGGAACCTCCTTGCAGTCGCAGGAGGGTGAGCGTTCAGGTTACACCTGAACCTAATTGGTTGCCCCCAACCTCCTACACCCCCCAAGTACCGGACTTTACTACTGCTGCTACAGTACAGAGAGCAGGGTTGTCAGAAATATAATTTTTCCAGCTCATCTTTTCATGCCGCCTTGTTGAAAAAATTGTTGAGCAGAGAAATCTTTATGCTGAACAATGTATTGCTGCAAATCCCAGCACTTTCTCTATTCGTGGCCACACGAAGGAGAAATTCTAAATAAGAAGCCATCAGTCAGGGACTATTGGTCCACTGATGATATCCACCACTGCCCCTTATACCACGCCACAATGCCCCTTATACCACGCCACAATGCCCCTTATACCACGCCACAATGCCCAGAGCTTGTTTTGAGGCAATTCAAAAATGTATCCACCACAACGATAATTCCCAGTCTGGCATGTGGGACGGTCCGCAAAAGTCAAAGGCACCTCCCAAAGACCCTTCTGAGCCGAACTCTGCAGCTTGGTAGGTAGGATCCCTCCTTTTTCTTTTTAATTCCGGGACAAGGATGTCCTAGTGCTGACATCCAGACATGATACCACCTGCTCCTTTGTCCCTGTGCGTGGTGCAACATCCACCACCACTACATCACGTGCTGTGTGCATCCAGGTGTATAATAAATTTATGGGGGAGTGGATCTATCTGACCAGATGCTCAAGCTGTACAATGCCATGCGGAAATCAAAAATTTGGCCAAAAACTGGCGGCGTACTTTGTCCAAATGGCATTGTACAACTTGTTTGTCCTCAACAGCACTGGTCACCAGGGAACATACCTGGAATACTAGGAGTAGGTAATAAATTCCCTTTTCTTTGGTAATGTGGCAGAGGTAGGAGAAAGTTCTACCTCTGGCATTTTCCTGGTGAAGTGCCGCCCACAGAAAAAAAAAGGCGCTCCCGGAAAAGGTGTCGTGTCTGTGCCAGAAGAGGTATAAGAAGAGACACGACATACCAGTGCAACACCTGTCCCTCCCACCCTGGACTATATATGAAGGAGTGTTTCCATATATACCATACCTCGCTGGAGTACCACATTTTATTTTCATCCATCCCTTTCATTTACCATAACCATTTAAAAATGTAACATCCCTCCCCCATCACAAAACTAAAAAATCTCATTACACCCCTAGATCACACATGTCAAGTATAAGGCCCACAGGCCAAATCCGGCCTGCCACCTCATTTTATGTGGCCTGTGAGGTCCGCTGCATGTAAAACCTGAATCAGGTTTTTACATGCAGCGCCACAATAGCAGGACTTCGAAGTCCGCAAAAACAGGCTTGTTTTTTTTTTTCTCTGTCGTCCGTAGTGTTCGGCAGAAAAAAACTCTGTCCGGGATTTAGTTCTCCTGTAACATTGGCCTGCGCATGTGCCAAAAAGGATATGTGCAGTGCAAATGGAAGAGTAGACGGCCGCGGGCATATTTTCAATCTGAAAATATGCAGGCCGCGGCCAAGTAAGTCTGCGTGAGGTCAGTGCAGGGAGTGGACCGCTCCAGTCGCCTGACCTCACAGCTACCGCTCAACGTTCTTTGGGCCTATGTAGCCTGGGTGTTCTGGGCCCTATGTGTGGCACTCCCTACAAGGCGTGGGCTGTGTGGCACTCCCTACAAGGCGTGGGCTGTGTGGCACTCTACAGGGTGTTTATTTTGTTTGCGGCGTTCACCATGCGGAAAAATTAACATTATAGTTTCATAGTTTGGGTCGTTACGAACACGGTGATACCAAATATGTGTACTTTTTTTTAACGGTTTCATTTTTTCCCTATAATAAATGACTTCTAGGAAAACAAAAACGTATTTTTACACTTTTATAAAACATTATTAACTTTTTTTTACTTTTTACACTTTCTTTTTTTGACCTGCAGCTCTGATCGCTGCTAGAATACATTACACTACCTAGGTAGTGTAACGTATTCAAACTGTCAGTGTGACGTCACAGTCACTCTGACAGTTGGTCTACGAGGATCAGCAGAGGCTGATCCTCAAAGGCTGACATATATGGCAGACCTGGGGGCCGTTGTCTGGCCCCCGGGTGCCATCACAAGCATCAGCAGTCCCCACGATTGAATGGGGGCTGCTGATGTGCTACAAACCCCCTACATGCGGAGATCGCAATCGAGCCCCGCATGTAACGGGTTAATTGCCGAAATCAGCGGCGATGAGCCGCTGATCGGCAACACTGGAGTGTCAGCTGTCGGGGACAGCTGATCTCCAAGATCCCGATGCACACTGTCGCTGACAGTGTGCATCGGGAACGACACAGTGACTTCCTCCTGTCACTCTGACAGGAAGCCTATCAGGACCAGCCGAAGGTTGGTCCTGATGGGCTTCCGTCCATGGCAGACACGGAAGCCATTGTTTGGCTTCCGTTTGCCATACTAACTATCGGCAAACCCTGCGATTTCGGACCAGGGTCTGCCGATATGTTAGAAACCCCCAAAATTCGGCGATTGCACCCGATTGCCGCATTTAAGGGGTTAATTCGCCGAAACCAGCGGCAAAGGACCGCTGTTCGGCAAGAGTGGATTGTCAGCTGTCGGCGACAGCTGACCTCCCAGTTCCCGGTGCACACTGTCACCGACAGTGTGCACCGGGAAAAACTCAGTTACTGTACGTCCTTGTGCGCTAAGACACTGGCAGCAGGGACGTACAGTTGCGTCCTGGTGAGCCTAGGGGTTAATATGAAAATGTAAACCATATTGACCTAAATTTTACATAAGAAATAAGTACATTATGTGACGTAAAAACAATTGGCACTTTATCTGGAAATAACTCAACACATGGCAGATTTCAAGAATAGCTCAGTCCTGAAGGGGTTAAATAGCGTATATAAAACATGTTGTTTTTAAAAGCAGACAACCCCCTGTGTTTCTGCAGCATTTGTGTAATGAGGGAACATTTTTGGCGTTCCCTGTAGTTTACAATTTTGTTGTACAGCAGATGTTAATATTATTACATGTTTTCTACCCCTACATATAGTGCATTATTTCCATGTTTTGTTTAATTTATTTTTTAATAAAAATACCCTTTTGATTTTGGAATTTACATGGAACATTTTTGTTAAATTTAATTTTATTCTACTCTGCACCCATACAAATATAAACCAATTTATGTCTCTCTAAAATCTAGTCCTTATCTCAACCTATCACCTATATAGAAGTTGCAGTAATGAGCAGTGTAGCTGAGAATCCACCACTGGGGTGAAATATATAACACATACTAGAAAGCTGCAGCAGAGTCTCTCTCTTGGCTCCTTCTCTCCTCCACCCCTCTCCATAGACTGCTATGGGCAGCTGTAACCGGATTCTTCAGTAAGCTGATTTGTCTTGATGAGATGGATTTAGCAGTAATTTCAGAGAGTGGACAGTTAAGCTTAGGCTAGACCAGGGGTCTCAAGCACGCGGGCCGCATGCGGCCCCTGGGGCTGTCATCTGCGGCCCGCGGGACACAGAGCCACTAGACTCTGGAATTCCCTGACATTGCTGTCCACATATGAACAGCGATGTCAGGGGCTTCCCCAGAGCCGGAGTTCCGTGCAGAGCGCTAGTATCGGCTCTGCTCTGGGACTCTGTGGAATTCCCTGACATCGCTGTCCATATATGGACAGTGTGTCCGGGTCTTCCCCAGAGTGGAGTCCCGAGCAGAGCGCTAGTACAGGCTCTGCTCCGGGACTCTGTGGAATTCCCCAGAGCAGAAGTCCCAGTGATGTCAGGACCACAGCTGGAGTCCCAGGAAGAGCCTACTAGCGCTCTGCCTGGGACTCCAGCTCTGGGGTTGCCCCTGACATTTCTGTCCATATATGGACAGTGATGTCAGGAGCAGAGCTGGAATCCCAGGCAGAGTGCTAGAAGCGGCTCTGCTCCGGGACTCCAGCTCTGAGCAAGCCCCTGACATCACTGCGGCAGCATCCGCAGAGGGCACAGCGGCACTATCTAAAAAGGGGCTGCCCAATCTTGACGTGTGTCTGCCAAACGCTGCCAACTGAGCCGCCGGATTGCATTTAGCGACACTTAAACTGGATTGTTGAAATAAGCACGTGGAGAAATATCTAAAATTTTAAACCTAGCGGTATTATTATAGTAATGTAGTATTAATAATGTCGTATTATTATTATAGTAATATAGTGTTATAGTAGTTCAAATAAGTAATTTATTAACAATAATTTTGTGTTGTATCAAATTTGAAAGTAATGCGGCCCGTCAACTGCCCATCTTTTCTATATGCGGCCCACTTACCCTGCCGAGTTTGAGACCCCTGGGCTAGACCTAGAATTTTGTTGTGTAGTAAACTGTCCATATTCTGACAGATGAAGAAAGAGGAATTTTTTTTTCTAAAAAGATGATACAAATTTTCTTATTTGCTTGTACATTTGTTCAAAGTGCAGTATCTATTTAAAGGTGTTTGCCCATCAGGGACATTTACGGCATATCCACAGGATATGCCATTTCAGATAGATGTGGGTCCCGCACCTATCTCTGGAACTGGGCTCCCTAAACCCTGTTCTACTGATCTCGTTTCTTGCTGCCACTTGTAATTTCTGACCATGTTATCCGAAAACACCATAGCTTTTGGTAACTCCCATAGAATTGAATAGCAATTATGGAAACCATGTAGCTCGCCATTCACTTCTATGGGAGTTATGGAAAACTACGTGGTTTTATGATTACATGGTTGGAAATTACAAGTGGCAGTGGGAAACGAGATATGTAGAACAGGGTTTAGGGAGCCCCATTCCAGAGATAGGTGCGGGTCCTGCACCTATCTGACATGGCATATCCTGTGGATATACTGTAGGGGTATGTGCACACACACTAATTACGTCCGTAATTGACGGACGTATTTCGGCCACAAGTACCGGACCGAACACAGTGCAGGGAGCCGGGCTCCTAGCATCATACTTATGTACGATGCTAGGAGTCCCTGCCTCGCTGCAGGACAACTGTCCAGTACTGATTACATGATTACACTACGGGACAGTTGTCCTGCAGCGAGGCAGGGACTCCTAGCATTGTACATAAGTATGATGCTAGGAGCCCGGCTCCTTGCACTGTGTTCGGTCCGGAACTTGCGGCCGAAATACGTCCGTCAATTACGGACGTAATTAGTGTGTGTGCACATACCCTAAATGTCCCTGATGGGCAAACCCCTTTAAGTCTGGAATCACACATGCCATTTTTGGAGCCAAACACAGGAGTTTCGGAAACAAGAGAAGCGAAGAATAAGTCCCCCTGCACATGGGACAAAATTGCTATGGATTTGCACAGAAAATCTGCAGTGGATTACAGTCCCAGCCATGTGGATTGCACGCTGTGGATTATGAAAATGATGTGAATCCGCATGTAACACGGATTTTGTTTGCAGAAAATCTGCAACGTGTGTGGGTACCCTAAAGGCTGCTGCACGCACTGTGTAAATGCTGCAGAATATTTTGTGTGTGAATTCTGCAGCGTATTACCATAGTAGCAACAAAGTGCGCAAATTAACCTGCGTTGTGGATTCTCAATCTGCAGTGTTTCAAATGTATATTTTCTACTTTTGGATCAACTACTGACTTTGTCTAAAAACAAAATGAAACGGATTGGGAATCCAGCCTAAGGCCGGGTTCACATGGGTCAGATACGCTGCTTAAAAATCATGCAGCGTGGCTGACCTGGAACTCCCAGTACATTCCGTCTGAAAAAGTACGGTTTTTCTGAAGGAGTTTCCGCTATGGAAGAAAGTGCTCATACTTACCCCCTTCCGTGCGTAGTCCGGCCTCCTGGGAATACAGTGCAGGCCATGTGACGCTGCAGCAGTCACATGGAATAAAACGTCTTCGCAGGAGGCTGGATTGCATGAAGAGGGTGTTCTGGGTAAGTGATTTATTTTTTTGCCGGAGTTGAGATTTTCGCAACACTTGGCTTTCTGTTGTGGGTACTGAAACCCCATTGAATTCAATAAGGAAAGCCTGCAACAGAAAAATCAACAAAAATGCAGCATAAATTGACATGCTGCGGAATTAAATTCTGCACCGCAGGTCAGTTTATTAACGTTTTACGTTGTTTTTTTTCCGCAGCGTGGGCATGAGATTTTCTAAATCTCATCCACTTTGCTGCTACATTAAATGCTGCGGAATTTCCGCGCACAATTCCGTTGCGGAAATTCTGCAGCGTTTAATCTATGTGGGAACCTGGCCTAAAGGGGTTGTCTGGTTTAGAAAATCCATTTTTAGTTGCCCAATTAGGGAGTCCTGCATTAAATAGAGATGATCTTAAACAGGAATTTTATCAGCTAGAACAGCTACAGCAGTCTCTTGCTCCGGAGGACCTAGCACGTCCACGTTTTAGACACCAGTGATTTCAATGATCGTGTAATGCGGTGGCGCTGAAGGGATATTTTATATTTGGTGTCCGGTCCCCCCACAGATTACAGCTGGTAGCCTAAGTAGCATGACAACTTGTGATCAGCTTTAGTTTGAGGACCCTTTTACAAAATTGTATTGTCTGCACTGCAAACGTTGCATATAAATACATGCAGTTTCTGCCAGCCAAGGGGAGAATATCTACCTACTACAGCATGCAATAGAACTTTCCATAACTTATTTTTTCTCAGATTCATATGGCAAAAGGGTTCCAAATAAATCCAATATGGGAGGGGGGGGGGGCACCTATAAGAGATCAGAGACACTTAGAGGTTGAGTATGGTCCTATAGATTCCTGCGGGTGACATTACATAGTAACTAACGTTGGTACAGTTGTAATAAAGACATATGTCCAAAAAGTTTAACCAAGAGAAGGGATCTAGGTAAACCATAGCACTCTGTTCTACCCCTTTTGATCCAGACGAGGGATTAAAATATAAAAGTAAGGCATTTACTAATCTGCCCTACAGATTCTTTAAATGGCAGTGTGCGTGAACCAGGAATAATAACATCTTTACAACATGTTGGTGCTATAGAAGCAACAGGTAATAAATATCGTTGATGTTTGTGTTCCTCCAGATTACCAGAGACAGAAAGAAAGAACTGTTCACTAGCGCCTGATGTTTGTCTTCCTCTTCCGTCCATGTTCGTGCTGGGATTCTGAGTGACTGCTGGGGAGAGGCTTTTTACAGACGATAAGCCGTGACATTTTGACCCCCTGCTCTGGCTGCTGGAATGACGGGTCTACCACACTTCTATTCCATATAATATTATAAGCTGTGTAGCACAGTATTTGATAATATATTGTGATTTATAGAAATCTGACTGAACATTTTTTTCTGTTCGTACACGGTTAGAAATGCGTGAGTACAGTTTGGGGGGCTATCTACCGACTTGGCTCACTTCAGTAAATGTATTTTTAGAACTGTTCGCTTGGATTATAAGAATCTGCCCACAGTGTCTTGTCTGTCAATGTCTTGCAGAATAAAGCAGTGAGCACTTTAGAATAGATTAAGCAATGAACTCTCTCATACAGAAGGCGTGATGTTTGCTGTATGGCAATTTAATTATAATGAGACATTTCATGTTACTAGTAACATAGCTTTTCTGAAAAGTTCTCTGTAAGGGGCTGGTCTCCTGGATAATAGATCAGTGAATCCTAAATCTATTTTACAAGTTGACATTTTTGGCTACCAAAAATTATATTATAATTATATTTAATTTCTTATGAACTGATATCAAATTTAGGCACTTCCTGAAGATGAGAATTGTAAATGGAAACCAAAGGTCTAGTTCCATTTCTACTTTCTCTGTTATAACCAGATAAATGTCATATCTGACCAATGTGGAAATGTTCTCGAAGAAGTCCTCTGCCATGTTCATAAGTAGCAGAAAAATTCACAGCACTAAGCCTGCTTCATGGACAATGGGCGTCATTAATGATTAATCTGCTGCCAAGGAGGAACCCGTTATTTTTCTATATTTAGGTTTATGGCATTAATGAGCTAATCCAGCATGAAACATGATTAAGAGGCAATGACAATTCACATTCTAGGACCCCAGGGAGGACGGGCATTGCAGCTGTAATATGGTGACAACTTTACACGGCACAGTAATCCTTAATTATTTTTGTGATTAAAATACTGAATTCCTTGACAATTCAGAAGACATAACTGTCTGTAGTCACACTTGGCAGGTCCAGTGTATAATCACACTTCAGTTTAGTTTGACCAATTTTTCCAGGTCTCCACAAAACCTCATGACTATATTTTGTTTTAATCCACTATTTCAGTCCACCAGCAGATCAGTCTAGTGAAAAAGGATGACCGTGAACCCAAATGGACGTCCAAAGCGCTATCGTCCTGAGCAGCTTGACTGGTGGAAGGGGCAGTGTCTCTTAAAATCTGATGTAAGGATTTGCTTTCGATTAATAAAAAAACACAATGGTTGAGGGCCGAGCAGGAGTTCCATTTGAAGAATAGGAAGAGATCTGTAAACAATTTATTAAACTCTGCGTTTCACCTTTTAATGACCCGGCAAACCTTTTGCTGCACTCGTGGTTGATCATCTTTTAGCTGTTTTTCCCTCCTCCTCGTCGCTGTCTCCTCCTTCTTTAACCTCACACACTTGACTTTCATCCACATGTTCTAAGGACTCTGCTCTCTGCAGGGACAGCTCATTAAGGGATATTCGCGGTAATGTGTTCTGTTCTGGGTTTAGCCATGGCTTAAACTCAGGATTGTTCTTCTTTTTCCAGGCTGGATATTGTAAGCATGCCTTGTGCAGCTTCCGCAGAATCTGGATTAAGAGTCAACAGGAGGGTAGAGTAAGGTCAAGGATCAGTGGCAACATAGTGGATATAACAGTACATGTGAACAAGACAAAGTGATTTAGAGATTTCAATAAAAGAATATTCACATATAGCAGTACCGGTGCAGCAAAAGCCACATGTATTTAAATGTGATTTTGCTTCAGTTGTGGGAACATCTAGGAACATTTTTCTTGACTGCAATTGCAGCAAATATGAATAGATTTTTCAGTGTGGCAATAGTGCGACTCTCTGCTGCTCATTACCACCTGTGAATGTACGGTTAGGGTGTGTTCACACGCAAAATAGCTGTAAGATACGGAGTTGTTTTCAATGGAAAATGGCCTCCGATTTTCAGCTGTTTTTAGAGCGCTTTTTCTATTAACACATAAAAACTGTTCATGAAGTGACATGAATTTTTTTTATGAGACTTTTTTTGCGCGCCGCTTTTTCAAACAACTGTGTACACAAACACCCGGTCGGAACGAAACTCCGTATTTATCATTAAAATCAATGGGCAGGTGTTTGGGGGCATTCCGTTTCCACTTTTTCAGCTGTTTTTCAGGGCGTTTACAGTACGAAAAACAAGCCGCGTGAACATTCCCTTAGGCCTTACTCTCACACTGCAGATTTGCTGCCAAATTTGCCGTTCATATTTTAAAACCAAACCAGAATTGGATCGAGTAGAGCAGACCTCTGAGGCCCTCCTTTATATATTTTGGTTTATATGTTCCTGGGTTTGGCTTGAGAAATACATGTAAAATCTGCACTGTGCGAACAAGGCCTAAGGCCACTTTCATGCAACTATAATTCCGTATCGTATTCAGAGACCCGTAGGATTCATCCTACTGAATATTAGCGTTGTCAAAAAAAAGTGTTTGCATTCTATCCACTATGAATCAAGACTGTTACAAGTATATGAATGACATTTAAAGAACTCCAACTGTATTTAAATCAAAGCCTCAATTTTTAAAAATGTGAAAACCGTTTCATTATCTTACGCAATATGGAAGCTAAAATGCACCTCTATTACGACTGTGTGCAGCCTAATCGTATACAAATCCTGTTAACTAGTACTCACCTTTGGTGCCAAATACTGGGAGGATTTATTTACAACCCATTTTGGTAAGGAACCTAGAGGGGAAAAAATAAAACCTAGATGAAATACTGTACACATAGGTAGTGAGCATTCCATTTTAATATTGAGAGAAAAAAAAAAAGGCAGATACAGTGATGCTTAGCTGAACCGTACAAAGTGGTAATTTTGTGTGCTGTCTTTGCCAGTCCATTTGTACATACTAGCCCTTTTCAATGAATTAGAATATCAAAAAGTAAATTTATTTCAGTAATTAAATTCAAAAAGTGGAACTCATATTATATAGATTCATTACACAGAGTGATCTATATCCAGCATTTTTTGTTCTTTTAATGTTTTGGTTTTTTTTCATTATCAAAGCATTTTTATTAGAAAATAAACAAAGCATATAAAACATTACACAAAATTGCAAAAGTTGGCACAAAGTGCAATACAAGAAAGTCAAATTGCAAGAAATGTTACAAAAACATACGAGTAATGGTAGGCGGTAGCCTCCTGAACATTGAAATAATATGAACTACATAATAAAATCTAATGGGAAGTAATATAACTACAGTAAAAGTAGTGCAATATGTAGGGAAACCAGTCCCAAAGACGATAAGTAATGACACGTTTACGTGCAAAGTCTAACACAAAGTTACACAAACACAAGACAACGAAGGGAAACACAGACTGACAAAAGCACACAGAATTTGGCGAAAAGAGTGTTCAATAGAGGCCATCTAACCAAAGAGGCATATCAGGAGTCGTCCCCCGTCCCCCCCGAAATTCGGACCAAACTGACCAAGTTCGAACAAAAACCTCGGACTTACCACGATCAGCAGACATTAACTCCTCCATCCTCATAATCCCATTCAGTTCCGTTACCCATTCCTTCAAGGAAGGCACTGTACTAGACTTCCAATGATGTGGAATGACCGTTCTAGCTGCAGTCAAAAAATGTCTAAAAATCAAATTTTTGAGGTGTGGGAGTGATCCAGGGACCATGGAGAGCAATCCAACAGAAGACGAGATAGGAACGTCAGTACCAAAAATTTTGTTGCCAAGATTTAAAAAAAATTCCCAGAAAGGATGGAGCTTGGGGCAATCCCACCAAATGTGCAACATGGTTCCAGGAGCCTCCCCACACCTCCAACAAGCTGCAGACACATCAGGGAATATCCTATGCAAACCGGAAGGACAGCAGTACCATCTGGTAAGTATTTTATAATTTTTCTCCTGAGCAAAAACAGGAAGTCGGTAACTTATGGGCCAGGAAGAAAGAAGTTCCCCAATCTTCCTCAGAATGCCGGACCCCCATGTCCTCATCCCACGCTGTGGTGAATGTTAATTTAGAGGAGGAGTAATCAGGTTGGAAGATCCCATGTAAATAGGACAGCACATGAGAAGGAGCAGAAGTCAAGGACAAATAATGTTCCAGAGGAGTCTTAGGCTGGGTTCACACGACCTATTTTCAGACGTAAACGAGGCGTATTATGCCTCGTTTTACGTCTGAAAATAGGGCTACAATACGTCGGCAAACATCTGCCCATTCATTTGAATGGGTTTGCCGACGTACTGTGCAACCTGTCATTTACGCGTCGTCGTTTGACAGCTGTCAAACGACGACGCGTAAAAATACAGCCTCGTCAAAAGAAGTGCAGGACACTTCTTTCAGACGTAATTTGAGCCGTTCTTCATTGAACTCAATGAAGCCCAGCTCAAATTTTACGGCTGTCAGAGAAGCCTCGCAAAATGCGAGGAGGAGCATTTACGTCTGAAACGAGGCAGCTGTTTTCTCCTGAAAACAGTCTGTCTTTTCAGACGTAAAAGCCTGCTACCGTGTGCACATACCCTTACCCTGCAGTAAGGGTATGAAGACAGAACGTGGGGGTGTTTTATAGTGCACCCGCCATGTTCTGTCTTCAGTGCCGCCGCTCATTAGTGCAGCGCCGGCCACATCGCATCATCCTGACCCCGCGCACTTGTTATCAGGACTCAGGAGCGCGGCAATGACTATTACACAGCTGCAGCCCCGCTCTCATACATTCATGTGTTACAATACTGAGCTGTGCGGTCTCACAGCTAAGTATCGAAATACATGAAATAACGGTATCGAACCGTTTGGGGATGCACAGTATCGAAACATTATCGAAGTTTCGATGCATCGTGCATCCCTATAAGGAATAGATACAAAATATTAGAGAACTGTATGACCTAATTATATAATAAATAAGCTTTATCTGTAGAGACCGGAATCCCTCTTTAAGCTGGACGTACGCCCCCATCTGGCGAGCTTTTCGATATTTTTGCTATCGGACATTCATCAGAAAAGGGTGTTCACAATAAAATAATTCTATGTAAAGTCTTTTGATAGTAAAAAGCATCATACTATAGTACTGAAGAATTTTTCTCTGGCAATAGTGGAGAAAACGCAATGATAGGATCTTTCCTCTTGTACAGTGTTTTCACCTAATAATAACGGTCTTTTCCAGTCAGATCACTATTATTGATATTACAATGCCTTGTGAAAATATCCCCCTTCCCCTTGGTGTTTTTTCTGTTTTGTTGCATTACAACCTTGAATTAAAATGTACTTTTGGGGGGCTTGTACTATTTGATTTACACAACATGCCTACCACTTAGAAGGTGCAAAATATATTTGGCGGTGACAAAAACAATAAATAAGACCAACAAAATGGAGAAAGTTAATGTGCATAAATATTCACCCCTGAATGTCAATACTTTGTGGGGCTAATTTTTGATACAAGTCTCTTGGGGCATGTCTCTATTAGCTTAGCACATCTAGACACTGGGATTTTTGCCCATTCTTCCAGGCAAAACTGCTCCAACTTCTTCAAGTTAGATGGGTTGCATTGGTGCACACCGGTTTTCAAGTCATGCCACAGATTCTTAATTTAATTAATATCTGGCTTCTGATTAGGTCATTCCAAGATGTTTATATGTTTCCAATTAAAGGCTATGTACACCTTTGAAAACATTTTTTTTTTTTTTTTTAAATAAAAAATATGTATCAATGTGTTTTGTACAATTAAAAAAATTATTTAACTTTTCGATACACAACTGCTTTGTATCCTGTATACAGAGTAGCTGTATCGAACGCTGAGGCCTGAATCAGTCAGGTCATGCAGGATGCGGCGGTTATCAATCACATCGAAGTTCATAATTTAGATGTGATCGATAACAGGTGGATCCTGCGTGACCCGCTGTCACTGAACCCATCAGTGCCGCTGACCTGACTGATTCAGGTCTCAGCACACGATACAGCTGCTCTGTATACAGGATGCAAAGCAGCTGTATCTGAAAAAGTAAACATTTAAAAAAAAAAAACTTACTTAGAAAATTGCACCAAACACACGGATACACATTTTTATAAAAAAACAACAAAAACACCACAAAACTTTTTCAAAGGTGTACATAGCCTTTAACCCCTTCCCGCACCTTGGCGTACATTCACGTCTAGGTGAGCAGTAACCGCGCACCTGGGCGTGCAGTTACGTTCGTGCTTTAACAGTTAACCGCCGCGCAGCGCTACACCGCAGTGGCGGTTAACTGTGCAGGGTGTCCGCCCTGCTCTCCCCGTTGCCGATCAGTAGCCCGTCACCGCTGAAATCGAAAATTAACCCCTTCGATGCGGCGGTCGATTGCGATCGCCGCATTGAAGAGGTTTAGAGCAGATCGGCAGCCCCCCACATGCATTTGCGTGGGCTGGTGATCCTTGTCACGGCAACCGGAGGCCAGACAATAACCTCCAGGCTGCCATGTACGGAAGCCGGCTGGTTCTCATAGGCTTCCTGTCAGATTGACTGTCACGTCACAATGACAGTTAGAACACATTACACTATGTAGTTAGTGTAATGTGTTCTAGCAGCGATCAGAGCTGCAAGTCTAAATGCCCCCTAGTGGGGCAAGTAAAAAAAAAGTCAAATAAAAGATAATAAAAATGTTTGAAAAAAAAGTGTAAAAATAAAAGTTATAAGTTACATAAACAAACACTGCTTTTTTTCCTATAATAATTCTTTTATTATAGGAAAAAAATTAACATGTTAAAAATTCGGTATCACCCCATTCGTAACGACCCCAACTATAAAACTATAATATTATTTTTCCCGCACGGTGAACACCGCAAAAAAAACCAACACACTATTTTTTGGTCACCACTCCTCACAAATTATACAATAAAAAGTGATCAAAAAGTCGCATGTACGCCAAAATAGTACCAATAAAAACTACAACCAGTCCCGCAAAAAAAAAGTCCTTACACAGCTTTTTTTGACTGAAAAAAAAAAAAAAACATTTATGGCTCTCAGAATATGGTGACACAAAAAATTATTTTATAAATAAGTGATTTTATTGCGCAAACGCTGCAAAACATAAAAAAAACATATACAAACGGTATCGCCGTAATCATATCGACCCGCAGAATAAAGTAAAATGGTCATTTATAGCCCAGAGTGAACGGCATAAAAAAATTTATAAAAATCATTGTCAGAATTGATGGTTCTTGGTTGCCTTGCTTGCCATAAAAATGGAATAAAAAGTGATAAAAAAAAACAAAAAACGCACGTACCCCAAAATGGTACCAATGAAAACTACAGATCGTCCCACAACAAAAACCCTCACATAGCTCCGGTGAAGAAAAAAAATAGAAGTTCTGGCTCTCTGAATATAGGGATGCAAAATGTGCAGTGTGTTCCAAAAGCGGATAAGATCGGGCGCCATTTATCACTGCGACACTGGCCACACGTCTGCGGATTATTATTTATTTACCCCATTATTATACCCTCTTATTATACCCTGATGTACCCCTCACAGATTACATATGCCCCTACATTATAAACTGAAATACCAGCAAAACGCCAAACAGAACAACTATCAAGCTAAATCTGTGCTCCAAAAGCCAAATGCCACTCCCTCATTTCCGAGCCCTGCAGTGTGCCCAAACAGCAGTTTACGCCCACAGATCTGGCATCATCATACCCAGGAGAACCCGGTTAATATTTTAGGAGGTATTTTTCATCAGTGGCACAAACTGGGCACAACATATTGCGCACTAAAATAGTATATCAGTGGAAAATTTTAATTTCACTCTGCACCATCCGCTGCGCATTAACCTCTTTGTGCACCACGACATAGCATGTCATGGTGTGTGGGGTGATGTATGGAGTGGGCTCATGCGCTGTGCCCGTTCCATACGCTGCGGGTGTCAGTCGTGTATTACAGCTGACACCCGGGACTAACGGACAGGAACAGCGGTCGCGCTTTTACAGGAGCCTGTAAAAATGACAATATACTGCAATACATTAGTATTGCAGTGTATTGTACCAGCGATCTACTGATTGCTGGTTCAAGTCCCCTAGGGGGACTAATAAAATGTGTAAAAACAAAAGTAAATAGTTATTATTAGTGAAAAAAATGAAATAAATATTTAAACTTTTTTTTCTCTAAAGTAATTTAAAAAATTCACAAAAATACACAAAAATACACAAAATTGGTATCACTGCATCTGTAAGAGTCAGAACTATTATAATATATCATTATTTAACTCGCACAGTGAACGCCATGAAAAATAAAGAATGTAAAACTGCAAAATCCCTATTTTTTTTGGTCACCTTGGCTCCACAAAAAATTTAATAAAGTGTTCAAAAAGTTGTATGTACCAAAAAATGGTACCCATAAAAATTACAGCTCGTGCTGCAAAACATAAGCCCTCTACACCGCTCTATTGACGGAAAAATAAAAAAAGTTATGGCTCTTGGAAAACGGGGAGGGAAAAAGAAAAAAATGGTTCAGTCCGGAAAGGGTTAATTACTTTCTAATGAAAAAACATGTATGGCCACATGTGTGGTATAGCCGTACTCGGGAGAAATTGGTTTACAAATGTTGAGCAGCTTTTTCATCCTTTATCCTTTGTGAAATTGAAAAAAATGCAACATTTTAGTGGAAACAATGTTGATATTCATTTTCACGGCCTAATTCTAATAAATTCTGCAAAAGACCTGTGGGGTCTAAATGCTTACTATACCCCTAGATAGATTTCGTAAGTGGTGTAGATTCCCAAATGGGGTCACTTTTGGGGGGTTTCCACTGTTTTGGCCTCTAAGGGGCTTTGCAAATGCGAGATGGCACCCGAAAACCATTTCAGCTAAATTTGAGCTCCAGAAGCCAAATAGCACTCCTTCCCTTCTAAGCCCCGCTGTGGGTCCAAACAGCAGTTTATTACCACATATGATGTATTTCTGTAAATCGGGAGAAATGGTTTTACAAATGTTTTGGTGCTTTTTCTCCTTTACTCTTTGTAAAAATTAAAAATGGCTACATTTTTTCAGAAAAAAAAGTTGATTTTTACCTTTACAGACTAATTCCAATGAATTGAGCAAAACAACGGTGGGGGTCAAAATTCTAACTTTACCCCCAGAAAAATTCCTTGAGAGGTGTAGTTTCCAAAATGGGGTCACTCTTGGGGGTTTTCCACTATTTTGGTTCCTCCAGTGCATTGCAAACGTGACACGGCACAGAAAACAATTCCAGCAAAATCAGAAATCCAAATGGTGCTCCTTCCCTTCTGAGCCCTGCTGTGGGTCCAAACAGGAGTTTATTACCACATATGGGTTATTGCTATAATCGGGAGAAATTGCTTTACATATGTTGGGGTGTTTTTTCTCCTTTATTCCTTGTAAAAATTAAAAATGTATACACTACCTTTCAAAAGTTTAGGGTCACTTAGAAATGTCCTTATTTTTTAAAGAAAAGCAGTTTTTTTTCAATGAAGATAACATTAAACTAAATCAGAAATACACTCTATACATTGTTAATGTGCTAAATGACTATTCTAGCTGCAAACGTCTGGTTTTTAATGCAATATCTACATAGGTGTATAGAGGCCCATTTCCAGCAACCATCACTCCAGTGTTCTAATGGTACATTGTGTTTGCTGACTGTGTTAGAAGGCTAATGGATGATTAGAAAACACTTGAAAACCCTTGTGCAATTATGTTAGCACCGCTGTAAAGCGTTTTGCTGTTTAGAGGAGCTATAAAACTGACATTCCTTTGAGCTAGTTGAGAATCTCGAGCATTACATTTGTGGGTTCGATTAAACTCTCAAAATGGCTAGAAAGAGAGAGCTTTCATGTGAAACTCGACAGTCTATTCTTGTTCTTAGAAATGAAGGCTATTCCATGCGAGAAATTGCCAGGAAACTGAAGATTTCCTACAACGGTGTGTACTACTCCCTTCAGAGGACAGCACACACAGGCTCTAACCAGAGTAGAAAGAGAAGTGGGAGGCCCCGCTGCACAACTAAGCAACAAGACAAGTACATTCTTTCTCAAACTAGAGACTCTAGAGATAAAGAACTATGCACACCAAAGTGGAAATTCTTTTGCAGATAAATTTATTATATTTTTAGCCAATGGCAGCGCAGTGCGACGTTTCGGTCAATACCATGACCTTCCTCAGGCACTTAGTCAATGTATGATCCTGTATGGATGGCGCATTCGTATGGCGGCTGACCGCTGTTTGGTGCTGTCAACGGTTAGCCGCCATACGAATGCGCCATCCATACAGGATCATACATTGACTATTTGCCTGAGGAAGGTCATGGTATTGACCGAAACGTTGCACTACACGGTCATTGGCTATAAATATAATAAATTATTTATCTGCAAAAGAATTTCCACTTTGGTGTGCATAGTGCTTTTTCTCTATTGGATCGGGTTGGGACCCACCTTATGCACCCACGCCTTAACCTAGTGCTATCTGAACCTTGCTACATAGTTTGAGAAATAGACGCCTCACAGGTCCTCAACTGGCAGCTTCATTAAATAGTACCCGCAAAACGCCAGTGTCAACGTCTACAGTGAAGAGGCGACTCCGGGATGCTGGCCTTCAGGGCAGAGTGGCAAAGAAAAAGCCATATCTGAGACTGGCTAATAAAAGGAAAAGATTAATATGGGCAAAAGCACACAGACATTGGACAGAGGAAGATTGAAAAAAGTGTTATGGACAGACGAATCGAAGTTTGAGGTGTTTGGATCACACAGAAGAACATTTGTGAGACGCAGAACAACTGAAAAGATGCTGGAAGAGTGCCTGACGCCATCTGTCAAGCATGGTGGAGGTAATGTGATGGTCTGGGGTTGCTTTGGTGCTGGTAAAGTGGGAGATTTGTACAAGGTAAAAGGGATTTTGAATAAGGAAGGCTATCACTCCATTTTGCAACGCCATGCCATACCCTGTGGACAGCGCTTGATTGGAGCCAATTTCATCCTACAACAGGACAATGACCCAAAGCACACCTCCAAATTATGCAAGAACTATTTAGGGAAGAAGCAGGCAGCTGGTATTCTATCTGTAATGGAGTGGCCAGCGCAGTCACCAGATCTCAACCCCATAGAGCTGTTGTGGGAGCAGCTTGACCGTATGGTACGCAAGAAGTGCCCATCAAGCCAATCCAACTTGTGGGAGGGGCTTCTGGAAGCATAGGGTGAAATTTCTCCCGATTACCTCAGCAAATTAACAGCTAGAATGCCAAAGATCTGCAATGCTGTAATTGCTGCAAATGGAGCATTCTTTGACGAAAACAAAGTTTGAAGGAGAAAATTATTATTTGAAATAAAAATCATTATTTCTAACCTTGTCAACGTCTTGACTATATTTTCTAGTCATTTTGCAACTCATTTGATAAATATAAGTGTGAGTTTTCATGGAAAACACAAAATTGTCTGGGTGACCCCAAACTTTTGAACGGTAGTGTAAGTTTTTTCAGAAAAAAAGTAGATTTTCCTCTTCACATACGAATTCAAATAAATTTAGCAAAAAAACTGTGGGTTCAAAATGCTAACTATACCCCTAGATAAATTCCTTGAGGGGTGTAGTTTCCAAAATGGGGTCACTTTTGGGGGTCTTTACTGTTTTGGCCCCACAAGACCGCTTCAAACATGACATGGTGCCTAAAATATATTCTAAAAAAAAAAGGAGGCCCCAAAATCCACTTTGGTGCTCTTTTCCTTCTGAGGCCGATGTTTCAGTCTATTAGCGCACTAGGGCCACATGTGGGATATTTCTAAAAACTGCAGAATCTGGGCAATAAATATTGAGTTGCATTTCTCGGGTAAAACCTTGTGTCGTACAGAAAAAAAATGTAATACAAATGAATTTTGGCAAAAAAAAAAAAAAATGAAATTTTTACATTTGACCTCTACATTGCTTTAATTACTGTGAAACACCTAAAGAGTTAAAACACTTTCTGAAAGCCGTTTTGAATTCTTTGAGGGCTACCATTTTCAAAATGGGGTGATTTATGGGGACTTTCTAATATATAAGGCCCACAAAGCCACCTCAGAACTGAACTGGTCCCTGAAAAAATAGCCTTTTGAAAATTTTCTTGAAAATATGAGAAATCTCTACTAAAGTTCCAAGCCTTGTAACGTCCTAGAAAAATAAAAGGATGTTCAAAAAACGATGCAAACAAAAGTAGACATATGGGAAATATAAACTAGTAAGTATTTTATGTGGTATTACTATCTGTTTTACAAGCAGATACATTAAAATTTAGAAAAATGCTAATTTTGGCATATTTTCTCCAAATCTTGGTGTTTTTTTTACAAATAAATACTGAATTTATCGACCAAATTTTTTCACTAACAAAGTACAAAATGTCACGAGAAAAAAAATCCCAGAATCACTTTGATATGTAAATGCATTCAGAAGTAATTACCACATAAAGTGACACGTCAGATTTTAAAAATCGGCTTCGTCCTGAAGGCCAAAACAGGCTCAGTCCTGAAGGGGTTAATGACCAGCCTATTTTAAACCTTAATGACCAAGCCATTTTTTAAGTTTTTTCATCGTCGCATTCCAAGAGCTATAACTCTTTTATTTTTGCGTCGACATAGCTGTATAAGGTCTTGTTTTTTGCGGGACAAGTTGTATTTTTTAATAGCACCATTTTGGGGTACATACAATTTATTGATTAACCTTTATTAACTTTTCGGGGGGGGGGGGGGGACCTGAAATTTCGCCACTCTTTTTTGCGTCCTAAATCTACACCTTTACCGTGTGGTATAAATAACACAATAACTTTATTCAGCGGGTTGTTGCGATTGCAGCGATACCAAATTTGTATTGATTTTTTTTTATGTTTTACTACTTTTACACAGTAAAAACCTTTTTTTTCAAAATAATTTGTTTTTGTGTCTCCATATTTGAAGAGCCATAACTTTTTTTATTGTTCAGCCGATGCAGTTGTATGAGGGCTTTTTTTTTTTTTGCGTGACGACTTGTAGTTTTTATTGGTACCATTTTGGAGTAGATGCTACTTATTGATCACTTTTTATCACATTTATTATTTAACCCGTGCGGGTTAAATAATGTAATGGAGAAAGAAAAAATGGCATATCCAGCACTCTTGTAAAAAATAGGCTTTATTTGGTCATTTTAAAAAAACAGAACAATTAAAATGAAAATCCCGGGACCACGCTTACGCGTTCTCTTAATCATAGCTTTGATTAAGAACCCCAGAGGTTTGAAACGCGTAAGAAAGGTCCTGGGATTTTCATTTTAATGGTTCTGTTTTTTTTAAATGACCAAATAAAGCCTATTTTTTACAAGAGTGCTGGAAATGCCATTTTTTTTCTCTCCATTGCCTTGTATACCTGTTTTCGATTCAGGATTTTTCTTGAGATATTTTCGAGCACCTTTGCCATTTATAACGTTGACTCAACTAACACATGGACTAACGCAGTTGAAATGCGGTGAGCGAACCTTTGTAATAGTTTTTCTCCTTTTTTAAAAAAAATAATGTAGCAGCTTTATAATTGGGGTCGTTACGGACACGACAATACCAAATATGTGTAACTTTTTTTACTTTATTTAGTTTTTTTAATAAAGCATTTTGTAAGAGGAAAAAGTGGGTTTTTCAATATTTATTTTTTTATTAACTTAAACTTTTTTTTTTTACTAGTCCCACTAGGGGACTTTACTATGCGATCATCCGATCGCCTTTATTGTATTACTGCCTGTCCATTTATTAGGCCCCCGGCTGCCATAGAAGACACAGACACCCGGCAATCTTATCGCCGGTGGGGTGAGAGGGAGCTCCCTTCCTCTCTCCAAAGCCACTCAGATGCGGAGCTCGCTATTAAGCGCCGCATCTGAGGGGTTAAACGGGTGAGATTGATACGGATATAGATCTCACCCGTTAGAACAGGGATGCCCCAGCCCTCAGCTACATCTGGTAGCTGAGAGCAGGGAGATTTAACGGCTCCCTGCCGTTTATTTATTCTGATGCAGCGCTGTGAAAAGGCTATTGCATCAGAATAAAGCCCATTAGTGGCCGCCGTGAAAAGGCGTATTGGCGGTCACTAACGGGTTAAACCATTGCAGTGTAGCTTTAGCAGTTTGATAAGGGTGATAGTCTTGCTGGAAGGTGAACCTCCATTCCAGTCTCCAATCTCTAGGAAACTAAATCAGGTTTTCCTTACGAATTGCCCTGTAGATTCTGCTATCATCTTCCCGAATATGCTGACCAGATCTCCAGTCCTTCAAAAAACAAAAGGCATTCCCCCAGCAAGATGCTGCCACCACCATGCTTCACTGTGGGAATGGCGTTCTTGGGGTGATGGGAAGTGTTGGGTTTGCACCGCACATAGCGTTTCCAAATGGCCAAAAAATTCAATTTTAATGTCATCTGACCAGAGATCCTGTGTTTGGGGAGTCTGCCACATGCTATTTGGCAAACAAAGTGTTTTTCTTTACGTAATGTCTTTTCTGGCCACTCTTCCATAAGGCTCCACTCTGTAGAGTGTAGGGCTTATAGTGGTCCTATGGACAGATTCTTCCATCTCCGCTGTTGATCTTTGAATCTCTGATCAATGCCCTCCTTGCCTGGTCTGTGAGTTTTCGTGGTCAGCCTCCTCTTGTCAGGTTTGTAGTTGTGCCATATTCTTTCCATTTTGTTATGCTTTTGATGGTGCTTTGTTGAACATTCAACATTTGGGATATTTTTATATACCTAACCCTGATTTATACTTCTCCACAAATTTGTCTCTGACCTGTTTGGAGAGCTCCTTGGTCTTCTTGCAGACTCAGGGGCCTTTCAGAACAGGTGTATTTATACTGACATCATGTGACAGATCACATGACACTGTGGTTGCACACTGGTGGACATTATTCACCTAATTATTATAATTCAGTTTGTTTGTTTTTTTAATTCCACTGTAACAATTTTGATTATTTTGTCACGTCCATTACATAAAATCAAATTAAAAATCCATTTTAATTCCAGGTTGTAATGCACCATACTTTTGCAAAGCGCTGTATATAGCTTTTAATCATTAAAGGAGTTATCCGGGGACCAAAAATGTCATTGCATTAAAGGGGTTTTCCTATCTTGGACAATTAAACCATATCCACAAGATATGCCATAAAAGTCCAATAAATGTAAATCCCACACCTATGGAAACGTAAACCCTGTTCTAGCTTACTCGGATCCAAGGCATCCCGGGCCACTTCCTGGAAATGTGGTCGGGAGTTTCGGCAACAGCAGAGTGCTCGCGGAGCTACGCTGTTTCCATAACTTCCATAAAAGTGAATGGGAGTTCTGGAACTCGACTGCTACGGAAACAGCGTAGCTCGCTGTGCTACGCTGTTTCCGTAACTCCCATTAACTTATATGGTCAGTGACTTCAGGGGTTTCCTATAACTGTAGTTCCTGAGCAGCTGATGCTCTGCCTGTCCATATATGGACAGTGGCATCGGGAGCAGTGCCGAGTCCCCAGGCAGGGCATCAGCTGCTCGGGAACTACAGCAATAGGAAACTCCTGAAGTCACTGACCATATATGGACAGTGACGTCGGGAGCAGTGCTGGAGTCCTGAGCAAAGTGCTAGCTGATGCTTTGCTTGGGGACTCCAGCAATAGGCAATGTGGTAGCCCCTTGCGGTCAGGCACTTGATAACACGAACAGCACAGGAAGCAAGTCCTCAGTCACGTGGGGCTGTGTCGTCGCGTCCTCAATATTAGAAAAGCTCCAGGACTTCCAGGAACAATTCACTGGGTTTGAACTCCACCATTTAGTACCGAATTTTAAATTAAAGTACATTAGTAAGTGACTTATTTTCACATAAAAATATTAATGCAATGAAGTTTTTGGTCCCCGGATAACCCCTTTAAACAGGAGTTGTAGGTCTCCAGAGCGAGTCCCTTTAGTGGGACAGTTCACTTCAGTCTAACTTTTTTGTTAGCTTTTATGTTCTATATGGTGATAGTACCTGAACACTCAATTAGATGCTGTTGTACCAAATGTTCTTGCAGAACCTGAATGTTTGTTATGACTGCTCAGCCTAGTCTTGAGTTGGGATTAAATCTCACCTCGGGGATCCACCTGTGCCAGATAGGTGAGTATACAGCTTGTAGGACCATTGATTTTAATAAGGTATCCTGCGAGAAAGGACACTGCTCGGATCAAGTCTCGTCGAGGTGGATACATCTGCAAAGCAGAATAGATATACTGAGTTTACATAGATATGTTAAAGGGTAACTGAAAACTTTTGGACATGTCATAGTGACATGTCAGATGGTTTAAATCGGTGGGGGTCCAAGCATCGAGACCCCCAACCTATCGTTAAAACAAAGCAGCAGAAGTGCTCTGGTGAGCGCAGTGCTGCTTCGTTTCTGATTGGCTTTCCTCGGAGAGCCGAGCGTGTGGTGTACAGACTCACAGACTTTATATTGAGCCCATACACCTCTTGCTCGGCTTTCCAAAAAAAGTTGATCAGAAACTAAGTGGCACAGCACTTACCCGAGTGCTTCTGCAGTTTAGTTTTAGCGATCATTAAGCAAATTTCAAACAGAGCCCCCTAAATCCCCTCACAAATTTCCAGCACTGGCTGGTCATATAGGACAATCTTCTGTCTGAAAAACCCTGAGGTAAACTTACACTATGCTTCACAGAGAAATTAATGATCATATAAGAGTCTGGCAATACAAGCCATGAGCGTAGAGTGACCACATCACGATTCTTCACAGGTTTAGGGCACTTCCCTAGGGCGAAGAAAAAAATATGGTTCAAATAACAAATACTGACGCTATTTAATGAATATGAGGATAATAGTGAAGGCCTTGGATTACTAGAGACCACAGCAGATCTATTATGGCTTTAAACTCACAGGAGTAATATCCCACGTCTGCGTTCAAAGAGAGCCGAGCAATGTCCCGTGTCTCGATCATGTTTACGTCCCACTTCTTGCGATAGTCTGTATCATGTAAAACATCATATACAGTCTCTGCTGGGACATCTGGGAATGTCATGCACCCCTGATGAAGAAAAAGACTGGTAATATACAGACAAGAATCACTGCAGCCTCAAAGTCAACAAAGTTAGGTCTATAAATCTGTATGTCAGGGTCAAGCTGCGGATATGTACAAAAGACAAAAAAATTCAAAAAAGGACACATATGTAAGCGGCCCCGAAAGGCTAGAACACTAAGAATGTCGGGATCAGATAGAAATATATATATATATTAGATTGGCCAGTATATAGCCATGTTCAGATAGTGTGGCTGTCTGCAGATAATATTAAAAAGAGAACTGGTCAGCGGTTTTGAGTTGTCAAAACTGCTGACAGCGCTCCAGAGTGTGGAGTGCAGCGTACCCAACTTATTTCTTTCAGTTATACATGTTGCATTTGATTTCCCCAACGCCACGGTCGCAGGTGCCACTCTCTGCTCGGAGTGACGGCTTTAGCGGTCTCCCAATTGGTTTCAACTGTGTTTTTATTGAAAATTTTCAAAATATACATATGGCTTAGAGCTGCATGGGGGGCCATGCAAGTCACATGGCAAAACAGTAAATTTCAATAGACAAACAAGACATCAGGGAGAAGGCACAGGGGATTAAAAGGGGGGGAGGGATAGTCGAAGCTCAACCAACAACCTAATCTAGAGATTCCTGTATCCAATACTTGTCCCACGGGTGCCACACCACTTTGAACCTGTCCAGTTCATTGTCAATAGAGGCTGTCATATGTTCCATTGTACGTATTTCCCTAATTCTAGTTACTAAGTCGATGTGAGAGGGAGGGGTTGTCTGTCTCCATTTCCAAGCTATCAACGTCTTAGCGGCAGTGAGAAAGTGTCGAAAGAGTCGAGCTAGTGATTTCCCCAAAGACCTAGGGGGAACGTTCAGGTAATAAAGAGGGTCTAGGGGAATATCCTGCTGCAACACCGCCAAGTTCTTAACTTCCGCGGTCTCCCGATTGGACACTAGAGCTTTTACTTCGAGCAGAGGTCCTGGCAGCGCCTGCCCCTCCTCTGAGTGGCAGCTTTAGTGTCCAATCAGGAGATCTCAGAGCAGAGAATGGCACATGCAACCGTGGCACAGAGGACATCAAAACAGATTTCTTGGTCATGCAACTTACATGACCGACAACATAGTTATGTTTAGACTGCACTCCTCACCCGGTATATAGCGATGTCCGCAGTTTCGAGGACTCCAAAAATATGACAGGTTCCCTTTAAGCCAGGCATCCGCAGGCAATTTTGAATCTCCCTATTCAATTGAAATGGATGAAATTCCCAAAGTATCCACAACAGATAAGGACATTTTGTGGATTTGCTGACAAAAACAAACCCCCAAAAAGCCTAAAATCAGCTTAAAATGCTACCCTATGTAAGGCATCATATTACAGCTACCGGTCTCTACTCCTATTAGTCAACATGGCAACAAAAAATTGTTTAATTTTTAATTTATTTTTTTTTTTAAAAAAAGGTGCTACTTGGCTAATAGGAGCACTGAAGGAACAGAACACACAGGACTCCTGGTTAGGAGTCTGGCGTATTCATGAGGGGAGCGCTCCCCCTGCGGTGATTGACAGGCTGCAGTGTATACATGTACACCCGGCTGGGGGGCAGGGGGAGCGCTCCCCTCATGCATATGCCAGACTCCTAACTAGGAGTCCTGTGTGTTCTTTCAGTGCTCCTATTAGCCAAACGGCACACGTCATTTTTGTGGAGTTTTAACTAATAGCGGACCTGTAGATGTAACATGCTGCACTATTGAGCTGACAGATCCAGTTTAATCAGAATATAATGTAAGAAACTACAGACCACAAACAAGAACAGGCGAGAACATACATTTCTTGTTTTACGTGAGCTCAATCATTAGAACTTCCTGAATTTGTGTGCAAGTTTCCTGTGTAAAACACGTACAAGTCACACAAATACGTCCTCTGAAAAGTAAATAGGAGATTACAATGTCGATCGTATTGATGAGCACTGAGGGCTAAATAAGCAAAGCCATGATGTCCATTGGGATAAAATCTCAGGGAAAATGGTCAGCTCAGGCAAAGTCCTGGCAAGTAGAAATGATTGAATTTCCCGAAATTTCTTCCGTGTCGGAATACACTGCGAATCGAAAGCGTCATTTTTTTTTAAAACTGGTATCTGACTGATGTTTTCTAGGACGGTATCCGACCCCTTTCAAGCTCTTTAACGCCTAGACAGCATTGGTAATGTCAAAGTGAAGGCAAAATACATGGGTAGAGGGAGGAATAACTGCAGTGCATCTTGGGAATGCTTGCCCGAGGCCATGTGATTCTTTTTTTTAATCTGTAAAATGGCGACGGGCAGTTGCCATTTTCCCACAATTAGTGCGCCGCATACGTCAAAATTTTCCCAATTTGCTGAATCTGAAAATTTTTTGAAATTCGGACTGAATTCAATTTGTGTAGAATCAATTTGGTCATCTCTACTTAGAAGGACTTTGCACTGATTGAGAGGAAAATCCTTCTGCACACAATGTATATAATATTCTGTGCAATACTTAGAGCCTAACTGCAATGAAAACCGAAAATATTCAGGAGTAACTGATGTAGGTCCCAATATCTCAAACACAGGAAGGTTTATCACTAGGGTGGTGTGGGCGTTGTACTCTAGGAGTAGGGGAGTATGTTAGGGGCAACAGTTAAATGGGGATACATATTATTGTGGCACCACTCACTTTGCACGATGGAGGAGAGCAGGGCTAACCGATAATTGGGCCACTGAACTACAAACCCACGAATGTAAGCAAGGTTACAGGATTGTATTTGTATGTTGTTTTTTGTGGGGGAGGGGCACCAAACTGATAAGGGTAAGGTCCCACGGAGCAGCATTCATGTGGCCGCGATAGATCTGACAGCCGCGCAGGCACTCAAAGTTTGTATTCAATAATGGCCGAAATATTTTGCAAGTAAATAATCATTTTACCCGCAAAAACGCGCAGGCATTAATGAACATGACCGTAGCCATGTGCACGGACGTGATTTTCGGGTCGGCCGGCTGCGGACTGTCAGCCGTGAGCCGCCTGCAAATCGCGGCCCATGCACATGGCCGCGGCCAGTATTTTCAATGAGCCTGGACCGCAGAACACGGCCGTAATAAGGCATGCCCGTTCTTTCTGCGGTCCAGGCTCCCGGGCCATGCACGGCCCGTGAAAACCACGGTCGTGTGCATGGCCCCATAGAAAAGAATGGGGCCGCAATTCTCCCGTGGATTTTCGGGGGAATTGCGGCTGCAAAAGCACATTCGTGTGTATGGGGCCTAAATTAACAGCCGGACCGAACAGGGTGCCATCTCGGACGCATGTATTCCGCTCCGTAGGGCATTTCTCTCAGTGCACAGTGGAAGAAAGGTTTGTTTTGCCCCGGTTATCAGGGGCGCAGGAAGCTGAGACAGAGGTTGCTGTTTGCAGAGCCCGCACACTAGCGCTGCTGTTTCCTTCCTGGTCTGTGACATGGAGCTTACGGGTCATTCTCTGAAGGGTCAAGCAACCAAAAACACAATTGGCATTCTACGGATGCCCTAGAGGGGTTTTCCTGTACTCAGTAAAATGTCTGCACGCTTCAGCTCTGATCGGTGTCTGATATCAATTTCCATAGACATTTGTTACTACCATACGTTTAAGTTTAGCACAAAACCCGGTCGCCGAAATCAACGCGTGTCTGTAATCAGATGTTCTGAACTATCAGGGGCCGATCAGTGCTGAAGTGGTCCGACCCTAAACTGCACACACATGGAGATTTTACATTTGTGTGCAGCACCAAGCCAGTAAGTATGCTTATTATTAAGAAAGACAAGCAGCGTGTGTATGGAATATATATGTAAATATAATAGTGTATATATGTTATGTATGGAATCTATATGTAAATATAATAGTGTATATATGTTATGTATGTAATGTATATGTAAATATGATAGTGTATATATGTTATGTATGTGTATGGAATGTATATGTAAATATGATAGTGTATATATGTTATGTATGGAATGTATATGTAAATATGATAGTGTATATATGTTATGTATGTAATGTATATGTAAATATGATAGTGTATATATGTTATGTATGGAATCTATATGTAAATATAATAGTGTATATATGTTATGTATGTAATGTATATGTAAATATGAGTGTATATATGTTATGTATGGAATGTATATGTAAATATGATAGTGTATATATGTTATGTATGGAATGTATATGTAAATATGATAGTGTATATATGTTATGTATGTGTATGGAATGTATATGTAAATATGATAGTGTATATATGTTATGTATGGAATGTATATGTAAATATGATAGTGTATATATGTTATGTATGGAATCTATATGTAAATATAATAGTGTATATATGTTATGTATGTAATGTATATGTAAATATGAGTGTATATATGTTATGTATGGAATGTATATGTAAATATGATAGTGTATATATGTTATGTATGGAATGTATATGTAAATATGATAGTGTATATATGTTATGTATGTGTATGGAATGTATATGTAAATATGATAGTGTATATATGTTATGTATGGAATGTATATGTAAATATGATAGTGTATATATGTTATGTATGGAATCTATATGTAAATATGATAGTGTATATATGTTATGTATGTGTATGTAATGTATATGTAAATATGATAGTGTATATGTTATGTATGGAATGTATATGTAAATATGATAGTGTATATATGTTATGTATGTGTATGGAATGTATATGTAAATATGATAGTGTATATATGTTATGTATGGAATGTATATGTAAATATGATAGTGTATATATGTTATGTATGTAATGTATATGTAAATATGATAGTGTATATATGTTATGTATGTGTATGGAATGTATATGTAAATATGATAGTGTATATATGTTATGTATGGAATGTATATGTAAATATGATAGTGTATATATGTTATGTATGTGTATGGAATGTATATGTAAATATGATAGTGTATATATGTTATGTATGGAATGTATATGTAAATATGATAGTGTATATATGTTATGTATGTAATGTATATGTAAATATGATAGTGTATATATGTTATGTATGGAATGTATATGTAAATATGATAGTGTATATATGTTATGTATGGAATCTATATGTAAATATAATAGTGTATATATGTTATGTATGTAATGTATATGTAAATATGAGTGTATATATGTTATGTATGGAATGTATATGTAAATATGATAGTGTATATATGTTATGTATGGAATGTATATGTAAATATGATAGTGTATATATGTTATGTATGTAATGTATATGTAAATATGATAGTGTATATATGTTATGTATGTGTATGGAATCTATATGTAAATATGATAGTGTATATATGTTATGTATGTGTATGTAATGTATATGTAAATAGGATAGTGTATATGTTATGTATGGAATGTATATGTAAATATGATAGTGTATATATGTTATGTATGTGTATGTAATGTATATGTAAATATGATAGTGTATATATGTTATGTATGTAATGTATATGTAAATATGAGTGTATATATGTTATGTATGGAATGTATATGTAAATATGATAGTGTATATGTTGTGTATGTAATGTATATGTAAATATGATAGTGTATATATGTTATGTATGGAATGTATATGTAAATATGATAGTGTATATATGTTATGTATGGAATGTATATGTAAATATGATAGTGTATATATGTTATGTATGTGTATGTAATGTATATGTAAATATGATAATGTATATAAATGTTATGTATGTAATGTATATGTAAATATGATAGTGTATATAGGTTATGTATATGTAAATATGATAGTGTATATAGGTTATGTATGTGTATGTAATGTATATGTAAATATGATAGTGTATATATGTTATGTATGTGTATGTAATGTATATGTAAATATGATAGTGTATATATGTTATGTATGTGTATGTAATGTATATGTAAATATGATAGTGTATATATGTTATGTATGTAATGTATATGTAAATATGAGTGTATATATGGAATGTATATGTAAATATGATAGTGTATATGTTGTGTATGTGTATGTAATTTATATGTAAATATGATAATGTATATAAATGTTATGTATGTAATGTATATGTAAATATGATAGTGTATATGTTATGTATGTAATGTATATGTAAATATGATAGTGTATATATGTTATGTATGTAATGTATATGTAAATATGATAGTGTATATAGGTTATGTATATGTAAATATGATAGTGTATATAGGTTATGTATATGTAAATATGATAGTGTATATAGGTTATGTATGTGTATGTAATGTATATGTAAATATGATAGTGTATATATGTTATGTATGTGTATGTAATGTATATGTAAATATGATAGTGTATATATGTTATGTATGTGTATGTAATGTATATGTAAATATGATAGTGTATATATGTTATGTATGTAATGTATATGTAAATATGAGTGTATATATGGAATGTATATGTAAATATGATAGTGTATATGTTGTGTATGTGTATGTAATTTATATGTAAATATGATAATGTATATAAATGTTATGTATGTAATGTATATGTAAATATGATAGTGTATATGTTATGTATGTAATGTATATGTAAATATGATAGTGTATATATGTTATGTATGTAATGTATATGTAAATATGATAGTGTATATAGGTTATGTATATGTAAATATGATAGTGTATATAGGTTATGTATATGTAAATATGATAGTGTATATAAATGTTATGTATGTATAGATTTTATGTATGTATGTATGAGGACCATAGAAAATCTGGACTCCTTTAGCTTCAATTGGCATCAATGGAATTGTGGGCTAAGCCTCTAAGAGCCAGAGGGTCCAGCTGGGGTTTGGAGCCCCGTGTGTCATGTCATTTTTTGATGTACGTGACTGTCAGTAAATCCTTCCATGGACCCGGTATTATCAGGTAACCAGGCGGCGAGTGTTGTACCAGTCACGTGTCCGTTATTTATAGCCCTCCAGTCACACTATGATGGCTCTATGTAGTACAAAGGCCGCACACAACAGACTTCTCGTCCGGTGTCCCAGCCATTCCGCTCACCTTCACCGTGTGAACCAGGCAGCTCTTCCCGCCCGGGGGCTTCATCCACACCCCGATGCCCGGCTTGTTGTAGTAAGACGTCCAGCCCTCATTGGACTCACACTGTGCCTGAAAAGACAGGAACAGGGAGTCATCGGGAATATCGGGCACCTCCCGGGCCATGGAGCTTCTGACAGGGCGCTGGCTGGTAGCTAAAGGAGAACTTTGGTCTCCAGCGGTGGGAACAGGTATGTCCTCGGAGAACAGCGGTGCCCGTACGTCCACTACAGGAGAGACGTTCGCTGCACAAGTCTTCACAACTGCATAAGGGGCGGCTGCATAAAGCGCTATATGTGCGGTTACTAGACGTATGGGGAGGACGGGCCCGGGCGGCAGCGCTGTGCTCGGTCCACCGGCTGCGGCTCTCAGGTAGACTACAGGTAACAGGTGTCTGGCTACGGTGCGTCACCGCCCCAGCAGCTGCTAACCACGCCCAGCACAGGCGACCTGCATTCGGATTGGTTGGTTACAGAACCGGCTTTCCCTCCTCTTCTCTGAATGAAGTTTGATGTGTGACATGGCCGTCGCGGTAATAACGGAAGAGAAGGCTCCCCTAATAAACGACGCACTTTACTGTATACAATACAAACGTGTCCGCATGCGAGCCAAACATCCAGTCCAAGACCGAGCCTGACTACTGCTGCAACAGTGACTCTACCGGAGCCCGACAAACAATGGCTGAACCTCGTCATTCTTAGGACCAACATTCTGTGTCCACTCATTACTAATTTTATATATTTATGGTGGTCTGAACTTTGTTATTGTGACACCAAATCCCCTGCAAAGACTGGAATGTAACAACAAAATTCATGCATAGAGCTGGAGGGGCTGAGCCGATGAATGTAGAGCTGTGTGAAAAGATTCAAGATCACCTGTACACTAAAGAGTCCAGTGGGCGGTCCTGCTCAGTATGTGGCTGCTATTTCTGTATTTCCTCTCACAGACCAGCATGTCAATTATGGTTAAGACCGCCCACTGGACTCTTTATCCCACAGCGAGCAGGAATTTGAATGAGTAAATCACAGGTTATGCGCAATATTTTTGCACAAAGCTATATATATATATATATATATATATATATATATATATATATATATATATATATATTTAGCTGCTCCTCGTGCTCTAGATCATGCTGCCCAAAAATCTGGCTGCATTTTTTTTACGTGACATGAAAAGTTACGGCATCTCCGCTGGATATCACCCTAGGTGTTTGATAGATGCGGATTTCCAACATACTCGGGTGTCTCTGTAGTTCCGATGGGAATTAAGGGAAAGCTGTGCACATTTGTGGCCACCTCTCCATTCACTCTCCTCCAGGGTGTGGCCACCTCGCCATTCACTCTCCTCCAGGGTGTGGCCACCTCGCCATTCACTCTCCTCCAGGGTGTGGCCACCTCGCCATTCACTCTCCTCCAGGGTGTGGCCACCTCGCCATTCACTCTCCTCCAGGGTGTGGCCACCTCGCCATTCACTCTCCTCCAGGGTGTGGCCACCTCGCCAGGCTGGACTGGGGGTCAGATGACCCCTGTTCTGGAGATGGATGCGGGTCCAAGAGTTGGTGTCTGCATCCATTACACATTTATGTCATATCCCATGGATATAAATGTCTAAGATGAAACTATCCCTTTAAGAACTTGCTGCATACGGTTTAAAGGGGTTACCCGGCCTGTGACATTTCTTTTTTTTAGGGAATGGAAATTAAATAAATCAAAAAAGCAATACTTACCTATCCTTGCCCCCAGAGGGAACGGGTACAGACGATTTCAGACATTATATAGTGACAAAACGCATTAATAGTTCAAACAAGATGAGTGAGGGTCCTGCTCACAAGAGCTTACACTTTATGAATTTTGATATTGCTCACTTTGATATTGACATTCGTTTTTCCATCAGTTTCTCAAAAACATTTAACCCCTTCCCGCAATTGGACGTACCATTACACAATAAGACATAACGATATGTTCACTTGATGGTTCATACAGCATGTTTAATATACAGCCGACAGCCACGGCCGTGATCTAAGTTACCGTCAATCCTGCCCATTTCACCCCTGAGACAGGCGTAGCTAGGTTCACCTGCACCCGGGGCATCCCCCATAGTTGAGAGTCTATGGAGTGATGTGTGAAAAGAACAGACATGTCCTATTTTCCCACGGACCCTTCACATTGAATTACATAGGTCCGTGGGACGGCCACTGTCTCAACGGGCGTCCCACGGACGTTTAACACGTTCGTGTAAAGAAGGCCTAAGGTTGCCATCCCAATAAATGAGAGAAAGAATGGATGCTGGGAACCAAGAAAGTATTGAAAATACAAACATATTTTATTCACATAGTTAATTTATACAATAATAAAAGAATCCATAGACCAACAATAAAAACATGGATACTCAGCTGGGAATTGGTCTAAATATGCACAAATAGTGCATGAAACATGTATGAATCTCACAATTGGAATGGTGCAGGATATGTATACTATGATATTATGAAGAAGTCGACCTAATTACATAAGTCAGACGAAGGCATTAGCGCCGAAACGCGCGTTGGGGGTGGAGCTCAGTTGTGGTTACTCCGTCTCTCGATAATGGGTATGTTTAAACGTCTATACTACATCCTAATTCTTGGTGGAATATACTCCTCTATCTCCGGTCTTTCCGCAGCACAATATATGTATGGCACACAGGCTTTCATGTCATGATTATAACACTAGCCACTACTTGAAATGGTTTGTAGATGCTTATTTATGTGTTCATGACATTTACTATATAAATTTATTTGCCTCTGTCACACCTGACTTATGTAATTAGGTCGACTTCTTCATAATATCATAGTATACATATCCTGCACCATTCCAATTGTGAGATTCATATTTTTTTCAAATATTTTTGTATTTTCAATACTTTCTTGGTTCCCAGCATCCATTCTCTCTCTTTTGGTTCTATATATTTAGTAGTGATGCTGTTTGGGTTTTACACCCTTGAATCAACCCATTTGAAGTTCAGACATACTCTATTTTTGCATTTCTTCTAATGGGATACATTGATTCATGTTGCTATCTCGGTTTTTGCCAATAAATTAGAGGCCACACAGCCCCCCGCTTGTAGATAGTGCCGCCACACAGCCCTCCTTGTATATAGCGCCACACTGACCCCCCCACCCCTTGTAAACAGGGCCACACAGCCCCCCCCCCCTTGTAAACAGCACCAACACAGCCCTCCTTGTAGAAGGTGCCGCCACACACAGCCCACCACCCCCTTGTAAATAGCGCCACACTCCCCACCCCTTGTAAATAGCACCACACTGTAAATAGAGCCGAGAGCTACTACTCTCCGCTCTGCTTGACGTGACTCACTGGAGGAGCGGCGCAGGCAGTGGCGGAGTTCCTTCTGACTAGGGTCGGTGACAGCCCGGGAGTGGACCAGTGAGGTCAGGTCACTGGACTGGTCCACTCCCGGGCAGTCACAAACCCCAGTCAGAACGCCGCCGCATGAACTCCTGGCTCTTCCTAACGCTGATGGCTGGTGCCCGACATACAGGGCACCTATCGGCAGCGATCAGCTGCTCTGCCACAGCACCCCCCCCCCCCCCATTCCCTGCCACCTAATTGTGCCTGGGGAACATGCCCCGCCTGCCCCCCCTAGATGCCATGGACAGTAACGACCAGGCATCTAAGGAGTTTTACAGAGGGAGGGGGCTACCTCTGTCAGCCCATCTGCACCCAGCGACCATAGTTGCCAATATTTGGAAAGTTTTTTAAAGGACACCTTGGCTTTGGCAGCACATGATTTATCGGGGTTTGGCTGAAAATAGGAGAGGGCTTTTTGGGGCGTGGCTTGCCATGGGGCAGGAATTTCCAGAATGTATATTTTATCCAAATATTCCCTGCATATTGTCCTCACTATAAAGACCGTACAGTGAGAACTTCATAGAGAGGGGGTATTGCCCACAACAGTGATCTCAGATGCCATTTGCTAATAAACCATTATCTTGTACATGTACGTCATAAGCGTTAAAGGGAAATATGGAGCGGACTCACGTGCTGACTGCGCTTTATGCTCAGCGGATGTCAGCTGTGTAATACAGCCGACACCTCACTGAAATGGGCGAATCACAGATCACTTGGATTCGTCTGGTTTAACGCCTTAGATGCTGCAGTTATCGCGACCGCGACAGCATTACAAAGAGGGCAGATCCTCCGACAGGGCTTCACTGGAGAGTCGGTAGAACGATATACTGCAATACATTAGTATTGCAGTACGTCATTCAAGCTATCCATTGCTGGTTCAAGTTCCCTAGGGGGGGGGATCAGTAAAAAAAAAAGTTAAAGTTTTTATAATATATAAAAAAAAATGTTTTCCACAAGTGCAATGTAAAAATAAAATAAAAATTAACATAACTGGTATCTTTGCATCTGTAAAAGTCCGAACAATATAGCGTTATTTAGTCCACACGGTGAACGATGTAAAAAAATAAAATAAATTAAAAACTGCTAGAATTGCTATTTTTTGACTGAAGAAAAAGTAATCAAAAACTCACATGTAGTCCTAATAAAAGCTACAGCTCGTTCCACAAAAAATAAGCCCTCAAACTGCTCAATCGACAGGGTACAAAAAATTATGGCTTTCTGAATGTGGCGACAAAGCATTTTTTGAACAAATCGTTTTTTTCTTTGAAAAGCAGTAAAAAACTATATAAATTTGCTACCGCCGTAATTGTATTAACCCGTAAAAGAAAGTTAACATGTCGTTTTTACCACATGATAAACGCCATAAAAACGAAACCCAAAAAACAATGGCGGAATTTCTGTTTTTTTCCCATTTCACCCCACATAGAATTTTTCTCACATACCCTTAGAGCTGCGCGATCAAATTAATTTGATTAATTCGCCCTCAAGTGCTCTCACGATTGTTTTTTTAACAGAATCGTTGAATAGCTTCTTTAGTGCCACTGTGCTGTAGGAGGAAGCTCTGCTCCGCCCCGCCGCCTCGTCACTGCCTGGTCCGCCCCGTACGGTCTCCTCTTCCCAATTGAACTGCTGTTCTGTAGTGAACAAAAGGATACAGTACGGAACTGGACATGAAAAACGGACAATTGATCTGTTTTTAGTGGCTATCTTTTTTCACGGTCGTGTGACTGCAGCCTAAATGACTATGATGCCAGGAGTCCCGTTCACATGTACCGCGGTTGGGCTGAGAAATCCGGCTGACACACGGATCATTTTTTAGGGTAGTGTAAATCGGGCCTTAATGTAATTTATTTAACACCCCCATCGTGGGGTCGGTACTACACAGAGTCCTGCTCACACTTCAGACTATATAATGTAATCTCCCACCAGAGTGCTTGCTCAGCGCTATCTGCCGGGCCCTGCTGCAATTTACACTGCTCTCACCTGCAATGTCGGAGACCGGCTGAGGGGGTGACGGGCAGAGGTTGGCTGTTAGTGCATGCAGTATATAATGGATTATAGATTGTTAACCTGTTCCCTGCGGGAACACAGAAGTTCTAATTATATAGACATTTTTCAAATTGTATTTATGATTAAAAAAAAAAAAGTATTATTTGCAGAGGTTAAAAGTTGTGAAATCACGTACAATAATTATAGCAATATATGTTAAAAAGTTATTTAGAGAAACTGTATTAAATTATCAAATTGAAAATCGTCCATTTTAAATCACTGCTCCCATCTTCCTCGAATTTGGGACCCTGTTCACCTCTCCGGCACCTTCGAGTAAAGCGGATGTGAAAAATTCTGCTGGCTCTGGTCCTCCCTGAGCTCCCCAGTCGTGCGCTCCCCCTATGAATGGGAATCCTGCTGTTCACAGTGTGCGTTCCACAGTAGGAACACACGCTTACGTTACTTCTGGCATTAACGAGTGACGTGTATGTGGACGCCGGAAGTGTCATGGCGGCGCACTGTTACCGGTGTCTGCATGGAATAGGCTGCAATTGCAGCGATTAGAGCTTCCAGGAGCAAGCAGAGGAGGAGCGCGCTACCAATTGGTAGACATCACGCTAGTCCCGGTGATCCAGGTTAAAAGTCACCCGGACATGAGGCCTCATTCTCTCAGGAGTGATACAACGGTCCTACCTCTCTTGCCTGTACCATGTTGGAATCTGAGAAATCTGCCTCCAAACCCGGTGTGATAGAGCCTAGCATTTCCCAACCCAGTAAGTATTCTTGTTATGGGAATGGTTGTATGGGTTTAGTTACCTAACTGTTCCCCTCCTTATTGTTTCAGTGTGAGAGATCTGGGAAGATGAAGAGAGAACCCCCATCTCGTAAATGTGCTATAAAAAGCTATCATCGGCTAACAAATAAACCCTATTCCATTCCTGCACAGAGAAAATATCATCAGTGATGAACAACCGTCATTTATGGAGGAGATTAAGGGGATGGTCAAGCAGTAGATTCAATCTTCTTTCTTTCTCTCAGGCATATTTTCCCTCTCAGCCCCCTTCCCAACCTAAGAAAAGGAAAACTGTGGTAGAAGAGGATTCAGGGTCTGAAGGGGGTAGTTACCTTCCCTCCATATCAGGTGATATCCTTGAGGAAGGGGAACTACCGGGACCTTCTGCTCCCCAAAAAGAAGAAAAGTATTACTTTTCAAGTGAAAATATGCAAGAACTTCTTAGTGCAGTAAAAAGCACTATGGGGGGTACAAGTGATAGAAGAAACTCGTGCAATCCATGATGAAAGGTTTGCTGTACAGGCACAAAAAGAAACTATGCTTTCTTAGCCATGAAAATCTTCAAGTTCTCATTGAAGATGAATGGAATTTTCCAGAAAAACAAGTGTCTCTGCCAGCGGAGTTAAAAGATAGATTTACGCTAAATGAAGACACATTAAAATGGATGGAAGTCCCAAAAATTTACATCCAGGTTGCCAAAGTGGGTAAGAAAACTATTCTACCCTTTAAACATTCTTCCTAATTAAAAGACCCACTAAATAGAAAGGCTGAAAAAGCCTATTGAAAGAGTCATGGGAAGCTTCTTCTGCCTTTCTTCAGGTAAACATAGGAGCTACCTGCGTCGCAAAGATTGTTAGACCAGTTATAAGTTCACCTCAGGGAAGGGACCCCTAGAGAGGACATAATCACCTCCATTCCCATACTAGCCAAATCAACAGGGTTCCTAGCTGATGCCTCAGCGGAATCCATTAAGATTGCTTTAAGAACAGAGGTTCTTTCTAATACAACCAGAAGGGCCCTCTGGCTAAAAATGTGGACCGGTGACCCTCTGTCTAAAACCAAGCTATGTGCTATCCCCTACCAAGGGGAATACGTGTTTGGGCCAGACAATATCTTGGAAAAGGTGACCTATAAGAGAGACACTTTCGGAACCTAAAGTTCCCAGGAAGGAACCATCCTCTCGTCCCTTTCATGGTCAGTCACAAAACTGGAGAGGGAAAGTGAAAACAGATAGATGGGGTTATCAAAAAGGTGGAAAAGGCAGAAACATCTTCTTTAACCAAAATAAACCATACCAGGATAAACAATGACACCAAAATTGGGAGGGGGGGGGAGAATCTCTAAACACCTAGAACAGTGTAAGGTAATAACAAAAAACAGTAGATCCTTCGGTAGAAGGATTCAAAATAGAGTTCACCTCCTATCCCCCCCCCCCCCCAGAAATATGGTTATCACATCCCTTCAAGATTCTACACAAAAAAATAGTACTAAGAGGTCTTCAAAAATTGTTAGCACAGGTGTAAAGGATCTGCCAGACACAGCTTCTGTGTCGACGCCCGTGGTTAATCAGTCTACACCTGCTCCTAGGTCTGATAGAGTGACTCGATCTGCTACCACTCAGGCTGGTAGGCTCAGGATTGGGAGAACCTATGACAGCCTGGCCAGACGGTTCTAGCTCCCGCCCTCGGCCTATTTATACCTTCATTTCCTGCTCGTCTTTGCCTGTGATTCTTTCCTGTTTCCTGGCTCTGCTGCTCCTGCTATTATTGACCTTGCTTCATTTTGAACCTGGCTTTACTGACTACGCTCCTGCTCTGCGTTTGGTACCTCGTACACTCCTGGTTTGACTCGGCTCGTTCACTACTCCTGTTGCTCACGGTGTTGCCGTGGGTAACTGCCCCATTTCCCTTAGCTTCTGTGTACCCTTGTCTGTCGTACAGATATTGAGCGTAGGGACCGTCGCCCAGTTGTACGCTGTCGCCTAGGACGGGCCGTGCAAGTAGGCAGGGACTGAGTGGTGGGTAGATTAGGGCTCACCTGTCTGTCTCCCTACCCCGTCATTACAACAGGAAGTCATTTTACCAGTCCCTCCGATGGAAAGAGGATTAGGTCACTACTCCCGACTTTTTCTAGTTAAAAACCCCCAACTCATCCTACAGGATAATCATAAATCTAAAACCCCTAAACAGATTTGTAACTTAACGCAAGTTCAAAATGGAATAAAAATCTACAATTCCACTGATAGGACAAGATTTTATGATGGCTACAATAGACCAACAGGATGCATACTACCACATCCCTACCCATCAGAGATATCAAAAATTCAGAAGATTTGACATATTTGAAGATCAAAAAGTAGTGCATTATAAGTTCAATGCCCTCCCATTTGGAATATCATCAGCATCCAGAATATTCTCAAAGATGTTGGTGAAGATAGTGGATTTCCTCAGACTTCAGGGTATTCACACCATTCCTTATTTAGACGGCCTTCTCTTTAGTAGCAACAGTTGTGGCCTGTCTAAAAAACCAGGTCATCCAGACACAAGGTCCTACGAGGTCTGGGTTGGAGTATAAATATGAAAAATAAAAATCCGACCTGTCTCCCTCAAAACAAAAACAAAAAAATTCTAGGGATTCTTTTAGACTCCCACAAACAAATGTCTTTTCTCCCACAGGAGAACATAATTTTTCAAAAATAGAAATTAAGTTATCTACTACTAAAAAAGGAAGGTATCCATAAGGACAGAAATGTTAGTCCTAGGGTCCATGACATCTTGTATCCATGCTGTGGCCTGGTCTCAGGCTCATTCCAGAGTTTTAGCGGACCTGATCTCAGTGGAACAGATCTCATCTTTTCCTAGACAGAAATATATTACTGACAAGATCAGTAAAAAACGCTCTCCTGTGGTGGTTAAAAACCAACAATCTAAAAAAGGGAATCCATTGGCACCTGTAACAAGTAAAATCCATAACTACAGATGCAAGCAAAAGGGGGTGGCGCGCACCACAGGATCAAAGATCCTTTCAAGGAGTTTTGCCAAAGCAAATAAAAGTCATCATTCATCAAATTTCAGAGAATTAAGAGCAGTCCTGGAGTATCTAAGGGTAACAGAACATCTTCTCCAAAACTCTCACGTGAGAATTTATTCAGACAATATGACGACAATTGCATACCTGATACATCAGGGAGGTACCAGACCGAAAAACCTGCAGATCCTAGCAGGCCAAAATATTCTTGGGCAAAGCCTCGATTATTATCGCTCTCAGACCTCCATCACAAAAGGTTCCTCCAACATCCAGGCAGACTTCTTAAGTCTAAAGAATTTAGATCCAACCGAGTGTTGCCTAAAGCAGGAAGTCCATCTCCAAATAACTCAGAAGTGGAGACTTCCGGAAGTCGATTTATTTGTGAACCACAAAAACTCACAACTCCTCTATTCTTTTCTCTAAATCAAAGAGAAAAGAGTTTTGGAGTGGATGCATTGGCTCACAATTGGAGATTCCAACTTGCCTATGCTTTTCTTCCAATTCCCCTGGTACCAAAGACCTTACAAAAGATCAGGCTAGGGAAAACAAAAGGTGATCTTATTTGCCCCCATCTGGCCAAAAAGAGCTTGGTTCGGACTGTTAAACAGTCTAAAACTAGCAGAACCATGGATACTACATCAAGGACCAATCCTATATACAGACCCTCTGTCATGTCCATGGCTGCGGGCCATCAGGTTCACTCACCTCCTGACGGCCGCTGCCATGGGTCTGCGAGCGCTGGCCCCAGTCTCCTCACTTCTACTCACCTCGGCCGGGTCCCGCAGGTTGCGTGTGCACGCTCATGCCCACTGTTAAAGAGGCAGCGCGCGCACCGGACTTTAATGTGTAATCAGCCCATGAGCGCCCTGGACTATAAGAGCTCAGCCCCTTGCTTCGATGCCTGAGCATTGTTTGTCATATCCTAGTTTGTCTAAGCATATGGTGGTCTAGTGTTTTCCAGTTTCCAGTGTTCCTGTATCCCGTGCTATCCTGGTCAAGTGCCGTGCTGTATTCCACGCCTGTCCTACTACTCCATGCCTGACGTCTACCTGCTGCCTAGTCCCAGCCGAGCCGGTCTTACTACTGTCCGAGCTGCCACAGGTACCCTATACGAACTATACACTGTGACCTGCGCCCTGTTGGCCAGCTGCCATACCGCCAAGGCGGTACATCCTAGTGCGTCCACGAACCCTACGTGACACCCTCCAAGACTCCAACTAGCAGCCTGGCTTCTGAAGTCTCCATCCTAAAATCAAAAGGGACTATCTGAATCGGTAATAAATACGCTGCAAAAAAAGTAGGAAAGAAAGGACCAATGCAATTTATAATAAGGTTTGGAAGAAATACTTTCCTGGTGTGGGGATAAAAACCCAAATATTCTTCATCCCAACATAGCAAAAATTCTGGACTTCCTACAAGCAGGACTTGCAAAGGGATTAAAACCAAATACGCTAAAAGTGCAGATATCAGCCCCGAGTTCATATTTCGATCAGGACCTTGCTTCCCACAGATGGATTAAAAGATTATTTGTAGGAGCCTACAGGCTGTCTCTAAAGAAGAGGATTCTAGTCCCTATCTGGGACCTAAATATTGTATTAAAGAAGTTGAACCTCCTACTGAAATTAGGAGACTGTCTTGGAAAGCAGCTCCTCTAGTGGCCATTACTACGGAACGCAGAGTAGTAGGAATTCAAGCCCTCTCCATAAGAGAACCATATCTGAGGATTATGGAAGACCAAATAGTTTTTTGTCCAGTCCCCACTTTCCCACCAAAAGTGGTATCAGAATTCCACATGTCCCAGGACATTGTACTCCCATATTTCTGTCAAAATCCTAAAAATAAAAAGGAAGAAGAGTTTCACTGACTGGATGTACGCAGAACCATACTAAAATACTTAGAATTGACAGATTCTTGGAGGACAGATCAAAATCTTTGTCAAACAATGGGGTATCACAGCACCAGATACAGGACAATATGGGTGCAAGCCTCAACAGAACCTGATCCAAAGTCCTTTGAACAAAGATTTTTATCTAATCCATTAAAGAGAGTCAAGGAAGCACACCCAAAAGAAGTGAGGAATTTAATCACCCAAATATGCAACGTTTCAATCCAATAGGATCTTTCCTATTGGATTTAAACGTTGCATATTTGGGTGAATAAATTCCTCACTTCTTTTGGATGTGCTGCCTCGTTTGTCTTTGTTGAATTAGCTCAAAATCTTTGTCCAGTTCTGGGGATCAATTAAAGGCAAAAAAGCTCCCAAAACTAGCATAGCAAACTGGATTAAGAAAGCCATTATCGAAATTTACCAGAGCGAATATCTTAATCCCCCAGAAAATCTAAAAGCTCACTCCACCCAAGCAATGTCTGTATCTAGTGGCCGCAGACAGTATGTCAGACGACCCCCAAGCACTGAATTCAAGCCACAGTACACTAAGGAAAGTAAAGCATGGTGCTGCAAAAATCATGATATTGGGATGTTTCTCATACCATGGTGTTGGGCCTATTTATCGCATACAAGGGATCATGGATCAGTTTGAATATATCAAAATACTTGAGATCATGTTGCCCTATGCCGAAGAAGAAATGCCCTTGAAATGGGTGTTTCAACATAAAGACCCAAAACACACTAGTAAGTGAACGACATCTTAGTTACAGACAAACAGGATTGAGGTAATGGAGTGGCCAGCCCAATCCTCTGACCTCAATCCCATAGAGAACTTGTGGGGTGTCATAAAAAATGCGGTTTATGAGGCAAACCCCAAAAATGCAGAAGAACTGTGGCATGTCGTCCAATCTTCCTGGACTGGATACCTGTGCAGAGGGGCCAGAAATTGGTCGACTCCACGCAACACAGATGTCAAGCAGTTCTCAGAAACAATGTTTATGCCACTAAATATTATTTCAGTAAAGTGAAATCTAAAATATTTTTTCAGTTTTTTACATTACATTTTGTAGTTTTTAAAGAAAAATGCTGGCACTGCTATTTTTATGAACAGCCTAATATTCCTTTTTTCTTTACTTTCTGTAAAGGATTAACCCCTTTCCGACAGCTGCCGTATATATACGGCACTCTTAGGCAGGTGTTCCCGCAAAGCGCAGTACAGTTACGTCGCGGTGATAGTGCGGGCTCAGGAGTCAGATGTAGGTTACAACTGACATCCAGTTGTAATGGCTAGGACCAGAGCTAGCCTCCGATCAGGTCGATTAACCCCTTAGATGCTGCGCTCAATAGAGATAGCAGCATCTGAAGTGTTTTTAGCCACAGGGCACACCAGCACCGTGATCGCTAGGTTGCCAGTGGCTGCAATGGCAACCGGAGGCCTAATACTGGCCTCCCGGTCTGCCAGCTATGGAGGCCTCCTATACCCCGCTCGAAGGCAGGGCCTAAAAGGCTTTAGTTAGTGCAATGTATTAGAACAGCAATAAAAAAATTGGACCTTCAAGTCCCCTACTGGGACCAAAAATAAGAGCCTAAAAAAATAAAAAAAAATTAAAGTTTTAAAAAATAAAAAGTTTCAAGTAATAAAATAAAACACAATCACCCTTTTACCCTTATCAAATTATTTATTATTGAAAGAAAATAAATAAACCTTTAGTTTCACCGTAAGAAAAAGACCTAAAAAGACTTGCTGTTTTTTTGGTCACCTTGCCTTCCAAAAATTTAAATAAAAAAGTGATCAAAAAGTCGCATGTATCCAAAAACTGTACCTATAAAAACTATAGCTTATCTCGCAAAAAAGAGCCCTCATACAGCTTCATTGACTAACATGGCGACAGACCATACATTATTTTTACAGAAGTAATTTTATTATGCAAAAAATTTTAAAACTAATTTGGTATCGCCGGAATCGTACGGACCCACAGAATAAAGTTAACATGTAATTTATAATGCGTGGTGAACGCTATATATATATATATATATATATATATATATATATATATAAAAAAACTATGCCAGAATTGCTGTTTTTCGGTCACCTTGTCTCTCCCAAAAAATAAAATAAAAAAGGGATAAAGTGATCAAATTCACCTGTACCCCAAAATGGTACCAATAAAAACTAAAGCACGCAAAAATAAACCACTACGTATATGAAAATTTAAAATAAGTTAAGGCTCCCATTCAGGAAAGAAAAATATGCAGTTGTGCAGGCCCGAGGGGAACATTTCTTCTGTTTCAAGCGGCGATTTAACAAAGCCCTAAAATTAGGGAACCGGGAAGAGGGCCCAAACATATCTGCTGGAAGCGAAGGCACCCATATTATACCAGGACAACACTTTCCCAGCAAAATTCCCCAAACTGCAAAGGTGCAGAACAAAAGGGGATAAGAAAGGACATTTATCAGTGCACACCGGCCTGTTCAGAAAGAATTGCTTCACAGCATAACACACATCTATGGATTATTTTATTTTTATTATCCCATTATAATACCACCTGACTGTGCCCCTGATGTACTCTGCCCAGTTTACATATGCCCCCACATTATAAACTAAAAATACCAAACAAAAAACTACTACAAAGCAAAATCTATGCTTCAAAAGCCAAACGGCGCTCCCTCCCTTCTGAACCCTACAGTGTGCCAAAACAGCAGTACACTTCCACATATATGACATCGCCAAACCAGGGAGAACCCTTTTAACAATTTTTGAGGCATGTGTCTGCAGTGGCATAAGCTGGGCACGACATATTTGCCACTGAAATGGCATATATAGGGAAAAAAAATAAAAATGTTACTTTGCACCATCCGCAGCGCAATAATTTATGGAAAAGACCTGTGAGGTGAAAATGCTCACTACACCGCTTAATAAATGCCTTGAGGGGTGTAGTTTCCAAAATGGGGTCACTTCTCAGGGTTTTGTTTTTTTTATTATTTCACATCACAGCCCTGCAATTATGAACCAATACTTTGTAAGTCGCCAAATTAGGCCTCAATTTTACATTGTACTCTTTCACTCCTGAGCCCTGTCAGTCCAGGCAAAATATTAGGGCCACATGTAGGGTGTTTCTAAAATCGGGAAACACAGCATAATAATTAGAGAGCTATCTTTTCATGGTGGTACAAGTTGGGCACCACATTTTGTCATGTCATTGGAAAAATTGCCATTTTCACTCTGCATCATCGAATGTACACTAATTTCTGTAAACCACATGCAGAGTTAACATTCTCACTCCCCCCTTAGGTGAATACCTTGAGGGGTGTAGTTTCCAAAATGGGGTCACTTCTGGGGGGGTTTTCACAGTTTTGGTCCCACAAGGGCTTTGCAAATGCGACATAATGGCCAGAAATCAATCCAGCAAAATCTGCACTCCTTCCCTACCGTGTGCCCGAACAGCAGTTTATGACCACATATGGGGTTTTTCCGTATTTGCTGTAAAAATGTTGGGGTGCTTTTTCTCCTTTGTTTGTTGAGAAAAATAAAAATTTTGAGCTAAAGCTACGTATTATTGGAAAATATTTTAATATTTTAATTTTTATTTTCACTGCCAAATTCTAATAAAATCTATGAAACACCCGTGGAGACAAAATGCTCACTACACCACTAGATGAATTCCTCAAGGGGTGTAGTTTCCCCAAATGGAGTCAATTTTTTCACTGTTTTGGTCCCACAGGGGCTTTACAAAAGCAACATGGTGCCAAGAAACCAATCCAACAAAATCTATTCTCCAAAAGCCAAATGGCGCTCCTTCTCTTCTGAGCTTTGCCATGTGCCCAAACAGCAGTTTATGACCACATATGAGGTATTTCCGTACTCTGGAGAAATTGCTTTACAAATGAAAAATTTAACATTTTTAATTTTCACGTCCAAATTCTAATAAAATCTTTAAAACACCTGTGGGGTCAAAATGCTCACTACACCCCTAGATGAATTACTTGTGGGGTCTAGTTTACAAAATGGGGTATTTTGGCATTTCCTTTGTTTTGGCATCACAAGACCTCCTCTAACCTGACGTAGTGCCTAAAATATAATCTAATAAAAAGAAGGCCCCAAATTCCTCTAGGCGTACCTTTGCTTCTGAGGCCTGTGCTTCAGTAGATTAGCACACTAGGGCCACATGTGGGATATTTCTAAAACCTGCAGAATCTGGGCAATATGGAGTCGTGTTTCTCTTGTAAAACCTTCTGTGTTATAAAAAAAATGAATTCAAAATGAATTGCTGCAAAAAAAAAAAAAAAAAAATGTGTAAATTACTACTTTGCTTTAATTCCTGTGAAACACCTAAAGGGTTAAACAAACTTTCTAAATGCTGTTTTGAATACTTTGAGGGGTGCAGTTTTTATAATGGGGCGATTTATGGGGGTTTGTATTGTATGGGTCTCTCAAAGCCACTTCAGATCTGAACTGGTCCCTGAAAAAATAGCTTTTTTACATTTTCTTACAAATGTGAGAAATTTCTGCTAAAGATCTCAGCCTTGTAACGTCCTAGAAAAATAAAATAATGTTCAAAAACGATGCCAATCTAAAGTAGACATATGGGAAGTGTTAATTAGCAACTACTTTGTTTGGTATAACTATTTATCTTTCAGGCAGATACATTTAAATTGATAAACATGCTAATTTTTTTTAATTTTTCGCTGAATTTTAGTGTTTTTCACAATTAAATACTGAATGTATCGACCAAATTTTACCAGTAACAAAGTCCAACGTGTCACGTGAAAACAATCTCAGAACTGCTTGGATAGGTGAAAGCATTCCGTAGTCATTACCACAAAGTGACACGTCAGATTTGAAAAATGAGGCTCCGTCAGGAAGGTCAAAAGTGGCCACAGCGGGAAGGGGTTAACACAAACTGGATACATTTTGTTATTGTTTTGATTTGTAATTGAATGTACACTACCGTTCAAAAGTTTGGGGTCACCCAGACAATTTTGTGTTTTCCATGAAAACTCACACTTATATTTATCAAATGAGTTGCAAAATGACTAGAAAATATAGTCAAGACATTGACAAGGTTAGAAATAATGATTTTTATTTGAAATAATAATTTTCTCCATTTGCAGCAATTACAGCATTGCAGACCTTTGGCATTCTAGCTGTTAATTTGCTGAGGTAAATCGGGAGAAATTTCACCCCATGCTTCTAGAAGGCCCTCCCACAAGTTGGATTGGCTTGATGGGCACTTCTTGCGTACCATACGGTCAAGCTGCTCCCACAACAGCTCTATGGGGTTGAGATCTGGTGACTGCGCTGGCCACTCCATTACAGATAGAATACCAGCTGCCTGCTTCTTCCCTAAATAGTTCCTGCATAATTTGGAGGTGTGCTTTGGGTCATTGTCCTGTTGTAGGATGAAATTGGCTCCAATCAAGCGCTGTCCACAGGGTATGGCATGGCGTTGCAAAATGGAGGGATAGCCTTCCTTATACAAAATCCCTTTTACCTTGTACAAATCTCCCACTTTACCAGCACCAAAGCAACCCTAGACCATCACATTACCTCCACCATGCTTGACAGATGGCGTCAGGCACTCTTCCAGCATCTTTTCAGTTGTTCTGCGTCTCACAAATGTTCTTCTGTGTGATCCAAACCCCTCAAACTTCGATTTGTCTGTCCATAACACTTTTTTTCCAATCTTCCTCTGTCCAATGTATGTGTGCTTTTCCCCATATTAATCTTTTCCTTTTATTAGCCAGTCTCAGATATGGCTTTTTCTTTGCCACTCTGCCCTGAAGGCCAGCATCCCGGAGTCGCCTCTTCACTGTAGACGTTGACACTGGCGTTTTGCGGGTACTATTTAATGAAGCTGCCAGTTGAGAACCTGTGAGGAGTCTATTTCTCAAACTAGAGACTCTAATGTACTTGTCTTGTCAGTTGTGCAGCGGGGCCTACCACTTCTCTTTCTACTCTGGTTAGAGCCTGTGTGTGCTGTCCTCTGAAGGGAGTAGTACACACCGTTGTAGGAAATCTTCAGTTTCTTGGCAATTTCTCGCATGGAATAGCCTTCATTTCTAAGAACAAGAATAGACTGTCGAGTTTCACATGAAAGCTCTCTTTCTAGCCATTTTGAGAGTTTAATCGAACCCACAAATGTAATGCTCCAGATTCGCAACTAGCTCAAAGGAAGGTCAGTTTTATATCTCCTCTAAACAGCAAAACTGTTTACAGCGGTGCTAACATAATTGCACAAGGGTTTTCAAGTGTTTTCTAATCATCCATTAGCATTCTAACACAGTTCGCAAACACAATGTACCATTAGAACACTGGAGTGATGGTTGCTGGAAATGGGCCTCTATACACCTATGTAGATATTGCATTAAAAACCAGACGCTTGCAGCTAGAATAGTCATTTAGGACATTAACAAAGTATAGAGTGTATTTCTGATTAGTTTAATGTTATCTTCATTGAAAAAAACTGTGCTTTTCTTTCAAAAATAAGGAAATTTCTAAGTGACCCTAAACTTTTGAACGGTAGTGTATTTCCAGTGCATTCACAGAAGTTATTATAATGATTTTGTATTTTATTTGCTTTTTTAAAACGCACTGCTATTTTTTTGAGCACTACTGTGTATATATCAAATTTGGATTTCTTGTAACTTGTGCAGGTTACGAGGCGGTTACATTCACTTTCATTATTGCAATGCAGGCAGCGTCACACAGCTATCTCTGGCCGTGCCACCTGTATTGTGGCCAAAGTTGCCGTGTATCCCTAGCCTAAAGCAGAGAGTTAACAGAATTTAAAGCAACATTTGAAGTCTGTGAAGTGTGAAAATATACACCATGACCGTGCAAACAGAAATTCAGAGCCATGAATAGAATTTACCTAGTCCAATAGCAAATATATATCTACAAAACACAGGTTTTTCTGATTCACAGCAAAATCTGTGGTTGGAAAAAAAAAAATCTGCATCTGAAATCTGCTGCAGTGGAGAGAAGGGCAAGCCAGCACTCCATCTAGGTTGTTTTGTTCTTGGTCTGCACGCTGCAGTTATCAGCCCAGGTGTTCATCTCTTATAAAAAGGTGTCTCTCCTCAGAGGCAAGGATCACAGCCCTTGGTAGAAGCATATTTTCTGTACTAGGGTATGTTCATGTGGGCTATACATCTGAACACGGTTGGCAAAAAAACCACACACATGCCGCAGAAATAATCCCATTAATATATATTGATTAGATGTTCAGTTTCAGTAATTTCTGCAACAAACCTGCCACAAGCCCTCACTGAGGCACCGTTTTTTCTTTTTTTCTCATGTATACTGCGAGAATCTGTGTGGAAATAAGGGGCACACAGAGATATGGTAGAACAATATAAACAGACCCAGGACTCAATAAAGACTATATTAAATATAATAAAGAAAATAAAAGGGCATTATTTTGCTAAATATCTACATTTTTAAGTGCTGCTGTTGAAGTTTGAAATGATTTGGCTTTTAGAAAAACAAAAGTTTGCCTCGGTGGTAATTTACCACAAAAGCCTATTTGGTAAAGACGTTTCTGATAGCACATGACAAGATCAGAATCTAGGCTCCAAATATACAACCCTTGCATATAGGTGTAATTGGCCCATGTGCCAAGCGGCAATTACAATGTGGCATGGAATTTTCCTGCACAGCAACATAGCAAAAAACTCTGAAAGCAATTGAAAACGGTCTTTTTTTTCCTGACAAATATGAAAATGTCTAATGCATCAGAATGCATGATGCATCTGAGGCTGCTATCTGAAACCCGCAGGGCACCTAAGCTCCTTCAGGAGAGGAGAGAGCAGGCCAAAGGAGAAGCGCGCCGGCGCTCCTTGACGACGTCATGAACGACGTCACGCAGGAACGCAGTCCCTTTTCCGCACTGCTGCAGGTAGGTGAGCAATGACCACACAGCCGCCTGTAGATCGTGCCACCCCCCTGTACTTAGCAACCAACCCGGTCATCAGTGTTACACCTCCCCCTCCCTGTAGATGGCTCTATTGGGGCTCCCTCTAGGAGTTGAATCCCCAGTCAGAACATTGCAACGCTCTGGCCAGGGATCCCTCTCCTGGAGGAGCCCCTGACGTCACTGTCCATATAGGGACAGTGAAATCAGGGGCTCCTCCCGCACCGGAATCCCCGGCCAGAGCATTGCCGATGCTCTGGCTGGAGATACCGCTCCTAGAGGAAACCCCTCACATCACGGTCCATATATAGAGGGCGACATCAGGGGTTCCTCCAGTAGAGCAATCCCCGGCAACGCACTGGCTGTGGATTCCACCCCTAGAGGGAGCCACAATAGAGCGATCGACAAGGGTGTGTGTGTGTGTGGCACTATCTACAGGGGGCACTGTGGCACTATCTAAAAAGGAGCTTGACAGTGTGCACCAGGAACCAGGTGGTCAGCTGTCCCCGACAGCTGACACTTCCCTGTTGCCGGTCAGTGGTCTATCGCCGCTAATTTAGGCAATTAACCCCTTAGATGCAGCGATTGATTGCTGCATCTAAGGGGTTTGTAGCAGATCGGCAGCCCCCACAATGAGATTTCAGGTGCTGCCGATGACTGGCATGGCAACTGGAGGCCAGACAATGGCCTCCGGGTCTGCCATTCTACAGAATTTCCTATTACGTCACTGTCAAATTGACAGTTGGAAAACATTACACTACGTAGATAGTGGTATGTATTCTAGCAGCAATCAGAGCTGCAGGTCTTCAAGTCCCCTAGTAAAACAAAAAAAATAAAAGAAAAAGGTTTAAAAAAAAAAAAAAGTGTAAAACTAAAAGTTACAATTTTTTTTCCATATAATAAAGTCTATTAAATGAAAAAAACACACATTTGGTATCACCGTGTTCGTAACGAACAAAATTATTATGTTATTTTTCCCACGAGGTGAATGCAAAAAGTTAATAAAAAACAAATGCATTAATTGCTATTTTTTGGTCACCACCCCTCCTAATATACAGAATAAAAAGTGATCAAAATGTCGCATGTACCACAAAATAGTACCAATAAAAACTACAACAGTCCCGCAAAAAAACAAGCCCTTACAGACTCTCAGAATATGAAGCACAAAAAGTTAATTATTTTAAAAAAAAAGAGATTTTATTGAGCAAACGCTGCAAAACGTAATAAAAATATTTACATATGGTATCACCATGATCGTATCGAGCCGTAGTATAAAAAGAAAAATGGTCATTTATAGCACACTGCGAATGCCGTAAAAAATAAAGACTTTAAAAACACCAAAATCCTTGTCTTTTGGTCATTTTAGTCTTACATTTTTTTTTTATATAAAGCGATCAAAAAAAAGTTGTATGTATCAAAAATGGTACCAATAAAAACTACAGCTTGTCCCGCCAAAAATAAGCCCTCACACCGCTCAAAAATCGACCAAAAAAAAAACGTTATGGCTCTCAGAATGTGGTGAAACAAAAACAATTTTTTTAAAGTTTTTTTCTTTGTAAAAGTAGTAGAATATAAAAAAAAAAACCTATATCAATTTGGTATCACTGATCGTATTGAGCTGCAGAATAAAGTTAAGTTGTCATTTTTACCGCATGGTGAAAGATTTAAAAACAAAACCCAATGGAGGAATCTCAGTTTTGTCAAAAAATTATTTTATCTTCAGTTTCCCAGTATCTTAAATGGTGTCAATAGAAACTAACTCCTCTCGCAAAAAATAAGCCCTCACACCACCCAAAAAAAGTGGGGAGTGAAAAACGAAAAATTAATGAAATGTTTCGGGACTGATCCGGTTTTGCTTTTACAAACGAAAAAACATTTATGACCACATGTTGGGTATTGCCGTAATAGGAAGAAATTGCTCTACAAATGTTGGGTGGCTTTTTCTCCTTTATCCCTTGTGAAAATGAAAAAAATTCAACATTAGTGGAAATAATTTTGCTATTCATTTTCACTGCCTAATTCCACAAAAAACCTGTGGGGTCAAAATGCTCACTTTACCCCTAGAAAAATTCCTTGAGAGGTGTAGTTTCCAAAATGGGTTCACTTTTTGGGGGGCTTCCTTGATTTTGGCACCACAAGACTTTTTTAAACCTGACATGGTGCTTAAAATATATTCTAATTAAAAAGGAGGCCCCAAAATCCACTAAGGTCTCCTTTGCTTCTGAGGCCGGGGCTTCAGTCCAGTATTTCTAAAAACTGCAGAATCTGGGTAATAAATATTGAGTTGCGTTTCTCTGTGTTACAGAATTTTATTACAAAATGAATTTTGCGGGGGAAAAAAATTCAATTTATAAATCTCACCTCTACTTTGCTTTAATTCCTGTGAAACGCCTAAAGGGTTAAGAAATCTAAATGCGGTTTTGAATACTTTGAGGGGTGCAGTTTTTAAAATGGGGTGATTTATGGGGTCCAATATAGAAGGCCCTCAAAAGCACTTCAGATATGAACTGGTCCATGAAAAAAAGATAGATTACTTACCGGTAATCGTTTTTTCATGAACCTATGACCGCACCCCTGGAGACGCATCCCATTCGCTGGACAAGAAGCCTGAGGATAGAAAAAAGCAAAAAGGACACACCTCCACACACAGACTTAGGAAGAACTCCGGATGAGATTGTTATATATTTTTTATTTTTATTTTCTTTACGCCACCCTTTTGTATTCACGTTGCCACTCAACCTTATGAGGATTATATAAGCTACAAGAATTAGGGAGGGTAACAGAGGGGTACTGTCATAGGTTCATAAAAAACGATTACTGGTAAGTAATCAATCTTTTACTCTTTCACCTATGACAGCACCCCTGGAGATGTACAATAGAAATAAAAATTTAGGGTGGGACCACAGCTTGTAGTACCTTCCTACCAAAGGCCAAGTCAGAGGCTGTATGCAGTTGTAATCGGTAATTCTTGAGGAAGGTGTGATGAGAGCTCCATGTAGCAGCCTTGCATATCTGATCTAAGGATGCCTCTGCTCTCTCAGCCCAGGAAGTGGACACAGCCCTGGTGGAGTGGGCTCCAAAGAACTCTGGAGGCTGGAGATTCCGACTTACATAGGCTAAAATGTATAGCCTGTTTAATCCATCTCGCTATAGTGGATCTACTGGCTGCCGAACCCTTGTTGGGACCCTGATAATGTACACACAAATTTTCTGAGGTTCTTAAATCTTTAGTGATTTCTACGTATTGGACTAGGCACCTCCTTACGTTAAGGCAGTTAAACTGCTGTTCCCTCTGATTTTTCGGGGAATTACAAAAAGAGGGAAGAACAATTTCTTGGTCTAGATGAAAAAGAGGGACCACTTTAGGAAGAAACCCCGGTAAGGTTTTTAAGATGACCCTGTCATCTTTTAGTAGAGTATATGGAGGTAAAGCAGAGAGGGCCTGAATCTCACGTTCTCTACGGGCCGATGTAATGGCTAACAAGAACGTCATTTTGAGTGTCAGCGTTTTTAACGTTATGGAGTCTAGTGGTTCGAACAGTGGATTTGTGATGGCCTGGAGAACAATAGTTAAGTCCCAAGGAGGAGCTGAGGATCTAATCTGGGGTTAAGTCTAGAGGAGGCTGTCAGGAATCTCCTAACTCAGGGGTGTTCCGTTAATCTGAAATCAAAGAGGTTCTTATTTAATCCTGCCTGGAGAAAATCTAATATCAAGGGGATATCTGGTTTGGTTAGGGGGATTTATGTTCAATCCTGCAAAATTTGTGAATGCTTTCCAGGCCCTTAGATATATTTCAGAGGTAACCTTTTTCCTACTTGCTAGCAGAGTAGAAATGACAGTCTCTGAGAACCCTCTCTGTCTAAGGATTACCCTTTCAGTCTCCAGGCTGTCAGATGAAGCTTTTGAATTTTGGGGTGCATGACTAGCTCCTAGTATAGGAGATCCGGTATGGTCAGGAGAATCCAAAGTTGATCTCAGGACATTTTCCTGAACCATGGTTTCTTTGGCCAGAGGGGGGCTATCAGGATTATTGAAGCTCTGTCTTCCCTGATCTTTTTGATCACCCTTGGAAGAAGACATAGGCGAGGGGCATAGCCCCTCTCTTGACTCCAACACTGGGAGAATGCATCTATTGCTGTTGGGTGTTCTGATGGATCCAGGGAGAAGAATCTCTCGACTTTCCTGTTTCCTCTGGATGCAAACAGGTCTATTGAGGGAATCCCTCTTCTGTAAACAATCTTCTGAAATATTTTCGTATTCAGAGACCATTCTGACTGGCACAACCTTTCTCGGCTTAACAAGTCTGCCACCTGGTTGTCCCTTCCCTTCAGGTGGACAGCTGAGAGGGTCAACAGATGGTGCTCTGCCAGAGAAAATATCTGGGAAGATAATTCCATCAGTGGAACCAATCTCGTCCCCTTTCTTAGTGATCCCACGGACCCTGAAGAAAATAGTCGTCGTCATGAGCACCCCAACGACTCACATCCGTAGTTATATCGACAGTAGGGGTTGTTATCCATGGGGTGCCCCACCTGAGGTTTTCCCTGTTCAACCACCATCTGAGAGACAGCCTGGCTGCTGATGAGATGTGGAGGGATTGATCTAGGAAGAGATTGCTCTTGTCCCACTGATTTAGCATGTCCCATTGTAGAGCCCTGGATCTGAAGTGAGCCCATAATACAGCTGGGATGAATGATGGCATGAGGCCCAGAATGGACATAACATTCCTGAAAGAGGTTGTATGGTCTAAATATTGCTTCGAGACCCTGTCTATCAGGGGATTGATCTTCCCTTCTGGGAGAAAGGACATCTGCCTGGAGGAATCTAGCAGGATCCCTAGAAAGACGCATCTGGTTGATGGAATTAACTTAGATTTATGTTCCATCCTAAATTCGTTAGGATAGAACAAATTATTTCTATCTGTTGTGCCAGGGTCTGAGATGTTTCTGCCACTATTAGAAAATCATCCAGGTAGGGAATCAGGAGGATGTCCCTCGTCCTGATGTATGATGTCATTTCTGCTTTTATCTTTGAGAACACCCTTGGGGCTTGTGAAATGTCAAAGGGGAGGACTCTGTACTGAAGGTGAAACAATGATTTGTTGAGGGTCACTGCTACTCTTAGGTATTTCTGATGAGGACTGCATATTGGCACATGATGGTATGCATCCTCCAGGTCTAGTGATGCCATCACACAATCTTTGGAGAGGAGATTTATAGTAGAAGGAATGCTCTCCATGCAAAATTCTTTGTATGTCAGATAGGAGTTCAAAACCTTTCGATTCATTATGATCCTGTAGTTCCCTTTTGGTTTCTTCACTAGGAAGAGAAGGGAATAAAAGCCCTGGCCTGGCCTGCACTTGAATTAGGACCCTTTTTTTTTTTTTTATAAAAGAGACAGAATTTCTTCCTCTAATACTTTGTTTCTCTTCGTTTTTTAGGGTCTTTGTTGGAAAGAATCTGTTTGGGGGAAGAGATCTGAATTCTAGGATGTACCCTATTTTTATAATTCCTAGCATCCACGGATTTGATGGTATTTTTTCCCAATTTTTGAAATACAGGGATAAACTACCCCCTACCATGGGCCTTCTAGCGTCATTGTTGGTGATCTGTTTTTGGCGTAATTTTGAGGCCTGAAAAAGAAGCCCCTTTTAAGGCCCTAGACTCCTGTTCCCTAGGGTTAGGTCTTTATTGAACCTTGGTTTTCCTTGTGTAGGGAACCCCTCTTTATTGAACCTTGGTTTTCCTTGTGTAGGGAACCACTTCTTCCTATCAGATGCTTTTTCTAATAGGTCATTTAGCAGTGGCCCAAACAAATAATCACCAGAGCAGGGAATAGTGCATAGCTTTCCTTTTGACCCAGTGTCCCCCTTCCAGGTTTTTAGCCACATAGCCCTCCTGGCGGAGTTTGAGAGAGCCGCAGATCTGGCAGAGAGGCGTACAGAATCTACTGAGGCGTCAGCCAAGAAATCTGCTGCCTTGGATAACATTGGAAGGGAGGAGAAGATCTGATCCCTAGAAATCTTATCTCTATGGTGGAGTTCTAACGGTGCAAGCCATATCTTTAGAGATCTGCAATGCCTGGCTTAAAAGCCCCCGTAGAAGCTTCCCAGGTTCTCTTGAGGTAATAACCGGCTTTTCTATCCATGGGATCAGATAAAGAACCTAGATCCTCAAATGGAAGAGCATTCCTCCATGATATTTTTGCCACTGGGGCATCAAGTCTAGGGGTATTATCCCAGTCCTCTTCTTCAAAAGGATATTTCCTTTTAAAGAAATTTGGGAATACCAACTTTCCTATCTGGATTTTTCCATTCCCTTTTAATGAGGCTCAATACGTTCTTATGAATGGGAAAGGTTCCCTGCTTTCTAGGCCCTAAGCCTTCAAACATTATGTCCTGGACGGAACGAGGTTCTTTGGGGTCATCGATGTTCATAGTTGCTCTTACTGTTTTAAGAAGCTGGTCTATGTGCTCTGCTAATAAATCCCCCCCCCCCCCACCCCACCCCACGTCCTCGTCTGAGGAATTATCTGAAGAGCTCAGCTTTCCTTCTTCTAGCTGAAAATCCTCTTCAGCAGAGGAATCAGATAGATCTACCTGACTAGAAGAGGTGGATGGAAGATCCTTCTTTTTCTTTAGGGACTTTAGAGAGTTCCTAACTTCTGCCCTCACAATCTCTTTAATGCTTGAGGCCAAACTTGCAGATTCTTCCGTGATGATTTTATCTAAACAAGTCTTTTATCTAAACAAGTCTTCCCCGTTGGGGCCACCGGAACCGATACTTCCTGGAGCGTAGAACGAGTAAACCCGCCGAAAGTAACGCGTCGCGGCGACCGGAAGTTTTGCAGAGAGCGCCGGAAAGCTGCCAACACTGGGCATGCATGCCGGCCCCAGTAGGGAACAGAGTATGACTCTGGGAGAAGCGCTCTCCTGCCAGAGGAAGGTCTCACCTCGTGGGACCTTAAACCACCTCCAGGGAGGGAAGAGCTGGACCGGGAGAGGAGGGAGTAACCGAACCCAGACTTAAAGGGGTTGTCCCAAGTTGACTCAAATTTTTTTTTTTAAACATTCTAAGCAGGAAATGAATTTTAAAACATTTGCTGTTAAAAAATTAAAAAAATTAATTTCCTAAGTGCCTTTTTTTACACTTGATAACTCAGCAAGTGCTGGTTATCTTTTCTAAAAAAGGGGCGTGAGCGGCTCGATGTCAATCAAGCCGCTCTGCTCTGCAGTGTGCGCGCTCCCGATGTTGCTAGATACTGTAGTTCTAGCAACATCGGGAGAATGTTCGTCTCAAGCGGGCATGGTAAGCCCGATTGAGACGAACTTACCGTGAATGTCATCAACCCTACAATACACTACACTGCACTACACTACACTACACTCACCCCGTTTCGGCAAACAACTTCTCTCTCCCCCCCTGTCACTACATGTTATTTGTGTACCCGCCGCATCGGTGCTGCATCAGCACCCGGCGAACAACTAAAAATATATAAAAAAAATAAACTCACCTAAGACGTTCTAACGGCGCTCTGAACGGTCCCGTCACTTGCCATCTTCCTTCTTCTTGGCGCCGCTCGCATTCATAGTAACAATGCGTTGTGGCGCTGATGACGTAATCATATCAGGCACACGTGATTACGTCATCTGCGCCCACCGCTATGTTATTGTGAATGGGAGCAGTAAGAAGAAAAGTGACGGGACCTTTCAGCTCTTCGTGGGAACGTCTTAGGTGAGTTTATTTTTGTATGTCTGTTGTCATGTATGTGTATATTTGCATGTATGCATGTATGTATGTTTTCATGTTTGTATGTGTATATGTGCATGTATGTTTGCATGTATGTATGTTTGCATGTATGTACGTTTGCATGTATGTATGTATGTATGTTTTCATGCATGTATGTTTTCATGTATGTTTGCTTGCATGTATTCTTGTATGTATGTTGTCATGTTTGTATGTGTATATGTGCATGTGTGTATATGTGCATGTATGTATGTTTGCTTGTATGTATGTGTGTATGTATGTATGTTTTCTTGTATGTATGTATGTTTGCTTGTATGTATGTTGTCATGTTTGTATGTGTATATGTGCATGTATGTTTGCATGTATGTATGTTTTCATGTATGTATGCATGTTTGCATTTATGTATGTTTGCATGTATGTTTTCCTGTATGTATGTTGTCATGTTTGTATGTGTATATGTGCATGTATGTATGTTTGCTTGTATGTATGTTTGCATGTTTGTTTGTATAAATGTCTGTATGGCCATGTATGATACGGTCTGCTGGCGCCCTGTATCTAAGCCAACTTTGCTGCAGGCTTCTATACATGGTATAACAGTCAGTATCACACATGAAAGTGAAACTAAGCCTACGACATGTTTTATTTCATTTTTTTTTTTTATATATTTTTGATTTTTTACAGGTTTGGTGTTTGGACTACGTCGGTTTCGAGGACTACTTAGATGACGCTTTTTTTTTTCATCAATAAAATGGTTAATGAGGGTTGTGTTGGGGGTGCTTTATTTCAATAAAATATTTTATCTATATCTTTGTGTTTTATTTTCAAGTTTTATTACTATCACTTTAGTAATGGCCGCTGTCTGAGTGACAAGGTCCATTACTAAGGGGAGGCTTAGTGTTAGCCGGTGCAGAGGCTAACACTAAACACCATTATTACCCCGGTACCCACCACCACCAGGGGTGCCGGGAGGAGCTTGGTACGATCCAGTACCCGACCATCTGTTGTGATGGTCGGGCCCTGGGGCGGCCGTAGGCTGGTATTATGAGGCTGGGAAGGGCCAAAAACAGTGGACCTTCCCACCCTTGTAATGCTAGGCTGCTGCTATGTTGTATCTGGCTGGTTATAAAAATGGGGGGGACCCCACGTCATTTTTTTAAATTATTTATTTATTATTTTTATTAAAAAGACATGGGGTTCCACCCAATTTATCATAACCAGCCACAAACAGTGTTATTAGCCTGGGAATGTACTAAACCAGTGGCCCCTCCCACCCGTGTAATGCCAGGCTGCTGCGGCCTTGTATATGGCTGGTTATTAAAAATGTGGGTGACCCAACGTCTATTGTTAAATTTTAAAAAAAAACGCAGTGGGGGGTCCCCCACATTTTTATAACCAGCCCGGTACAACACAGCAGCAGCAGCCTAGCATTACAAGGGTGGGAAGGTCCACTGTTTTTGGCCCTTCCCAGCCTCATAATACCAGCCTACGGCCACCCCAGTACCCGACCATCACAACAGATGGTCGGGTACTGGATCGTACCAAGCTCTTCCCGGCACCCCTGGTGGTGGTGGGTACCGGGGTAATAATGGGTGGTTAGTGCTAGCCTCTGCACCGGCTAACACTAAGTACCGCCTTTATAATGGACGCTGTCAATCAGCCAACTACCATTATCTAGGCACTAATAAAGTTTGAAAAAAAAACACAAAGACAATTTTTTTTTAATTGAAATAAGAAATCCCCAACAAAACCCTCGTTAACCATTTTATTAAAATTTTCAAAAAACGTCGATCTACGCAGTAGTCCAACGAATCGAAGACGTAGTCCAATTGGTACATCAAAATCTGCAACAACATAAAAAAAAGTTATCAATGTGAACAATACCGATACTTATACTCACCTACACACACACACAAACAACCACACACAAACATATACACAAACACATATAAACACACAGCCATATATTACATAAACACATACACACAAACATATACACAAACACACACACACACATGTACACAAACACCCATATATACACAAACATATGTACACAAACACACCCATATATACACAAACCCACACATATACAAAAACACACACACACAAACATATACACCAACACACCCATATATACACACACACCCAAATATACACCAACACGCCCATACACAAATACACCCATATATACACAAACACACACGTATACAAAAACACACAAACATACACACAAACCTATACACATATGCACAAACACACCCATATATACACATACACACACAAACATACCCATATATACACAAACCCACACATACAAAAACACACACAAACATATACACACACACACAAACATACACAAACACACCCACACAAAAATATACACAAACATATACACAAATACACCCATATATACACTCACACATAAACACACACACACACACACAAACACATATACACAAACACATATACACAAACACACCCACACACACATATACACACTTACCTTTAGCGGAGCACAGACTTCTCCTTGCGACGGGTGCCTTCCACTGCATCTTCTGCGCATGCGCCGAGAAGCGCGTTCACGAGCAAATGACATCCTCTGCTCAGGGCGCAGAGGATGTCATTACGCATGCGCGGCCACCGCTAAAGGTAAATAGCGGTGGCCGGGAACCTAGGCAACGAGCGGGATACAAAGAGGGACCGACCGCAACTTCAATCAACGATATCAAGAAAACGACATCGCTGGACGACGGACAGGTAATTAGAATTCTTCTTATTTTTACATGGGGAGCTTTATAGCTCCATTTATCAACTTGGGACAACCCCTTTAAAGAGGCTCTGTCACCAGATTTTGCAACCCCTATCTGCTATTGCAGCAGATAGGCGCTGCAATGTAGATTACAGTAACGTTTTTATTTTTTAAAAACGAGCATTTTTGGCCAAGTTATGACCATTTTTGTAGTTATGCAAATGAGGCTTGCAAAAGACAAAGTGGGTATGTTTAAAAGTAAAAGTCCAAGTGGGCGTGTATTATGTGCGTACATCGGGGCGTTTTTAATACTTTTACTAGCTGAGCGTTCTGATGAGAAGTATCATCCACTTCTCTTCAGAACGCCCAGCTTCTGCCATGTCACGCTGTGACGTCACTCACAGGTCCTGCATCGTGTCAGACGAGCGAGGACACATCGGCACCAGAGGCTACAGTTGATTCTGCAGCAGCATCAGCGTTTGCAGGTAAGTAGCTCGTCTCGCAAAAAACAAACCCTCATACAGCTGCGTCGACAAAACAAAATTAAAAAGTTATGGTTCTCACAACTTGGCGACAAAAAAAAGACATTATTTTTACAAAAGTTTTATTGTGCAAAAAGTTGCAAAACATAAAAAAGTCCTATAAAATAGGTATCGCCGGAATCATACTGACCCGCAGAATAAAATTAACATGTAATTTATAACGCTTGGTAAACGCTGTATAAAAAAACGAAATAAAACTATGCCAGAACTGCGGTTTTTTGTTTACCTGGCCTCCCAAAAAATAGGATAAAAGGTTATCAAAAAGTTGCATGTACCCCAAAATGGTACCAATAATAACTACAGCTCGTCCCGCAAAAAAAAGCCCTCATACAACTACGTCTATGAAAAAATAAAATTAGTTATGGCTCCAATAAGTCAGGAAATAAAATTTTTTTATTTGAAGAGGCGATTTATCAAGGACCTAAAATTAGGGAACCAGGAAAGGGAGGGCCCAAATATGTCTGCTGGAAGCGAGGGTGCCCGTATTATACCAGGACAACACTTTCCCAGCAAAATTCCCCAAACTGCAAAGGTGCGGAGTGTGGACCAAAAGGGGGATAAGAAAGGACGCCATATATCGGAGCGACACCGGCCTGTGCAGAAAGGATTGCTTCACAGCGTAACACACATCTATGGATCATTTTATGTTTTTGTTTTTTTTACCCCATCATTATACCACCTGACTATGCCCCTGATGTACTCTGCCCAGCTTACATGTACCCCCACATTATAAACGGAAACACCAGCAATACTCAAAACAAAACTTCTACCAAGCAATATCCGCTCTCCAAAAGCCAAATGGCGCTCCCTCTGCTCTGAACCCTACAGCGTGCCCAAACAGCAGTTTCCTTCCACATATATGGCATCGCCATACCCGGGAGAACCCTTTTAACAATGGGGTTTTCATTGTTTTGTCCCCTCAGGGGCTTTGTAAATGTGACCTGGCCTCCGCAAACCATTCCTGCTAAATGTGATCTCCAAAAGCCAAATGGTGCTCCATCCCTTCTAAGCCCTGCCGTGTGTCCAAACAGCCGTTTATTACCACATGTGGGGTACTGTTTTACTCGGGAGAAATTGCTTTACAAATTTGGTGGTGCTTTTTCTCCTTTAGTCCTTGTGGGACTAAATGAGAAAACAAAATGCTAAACCTACATTCATTTTCACGGCCTACTTCCAATAATTTCTGTAAAAAACCTGTGCGGTCAAAATGCTCACTACACCTCTAGATCATTTCCTTGAGGTGTGTAGTTTCCCAAATGGTGTCACTTTTGGGGGAATTCCACTGTTTTGGCACCACAAGAGCCCTTCAAACCGGACATGGTGCCTAAAATATATTGTAATAAAAATAAGGCCCCAAAATCCACTAGGTGCTCCTTTGCTTCGGAGGCCGGTGCTTCAGTCCAGTAGCACACTAGGGCCACATGTGGGATATTTCCTAAAACTGCAGAACCTGGTCAATAAATATTGTGTTGCATTTCTCTGGTAAAACTTTGTGTTATAAAGAAAATTGGATTAAAAATAAATTTCTGCAAAAAAATATGACATTTGTAAATTTCACCTCTACTTTGCTTTAATTCCTGTGAAAAGTCTAAAGGGTTAAGAAATTTTCTAAATGCTGTTTTGAATACTTTGAGGGGTGAAGTTTTTAAAATGGGTTGACTTTTTGGGGGTTTCTAATATACAAGGACCTCAAAGCCACTTCACAACTGAACTGGCCCCTGTAAAAATAGCCTTTTGAAATTTTGCTGTGCTCAGAAGAGGTTGCTTTACAAACTCTGGGCTGCTTTTTCTCCACTATTTATTGTGAAAATGAAAAAATCTTTGCAAAAACTAAATTTTATTAGAAAAAAAACAAAAAAAAAACCACACATACGTTTTCATTTTCACGGCCTAACTTCACTAAATGTAAAGCCATGGTCTCCAAAAAATACAAAAAGAAATAACAGTACAGAAAAGGTCTTTATTATGCCATATTGGAAAGAAAACAGTTGACCACAACTGTAAACATACAACATATACACAAAAGACGTATGAAATGATAAAAACAAGGTGTGGTAGAGCAGTGGAGAACACAGCAGGTAACAATATCCACAGAAAATACAAAAGAGGCTACAAATGGAAGGCATAAATATGCATATAGACAAAATATAAAAGGAGTATAATGCGGGTAGACAGTAAATACTGACAATCCTCCAATTCAGTCAGTGATTTGAAAACAATGACACAATACGTATCAAATGTGAATAGTTCAAACTACGTAAGAGATCAGACCAAACTGATCATCCTTACTGAAAATCCCATGTATTTATAAGTCCATATTAGGAAGGAATAGTATTAGTCCAAGATTTATAAACATAGCGATATAGGATATAAGCATTACAGACCTGAATTGGTCATGCTGCAGATAAGCCTCCTGCTGTGTCCTCTCGCCGCACCCTCCAACGCACGTTTCGCCATCCTTCTTCAGGGAGAGTAAGGTGAGAAGGCAGAGAGGAGGTATTTATATGGGCAAATATTCAAATTACTTAACTTCCCAAGATGCTCAGTGATATAATGAGCATACAGGTGTTACAAAAACTGCGCTCTCCATGCATCCACGCCATCCCAAACCGAGGGAAATGAGCGATGCCCACCACTTCCGGCAAACCGCACCATCGGTGCGCTCAGACGTCACCCATCCCAGCGGCGGGACGGCGCATGCGCAGTGAGCGCACAATAAACAGTGGCATCTTACTAAGGGGCAATTTCGCTGAAATCACTATTATAGTTGAGGGCATTACATACATTCATAGACAATCAATGGGGATAATATGGGGAAAAAAAACATATAGACCTTGGACTAGTACCAGACCATTAATATCCACAAAAAATTAATTCATATAAATACCCAAACAAGTATATTTCTAAATGTATACAGTTGAACTAGTATCTGACGAACCAAATTAATCCCAAAATATTGGAATATTGTTGCGGATAATGGATCTATATAGACATATATAAGGGACTATAACAATAAGTATCCACTAAACCAATATATTAAGAGTGACCATAAAGTGTCAAAAATAAAGAAAAAATAGTTGTGGTGATAGTGATATCTTTATAGAAATATATATAATTATTAAGATATAAATAAATATATGTGTGTATATATTAGAAATATATATTAAAATATTAATTAACATAGATAGATATCTTCTCAAATTATCCATGTATAAATGTGAAATGTATGAATAAAAAGACATAAAATGTGTGAAAATAAAGCATAATCATGCTCAATGTTCAACAGAACTTTGGAATCCCTTGCACACGATATCTATCAGGAACAAATTTGTTAATTAGACACTAAACATTGCTGTATTTCGAGTTTGGTCCCAAACATCTAAATAAAGTATTTTTTACAAGGAATTTATTCCTAGTCTCCTTTTGAGGATAAGCAACGTTGAGAGATTGAGGAATTATTGATACCTTCACTTTTATTGCTACAATGAAACACTATCGGTCCGGTACACGTGAGTGGTTGATGGAATATCCTGTGTGCATGAAGATGTCACTAAGCGATTTCTGGAAATCCTGGAAGTGTGATCGTTCTGACCACGTGATAGTGATCAGAGATCCACATACCCACGTGTGGATCAACAATAGTAACCCTTTATTACAATGACGAAGGTCTGACACGTTAATGTGCTGCTTCCCCCTCCTCTTTTTTTATATATCTCCGTTGCTTACCTTTAGGAGCACTATTACAAATGTTTTTTTCCCATTATGGACCGTGTGACTCGCTATGACAATGTCGTCAGTGTTATATAACGTATGAGAGTGATATTAATATTGTACCCAATTGTGTGCGGTGGATTCGGATCGGTTGCTTGGCAACTGAGGACGCCGTCATTCACAATGTTTACACAGTGGAACGCACTGGGTCGTCAACACGTCTTTTGAGCGTCCTGTTGCCTGGCAACGGTATACTTCCGCCTCTATCTTTCACGCAGGCGCACCCCTTACCAGGATATTTTGATCACAATGCGGTGTACAGCTGAGCAGCGCCACGAAATCTGATAGCTACATACACTAATAAAAACCTGAAGTTCTGATTGGTGAGCGGATCTACGATACTTTATTCTAACACAACTGAGACATATGTGACTGTGTCCTAATCACTTGATTTTAATGAATTTTGTATTTTATACCGTTGTTCACGATATTTAGTATGAGCACTTGCACTTTGTATCAAATTGACATTTTGACTAATACCTTAAATTATTTGTTGACAATGATTTTTTGCACTATGCACTTCATTTGTATTCTAATGAGATTAATTATGCAAATTGATCTCAGCCCTATATATGTTTGCAGTATTTGATGTGTCACTATGCTTGATAAAGATGCTGCAAATTTTCTCTCTCTCTCTCATATATATATATATATATATATATACATACATTTATATCTTAATATATATTATGCCTTTCTATAAAGATATTACTATCACAACATAACTATTTTTTGTTTCTTTATATTTTTGACACTTTATGGTCACTCTTAATATATTGGTTTAGTGGATACCTATTGATATAGTCCCTTATATATGTCTATATAGATCCATTATGCGCAACAATATTCCAATATTTTGGTTCGTCAGATACTAGTTCAACTGTATACATTTATAAATATACTTGTTTGGGTATTTATATGAATTTTTTGTGGATATTAATGGTCTGGTACTAGTCCAAGGTCTATATGGATTTTTCCCCATATTATCCCCATTGATTGTTTATGAATGTATGTAATGCCCTCAACTACAAGTGATTTCAGCGACATTGCCCCTTAGTAAGATGGCCACTGTGTTATTGTGCGCTCACTGCGCATGCACCGTCCCGCTGCTGGGATGGGTGGCGTCATATCCGCTCCTCTGAGCATGCCAACTGTTTTCTTTCCAATATGGAATAATAAAGTCATTTTTGTACTGTTATTTATTTTTGTATTTTTTCAGACTATGGCTTTGGTTCCATAATTGATTAGTGCCTGGTTTATCTGGTGAATTTAGTTAGTATATTAGGGTATGTACCTTCATATATTTATAGGTTGTCTAATTCCACTAAAAAGTCAGCAAAAAACCAGTGGGGTCAAAATGCTTACTATACCCTTGATAAATTCCTCTAGGGTGTAGTTTCCCAAATGGGGACACTGTTGGTTTTTTTTTTTCCCACTGTTTTGGCCTCTCAGGGGCTTTGCAAATGCAACATGGCACCCGAAAACCATTGCAGCAAAATTTGAGCTCCAAAAGCCAAATGGTGCCCTTTCCCTTCTGAGCTCTGCCATGTGTCCAATCAGCAGTTTATTACCACATATGGGGTGTTGCCGTAATCTGTAGAAATTGCTTTTCAAACGTTGGGTTGTTTTTTGTCCTTTATGCCTTGTAAAAATGTAACATTTATTTTTTATTGGGAAAAAAAAATATTTAGGTTTTCACTTTCACAGCCTCATTCCACTAAATTCAGCAAAAAAAAGTGGGGTCGAAATGCTCAATTTACCCCTTGATAAATTCCTTGAGGGGTGTAGTTTGCCAAATGGTGTCTTTTAGGGAGTTTCCGCTGTTTTTGCCCCCACAAGACCTCTTCAAACCGGACATGGTGCCTAAAATATATTCTAATAAAAATAAGGCCCCAAATTCATCTAGGTACTCTTTTGCTTCGGAGGCCTGTGTCTCAGCCCATAAGCACACTAGGGCCACATGTGGGATATTTCTAACAACTGCAGATGCTGGGCTATAAATATTGAGTTGCGTTTTTCTGGTAAAACCTTCTGTGTTAAAGAAAAAAAAAAAAAAGGATTAAATATGAATTTCTGCAAAAAAATTAAATAGAAATTTGTAAATTTCACCTCTACTTTGCTTTAATTCTTGTGACACACCTAAAGGGTTAAGAAACTTTCTTAATGCGGTTTTGAATACTTTAAGGGGTGAAGTTTTTAAAATGAGGTGATTTATGGGGGTTTGTATTGCATGGACCCATCAAAGCCTCTTTACAACTGAACTGGTCCCTGAAAGAATAGCCTTTTGAAATTTTCTTGAATATGTGAGAAATTGCTACTAGAGTTCTAAGTCTTGTAACATCGTAGAACAAAAAAAAAAAACATAAAAAAAATATATAATCCCAGCATGAAGTAGACATATGGGATATGTGAAACAGTAATACCACACAAAATAGTTACTGTTTTACAAGCAGATACATTTAAATTTAGAAAAGCGCTAATTTGTGCAAATTTTCTCTAAATTTTGGGGTTTGTCAAATAAATATAGAATATAAAAAAAAAAAAAAGCGACCACATTTTTTCAATAACAAAGCACAATATGTCACGAGGAAAACAATCTCAGGATCGTTTGGATAGGTAAAAAGCATTCCAGAGTTATTACAACGTAAGTGACATGTCAGATTTGAAAAATAATCGGCTTAGTCTTGAAGGCCAAAACAGGCTGTGTCTTGAAGGGGTTAAAGACCATGCCGTATGTAAATACGATGTTAAGTTTTAAAAGTCCGAACTAGAAAAATATCACGCTATTTAACCTGCCGGGTTAATGACATCAGGAAAAAAATTAATCTCACAATTACAGATTTGCTGTATTTTGGTTACAAAGTTATAAAAAAGTAAACGGATCTCCGCATTGAAAAAATTTATTAAAAAAAAGCCCTCATCACTCCATCGACGGAAAAATAAAAAACTATGGCTCTCAGAATATAGTGACACTAAATTTTTTATTTAATAAATGGTCTTTTTTTCGTTGTCCCCCTAATCGTATTGACTCCCTGAATAAAGTTAACATGTCGTTTTTAGCGCAAGGTGAAAGCCATAAGAAAACAGCAAAAACATTGGAATTTTTTTTGCCTTTCCACCTCAAAGAATTGTTTTTTCAGTTTCACAGTAGATTATATGGTACATTAAATGGTGAAATTAAAAACTAAAAACTTGTCCCACAAAAAACAAGCCCTCATGCAGCTTTGTCAATAGAAAAATAAAAAGTTATGGCTCTTGGAATGCGAAATTTGCGTGCGGTTTTTTACTGCTTCTGTCCTCTTAGACTGCACTTAATGGGTGCGGTATATGGAAAATCAGCATCATCGCTGTCTCTATTGGTCATGTGACTGGTCACATGACCACCGGGATTGCTGGTATTAGAAGGCTGCTGCTGGGTTCAACTAGACCCAGCACAGGCCCAACAGTGACAATAGTCAATAAAAGAGGAATGATTTCCCCTGTGACTGGGGCTGCTGTGCAGACGGTTACAGTGGAAAAGTATAGTGTATAAAAATATAAGTACCCCAAAGTTCTTTTTTTGACCTTTGAGGGACACACCATAATAGTAAAAAATACAAATATAATACTCCCCAAAATTTACGGTAGACAATGAGCATCACAAATAGAGCGTATATTTTAGGGTAACACTATATTATATGAAAAAAAAATGCTAAAAAAGTATGTTTAATAATTTATTTTTCAAACTATAAGCAAAAAAAAATGCAAGCCCAACAAATAAATAAAGGTAAAGCTGCAAATGCGTGCTAAAAATGGCTGAAGGTCCAAAACAGCCTGGACCTGAATTGGTTAACGTAAAATCTATAGTTTTGGATAGAGTTTCAGGAGGGACTGCTGTTGCGCACGCACGCACGCACGCACGCACGCACGCACGCACACTTATCTCCATGTCCGATACTAGTGAAGAGTAAACACTAGACTATACCTGCACCTGAAAAAAAGGCCTCGTCTTATCAACATTTGTCATTTCCAATGCATCTTTCAACAGTTCACAAACAGAATTGAAAATATCCTCATCCTCCTTCTAATGGGTATATATTTTTCAGTTTGCGTTAACAAGGACATTGTAAGCCAACCACAATCCATACAAGCGATTAATAGTAAATTGTTAAAAAATGACATGTAATTAAAGGTAGAAATTAGAAATAGATTATCTATAAGACTTATTACTGTTGTGATTGGTTCAAATATATCATGTGATTTTTTTTTTAACTTACCCATTTAATAGGATGTTCTTAGACATTGTATTCGGCTTGAGAAAGACCCTCTGTCCAATATGGGTCGAAACTTTGCCATTTGTGACTGGATGTTTTGACAATAAAGAACATATTTTTTTTATTATTCTACACCTGGACACGTGTGCTGCTTTTAACCTTTGCTTTCTTGATGTAATTAAAAGGTGTCATCCCATTAATCATTTTCATACCAGAAGTTCAGAATTGCTGTTAATATTAAAAATACATATCTTTTTTGCTTCCCGGTGCCCCCCTTGGTGCTGCTGCTAATCTGTGCAGCTGAGCAGAATGGGTCTCCTTCCCTCCTATGGCAGCTGACTATATAGTCCCTCCTTACTTTCCCTGCAGATAGCTAACATGGGATCCAGAGTAGTGAAGATATATACTGTGGGACACAGTAAGCACTTCATTAGATATCAAAATATAATTAAATAAAAAAAAAAAAAAAAAAAAAAGACTGAGCATATGCAGGGTTCATAGTTGCCATCATGATGCAAAGCTGTATAATCTTAAAAAACCAGGAATCTTTCTTGGCTATACTGCAGAGTATCTACTCCTTCCCTGACAAGCAGGGAGGAAAGCTATTCCTATCGGCTGAACAGAAGATCACCATACAGAGACCTGGCTGTGGTATAAGTGACTTGAGAATGAGTGTCCACCAGCACTCAGCGCATTTGGCGGAACACCAGGTGGTGCCATACTAATAAGTAAATCTTTACTGGAGGTTTTTCTTTGTTTGCCATTTACATGCTGTAAAAAAACATTGTGCATTTTTTATGATGTATACAATGAATATTTTTCAGAACACAATCCAAGAGAAGAGGCAGCACTCAAATGTAATAGAAAAAAAAATAAAAAATAAAAGTTTATTCACCCAACATCCAGGCAACGTTTCACCTTCCCATTGAAGGCAATCAATAATGCAGTCGACTGCGCTGTTGATTCAGTCAGAAAAACGGAAACCTGCCGGAATGGTGACGAACGGAAACCATTAGCAAGGATTCCGTCACCATTGAGATCAATGGTGGCAGAAATGGAAGCTGTGATTTCAGTTTGACTTTTCGTTGCGGGGTTCACACGACGGAACCCCGGAACGGAAAGCCAACGCTGAGGTGAACAGGTCCTTACTGGTGATTTGCAGCTCTGTAGAAAAACAAACTACGCCAACCCCTATGAAGATATTATAACATGGATCAGCACAGAATAGTGGCTCTAAAACAGGGGTGTTAAAAAGGAGGACTCGAGGCGCGTATTAGAAAAAGAAAAACCCAGGAACACTTGAACTGAATAGAAAATCTTACATTTTGTGTACTGCATTACCGCGGTAAAAAAATAAAAAGGTCAGCAGCAAGTGTCGAGGTTATAATTGCGTCTGAATTGTGTTTTTTTTTTTAACTGGACAAAGCACAAGGAAGACAGATTAATAGGTGTAGATTTTATTCAGTGAAACAGCGGTGTTCATATAGTAGTTACTCAGTAATAGTCACACCTACTTGTATTACAGCTATGGAGAAGTAATATGGGGCAGATACGCAATAGAAGACATCCAAAGAGTATTCAAGTGGAGAGAACGTTTTCACTATATAGTTTATCAATTATCTGTATTTTTTTTTTTTAGCTTTTATTTATTTTGTACAACTCAGATATTTGCAATAACAATACAACTGACAGACTGAAGGCTCTAACCCGGAGTGCTGGGGAAACCCTGTACACAAAAAAACGGCAAGGCGACATGACCAGGATGCAGCACAGGAGGTGATAAACAGAGGGGAGCCATCAGAGGATAGAAGAGGTGAGGGGGTTACTGCAAAACATGGGTGTACAGACTATGGGCCATATGCACAAACTGTTCTGAGAAAAAGTCACAATGTTGCCTAATGCAACCAACAGTGCCAGCGTTGCTATGGGCAACACAGATACATTAGAACTTTTTTTTTTATGCATGAGGCCAATTATTTTTAAGAAAGCCGACATCTTCAGGTATAGCTTTAGTATTTAAACCAACAAGTGTAAAGAGGAACTGGAGACAGGCTTAAAGGCTATGAACACCTTTAAAGGGAACCGCTCATGTAGATCAAGTAGTCCAATCCTCAAGCAGCATGTTGTAGAGCAGGAGGAGCAGAGTAGATGGCTATATAGTTTTGTGCCAAAACATGCAACATAACCTGCAATTCAGTCATTTAAATTCCTGCTCAATGTGGGGAAAAAAAAAAAAAAGTCCAGTGGGAGGTCTCAACCATTGATTGACAGCCTTGCCTGTAGGAGTGTAAATACAGAAATAGCTGCCAATCACTGAGTAGGACCGCCCCCTGGACTGGTTATCCAGTATCCTTTTGCAGAAAACCATACAATCTACTTCGCTCCTCCAGCTCTATAACGTGCTGCCCACAGATAATACTGGACATACTGGATGCTTGATGCGACAGAGTCCCTTTAAAAAAAAGAAAAAAAAAAGTTGAACCTTGATTTGGTCAGAAATCCGCTTAGTAGATCATTCAGGAGGGAGAAAGCGGCTAGAGAATGACATTTCACTGTAAACAGCATTCTGCAGGCGGCGATATACTAGACAACATGAAGGCTACAGAAGGCGATCGGAACACAATTTTAATAACCAATTGTAAAAATGTTTTTTTACATAATAAAGCCAGTGGGAAAAAAAATATAAACAAATAAGGAGAAAGGCCCTAAAGGTGTCCATAGTTTTAAGTGTAGGGGTTGTTTTGCTGCAAACTATTTATAATCCCCGTTTTTCTCCTTAGCAATAGGCCACAAGCTGCCACGTTGCTCTGTACTAAATGGCAGTTTATATTATGTTGCTATGGAGAAAATGTAAGGAGTTTTTGTAGATTAGAACAATTTTGCTGGATTGCCAGATTAGCGCAAAAAAGTTTCAAAACCACAAACCGGTGATACATTAGTCCAGTCCTTAAAGGGTTACTCACAGGGTATCACATGCCTCACTGAAAGAAAATATTTTAAGCCTAGTAATGGTGTATTTGCAGTGTGTAAGCAACAGATAACGAAAAATAGGCGCCGTCACCGTGATATCAGTGGTCAAAGTGCAAACAAGAAAGGTTTACATAGAGAATTATACAGCCGTCAACCACACCAATATATAAAAAAAAAATAATGATCTAGCATTTGTGACGAGCTCAGGGCACTACAAAGGGAACCGCAAGTGTAAAAATAAAGTATTCTTACAGCGGTGAAGGCCATTGCGCACAGATAGCAGTGCCGCCCCCCCCCTTATTTTTTTAAAGCGACCTCAGTTTATTACGGAGTTTTCAGTTACATGTGCGCACCCGTCTTCTTGTATCAGGTCTGCATCCTGGACCAAACAAACAAGAACATGTCAGCACAAAGTTCCATTTAAGTCGATCACATAGTTAAGTAGGCACCAACTGGGCACCCAAAGTGCAAGAAATAAAAACTATACATAAAATTCTCATTCTCCAATCTTACACGACACCATGCAGTTTGAGTGAAATGAGGCGGGTTGTGGCTTTTTCCCCCGGGAACCCAACACCCCCTTTAAAGATGATGAAACACACACTGCATCCACACACTGGGAATCTAAGAGATAAATAGATGCTTGGCTTTTTCTTTTAATGCATTTAGACAGCATCGGACTCTCCGGCGAAGGCTGAAGTTTGAAGGTGTTAGCAGGAACAGCCACTCTCCGTCACCGGCTGCTCAGGGGGCTTCTCCAACTTAATGTCAATCACTGGAGGACGCAGGTTAAGGAATAGGACATGGTCAGACTATGCCATGCGAATAAAAACCCTCTACTGGGAAATACCAGGAAAGAGGAAAAAAATTGTTCCCATTAATAGAGAAGTAAATTCTTGTATTCCACTCACTAAAATATAACTAAGGTGCACAATACTTGTGATATATAAATTGCCTAAGATTTCCTATCCAATTGCGATTGTTTTAGTACAGGTGTGAGATTCCGCATATTATTAGCCTTAGATCAGGAAATGGTATCGGCTTGTGACACCAATGGACCCAGGTGGTAGGAGAGGCTTCTGAACAGAGCAGGCTGTATAGAGTTGATCTCTTATCAATAACATAGTGGGCTAGTACTACCTAATAAGCAAGTGAAAGGACTCTGCAATAAGCAAATCAGACGTGTAGAATGGGATTTCAAACATTACAAGGGTCACGCGGAACACCGCTGTCAGCCCAATCCGTCAGTGAGCTAGACTGGCGTATCGGCTTACAGCGCTATCACCATCTCCCAAGCATTCAGAAAAACGCAGCAAAATCCACACCACATTCTGCAGTAAAAAAACGCAGGAAGCGGTGCTGTTTTTCCGCAGCGGAATTCGTGCTAGTTTCTGCGGTAATTCCGTTACGTGTGGACAAGCCCTTACAGATCTGGTAATAATATCAAAAGAATAGCCACTTAACAAGCCCAGCCAATACCAAGATTTATTTTGGGGGCTTTTTCAATGGAGATAAACAAAATAAAAAAATGTTGACATCACCGCCAAGGGCGGCAATTGGCTACCATGGTTACAGCATCGAGCAACTAGAAATTTTTACAGAGTCTTTTTTATTCTCACAGTTTAAAGGGGGTAAAGCTATTTCATACCAAACGTCCAGAAATGCTGTTCATAGCAGTTTTAGTTTTCTTTCTTTGCTTCCCTGGGTCCCCTTTGGTGCTGCGTGGGGACAGGTTCTCAGTAGAATTAGTCAGCAGAATTGTGTGATTTTGATACCACATTACAGACATGTTCTTTTTACAGAAGTAATGTTTTGTCGCAATATTTTTTTAAAAGCTCAATAAAAGCTACGTTTTATCATTTAGTCCTTCTCAAAGAAATTATACGGTACTTTAAAATGGTGCAAATAAAAACTACAACACCTCTCGAAAAATATAAGCCTTCACAGCCGCATTGACGGAAAAAAACAAAACAATGGCTCTTTGTAGACGGGAAGAACGAAAAATGGCCTGGGCCTTACAGCGGTTTTCCTAAGAGGGACATTAATGACATATCCACAGGATAGGTCATAAATGTCAGATAGATGCGAGTCCCACCTCTGGGACCCGCACCTATTTCTAGAATGAGGCCCGTAAACTCTGTTCTACCTGTGTGTTAGCGGATTTCCGACCATGAAGGTGAAAACAGCGCAACTCGCTGAGCTACGCTGTTTCCGTAACTCCCTTACTAGTGAATAGCAGTTATGGAAGCAGAGTAGCATGCGAGCTACGCGGTTTTCACCTTCATGGTCGGAAATCAGCTAACACACAGGTAGAACGGGGATTACGGGCCTCATTCTAGAGATTCGTGCGGGTCCCACCTCTGGGAGCCAGATCTATCTGACATTTATGACCTATCCTCTGGATAGGTCATAAATGTCCCTTGTGGGAAAACCCCTTTAAGGGATCAGTGGTGGGACAACCCCTTTAAAACTTTTGAAACAGTTTTTCAGCAAACTGAAAACCCCTTTAAAACTGACAATTATAAGCCAAATTATTAGTAGCTGTTTATTATATAGTAATAAAAGGATACTGTCTTCTTTACTTTTTTCTGGTGTGCTGTCCATGCCAGGCAAAGCAGCAGCTACACGACGGAAGAGCTGCAAGAATAAAACCAAATGATGTGTGTTCCACAGACAGACCTTTAACAACAGTACTGCATTTATTAGCTGGCTCAGACATTCAAGTCCTAAAATATTTGTATGTCTGAAATATAAAGCGGACCCGTCACCTCTCCTAACAGGTCGGTTTTAGTAAATACTTTTTTCCCCAGGAGATAACAAATCTGGAGCATCTTTACTTAGAACTCTACGTTGAGCTACTCCTTGGTTAGTCCTCCTAGAAATTTAGGAATAAATGGACGCCTAGTTGTCAATTTATTCATAAACGTCTAGGAGGAATAGCAGCGTAATGGCAAGCGGCAGCGTAATGGCAAGCGGCAGCGTAATGGCAAGCGGCAGCGTAATGGCAAGCGGCAGCGTAATGGCAAGCGGCAGCGTAATGGCAAGCGGCAGCGTAATGGCAAGCGGCAGCGTAATGGCAAACTACAGAGTTCCAAGAAAAGATGTTCCAGAATACTTGTATTCCCCATGAAATAACCATTTACTAAAATAGACATGTCCGGAGAGGTGACAGGCCTAAAAAGCATAACTTATATTTGTTACACATCTTCATTAACCAATTATATTGGTGAAAACGGCAAAATAATTTTTTTGCTGTGCGTTACAAAAAAAACCCATAGATCTACTAATGCTGCCTGAAAACTAAAAAGGCCTTTTCATTTATTGTATGTCCATATTTGGTACTTTGCGTGTATAATCGTGTCTTTCGGTATTGGGTGGTGTGGGTGTTTGGCTCTTTAAAGGGGTTGCACCAGAACCGACAATTATCACCTACCACAGGATAGGTGACAATTGTATAAACGCTGGGAGCCCCACGGACAGCAAGAACAGATGGCCCGTACCCCCTGTTCCTCCACCACAGTGAGCACGCACGCTGCTGCTCCTCCATTCAAAGACTATGGGACAAACCGTAACAGCTGCATACAGCACTCGTCTCTTTCAGTCTATCCAATAGATATTGAATGGAGTGGCAGCAAGCATGCTCAACTGCTTTTCCATTCAAGCACCTCTTCACTGAGGGTTGGGGTCCAAGACAATTATCTATCCTGTAGCTAAGTGATCATTGTTGATTCTGGCTCCCCCTTTAACCACAAGTTTTAAAAAATGTTTGCAGTGGCGCGCCCTCGCTAACTTCTATGGTGATTCTTGAGTTAGAGCCATCAGTTTACTGGATTGGTTAGAACGTTATTTCTGTTTTGTTGGTTTTCAAGAGCATTAGGGGATGTGCACACGACCCCTTTTCAGACGTAATGGAGGCGTTTTATGCCTGGAATTACGCCTGAAAAGACGGCTTCAATACGTCGGCAAACATCTGCCCATTGCTTGCAATGGGTCCTAGGATGTTCTGTGCAGACGAGCTGTCATTTTACGCATCGCAGTACACTTCTTGGGACGTAATTGGAGCAGTTTTTCATTGACTCCAATGAAAACCAGCTCCAATTACGTCCGTAAAAGACGCAGAGAAAAACGTGTGCACTTGTAAAAACGTCTGAAATTCAGGAGCGGTTTTCTCCTGAAAACAGCTCCCTAATTTGAGATGTATTTTGCGGTGCCGTGTGAACATACCCTTAAAGGAGTTTTCCTACGAGACATTTATGACACATCCACAGGATATGTCATAAATGTCAGATAGATGCGGGACCCGCACCTATCTCCAGAACACGGCCCCCTAAACCCCGTTCAGCCGCTGTGTGTTGCGGCTGAATGAGGTGTTTTCCGACCATGAAAAACGTTATATGGTCGGGAGTTACGTAAACAGCGTAACTCGCTGAGCTACGCGGTTTCCGTAATTCTTATAGTAGTGAATGGCAGTTACAGAAGCTACGCTGCTTCCGTAACTACCATCAAGTTCCATGAGACTTACGGAAACAGCGTAGCTCAGTGAGTTACGCGGTTTACGTAACTCACGAAAAATATAGTTTTTCATGGTCGGAAAACACCTCATTCAGCCACAACACACAGCGGCTGAACGGGGTTTAGGGGGCCGTGTTCTGGAGATAGGTGCGGGTCCTAGAGGTGGGTCCCGCATCTATCTGACATTTATGACATATCCTGTGGATGTGTCAAATGTCTCTCGTGGGAAAACCCCTTTAAGTTACAAGTAAATGAGTCTAAATTTTCCTCTTTTTCAGCGTTTTAAAAAAGTGAAAAATGGTATGCATGTCACAGGTTTTTCATGCCTTTTTTGCATTATTTCTCTCTTGCATTTTTTGGTTAGTGTCTTATGTAAATGCGTTTTCTCCACTCTGACGTTTTTGATGTCCTGTGGAGAAAAAGCATTTGAAAGTAAACGCCCAAAAAAATCGAACAAAAAAAAAACACACCACATCCAGAGCAGGCTGTGTGTTGGAAAAAAAAAAAGCACAACTGACTCCAAAAGTGCTTCAAAAATTAAGCAACCCAAAATGCTGAGTATAGAGGCTCAGGTTTCAATATAGACTTTAGGGTATGAACACACTAGGCATAAACACTGCAGATTTTCAGCAACGGATTAATTGCGGAAAATCCGCAGCGTATTACAGTAGCAGCAGTGTGGGTGACATTTCAACAAATCTCATCCTCACACTGCGGGAAAAAGCCGCCGAAAAAACGCACATAAATTGACCGGTGGTGCGATTTCAAGTGCAGCATGTCAATCATTGTTGCGGAATCAGAGCTCTTCTGTTGTGGGTTTTCCCATTGAATTTAATGGGGTACAACAAAGTGGTGTGTGTTGTGACAATTGTGGCGGAATCACAGGGATTTCGCAGCAAAAAAAAAAAACACAAATAAAAAAAAGTTACTTACCCAGAGTTCCCTGCTTCTTCTCCAGTCCGGCCTCCTGGGAAGACGTTTCAGCCCATGTGACCGCTGAAGCAAATCACAGGCTGCAGCGGTCAAATAACCTGCAAAGTCATCCCGAGAGGCCAGACTACGCGCAGAGCAGAGGGAGGTTTTTTTTTAAATATTCCGGCGCTGCCTTACAGTGGAAATTCCGATGTGGTGCGATTTTTCAGGGCGGATATGCGGTGCATGGCAGGTCAGTCAGATGTCAGCATGTAGAGGGAGCTGCTAAACCATGTCTTCTAAGGCATCATTCAGACTGGTCTACTGAACTAGTGCCCGTATTGCGATGTAACAATCAGATCCCCCATGCTTCTCCTGAACCAAACGTACACCCCCAATAAATTTCCAGTTAAAAGGGCTCTCTCAGGAAGTCAAGCCCTGTCCACACAAGGTGGCACCCTGCTCGGGACCTCCCCATATATGTGCCAGAACAGAGAGCCGATCTCTAAGTGTAGCTCCCGCCACTTGTGGACCCAGCGTATCAATGCATTAGGTGCCTAGATAAGACCTCCCCTGGCAATCACAGATTATTGCTGGGGGTGAGAGAAGTTAAATCCATTTTGATAAAGAGTGGTCTTCGTCAGACAACCCCTTTAAACTCTAGTCAAAAATTGCTCTTCGTCATGTAGCCAGGATGTAGAAAGCAGTAAACCCAGTGAGGCAGCGCTTACCTGCTTGACATTGTAGCCGGTCTTGGCACTAGTTTCGATGAACATAACGCTGAGCTCCTTGGCTCTCTGCTCTCCCTCTTCAGTGGTGATTTGTCTAGTTGTAATGTAGTGGACACAAAAATATTGCAAAATAAGTTGAGGGAATCCCCATTTACTGTACATGGGAAAACAATTATATAATGGAGTGTAGTTTGTTATTAATGGTAACACATTCACAGCATTGCTTAAAATAAAAAGACGTGTTCTGAAGACCTATTTGGTCAGATCAGCATATATGGTGTTAACTAGTGATCTTGTAAACTTGTTTGCCAGATTGCAGCACCCCCTACTCACTAAGGGATCACTCTCCTTGACAATGCATTTTAATGGCAGAGGAGAGAGAGCGACAGTGCCCATAGCGAGGAGTGCCACTCATAGCCTCCAACAGCAAGACACGTACCTGTGTGCCAATACATCCTGCTTTAGAACTTGTTTCAATATACAAGACATTCAGTCTCCGAGATGCCTCTCGCCCTCTGAACAGAAGCCTGTCTACAGTAATGGAACAAAACCAGATGAACGGAAATAAAATCAGAGCAAATCAAAATGAAGTATGGAGAAATAAGAACCAATAAAAGGCAAACAAAATAAGAAAATGAGCAAATGAAAAGCGGAAAAAATGGGCAGTGCATAAATATATCCACAAGACAATGGTCCCTGGTATATCAAATATTTATACTAAAAGACTGATGTGAAAAAGACGTACAAAGTAAGTCAAATTAACCTAAAAAGGCGTGAAGTTAAAGCGCAGCTACACCTACAGTGCGCGGGGTTTTCCATATGTTTTTTGTATGAGGAAAGTGGCAGGTTCCTCACCTTTCAGCAGTTATCTAATATAGAGAATCCCTCTTTATATGGCCGATTGGTGCATTTAGAGGGTATGAAAGGGAATTCCCCAAGTAAGGTGTCCCTCTAAGGGCTTATCCATACATAACGTAAAATCTCCACATCAATTAGCAGACAATCCGCTGCGGAAAATCCACACCGTTTCATGTGCTTTTTGTACGGCAGAAAATAGTGTGTATATTTGCTGGGGTTTTTCAAGGGCTGTGTGATGGCGATATTTCTTCTCCCTGGGATGTCATTTCCACCCCCTGTAAGAAATTCTGCAGTACATTGTAGTTTGCTGCGGAACTGTTGTTCCTGATTGATTTCTAATGGGAAAGAAATGCAGGAAATCAGTCCAATTTCCGCAGCAATAATGGACATGCTGCGGAAAGAAAAGAACAGGTGAATTTCTCGACAGAATTTTCAGCAGCGAGTGGGTGACATTGGTTAGATCACATCCACTTTGCTGCTACTGTATTGAGCTGCGTATTTTCCGTCCGCAATTGCGGATGTAAAATAAGCAACAAATCTTTTACGTGTGGACAATCCCTAAGGCTCCCTTCACAATGGATGGAAATGCTACGGATTACAGTCCCAGCCATGTGAATAAGAGTTAAACCAATCTCAGCCACATGATACAGGACAGTTTCCACACGGAAATCAGAGTAGGTTGCGGATTTATAAATCCACAGCATGTTCATTCTATTACGAACGTTCACAGCGGATTTCACCCTTTGCAATGTAGAATGGGTAAAATCCGCAGCGAAGTCTGAATGTAACAAATCTGCTATGTATGTGGCTGCAGCAAATCGCATATTCTCTCTGGGGGACTGTGATGAGCCATTGAAACCTATGGATGCCAACGGATTTCAATAAGTGCCTTATAATGCTGCATTTTCTCTGCAAACAAGTGTTCATGCAAGGGTTTGTTTAAACTGAAAAGCCCCTTTATGGCCATGTTCACACGTTCAAAATTCTGCAGATTCGGTGCGTAAATCCTGATAGAATCAGCGAACATTCCGCTGGCAATGCATGAGAACGTGCCATTTTATACCCCATTTACACGCTCCGGGAAAATATCTGTGCGGAATAATGAATGTACTGCGGATTTTAAAGTCAAAAGCATGCTTCTTATTCCATGCGGAAAAGCTCCAATGAATTACGATGGGCTAATCAGCAAGCGGATCCGGTGGCCAATTCACAACAGAAATCAGAGATCCTGCAACAGATTATCTAGAAAAAAAACAAAAAAAATTCACGGCGGATTTCCCTGCCGTGTGGACATGGCCTTATGGTCTCATCATGAAGAAGAAGATTTTAGCTAAACACAATAAGAGGATTGAAAACTTAGGCCTCATGCACACGACCGTGTTTTTGCGTCCGCAATTCCCCCGAAAATCCACGGGAGAATTGCGGCCCCATTCTTTTCTATGGGGCCGTGCACACGACCGTAGTTTTTGCGGTCCGTGCACGGCCCGGGAGCCCGGACCGCAGAAAGTACGGCCATGTCTTATTACGGTCCGGAGTTGCGGTCCGGGCTCATTGAAAACAATGGCCGCGGCCATGTGCATGTGCGGGCGGCTTGCGGCTGACAGTCCGCTGACAGTCCGCAGCCGGCCGACCCGAAAATCACGGCCGTGCACACGGCTACGGTCGGGCTACGGTCGTGTGCATGAGGCCTTAGATTTTGAAGCAGAAATGCTACAAGTCTAGACCAAGAACACAATAAAACGGTGACAAACTTCCTGGATTTCAATAGACTCGTACAGTGTGACCTTGTCCTCCTGCCCAGCAATGCAGTTACCTCTTATCTGCCAGATCGGTTTTATTCCCCACAAGCATGATTATGACATCACTTCCTCTCTCTGTTCGAACATCGTCTATCCATTTAGAGGTTTGCTGGAAGGAGTTCAAATCTGGATGAAAAAACCATGGTTGAAATTTAGAAATTAGACAAACCTGAATCCAATTCTGTCTGTTCTTCAGTATTAGGCTATATTCACACAGAGTTTTTTGATGCAGAAACCGCACCAAAAAAACTCTCCAAAAACGGCCCGAAAATGCCTCCCATTGTTTTCAATGGGAGGCGTCTTTTTCCTGCGAGCGGTAAAACCGCCTCGCGGGAAAAAGAAGCGACATGCCCTATCGTCGGACGTTTACGCCTCTGACCTCCCATTGACTTCAATGGGAGGCAGAGAAAGCGTATTTCGCTGCGTTTCATGCCTGCGGCGCTCAATGGCCTGCAGGGAGAGGAAAATCTGCCTCAAACTTCCAAACTGAATTTTGCCTTATTAATACAATCTACCCCCATTTCGACAACACAAGGACTGTCTCAGCTACAGCGATTAACTCATTGTTTGATGTAGTGATGTGAATTCTTTTTTCATTCTTTTTTCATTAACTCATGATTGAAGACGCGAGCTTTAAAGACAGCTTAGGTCTCTTTCGTAGTGTGCGATTTTCAAACTCTGCCAATTTTCACATTGGGCAAGATGTCTACATTTGTTACAGGGGCTCATATACTTTTAGATTTTAAATGATGTAACCATTTAGGCTGGGTTCACACGAGCACATTACGTCCGTAATGGACGGAACATATTTCGGCCGCAAGTCCCGGACCGAATACAGTGCAGGGAGCCGGGCTCCTAGCATCATAGTTATGTACGACGCTAGGAGTCCCTGCCTCGCTGCAGGACAACTGTCCCGTCCTCTAATCATGTTTTCAGTACGGGACAGTAGTTCCACGGAGAGGCAGGGACTCCTAGCGTCGTACATAACTATGATGCTAGGAGCCCGGCTCCCTGCACTGTGTTCGGTCCGGGATTAGCGGCCGAAATACGTTCTGTCCATTACGTACGTAACATGGTCGTGTGAATCCAGCCTTATTCTTTTTTGAAGCTTTCCAGAGGGCTACCATATTGGAGACATATTTCCTTACTGTATTGTCTGTATAGACTGTACGGTGTGGTAATGGCAGCTGCAATATAGAATAGTCAATTGACAGAGAAACGTCAGACTATGAGGCTGGATTCTCAGGAGACGGAAACTTAGATGTGATCGATAATAGGTGGATCCTGTGCGTCAGAGACACGTACAACCCGCTCTTCGCCAACCGTCAGTCCAGCCGAACTGATGTAAACAGCTGAGAGAGATCGAAACAGCATCTATGCATACAGGATACATTGAAGCTGTATCGTACAAAGTAAAACATTCTTTTAATAAAAGTCCATTTCAAAGTTGCTTAACCCCTTAGTGACCACTAATACGCCTTTTCACGTGATTCACTAATGGGCTTTAGGCTAGGCTGACGCCTTTTCACGTCAGCCTAGTCTAAGTCCTGCACGGGTCTCCCGTGCAGCCAGGAGCCGGGCTCTGCTGTCTGATGACAGCTGAGCTCCTGCTCCAACGCCCGCGATCGAAGTTTACTTCGATCGCGGCCGTTTAACCTGTTAAATGCCGCCGTCAATAGCGACCGCGGCATTTAACTTTGTTTACAGAGGGAGTGAGCTCCCTCTGTCACCCATCGGCGGCCCGCAAATGCAATCGCGGGTCTCCGATGGGGTGTCATGGCAGCCGGGGGCCTGATAAAAGCCCCCAGGTCTGCCCTGGACATATGCCTGTTAGGACGCGCCGGAGGCACGTCCTAACAGATTGCCTACCAGATTTACACTGACAGGCAATAATGCTCTGGTATACGAAGTATACCAAAGCATTATAGCAGCGATCTGAAGATCGCACAGTAAAGTCCCCTAGTGGGACTAATAAAATCAGTCATCAAAGTGAAATAAAGATTATTAATAAAAAGTACAGTAAAAAAATAAATAAAACCATTTTTTTCCATAAAAAGTGGTTTTATTTAGTAAAAGTGTAAAAAAAAAAAAATAAAGTACACATGTGGCATCGCCGCGACCATAATGACTCCATTAATAAAGTTAATATGTAATTTAAACCGCAAAGTGAACACCGTAAAAAAAAAACGCAAAAAACCATGGCGAAATTGCAATTTTTTTCCATTGCCCCCCAAAAAAGTCATAATAAAAATGAATCAATAAGTCCCATGTACCCCAAAACAGTACCAATCAAAACTACGTCTTGTCCCGCAGAAAACAAGCCCAAAAAATCACTACATTGATGGAAAAATAAAAAAATTACGGCTCTTGGAAAGCGACGATGCAAAAGCAAATAATTTTAGTTCAAGAGTTTTTATTGTGCTAAAGTCGTAAAACATAAAAAACCTCTACATATGTGGTATTACCGTAATCGTACCGACCCATAGAATAAAGCTAACATGTTATTTACGTCGCATAGTGAACGGCGTCAATTTAAAAACGCATAGAACAATGGCGGAATTTCAGTTTTTTTTTATAATCCCCCCAAAAAGGTTAATAAAAGTTAATATAAAAATTATATGTACCCAAAAATGGTGCTATTAAAAAGCACAACTAATCCCGCAAAAAACAAGTCCTCATACAGCTATGTAGACGAAAAAATTAAATCGTTATAGCTCTTTGAATGCGACTATAGAAAAACGAATAAAATAGCTTGGTCATTAGGGCCTAAAATAGGCTGGTCACTAAGGGGTTAAAGAAACATTGATTTAATAACAAATAAAATAATATATATATATTTATTTTCTTCCAAAGGTGTAATTAGCCTTTAAGTTTGCAAAGGGCTTCTTAGAAATAAAAATTGCAATCTGGTCCCTATAGGCTTCTCCTCCACATTTTCCTTGCACTACATTTTATAAAACACCTAGAAAGTCCTGTCATTTGGCGGCGATGGTCTTAACCCCTTAGTGACCAGCCCATTTTAGGCCCTAATGACCAAGCTATTTTATTCGTTTTTCTATAGTCGCATTCAAAGAAATATAACTTTATTTTTTCGTCTACATAGCTGTATGAGGACTTGTTTTTTGCGGGATTAGTTGTACTTTTTAATAGCACCATTTTAGGGTACATATAATTTTTTTAATTAACTTTTTTTGGGGGATTATAAAAAAAACCTGAAATTCCGCCATTGTTCTATGCGTTTTTAAATTGACGCCGTTCACTATGCGACGTAAATAACATGTTACCTTTTATTCTATGGGTCGGTACGATTACGGCGATACCACATATGTAGAGTTTTTTTATGTTTTACGACTTTTGCACAATAAAAACACTTTTGAACTAAAATTATTTGTTTTTGCATCGTCGCTTTCCAAGAGCCGTAACTTTTTTATTTTTCCATCAATGTAGTGATTTTTTGGGCTTGTTTTCTGCGGGACGAGACGTAGTTTTGATTGGTACTGTTTTGGGGTGCATGGGACTTATTGATTTTTTTATTATGACTTTTTTGGGGGGCAATGGAAAAAAAGTGCAATTTTGCCATTGTTTTTTGCGTTTTTTTTTTTACGGTGTTCACCTTGCGGTTTAAATTACATATTAACTTTATTAATGGAGTCATTACGGTCGCGGCGATACCATATATGTGTACTTTTATTTTTTTACACTTTTACTAAATAAAACCACTTTTTATGGAAAAAAATGGATTTTTTTTACTGTAACTTTTATTAATAATCTTTATTTCACATTTATTATTTATTTCATTAGTCCCACTAGGGGACTTTACTGAGCGATATTCCGATCGCTGCTATAATGCTTTGGTATGCTTCGTATACCAGAGCATTATTGCCTGTCAGTGTGAATCTGACAGGCAATCTGTTAGGACGTGCCTCCGGCGCGTCCTAACAGGCATAAGTCCAGGGCAGACCTGGGGGCTTTTATCAAGCCCCCGGCTGCCATGACACCCCATCGGAGACCCGCGATTGCATTCTCGGGCCACCGATGGGTGACAGAGGGAGCTCACTCCCTCTGTAAACAAAGTTAAATGCCGCGGTCGCTATTGACGGCGGCATTTAACGGGTTAAACGGCCGCGATCGAAGTAAACTTCGATCAGCAGACAGCAGAGCCCCGGCTCCTGGCTGCACGGGAGACCCGTGCAGGACTTAGACTTAGACTAGGCGAACGTGAAAAGGCGTCAGCCTAGCCTAAAGCCCATTAGTGACCGACGTAAAAAGGCGTATTGGTGGTCACTAAGGGGTTAAAGGGAAGGTGTCGCTGAATTTATTTTTTTTATATAAATTTGCTTTTAGTGTATTAAAATAAATTTTATTTATTTGTGTTTTACTTTTTTTCTAACTTTTACTTCACTATGGAGGCTGCCATTTTTTTTTTTATCTCTGTATGTGTTGATTAAAGACACATACAGAGATGGAATACGGCACATACATCCCCATAGAGAATGCAAACGGGAGCTGTTCCATTCACTATAGTGTACGCCGTCTGTGTGGGAACGGCGCATGCGCCGCTCCCACACAATCCAAAAGGGAGGCCAAGCGACATCCGGCGCCATTTTAATGTGGACCGGAAGCCGCGGCCGGACAGTAAGAGGACTACTTCCGGTCGCGGCTTCCGGACATGTGTTCAGAAGCAAGGACTAGGAGCGGAGGGAGCGGCGGCGGCAGGAGCAGGTAAGTTATGTTTGTGTATGTTCGTGTTATACTGTCTGATTAAAACTGTATGTAATCCTCCTACACTGTGCATTCGCTCAAAAAATGGCGGCACACATTGTAGGAGGTTTGAACATTCAACCCCCTCTTTTCTCCTGGCACTAGCCAGGATAAAGGAGGGGGATTAATTGAGCACACTAGAGCGAGTGTGTCTTCTCCAATTTTGCAGCATAAAGCAATGAGGTTGCTTTACCACATGCCAATGCTGCAATTTTGGGAATTGCTCCCTCTAGTGACCAGCACATGGAAATGTTATAAATTTTAATCTAATTTATAATATTTCCGGACTTGTGAAAAAATTAAAAAAATTAGAACAATGTCTAATCATGTATATACTAACTGTTTAACAAAAGTTAAATTTTTCTAGCGACACATTCCCTTTAAAGTGTGACTTTTCAGAATAAACGGTCATATGTGTGTACATAAGGTATGATACTATTTCTGACTATTATAGAACTTGTATTCTGCATTTTTTCTTAGCAGTTTTCGCTTCTGCAGGCTCTAATTCTCGGTTCTCTGAGATAGTGGGTGGAGCCTAACTGCGATCAGGTCTCCCCCACACACAACACAGAGAGCACAGAACATCCTCGTCTATTATCTATATATATATATAATTTTAATGTAACTCACTTGTAATATCATACACAACAACAGCAATTGTGGAGTCACGAATATAACTGGGGATCAAACTGCGAAAACGTTCCTGTCCGGCGGTGTCCCAGAGCTGCAGCCGCACCTGCTGGTTTCAGGCCAATGAAGGCAGGAATAAAAAAAACAGGACAAAAAAAAGGGACAGATATTGTAAGGAGGGAACATTAATGAACAGTAGATAACAGACTTGGAAGCAAGAATAAGGCCATGTTCAGATGTGGCAGTTTTACAGTACAAAATATATGGATGAGCTTTTGAAAATCCCATCCACACGTAGCAGAAAAAAAATCGAAGCGGATTTCAGGGCATGCTGCGGATTTTCACAGTATATTGTGTTAGGGTATGTTCACACGGCCAAATTTCAGACGTATACGAGGCGTATTATGCCTCGTTTTACGTCTGAAAATACGGCTCCAATACGTCGGCAAACATCTGCCCATTCATTTGAATGGGTTTGCCGACGTACTGTGCAGACGACCTGTTATTTACGCATCGTCGTTTGACAGCTGTCAAACGACGACTCGTAAAAATACAGCCTCGTCAAAAGAAGTGCAGGACACTTCTTTCAGACGTTTTTGGAGCTGTTTTCTCATAGACTCCAATGCAAACAGCTCCAAAAACGGACGTAAAAAACGGCGCGAAAACGGCACGAAAAACGCGAGTTGGTAAAAAAACGTCTGAAAAGCAGGGTCTGTTTTCCCTTGAAAACAGCTCTGGATTTTCAGACGTTTTGGTTGACTACGTGTGAACATACCCTTACGGTCTCACCATGGATTTCACCCAATTGCAATGCATGTCTGAACCCACCCTGAGAAGAGAGTGATTTACTGGTGTGCAAGCTACCCCATAAATTTAAGTTGAGCCTTATTATTGTTGGTGTAAACCAGAGGTGGAACATATATAGAAAAACGAATAGAAAAATATAGCCCGAATCAGGGGTTTTGAACCTTTCATGGTTTTTACATACAAATATGGATGCAAAACACTGCCGTGTGAAAGAGGCCTCAGGCCGGGTTCCCACGCTGTATAAAAACTACCACATCATGGTGCGGTTTTTTGAGCGGAATTTCCACTGCTGTAAGCAGCGCAGAAATAAAATGAAACGCCATATTTACCTAGGCCGTTGTCAGGGTGACGCGTCCCTCCTTTGCCGTCTGGTCTCCCTGGATGAGGCTGCAGCCCATGTGACTGCTGCGGCGTTCACATGGGATGAAACGTCATCCCAGGAGGAAGAAGCAGGGAGTTCTGGGAAAGTATGAATTTTAATTAATTTATTTTTTGAGTTGCTTTTTCTTGCTTCAGAATCCCAACACTTGGCTTTACAGAAACGTAAGGAATACGCAGAATAAAATGACACGCTAAGGATTTAAATTCCGCACCCCAGGTCAATTAATGAACGTTTTCACAGCATTTTTTTCCGCAGCGTGGGCGTGAGATTTTCAAAAATTGCTACTGTAAATGCCGCGGAATTTCCGCACAGAATTCCGTAGTGTTTAAGCTACGTGGGAATCCAGTCTTAAGCCATCAAGATAAACCTTTGACTGCGGTGCTCAGCATTAGAGCCCAACTGAAGTTATAGAGGTAAAGAACATCCCCAGATCAAGTGGACATAAAATCCCTACGTATGAATACAAAATACACTAAGAATTTTCCTCCCAGTTCACAGTAAATATTTGATGGGTCTCACTTCAGAAGTCTACATCATGTACATGAGCTGGGACCGTGCTATAATGAAGGGGCCCTGACATTTGCCAAGTACAGTGCCCCCTTGGCTTTTAGCTCATACCTCCTAGGTCATTTTCATTGGCTAGCCACAGGTTTCAGTGGAACTTTGATGCATTGGGGGTCTCTTCAGCTACATTCCAGCATTTATTTTTTTATCTGACCCCCATTGTTGCCTCTTGTCGGTATCATGGGTAATTTCAATGTGCTGTACAGTGTGAGGCCCCATGCACACAAAACGTAAAATGCCCGTAATTAAGGGCCGTAATTATGGCACGTTATTATAGGCCCATAGACTTCTATTGGACCACGGGTACCTTCCCGTATGCTTACGGAAAGGTGCCCGGGCCGTTAAAAAATATGGAACATGTCATATTTCAGGCCGTAATTATGGCACGGGCAGGCCCATAGAAGTCTATGGGGCTCCCGGAATTACGGGTGGCTACGTGTGTGCACCCGTAATTACGGGAGCGTTGCTAGGTGACGTCGGGATAGTCACTGTCCAGGGTGCTGAAAGAGTTAACTGATCGGCAGTAACTCTTTCAGCACGTTGCACAGTGACTACCGGTGGAGTTAATAGTATTAAAAGTTAACTTACCCAGAACTCCCTGCTTCTTCCTCCAGTCCGGCCTCCCAGGATGACGTTTCATCCCATGGGACTGCTGCAGTCAATCACAGGCCAATCACTGGCTGCAGCGGTCACATGGACTGCACGTCATCCAGGGAGGTCGGACTGGATGTCAAAAGAGGGACGCGTCACCAAGACAACGGTACGTATGAACTTCTTTTACTTTCAATCACTGCGGAAACTCTGCCCGAAAGGGCTGCCCCTTCTCTCTATCCATCATTGATAGCGAGAAGGGGCTGCCAATTAGTGCAAAGAAAACGGGTCCGTAAATACGGGTCGAATACGTGTGACAAAGGACCCGAATTTAGGGCAGTATTTACGGGAGGAAAAAAATATATGTTAGTGTGCATGAGGCGTAAGGCCTTATTAACAATTGAATATTTATTTATTTTTAAGTTAAAATAAGCTGATAATCAGGAGTGGATACTAAAAACAGAAGTATAAGGCCCTGTTCACACAGTTTTTTTTTGCAGGCAGAAAAATCGGATTCAAAATTCCTTCAGGAAATTTGAGGCAGATTTTGACCTACCTGCAAATTCCTGCCACGATTTTCACCCGCTGCCATTAAGCGCCACCGGCAGAAAACGCAGCAAAAAATGCTTTTTCTGCCTCCCATTGATATTAATGGGAGGTCAGAGGCGGAACCGCGGCAAGAAAGTGCATGCCGGTTTGTTTTTTTTACAGCGAGCAGCTAAAAACCGCTGCGAGAAAAACGCCTTTGCCTCCCATGGGAATCAATGGGACGCGGTTTCACCTGTTTGTTGCCTCTGATTCCAACGTGGTTTCCGCGTCAAAATCAGCATAAAAAAAAAAAGTGAGTGAGTAATGTTTCTATTATAAAAAAATGTTGCAAAACACTGATCAAATGCGCAAGCATAAATGAGGCCTAGCAAACCGTGGCCTCCGCTATTGTGTCAATTACATATATAAATACGAGTTCACGAATACAGGGAGTTATTGACAGTATAGGAGAAACTACATAGGTATCACTACGTTCAGAGGGGGGAGGATTCGTGACATTTTATTTTTTGTTGTTTTCAAGTGTACTTAAGGTTTTGGTCAGGGTTTCCGTTACTCTGCTTCGTCATAGGAGCAGAACAACTAAAATACCAGAAGTGTCGGCTCCGTTACATGAATGACACCATCGGCACCTGATGGAAGCGATTAACTTTAATGGGTTTCGGTCGAGTTTTCGCACTGGTATCCGTTGTTTTACCGGACAAAATAGCGCAGCCTGCTGCAATGCCTCCTAACAGATCCTGCGACGCAGAGGTGAATGCGGCCCTAAAGGGGTTGTCCACCACTGAACAAGCAATGACCTATCCACCGAATAAGTTCATCAGTATATCATCGGTGTGGGTCAGACACCTGGACCGTTAAGCTGATCCAGCCATCTCCAGGCACCAGATGTTATGGCCCATTGTGCCATGTACGGATCCGGAAGAAGTTGGCATAGCAATAGCATAGCGGCCATGCTGCAGACTGCAGCTGTGCTCCTATTCACTTGAATAGGAGCAGAGATGCAGTACGGTAGCTCGCCGCTATTCGGCGGCCGGAGCCAACTCCTTCCGGCATGTGTGTTCAGTGCTCAGAAGCAGCCGGAGCGGCTTAACGGTGCGTGGTCCGGGTGTCGGACCCCCACAGATCATGTACTGATGAGCTATCCGGTGGATAGTCATCAGTTGTCCAGTAGTCAACAACCGCTTTAAACGTAAATGGGAAATACAGCCAGAAAACACGACTACAGAGTGGACAGACTACAGGCAATTAAGCAAAAACAAAAAACACCATTTAAACACCCAACATTTGTATAAATTAGAAGGAAATGCTTAGATGGTTTGCATTTCAGACCAAATTTTCTGCACCTTTCTCAGACCTATTTTATCATTTTGGGGTTTACCACAGGTTTGTAGCTGCCCCGTGGTATTCACACCATTAGAGCACGCTAGATGTATTACATACAGCAATCGTACAGAAAGACAATCATCACTCACCGTGCGGTCCTCCAGATACATAGTCTTGGAAAGAAAGTCTATGCCAATCGTAGCCTGTAAAAAAGTAGAACACACTTCATGCAAAAGCAAGAATCTAATAGTTACAGCAAGGCAGCTCTTAACTGCAGTAATAATCGTATTCTACATGTTACCAGTTATTTATTGTGCATTATTCTATGCCCGTTAAATGTATATGATGCACATAATTCACATATAAATAGAAAAAAGGGAACATCCTGCCATTTAGCAAAACCCCAAGCATAACGGGGGACGTAGGAGATGGTTACTGGGGTAGCAGCAAAGCATAGTGAGCTATGCGGTTTCCGGTACTCGGGAGATACGGAAACAAAGTAGCTTACTGTGCCACGCGGTTTCTGTAGTTTCCATTTATTTATAATGAAGCAGCAAAATGCGCTCGCCTGTTATGGAAAACCTGGCCCACTCGTCAGTCAGTTGCTAGAGCCCAGCAGCAGAAGGTAGGACGGAGGTCAGGGGCCCCGTTCTAGAGATTGGTGCGGGTACCAGAGAGCTGGGACCAGCATCTATCGCACATTTATGGCATATCCTGTGTCTATGCCACAAATGTCAGAGATTGGAAAAACCCTTTAAACAAGGCAGCTATAATAACTGGATCTTCCATTAGAAGGAATGAGTCACCTATATTTTTCTTTTACTAATTAAAACCAGAGAGTGAAACATAATGGGGCAGATTTAGTATTGGTGTTGCGCCAGAAGTCTGTCCTAAGTTGCACCTTCTTTTGGGCGCAAATCATTTTAGGCAAAACGTATCAATAAAATGCGCCAAAAAAAACAGATGTTGGCCCGACGAGGGCGTAACTTAGTGGGGAAGGGGGTGTAGCTTAAGATACGCCAAATTTTTGGACTAAAATAAGTCAACCAAGAGGTGGTATGAAGTTAGACAGAAGCGTCTACAGGTGGCAAAATGTATCTTTCAGTATGAGCAACTGTGATAAATTTGGCACATTTAGTCCAATTTTGAAGTTGTCTGAGCTTAAAACAGTATTTTTTTTTTTTATTTCTATTTTCTGCTCATGGTTATGGGGCAGCCACATTTTGCTTGAGCTGCTGCTCGGTTAACAGCATTTGGAGATATGCTTTACAGCAGCCCCATAGGAAATAGTCTGGAGCTGACCTACTGACTTATATAGGAGAGTGTTCTAGGCAGGCTCTGTGATCTGTGCATTGTACAGGGAGGGGGAGGAGGGGAGCTGCGTACATCACCTATTGTCAACGGGGAATCCCTGTGACGCGATCAAGGGACATACCATATATGGCCAGACAGCCCAGGGTCCATTGAAGGACCCCAGGGCTGTTTGACCATATTTCCTGTTAGGGCATACTTAGGTATGGCCTAACAACCGCCTGTGTACTATCGGTACATAGGCTAATGTACTGGAATATAGATATATGCCAGTACATTAAAGTCTACAAATAAAAAAGTAAAAGTAAAAAATAAAAGTAATGTTAAATAAAATGACTTTTTGAACACGATAAAAAATTAAATAAAGTCTCAATACATAAAACACATATATTCGGTATTGTCCCGACCGTAATAACCTGCACAACAAATTTATAGCATCATTTATAATGTGTACGCTGTAAAAGGAAAAAAAAAATAATAAAAACCGCCTTCAACTTATTAGAGCCAGTTCACAAGTTGCGTAAATACTGCGGATTTCCCGCGATGAAAAATCCACCGCAAATACTGTAGCAGAAAAGTTGATGGGGTAAAAAAAATCTCATCTACGTGCTGCATAAACACGGAGCGTAAATACTGCTCAGAAATAGACCTGCGGTGCGGAATTTCATTCCGCAGCACGTCAATTGTCTTTACGTTAACGCTGCTTATATATTGCGGGATTTCCCCATTGAATTCAATGGGGATGTAAATCCTGCATCAAATAGCAGTTCAGTTTTTTGCGGCGGATTCGCAGCGATCCCGCTGCAAATACGAAACTCAGAAAAAAAAAATATATGATTAAACTTACCTAGGAGTCAGTTTCATCCTCCTGGGATGACTTCATCCCATGTGACAGCCGCTGCAGACAATCACAGGCTGTAGCGGTGGTCACATGGATAAACGTCATCCCAGGAGGCCGGCCTGGATGACGACAGAGGGCCGGCCTCCTGGGATGGCGCTTCATCCCATGTGACCGCTGTGGCAGCCAATCACAGGCTGCAGCGTTCTCCTGCGAGGAGACGCCATCCCAGGACGACGGCCTGCTAGTATGCCGGCTAAGCGTTGCAGTTTTTTGCTGCGGACATTCCGAGCGAAAGACTGCACCACAGTTTGGTGTGCTTTATCGCCCAGAATTCACTGCGGCAGACAGGTCGGATACGCTGCGTCCTATTCAGGTCAGTAAAACAGTTCAACTTACATGACCTAGTGACAGGTCCTCTTTGTAAAATATGTAACATAAAAATGTTAAACAATGACACATTCCCTTTAAGATTTGGACTGTTTGCTTTTGTTTTATTACGATGTGTGTACACAGTGCAGACGGTGGCGGGCACAGAAACAATAAAACATGGTAGGGGCGATTATCACCAGATGACACAGACTTGACAGGCGATTAGAGGACTCCACAAGAGCCGCCTGCTGTGTCTAATCCGCCAACTACTTTAATCTCTAAACAATAAAGGAGTATTAACGTTAGTACTTCAGTCAAAGATCAGAATCCAAGATACTCACCTGGTACGTGTTGTCAAAGCTGTCATACATGAATCGAGTGATGAGAGAGGTCTTCCCAACTGCAGGCGAAGGAGAAGTGGTTAGTGGACTATAGACTGAATAATCTACAAAACATCTATGTCTACTGTAACGCGAGAGCAGTGCTTGGAATACAAAAGGAACCGGCGAGACATAGAAATGGACCCCAATTGTTTACTTTACATGGACCAGTGTGTAAGCATATTCACACGTGCACATCCATAATGTGAATGTGTGGTCATGCCGCATACAGAATATACGTGTGTGTGTGTGTGTGTGTACGTACACGTATGCACGTGTGTGTGTGTGTGTGTGTGTGTGTGTGTGTGTGTGTGTGTGTGTGTGTGTGTGTGTGTGTGTGCGCGCGCGCGCGCGTACTATCTAGCAAATTCAAAACATCAGATTGTGCAAACATGTTCAGTGTAGGGCCTGTTCACATCACCATTGCCCTTCCGTTGAGGGGTTCCGTCTGAGGTGTCCGTCGGGTTAACCCCTCAACGGAAAGGCAAACAGAAACCTCGTCTTCCGTTGCCCTCACCATTGAACTCAATGGTGACGGAAACCTAGCTAATGGTTTCCGTCTGCCACTGTTGTGACAGGGTTCCGTTGTTCTTGATGGAACCAATAGCGCAGTCGATGGTGACCGACGGAAACCATTAGCTAGGTTTCAGTCACCATTGAGTTCAATGGTGAGGGAAACGGAAGCTGAGGTTTCCGTTTGCCTTTCCGCTAAGGGGTTAACCCGACGGAAACCTCAGACGGAACCCCTCAGCGGAAAGGAACGGTGATGTGAACACACCCTAAAGGTAAATATATACATCACAAGAGATCTATTCTAGATCAGATATACAAGTATAGAGGGTGTAGAGACCCTACGTGAAAGTATCTTCTACACCGGGGTTGTCCAGGAAAAAAAATAAATAAATTTCTAAAAAATGCCCCCCAGCCTTGATTTGCCTTCCCTAATACCCCCTATTAACCCCTTAGTGACCAGCCCATTTTAGGCCTTAATGACCAAGCTATTTTATTCGTTTTTCTATAGTCGCATTCAAAGAGCTATAACTTTTTTATTTTTTCGACTACATAGCTGTATGAGGACTTGTTTTTTGCGGGATTAGTTGTGCTTTTTAATGGCACCATTTTTGGGTACATATAATTTTTATATTAACTTTTATTAACCTTTTTGGGGGGGATTATAAAAAAAAACTGAAATTCCGCCATTGTTCTATGCGTTTTTAAATTGACGCCGTTCACTGTGCGACGTAATTAACATGTTACCTTTATTCTATGGGTCGGTACGATTACGGCGATACCACATATGTGGAGGTTTTTTTATGTTTTACGACTTTTGCACAATAAAAACACTTTTGAACTAAAATTATTTGTTTTTGCATCGTCGCTTTCCAAGAGCCGTAATTTTTTTATTTTTCCATCAATGTAGTGATTTTTTGGGCTTGTTTTCTGCGGGACAAGACGTAGTTTTGAGTGGTACTGTTTTGGGGTACATGGGACTTATTGATTCATTTTTATTATGACTTTTTTGGGGGGCAATGGAAAAAAATTGCAATTTCGCCATAGTTTTTGGCGTTTTTTTTTTACGGTGTTCACTTTGCGGTTTAAATGACATATTAACTTTATTAATGGAGTCATTACGGTCGCGGCGATACCACATATGTGTACTTTTTTTTTTTTTTTACACTTTTACTAAATAAAACCACTTTTTATGGAAAAAAATGGATTTATTTTTTTACTGTACTTTTTATTAATAATCTTTATTTCACTTTGATGACTGATTTTATTAGTCCCACTAGGGGACTTTACTGTGCGATGTTCCGATCGCTGCTATAATGCTCTGGTATACTTCGTATACCAGAGCATTATTGCCTGTCAGTGTAAATCTGACAGGCAATCTGTTAGGACGTGCCTCCGGCGCGTCCTAACAGGCATATGTCCAGGGCAGACCTGGGGGCTTTTATCAGTCCCCCGGCTGCCATGACACCCCATCGGAGACCCGCGATTTCATTCGCGGGCCGCCGATGGGTGAGAGAGGGAGCGCACTCCCTCTGTAAACAAAGTTAAATGCCGCGGTCGCTATTGACGGCGGCATTTAACGGGTTAAACGGCCGCGATCGAAGTAAACTTCGATCGCGGGCGTTGGAGCAGGAGCTCAGCTGTCATCAGACAGCAGAGCCCCGGCTCCTGCCTGCACGGGAGACCCGTGCAGGACTTAGACTAGGCTGACGTGAAAAGGCGTCAGCCTAGCCTAAAGCCCAGTAGTAAATGACGTGAAAAGGCGTATTAGTGGTCACTAAGGGGTTAAACTTCTAACCAGTTTCTGTTTGATTTCCATCATCACTGCTGCTTTTTCTGTTTGTTTACATCCCTTGCTGTTTCCTGTCTTGTAACCCACCATACCCATGATCCCCGGCTGCATCTGAGGAGACAGTTGCATCCACCCCCCTTCCTCCAAAGCATCTCAGCTATTTGCATACTGCCACGCCCCTCTATGGTGACTGTGATTTTCGCGCAGCCGCCATCATTATGACACTGTTTATGTTTGTAAACAGAAAAGCACGTGGTGCTTTTCTGTTTTCATTCATACTTTTTACTGCTGTTGCGCGAATCACGCGCGTACCACGGAAGTGCTTCCGTGTGCTGCGCGTGATTTTCACGCACCCATTGACTTCAATGGATGCGTGATGCGCGAACACAAAAATAGCGGACATGTCGTGAGTTTTACGCAGCGGACACACGCTGCGTGAAACTCACAGACAGTCTGCACGGCCCCATAGACTAATATAGTTCCGTGCAAGGCGCGTGAAAATCACGCGCGTTGCATGGACGTATTACACGTTTGTCTAAATAAGCCCTTACACAGTAATAATCATCATTATCCTTTGTGCCTCCATCTATCCCTGATCTAAGTACAGGGACCCATCTCCCTCCCCCGGCCCTTCCACAGCCTGATAAATGTCAGGGTACGTTCACAGGCAAAGACGTCTCAAAATACAGAGCTGTTTTCAAGAGAAAACAGCTCCTGATTTTCAGAAGTTTTTTGTACAAATCGCGATTTTCGCTGCGTTTTTTGGAGCTTTTTTCACTACAGTCTATGGAAAACGGCTCCAAAAACGTCTCAAGAGATTTCCTGCACTTCTTTTTCGCGGTCGTTTTTTTATGCGTAAAAAAACACAAAAAAACGCTCCTTCGGAACAGAACGCCGTTTTCCAAACGGATGAATTTAATTTGTCAATTTTCTGCCACACACTGCCCTCTGTAAGTAATGCCACATAGCCCCCCCCCCCCCCGTAGGTAATGCCACACAGCCCCCCCCCCGTAGGTAATGCCACACAGCGCCCCCCCCCCTGTAGGTAATGCCACACAGCGCCCCCCCCTGTAGGCAGTGCCACACAGCCCCCCCCCCTGTAGGCAATGCCACACAGCCCCCCTGTAGGCAATGCCACACAGCCCCCCTGTAGGCAATGCCACACAGCCCCCCTGTAGGCAATGCCACACAGCCCCCCTGTAGGCAATGCCACACAGCCCCCCTGTAGGCAATGCCACACAGCCCCCCTGTAGGCAATGCCACACAGCCCCCCTGTAGGCAATGCCACACAGCCCCCCTGTAGGCAATGCCACACAGCCCCCCTGTAGGCAATGCCACACAGCCCCCCTGTAGGCAATGCCACACAGCCCCCCTGTAGGCAATGCCACACAGCCCCCCTGTAGGCAATGCCACACAGCCCCCCTGTAGGCAATGCCACACAGCCCCCCTGTAGGCAATGCCACACAGCCCCCCTGTAGGCAATGCCACACAGCCCCCCTGTAGGCAATGCCACACAGCCCCCCTGTAGGCAATGCCACACAGCCCCCCTGTAGGCAATGCCACACAGCCCCCCTGTAGGCAATGCCACCCCCCCTACTTTCCTGTAGGGGACGGCTCTGGAGAAATCCCTCACTTCACTGTCCATATATGAACAGTAAAGTGAGGTACTTCTCCTGGAGCGGAATCCCCAGCCACATCGGCGGGGATTCCGCTTCAAAAGTCCCTGACGTCACTGTGTCCATATATGGACACAGTGAAGTCAGTGACTTGTCCTGGAGCGGAATCCCCGTCCAATTCGCCAGTGATTCCGCTTCAGAAGTCACTGTGTCCATATATGGACACAGTGAAGTCTGTGACTTCTCCTGGAGCGGAATCCCCAATCCCGGGCTTGGGGATTCCGCTCCTACAGTGAGCAAATAAACACCCTCCTCCTCCTCACATGCGCTTCGGACTGTGAGGAGAAGGAGAGAGCGAGCGAGGGCAGACACGGCCGTCACAGTACACACACCGTCTCCACATATTAAAACTTGCGCGTGCGCAATGAAACACACGGCTGCTGAAGACGCAGCCATATCATTTATGCGTGGTAGTGTCAACCACGCATGCTCTAAGCAGATGGGGAAAACACGTGGTACAGTTACGTCATTTATGACGTAACCGTACAATGTGAAAACCGGAAACCGCAAACCGGAAGTTAGGCGCGAATGGACGGGTATGCACAGGAAGTGCAAATTTTACATGGACAAGCGGTCATGTGACGGAAGAGGGGATACGACGATACATCCAGCTAATCAAACGTAAGTACATTACAAAGTTAAATGTTTTCCATTGTTTAATTAAAAGTAATTTTTTACTTCCGGAAAACCCCTTTAATCTGATCACAGGAATCCCAATTAGACAGCGAGCTTTTGTGAGCACTCGCCTCAAACACCCTCTGACCTTCTAGGCACACTGCTAAAGACAAGACAATCCGCTTACTGGAAATCTCGGGATTAGACAATAAAAGTGACATTTTTACTAAACAGCTTTGGAAGAGCTACAGATTGTTGTGTAAATAGTGGGCAGAAAAAAAAAGAAGCACCTACAACAACACTGTCCGTCTGAAATCTGCAGCTACCGAAAAATCCTCTATACCAAACACAATGGAAGGTGTACGACCTTATAAAAATCCCTCTTCCATAAAGTAACAGCTGCCGCATATTTTTACAGATCTAGCAATTAAACCAAACTTCAGAGTAACTTCACATTCTAAGCTAAACTTTTAATATCATAGAAATGTAACAGAAGTTTGGATCGGAGGGGGGCTGGTTGCTCAGACCCCCATTATCGCTAAAAACAAAAAAGGTGCAGACGCGCTCAGATAATCGTCATGAAAATTCGGCTGTGATTGGCGCTCCTTGCTAGGCTGAAGAACATCTACTGTGATCGCAGCCATTAAACCCCTTAGATGCCACAGACAATAGCGAATTGTGGCATCTTAAAGGTTTACAGAGGGAAGGGGCTCCCTCTGTCACCCATTGGTGGCCTGTGAATGCGATCGCAAGTCACCGACTGGTTGCCATGGAAGCCACTGGCCTAACAAAGGCCCCCAGACCTGCCATGGCTGTATGCCTAATAGGCTGTGCCAGAGGCATAGTTTAATTACTGACAAGAAGTAATGCTTCAGACTGTCAGAAGATCGCAAAGTGAATTCCCCTAGTGGAACTAAAAAAATTAATGTCAAATATAGTTAATAAAAAACAAAATCTGCACAGTAAAAATATATTTTTTTTTTCATAAAAGTGATTTTATTTGGTCATGTCAAAGTGTAAAAAAAACAAAACACCACAACAACCCCACAACACAAACATGGTTTTATATAGAATGCAATACTGCATATTGTATAGAATGCGGAGTGCCGTTTTGACAATGTGCCAGGTGTCGGCTCTTAAAAATGTATGCGCTGTAAGTTGATTTTGTTTTATTTTAGGTTTTATTTGTACAAGTCAAAAATTTGAAAATTGTCCTAGTTACCAGAGGTGCAATATTTCCAATAACTCCTGGCAGCAAAAGCTTTGATATTTATATATATATTGGATAAACCCAATGGGGGGGGGGGGGGGGTGGGGTGTTACAAAGCAAAATGCACCAGAATTGTGTCTCAAATAGAGTTACATTTCGTGCTGCAAATTTAGGCTGGGTTCACACGACCACATTAACGTCCGTAATGTACGGAACGTATTTCGGCCGGAAGACCCGGACCGAACACACTGCTGGGGGCCGGGCTCCTAGCATCATAGTGATGTACGAAAACATGATTACAGCTAATTTTTGCACATTTCCTAAAAATTTAGCTATTTTTTAAATAAATATTAAATTTGTCAACCAAATTTTTCCACTAACAAAGTACAATATGACATGACAAAACAATCTTCGGAACACTTGGATATGTAAAAGCATTCCCAAGTTATCACAAATTAACATGTCAAATTTGAAAAAAATTGTCTGTGTCCACAAATAAAACTGATAGCACACTGAAGCATTTCACTGAAGTGTGCATGAGCCAGATTATAAGTGGCCTATCTTATACATAATCTGATCGGCGCTGTAATGTAGATAACAGCAGTGTTTTTTATTTAGAAAAACAATCATTTTTGATGGAGTTATGACCTATATTCGCTTTATGCTAATGAGTTTCTCAAAGGACAACTGGGCGTGTTTTACTATATGACCAAGTGAGTGTTTTACAGAGGAGTGTATGACGCTGACCAACGTCCGGTGCTTGGAAGCAGATGGAACAGCTGATCGATGCGGGGTCCAGGTGTCGGGTCCCCACTGATCATATACTGAGGACCCATACTGTGGATAGGTCACCCATATGAAGAAAAAAAAAAAAAAAAAAAAAAAAAAAAAAAAAAAAAAAAAAAAAAAAATCGCCCCATGCCTGGACAACCTCTTTAATGCCTATGGATTTAGAAAAGGATATCATAGAAGCTCCTGTAGGTGTAACGTGTAGGTGTCCCAAAACTTTTGTCCATATAGTGTATGCAGCCATCCCCCCTCCCTCAAACATGCACGTTAGAATGTATGTTTACTGTACTATTTACAACTGTCAGACCATGCTCCCAGGGGGAACAAAGGATCAGACAGTATAAATCCAACAGGTCCGATCCTTGTTCCCTTATATAGACTCCAGAGGACCGTTGAGCTGCCTCCTTATAAATTGGATTGACAGCAAGATCAGATAATATTTATCCAAAGTGTATGGTTAGAATCAAGCTTGTGACACACATTACTAGTCCTGTTCAATGAATTACATCAAAAAGTTAATTTCAGTAATTCAATTCAAAAAGTGAAACTCATATTATATAGATTCATTACACAGAGTGATCTATTTCCAGCACTTTTTTATTTTAATGTTGATGATTATGGCGAACAGTTAAAGAAAACCCAAAATTTAGTGTCTCAGAAAATTAGAATATTGGGTAAAAGTTGAAGATTGTAGACTCATGGTGTCACACTCTAATCAGCTAATCAACACAAAACACCTGCAAAGGTTTCCTAAGCCTTTAACCCCTTAATGACCAGCCTATTTTAAACCTTAATGACTAAGCCATTTTTTACCTTTTTCCATCGTCGCATTCCAAGAGCTATAACTTTTTTATTTTTGCGTCGACATAGCTGTATAAGGTCTTGTTTTTTGCGGGACAAGTTGTATTTTTTAATAGCACCATTTTGAGGTACATATTATTTATTGATTAACTTTTATTAACTTTGGGGGGGGGGGGGGGGGGGGGGTAGAAAAAAACCTGAAATTTCGGCACACTTTTTCGTATCTTAAATCTACGCCGTTTACTGCGTGATATAAATGACACAATAACTTTATTCAGCGGGTTGTTATGATTGCAACGATACCAAATTTGTATAGTTTTTGTATGTTTTACTACTTTTACACAGGAAAGTCGCTTTTTTTTTCCTCAAAATTATTTGTTTTTGTGTCTCCATATTTGAAGAGCCGTAAGTTTTTTATTGTTCCGCCGATGCAGTTGCATGAGGGCTTTTTTTTTGCGGGAAGACTTGTAGTTTTTATTGGTACCATTTTGGAGTAGATGCGACTTTTTGATCACTTTATCACCACATTTTTTTCTAAGTCAGGATTCACAGAAAACAGCAATTTTTCCATAGTTTTTTATTACATTTTTTACGGCGTTCACCGTGCGGGTTAAATAATGTTATAGATTTATAGTCGGGGTCGTTACGGACGCGGCGATACCAAATATGTGTAACTTTTTTACTTTATTTTGGTTTTATAATAGTAAAGCATTTTGTAAGGGGAAAAGGTGGGTTTTTCATTTTTTTTTAAATTAACTTTATTAAACTTTTTTTTTTTACTAGTCCCACTAGGGGACTTTAATATGCGATTCTCCGATCGCTATTATAATACACTGCAATACTTTTGTATTGCAGTGTATTACTGCCTGTCCGTTTAAAATGGACAGGCATCTGCTAGGTCATGCCTCCGGCATGATCTAGCAGGCATTCGCTCCAGGCAGACCTGGGGGCCTTTATTAGGCCCCCGGCTGCCATTGGAGACACAGACACTCGGCGATCGTATCGCCGGGTGTCGGTGGGAGCGAGAGGGAGCTCCCTCCCTCTCTCCAAAACCACTCAGATGCGGTGCACGCTATTGTGCACCGCATCTGAGGGGTCTAACGGGTGAGATCGATACGAATATCGATCTCACACGGCAGAGCAGGGATGCCTCTAGCAGCTGAGAGCAGGGAGATTTGACGGCTCCCTGCTCTGTTTACTTTACACTGATGCAGTGCCGTAAAAAGGCATATGCATCAGAATAAAGCCCGTTAGTGGCCGCCGTGAAAAGGCGTATTGGCAGTCACTAACGGGTTAAATGGTCCAACAGTCCGGTTCAGTAGCTACACAATCATGGGGAAGGAAGACTGCTGATTTGACAGTTGTCCAGTAGACAGTCATTGACACCCTCCACAAGGAGGGTCAACCACAAAAAGATATTGCTAAAGAAGCAGGCTGTTCACAGAGTGCTATATACAAGCATATTAACCTGGAAGCTCGTATTAGAGATCTGGAGGAGCAGAATGCAACACTGAGGAGGATAGACAATCTTGAGCTGAGCTTGCTGCTCACAGAGCATGCAGTTAGTGGGTTAGAACTGGAGGGTGAAGACATGGGTGAGCAGGATCAGGTAAGTAGCTGGGTTAATGTAGTTAGGGGCAGTAGAAAGGGGTCAAAGACAAGGAAGGCCGATCCGGTTTCTGGCATTCCAAGCAAAATTGCCAGGTTGGGTGATGATGCGAGGGTGTCAGTCTCAGAAATGGCAGCCCTAGTGGATACTGATCTCCCTAACAGCCGGGAGAACAGCCCAGCTAGTAGTCGGCGGGATGGTAATGCAGGTAAGCCAAGACAATTGATAGTTGTAGGGGATTCTATAATCAGGAAGACGGATAGAATAATTTGTCGCCAAGACCGCCTCAACCGAATGGTTTGCTGTCTCCCTGGTGCCAGGGTTCGGCATGTGGTGGAATGGGTGGACAAATTGCTGGGAGGGGCTGGTGATGATCCAGCTGTTGTGGTCCATGTCGGTACCACTGACAGAATAAATGGTAGGTGGAGGAGCCTTAAGAATAATTTTAAAGAACTAGGCTACAAGCTGAAGGGAAGGACCTCCAAGGTTGTATTCTCAGGAATACTGCCTGTGCCATGCGCATCACAAGAAAGACAGCGGGAGCTCAGGGAGTTAAATGCATGGCTGAAGTCTTGGTGTAGAGGAGAAGGATTTGGGTTCCTAGAGCACTGGGCTGACTTTTCATTGGGGGTACAAACTGTATTCTGCAGATGATTTGCACCTAAATGGAAGGGGGTCCGCTGTGCTGGGGGAGAGAATTCTAGCTGGGGTGGCGAAGTGTTTAAACTAGGGCTGAGGAGAGAGGCCAATGTAGGAAATAAAGGGGTAGTTAGGTTAGAGAGGGGTCAGACTATATTGGTGGGGGGAGAAACAGACGGTGGGGAGAGGACTAGGCAACAAGATAAGGAGATCCTTTCGTTACAAAACAGCAGTGAAAATAAAAAGGCCCAAATGTCAAATAATCACATTTCTGATAGTGAAAGTGAAACATTTAAAGGCAAGTTAAAGTGTATGTTCACAAATGCCAGAAGTCTAGCAAGCAAAATGGGGGAGCTGGAGGCCTTAATACTGGAAGAAGATATAGATATAGTTGGTGTTGCTGAAACATGGCTGGACTCTTCACATGACTGGGCTGTAAATCTACAGGGTTTTACACTGTTTCGGAAAGACAGGGCAAATAGGAAAGGTGGTGGTGTATGTCTGTATGTGAGAAGTGATATGAAGGCGAGTGTGAAAGAGACATTAGAGGGTGAAGATTGTGAGGAGGTTGAAACCTTGTGGGTGGAATTACAAAGGGAGGTAAACACTGAAAAAATTACTTTTGGTGTAATCTATAGACCCCCCAATATAACTGAAGAGATAGAAGGTCAAATATATAAACAAATGGAGCGGGCTGCACAGGCGGGTACTGTTGTGATAATGGGAGATTTTAATTATCGGGATATTAATTGGTGTCATGGTTCGGCTTCAACTGCAAAGGGGAGACATTTCCTCAACCTGTTGCAGGAAAATTTTATGTGCCAGTTTGTGGAAGACCCGACTAGAGGTGAAGCTCTGTTGGATCTGGTCATTTCTAATAATGCAGATCTTGTTGGGAATGACAATGTTCGTGAAAACCTCGGTAACAGTGATCATAATATAATTATATTTTAAATATACTGTAAAAAACAAACGCAGGCTGGGAGGGCAAAAACATTTAATTTTAAGAAGGACAATTTCCCCAGGATGAGGGCGGCAATTCAGGATATAGACTGGGAAGAACTAATGTCAAATAATGGGACAAATGATAAATGGGAGATTTTCAAATCTACTTTGGGTAATTATAGTGCAAAATGTATTCCTACAGGTAACAAGTATAAACGACTCAAATTAAACCCCACATGGCTTACACATTCTGTGAAAGGGGCAATACATGACAAAAAAAGGGCATTTAAAAAATACAAATCTGAGGGTACAGCTGTAGCCTTTGTAAATTATAAAGAGCTTAATAAAATCTGTAAAAATGTAATAAAATTAGCAAAAATACAAAATGAAAGGCAGGTGGCCAAGGATAGTAAAACAAATCCCAAAAAATTCTTCAAGCATATAAATGCAAAAAAGCCAAGGTCTGAACATGTAGGACCCCTAGATAGTGGTAATGGGGAGTTGGTCACAGGGGATCAAGAGAAGGCAGAGTTACTAAATGGGTTCTTTAGCTCTGTATATACAACAGAAGAAGGAGCAGCTGATGTAGCCGGTGCCAGTGTTGTTAATATATCAGTTGATATATTGAATTCGATGAATGTAGATATGGTCCAAGCTAAATTAAATAAATGTACACAAGGCCCCGGGACCAGATGGGTTACACCCTAGAGTTCTTAAAGAGCTTAATTCAGTTATTTCTGTCCCCCTCTTCATAATATTCAGAGAATCTCTAGTGACTGGTATAGTGCCAAGGGACTGGCGCAGGGCAAATGTGGTGCCTATTTTCAAAAAGGGCTCTAGGTCTTCGCCGGGTAATTATAGACCAGTAAGCTTAACATCCATTGTGGGGAAAATGTTTGAGGGGCTATTGAGGGACTATATACAGGATTATGTGACAATAAATAGCATTATAAGTGACAGCCAGCATGGTTTTACTAAGGACAGATGTTGTCAAACCAACCCGATTTGTTTTTATGAAGAGGTAAGCAGAAGCCTAGACAGAGGGGCCGCTGTGGATATAATGTTTTTGGACTTTGCAAAGGCCTTTGACACTGTCCCTCATAGACATCTAATGGGTAAATTAAGGACTATAGGTTTAGAAAATATAGTTTGTAATTGGATTGAGAATTGGCTCAAGGACCGTATCCAGAGAGTTGTGGTCAATGATTCCTTCTCTGAATGGTCCCCGGTTATAAGTGGTGTACCCCAGGGTTCAGTGCTGGGACCACTATTATTCAACTTATTTATTAATGATATACAGGATGGGATTAATAGCACTATTTCTATTTTTGCAGATGACACCAAGCTATGCAATATAGTTCAGACTATGGAAGATGTTTGTGAATTGCAGGCAGATTTAAACAAACTAAGTGTTTGGGCGTCCACTTGGCAAATGAAGTTTAATGTAGATAAATGTAAAGTTATGCATCTGGGTACGAAAAACCTGCAGGCATCATATGTCCTATGGGGAGCTACACTGGGGGAGTCGCTTGTTGAGAAGGATCTGGGTGTACTTGTAAATCATAAACTAAATAACAGCATGCAGTGTCAATCAGCTGCTTCAAAGGCCAGCAAAATATTGTAGTGTATCAAAAGAGGAATGGACTCACGGGACAGGGATGTAATATTACCACTTTACAAAGCATTAGTGAGGCCTCATCTAGAATATGCAGTTCAGTTCTGGGCTCCAGTTCATAGAAAGGATGCCCTGGAGTTGGAAAAAGTTCAAAGTAGAGCAACGAAGCTAATAAGGGGCGTGGAGAATTTAAGTTATGAGGAAAGATTAAAAGAACTAAACCTATTTAGCCTTGAGAAAAGACGACTAAGGGACATGATTAACTTATATAAATATATGAATGGCGCATACAAAAAAATATGGTGAAATCCTGTTCCATGTAAAACCCCCTCAAAAAACAAGGGGGCACTCCCTCCGTCTGGAGAAAAAAAGGTTCAACCTGCAGAGGCGACAAGGCTTCTTTACTGTGAGAACTGTGAATCTATGGAATAGCCTACCGCAGGAGCTGGTCACAGCAGGGACAGTAGATGCCTTTAAAAAAGGCTTAGATAATTTCCTAGAACAAAAAACATATTAGCTCCTATGTGTAGAAATTTTTTACTTCCCCTTTCCCATCCCTTGGTTGAACTTGATGGACATGTGTCTTTTTTCAACCGTACAAACTATGTAACTATGTAACTCCTTCCCGCCGCAGCCATTTTTTAGATTTTCATTTTCGTTTTTTCCTCCCCACCTTCCAAAATCCATAATGTCTTTATTTTTCCGTCGATATAGTACTATGAGGGCTTGATTTTTGCGGGACACATTGTAGTTTTTCGTAGCACCATTTATTTTGCCATATAATGTATTAGGAAACTTAAAAAAATATTTGCGGGGTAGAAAATGAAAAAAACAGCGATTCCTCCATGGTTTTTTGCACGCCGTTTTTACAGAATTCACTGTGCAATTAAAACATGTTACCTTTATTTTGTGGGTCAATACGATTACGGCGATACCAAATATATATAGTTTTTTCTATATTTTACAAGTAAAAACCTAAGTGTAAAAAAGAAAATTAATTTTGTGTCGCCAAATTCCGAGAGCCATAACTTTATTTTTCTGTTGATTAAGTGGTATGAGGGCTTATTTTTTGCGGGATAAGCTGTTTTTAATAATACCATTTTGGTGTACATGTGACGGTTTGATCACTTTTTATTTCATTTTTTGTGGGAGATGAGGTGACCAAAAAATAGACATTCTGGCGTTTACATTTTTTTTTTTACACCGTTCACGTTAAATAATGATATATTGTAATAGTTCAGACTTTTACGGACGCGGCGATACCAATTATGTTTATTTTATTTTTTACTATGCTCTAGGGGGAAAATGGGAAAAAAGGGTTTTGAACTTTTAAATATTTTTTTTGACACAAAAAACCCAAAAAACGTTATTTAACTCATTTTTACTTTTTTTTTTTTTAATTAGTCCCCCTAGGGAACTTTAACCAGCGATCGTTAGATCGCTTGCACGATATACTGCAATACTAATGTATTGCAGTATATCGTGATTCTGACAGGCATCTATTAAGCACTGCCTCCGGTAATAGGTGCACAAAGATGGCGTACCTGGGAGCCTTCATTAGGCCCCCAGGCAGCCATAGCAACCATCACCACCCCCCACGATTGCATTGCAGGGGGCGCGACCCCCTCTAACGATTTAAATGCTGCAGACGCTATTGACCGCAGCATTTAACGAGTTAAACGAGCGGGATCGCACTAGAGCGTGCTGCCGCACGTTAATCTTAGGGTATGCTCACACGCAGTGTTTTCAGACGTAATTCGGGTGTTTTACGCCTCAAATTACGCCTGAAAAAACGCCCCTAATACGCCTACAAACATCTGCCCATTGCTTTCAATGGGAATTACGATGTTCTGTTCCCACGAGCCTTTATTTTACGTGTCGCTGTCAAAATACGGCGCGTAAAATGACGGCTTGTCAAAAGAAGTGCAGGACACTTCTTGGGACGTTTTTGGAGGCGTTTTTCATTGACTCCATTGAAAAACAGCTCCAAAAACGGCCGTAAAAAACGCTGCGAAAAACGCGAGTTGTTGAAAAAACGTCTGAAAATCAGGAGCTCCGTATTTTCAGACGTTTCTGGTCAGTGCGTGTGAACATACCCTTAAGGGTCGGCTGTAACAAACAGCCGACACCCGCATCGTATGGAGCGGGTTCACTCCGTGAGCCCGCTCCATACTTCCCCCACCCGACTTGGGCGTATGGATACCTCAAATGTCGGGAAGGGGTTAATGGAAAGTTGAGAGCAAGGGAAAGGTGTGGTAGAAAAAGATGCACAAGCAACAGGGATAACCGCAGCCTTGAAAGGATTGTCAAAAAAAGGCCATTCAAGAATCTGGGGGAAATTCACTGCGGCAGGAATGGTGGAGGGGCATCAATCCAAGTTGCTTGCAGTCCAGTGTGAAGTTTCCACAGCCAGTGATGGTTTGGGGAGCCGTGTCATCTGCTGGTGTTGGTCCACTGTGTTATATCAAGTCCAGAGTCAGCGCAGCGTCTACCAGGACATTTTACAGCACTTCATGCTTCCCTCTGCTGACAAGCTTATGGAGATGCTGATTTCATTTTCCAGTAGGACTTGGCATCTGCCCACACTGCCAAAAGTACCAATACCTGGTTTAATAACCACAGTATGACTGTGCTTGATAGGCCAGTAAACTCGCCTGACCTAAACCCCACAGAGAATCTATGGGGTATAGTCAAGAGGAAGATGAGACCCCAGACCCAACAATGCAGACGAGCTGAAGGCCACTATAAAAGCAACCTGGGCTTCCATAACACCTCAGCAGTGCCACAGGCTGATCGCCTCCATGCCACGCCGCATTGATGCAGTAATTCATGCAAAAGGAGCCCTGACCAAGTATTGAGGGCATATACTGGACATACTTTTCAGTAGGTAAACAGTTCGGTTTTAAAAATAAATTTTTGAAATTGGGCATATATAATAATCTAATTTTCTGAGACACTAAGTTTTGGGTTTTCATTAACGGTTACCCTAATCATCAACATTAAAAGAAAAAAGTGCTGGAAATAGATCACTCTGTGTGTAATGAATCTATAGAATGAGTTTCACTTTCTGAATTGAATTACTGAAATAGAATATCATCAAAAAGTTAATTTAATTCATTGAGAAGGGCTAATATAGAGCAGGCAGCGGAGTCATTATTGGACCAAGTCACAGAACCTGAACATTATTTCAAGGGAGGAAGACAAAAAACACCTGCCATTATCTCCTGGGAAAACGATCAGATCGTACAGGTCAGTGGATAGCGCCAGCTTTGGCGGAATTCTGTCAATATAATTTTTATTGGGGCTTAAAGGCTATAAAAACCTGTGCTGCTTTTTTCATTATTTGTATGCATTTGTGCATAAGCAGCATTTTTCTTACAAAGGGTTTATAAAAAAAAAAAAAAAAAAAAAAAGAAGTTGTACCGTTTTAGCACTGCAGCTTTTTGTATCTAATTTACATAGAAGATGCAGAATGTCGCTGTAAGCCGAATTAGTCAGTCACCTATACTGACAGCAGCTCCTGTGTGAAACAAACCCTCAGCGTAAGTTCACACATAGCGTAAATATTGCAGATTTTCCTCAACGGATTTAGTTGCGGAAAATCCGCAGCATTAACAAATCTGATCCACACGTTGCGTAAATGAGCAGAAAAAACGCTCAGAAATTGACCTGCGATGTGGTTTTTAATCCATTGAATGTAAATGCGGTAAAACCCGCAACAAATAGCAGATGTTGCGATTTTTGCAGCGGAAAAGCTGTGTTCCTGCCGCAAAAATCGCAACACAGAAAAAAAATAAAAAATCTTATGCTTACCCAGAATTCTTTGCTTCTTCGTCCAGCCCGGCAGAGGGATGAGTAACTACATAAGTATTAAACTTTCTCTTTTTATGTGCACTTTTCCGCATCGGGCATTCAGGCCAAAAAACTGCACCACAATTTGGTGCGGTTTTTCGGCAGGAATTGCCTGCAGCCGCCAGGACGGGTACGCTGTGTACCTTTACGCAGCGTATCCGCCCTGTGTGAACGTACCCTAATACCAATCTAATTTAGTTTCACTACCACAGTACAAATATAAGAAAAGTTGTTGTTTTATGGGTTATACAGGCATATCAGGAGAGCGGACGAGAGTTCTCCCCATGTTACACACCGATCCGGCACAAGATCCTCCCGGCAGAAGTTTAAAAGTGACTAGGTAACTATACAACGGCAAAAGCCTCACATGAAAACCTCCCTAACCCTGTGCGATTACCCAGACCGCCTGCATCTCCGGCTGTCAGACATCAGAAGTACCCTGGCTCTGTTCACACCATATTTTGAACTTAGTTTACTTGTATACAGAACATCACTATCTAACCGCACCCCATATAATGACAAAAAAGCTTTAGGCCTTGTGCACACTTCCGACACCGTTTTCACGGCCGTTTTTGACGGATCCGTGTGCCTGTTTTAGCGGCTGTGTACACTTCGTGTTTCCGAGCATGGTACTGTCCAGGGTGCTGAAAGAGTTAATGGGCTGCACTGATCGCCGGTAACTCTTTCAGCACCCCGGACAGTACCATGCTCGGCGCTCGGAAAATAAAATTTTAATTAAATAAAAAATAAATAAGTTCATACTTACTTTCCTCCTGTCCGGCCTCCAGGGATGATATTTCATCCCATGTCATGTCACGTCACCGCTGCAGCCAATCACAGGCTGCCGCGTCATACAGGAAGGTCGGACTGGAGGAAGAAGAGGGACTCGTCACCAAGACAACGACCTGGTACGTATGAACTGCTTTTTATTTTATTTTTATCAGCAGTCCCTTCTCTCTATCAGTGATTGATAGAGACAAGTGTAATCTGTATCTGTAATGTATTTCTGCCCGCCCGGTCATCGCTAGGCAACGGCTCCGTCACACACGGACGGCACACGTATGCCTTCAGTTTTTTGGACGGCCCCATTGACTTGCATGGGCCTCACGGTCACGGAATCTCGGACCAAAGTAGGATATGCTCTACTTTTGATCGGAACGGAGCAATGGGACCGTCAAAAAAACTGAAGTGTGCATGGCCCCATCTAAATGAATGGGTCAGGGTGCTAGCCGTCAGAAAAACGTCTAGCACCCTGAAGAAAAACACTGAAGTGGGCATGAGGCCTTAGGCTATGTTCACACGGAGTATTTTGGGGGAGGAATATCTGCCTCAAAATTCAGTTTGGAACTTTGAGGCAGATATTCCTCTCCCTGCACGCTGATTTTCGCGGCGATTATCGTGCCGTTTTTCGCCCGCGGCCATTGAGCGCCGCGGGCATAAAACAGCGAGAAATACGCTTTCTCTGCCTCCCATTGAAGTCAATGGGAGGTCAGAGGCGGAAGCGCCCGAAGATAGGGCATGTCGCTTCTTTTTCCCGCGAGGCAGTTTTACTGCTCGCGGGAAAAAGACGCCGACGCCTCCCATTGAAATCAATGGGAGGCGTTCTCGGGCCGTTTTTGCCGAGTTTTGCGACGCGGTTTCCGCGTCAAAAAACTCAGCAAAATACCCCGTGTGAACATAGCCTTGGAGTATAGAAATCAGGTTTTCTGCTCTACTTCCACCAGCGATACAGGACAATGTACATTTGTCTCATTGCACAGTATACACGAAACAAACCAAGAAGATCCATAAACAGGACCAGTCTGTGACGACCAGAAACCGGGTTTGGAGACATGAGGATTTTCATTGTGGGCTGCCGATTCCAGTGTAGAAATGGGCCCCGTCCTCCAGGATGTAGGGTGCCTCTACCCTACAGATATGTTATCATCCAGAGGAGCACCCTCACACTACACCTTGTAGTTCACCAATCTCCATTCTTAGTCCAGCTGCCATACTTGGTTTTGGACAATCTGGCGTACCCAATAAATATACCGACGTCCACAAGAAACGGGAGATACAAACAAAAAAAGAGGACTGTTCCCCATAGAAACAAATCACAGTGCAGTTATCTCTTAGTGTTCCTGAAAAATTCAAACTGCTCGGTGACTGGGTAAGGGCCTGTTCACATCAGCGTTTGCTTTCCGTCCCGGGGTTCCGTCTGAGGTTTCCGTCGGGTGAACCCCGCAATGGAAAGTCAAACAAACCACAGCTTCCGTTTCCGTCACCATTGATATCAATAGTGACGGAAACATTGCTAATGGTTTCCATTCGTCACCATTCCGTCAGGTTTCCGTTTTAAACGACAGAATCAATAGCGAAGTCGACTGGGCTATTGATTCCGTCGGAAAAACGGAAACCTGCCGGAATGGTGACGAACAGAAACCATTAGCAATGTTTCCGTCACTATTGATATCAATGGTGACGGAAACGGAAGCTGTGGTTTCAGTTTGACTTTCCGTTGCGGGGTTCACCCGACGGAAACCTCAGACGGAACCCCGGAACGGAAAGCCAACGCTGATGTGAACAGGCCCTAAGACGGTTTTCACGACGGAAAAAGAACAGATGAGTTTTTTTTAATCTGTTGTCATTGGGATGACAGATGTAAAAAAAATCTGACATCTGCACCAATACATCACTGCTGAGCTATGGACTATAAAAGGTTCCCTGACTACAGTGACATAGTGTGAACTATCAGTTATTTATAGCGATGACATCACAACATGACATCACATCACATCGATAAGATGCGCGGCTGCAGCAGAACCGGGTATAATAAACAGACGGGATCCTGCGCCCCCTCCCCCGCCCATGTACACACCACACAAGCACCTGCCATGACACCTGGTCCCGGTGTTTACGAGTGTGTATATACCAGCAGTCTATATACACCTGGCCGGCTGCGTCCGCAGGCCTCTGCTGTCTCCACAGAACCACTCCCGTGTATGTACAGCCATAGCCTAAATATAAACAATAATGGCGCCTCTCTCTCACCGCTCTGCTCCCCCAGGAAAACCAGCTTGAATTTTCTCAGGGGGTTTCCGAACTCTCCGCCGCCGGTCGAGCTCATGATGATGATGGCGCCGAATCACCGACCTGGAGCAGAACCGACCAGAACCGAGGAGCGAGCACGCACACCAGGCCGAGCGCGTCCTCTTCACGTGTGCGTGCTTGGGAGGGAAGGGCCGTGCGCGCTCCTGACGAGACAGCTGATCCATGCAAGCGCTGCCATGTTAGTATACCCAGGGGGAGCAGGGAGGGACAGCAAACGAACTCTGTGTTTTGTATATTGATTGTGCAGATAATTGCGTTCTATGGTTTCCTGTTATCGGCCTTTTCAATCAGTGGAGAGGCTGACTATTGTGTTTTTATATGGGATGACTGACAGAGTGGAGATAAATCCCTGTACCCCATGATCACTACTTTATATCAGATCTTCTAAACTTAGAAGAAGTTACGGAAACACTAGGCGTAACTACTGCAGATTTTATGCAACGGATTCATCGCGGGAAAATCTGCAGCGTATTACAGTATTAGCAGTGCGGGTGAGATTTCAACAAATCTCGTCCCTACAAAGTGGAAAAAAGCATTCAAAATACGCACGTAAATTGAACTGCGGTGCGGTTTCTTCAGCTGTAGCATGTCATTTAATGTAGCTCTTCTTTTGCGGGTTTTCCCCATTGAACTCAATAGGCGATTAAACCCGCAACATAGTAGTGTGTATTGCGACATTGCAAAAATGTCATCAAATAAAATATATTTTGGATATTCACATAGCTATTCCATGACTTATTGGTTTTTGCCTTATACATACCCATTCTTTGGTTTTGTGTATTGCGACATTGGCGGCAGAATCACAGCGATTACGCCACAAAAATCGCAAGTAAAAAAAATAATATACTTACCCAGAGTTCCCTGCTTCAGTCTGACATCCTGGGATGACCTTTCATCCCACGTGACCGCTGAAGCCAATCGCAGCCAACCACGTGACCGCTGCAACCAATATATGTCGCAATGCGACATATATTTTTACATACATATCAGAGATATATCTATAAGGCTAAGCCTCCAATAGCTACACCGCTGGATAGAATCGGATACATTGTCTCAGCAGACGGTATCACACATGATAGACTTAGGGTATGTGCACACGCTAGCTGTCATTTACGTCTGAAAAGACAGACTGTTTTCAGGAGAAAACAGCTGCCTCGTTTCAGTCGTAAATGCTCCTCCTCGCATTTTACGAGGCTTCTCTGTCAGCCGTAAATTTTGAGCTGCTCTTCATTGAGTTCAATGAAGAACGGCTCAAATTACGTCTGAAAGAAGTGTCCTGCACTTCTTTTGACGAGGCTGTATTTTTCCGCGTCGTCGTTTGACAGCTGTCAAACGACGACATGTAAATGACAGGTTGTCTTCACAGTACGTCGGCAAACCCATTCAAATGAATGGGCAGATGTTTGCCGACGTATTGTAGCCCTATTTTCAGACGTAAAACGAGGCATAATACGCCTCGTTTACGTCTGAAAATAGGTCGTGTGAACCTAGCCTCAGAAAGAAGGTCCCAGCAGTAAGTATCCTTGTACTAACGGAAGTCCACCCTCCCAAAAAAAAATGTGTGTGTGTGTATATATATATATATATATATATATATATATATATATATATATATATATATATGTGTGACAGCATATCTGTAGCACTCTGACCCTATAGCTATGGATAGGATTAGATGGCTCAGCAGACAGTACCACACATGATAGGATTAGATACAGTGGCTCAGCAGACTTTATCATATATGATAGGCTTAGATATAGGGCCCAGTTCGCTGACATTGCAGCTCCAGCGCTGGACCAATGAAAGGTAAGTATAAGAATTGCTTTGCTTTTTTACAGTTCGGTCCAGAATTATTTGGACAGTGACACAAGTTTTGGCACTTTAGCTCTTTACCAAAACATATTGAATATACAGTTATATAATCAATATGGGCTTAAAGTGCAGACTCTCAGCTTTAATTTGAGGGTATTCACATCCTAATTTGAGGAAGGGTTTAGGAATTACAGCTCTTTAATATGTAGCTACCTCTTTTTCAAAGGACCAAAAGTAATTGGACAATTATCTCAAAAGCTATTTTATGGGCCGCATGGGCAATTCCCTCGTTAATACATCATTAATTAAGCAGGTAAAAGGTCTGGAGTTGATTCCAGGTGCGGCACTTGCATTTGGAAGCTTTTGCTGTGAACCCACAACATGAGTTCAAAGGAGCACTCAATGCAAGTGAAACAAACCAACTTTAGCCTGAAAAAAAAAAGAAGAAATCCATCAGAGAGATAGCACAAATGTTAGTAGTGGCCAAATCAACAGTTTGGTACATTCTTGAAATAAAAGAGCGTACTGGTGATCTCGTGAACTCCAAAAGGCCTGGACGTCCACGGAAGACAACAGTGGTGGATGATCACAGAATCCTCTTCACAACATCTACCCAAGTGAAGAACACTCTCCTGGAAGAAGGTGTATCAGTATCTAAGTCTACCGTAAAGGGAAGACTTCATGAGAGCAAATACAGAGGGTTCACCCCTAGGTGCAAACCATTAATCAGCCTCAAAAATAGAAAGGCCAGATTAGACTTTGCCAAACAACATCTAAAGAAGCCAGCCCAGTTCTGGAACAGCATGAAACTAAGATCAATCTGTACCAGAATGATGGGAGGAAGAAAGTATGAAGAAGGCTTGGAACGGCTCATGATCCAAAGCACACCACATACTCTGTAAAACATGGTGGAGGCAGCGTGATGGCATGGTGGGGGCAGTGTGATGGCACGGTGGAGGCAGTGTGATGGCATGGTGGGGGGCAGTGTGATGGCATGGACATGCATGGCTGACAAAGGCACTGGGTCACTAGTGTTTATTGATGATGTGACTGAAGACAGAAGCAGCTGGATGAATTCTGAAGAGTTCAGGGATAGACTTTCTGCTCAGATTCAACCAAATGCAGCAAGGTTGATTGGACGTCGCTTCACAGGACAGATGGACAATGACCCAAAACATACTGCGAAAGCAACCCAGGAGTTTTTTAAGGCAAAGAAGTGGAATATTCTGCAATGGCCAAGTCAATCACCAGATCTCAACTAGATCGAGCATGCATTTCACTTGACAAAACTTAAGGCAGAAAGCCCCACAAACAAGCAACAACTGAAGACGCTGCAGTAAAGGCCTGGCAAAGCATCACAAAGGAGGAAACCCAGCGTTTGTGATGTCCATGGGTTCCAGACTTCAGGCAGTCATTGCCTGCAAAGGATTCTCAAAAAAGTATTCAAAAAACCATTTTATTTCTGGTAATGTTAATTTGTCCAATTACTTTTGAGCCCCTGAAATGAGGAGGCTGTGTAGAAAAATGGTTGCAATTCTTAAACGTTTCACAGGATATTTTTGTTCAACCTCTTGAATTAAGCTGAAAGTCTACACTTCAATTGCATCTCAGTTGTTTCATTTCAAATACAATGTGGTGGCATGGAGAGCCCAAATCATGAAGATTGTGTCACTGTCCAAATAATTCTGGACCTAACTGTATGCATTACAATTTTTTTTGGTGTGTTTGTGTTTTTTTTACAGTTTCGGATGTTGGATTACTTTGGATTCGAGGACTATTTCAATGGCGGCTTTTTTTATTCTCAATAAAATTGTGGGGGTTTTTTATTTCAATAAAATATTTTTTCTATGTCCTTGTATTTTTTTTAAACTTTATAACTACCTCCTTAATAATAGCTGTTGGCTGATTGACAGCGCCCACTACTAAGGCCGTGCTTAATGCTAGCCGGTGAAAAGGCTAACACTAACGGATTTTCTCTTTCTTTTTCCTGATATACCTACCGCTGGCCGTAGCGGGGATCCGTGCGAGGTGTCTGGAGACGCAACTACTGGTGAGCTGGAGGTCTCCTCCTTTCTTTACTATAATCAAGTCCATGGTAATGCTAGTCTGCTGCTGCTGTTTTGTATCTGGCTGGTTATGAAAAATGGGGGGGGGGGGACCCCACGACTACTTTTTTTTTTTTTTTTTATAATTGGAAAAAACGATGTGGGGCCCTCCCCATTTATCATAACCAGCCAGATATTTAAAAAAAGCAGCAGCAGGCTAGCAATACCAGGGTGGGAAGGACGTGGTAAGCTTAGATACAGTGCCAATGTGTGTTACTATCTGTTAGACCATGTATCTAAGCCTACCTCAAGGTAGGCTTAGATACAGGGCCCCAGCAGACAGCAATCTTATACTGCATAAGGGCCCCATTCACAATTGTGACCCCTATAGCTGCACCACTGAATGTGGCAGTCACCCGGGAATCCGGGCCAAAGATCCTAGGCTTGGGACCCGAAGTCCCGGTGCTAGCGATGTCCCTGCAGGGCGGATATACTGAGCAGCTTGACGCAGCGTATCCTCCCTGAACACGCTGTGTGTTCCTACCCTAAGGTGCAGTGGTGCGTTTTATTAATCTTTCTACTTTCTGAGGTTTGATCATTTGTAGCTGTGGCTTATATGGAGCCAATGTCATAGTTGCCAACATTTGCATTTTTCTTCCAGTGACACTTCGGTTATGGAGACAGTTTGGGGCACAAAACATGTGGTGTGTGTGGCTTACGGGCGTGGCTTATATGATGGTTGTGGCCGACGAAGATGTGGCTTATTGCATGAGTGTCGCCAATGGGGGCTTGACTTTCTTTCCAGAATTTCTGCATACAAATAAACAATCAAAAATGTCCTGACCTGACGGATCCACCTGTAATCTATCACATCTAAGTTATGGGGGGGTGCAGAGCGTCTGACTGACTGATGAGGGCTCTATAGGGGACGCTCTGACCCCCCCATAGAGCACTCAGCAGTCAGTCAGACTCTCTGACCCCCTCCCTTGCAGTATAATAACTACTGAGGGCTCTATGGGGAGGGGGTAATACTGTAAGGGGGGTTTGAGCGTCTGACTGACTGCAGACAGCTATATGGGACAGGGGGGAATAATCCCCCTTTCGGCCCTCAGTAGTTATTATACTACTATTAATATTTTTGGCGCATCTCTAGGTCCCGTGCGCCGCAATAGAAACTAGAGTCTAGCTTCAATTGCGGCGCAGGGGAGAAGACAGAAGTTTGCTGTAGGTGAGTATATGTTTTTTATTTTTCATACTACTAACCCTTTTTTTTCCATTTTGCAGGTTCCGCTGGATTGTTTGGACTATATTCGTTGGACTCCTTTGATGATCTATGTTTTTTTTCGAAAAAGTTTAAATAAAATGGTTAACGAGGGTTGTGTGGGGGAGTTTTTATTTCAATAAACAAATATTTTCTTATGTCTCTGTACGTTTTTTTAATACTTTATTAGCGCCTTAGTAATGGCAGTTGTCTGTTGGATGACGTCCATTACTAAGGTGGGGCTTAGTGTTAGGCCTCATGCACACGACCGTATTTTTTCCCACCCGTAAATACTGGCGTAAATACGGGTCCGGTGTCACACGTATTCCACCCGTTTTGCACCAGTATTTACGAACCCGTGCCCGTAAATATGGGTCCGGTGTCACCCGTATTCCACCCGTATTTACGGGCACGTTTTTGGCGGCAAAATAGCACTGCACTAATCGGCAGCCCCTTCTCTCTATCAGTGCAGGATAGAGAGAAGGGACAGCCCTTTCTGTAATAAAAGTTAAAGAAATTCATACTTACCCGGCCGTTGTCTTGGTGACGCGTCCCTCTCTTCACATCCAGCCCGACATCCCTGGATGACGCGGCAGTCCATGTGACCGCTGCAGCCTGTGATTGACCTGTGATTGGCTGCAGCGGTCACATGGCCTGAAACGTCATCCAGGACGTCGGGCCGGATGTTGAGAGGGACGCGTCACCAAGGCAACGGGCGGGAGACCGGACTGGAGGAAGCAGGAAGTTCTCGGTAAGTATGAACGTCTTTTATTTTTATTTTTTACAGGTTTATTCTGATCGGTAGTCACTGTCCAGGGTGCTGAAAGAGTTACTGCCGATCAGTTAACGCTTTCAGCTCCCTGGACAGTGACTATTTACTGACGTCGCTTAGCAACGCTGCCGTAATGACGGGTGCACACATGTAGCCACCCGTCATTACGAGAGCTCCATAGACTTCTATGGACTGTCCGTGCCGTTATTACGGCCTGAAATAGGACATGTTCTATCTTTTTCAACGGCACGGGCACCTTCCCGTGAGAAAACGGGAAGGCACCCGTCGCCAATAGAAGTCTATGAGCCCGTTATTACGGGTCGTAATTACGACCCGTAATAACGGGAGTTTTTACGGTCGTGTGCATGAGTCCTAAGCCAGTAAAAAGGAGTGTTTTGTGCATCTTTGTAATTAGTTTTTATTATCATATTTACTTTACTTTTTGTGATACAACTGCTTTCAATCCTGAATACATAGAAACTGTACCCTGTGCTGAAACCTGAAGCCGTCAGGTCTGCGGGACTGACGGGTTCAGTGAAAGCGGGTCCTGCGTGTCTCTGACACACAGAATCCACCTGTAATCTATCTCATCTAAGTTATGGGGGGCAGCGCGTCTGACACTGCTAAGGGCTCTATGGGGGATGCTCTGACCCCCCCCCCCCCATAGTGTACTCAGACTCTCTGCTCCCCCCATAGAGCACTCAGCTCTATGGGACAGGCGTGGATAATCCCCCCAGAGTCCTCAGTAGTTATTATACTGCAAGGGAGGGGGTCAGAGCATCTGACTGATTGCTGAGTGTTCCATATGGGGGGGCAAAGCGTCTGACTGTGTGCTCTATGCGAAGGGTCAGAGCGTCCCCCATGGACCCCCACTTGCAGTATAATAACTACTAAGGGCTCTATGAAGGTGATTATTTCCCCTGCCCCATAGAGCTCTCTGTAGTTAGTTATAGTCAGGTTCCCCACCCCTATGGCAGTAATCCCCCCCAGCATTGGTCGGCCGATACCTTAACACTTTAGTGGGCCGGGCAGCAGGAGAATGAGCGCAGTAAGCGGCGCTTACTCTCTTAGGGTATGTGCACACACACTAATTACGTCCGTAATTGACGGACGTATTTCGGCCGCAAGTCCCGGACCGAACTCAGTGCAGGGAGCCGGGCTCCTAGCATCATAGTTATGTACGATGCTAGGAGCCCCTGCCTCTCCGTGGAACTACTGTCCCGTACTGAAAACATGATTACAGTACGGGACAGTTGTCCTGCAGAGAGGCAGGGACTCCTAGCATCGTATATAACTATGATGCTAGGAGCCCGGCTCCCTGCACTAAGTTCGGTCCGGTACTTGCGGCCGAAATACGTCCGTAAATTACGGACGTAATTAGTGTGTGTGCACATACCCTTACACTAATGCACCTGCCTGGCACACACCTCGAAAATCACGCCGCCGGCCCTTGTGTAAGTCTTGAAGCTAAGCTCTTCAGACGGACGCCACTCGGCTCAGTGGAGCGCCTCCGCCTTCCTGCTCCTCTCAGTCTGGCGGTGCGTACAACGTCAAAGAGGCGTGCCTATCATCTGCTATAACACGCCTCTGTGCTAGCTAAAAAAAGGCAGCCTGTTCCCTGGCACAGCCTGCCTCTGCAATTATGGCTCCCCCTGACGTTACAGGGCAGAGTTTTACCTCACAGGGGGCGGGGTTTGCCGGGACATGAATTTGCCAAGATTGTCTCTATAGATTTGGGACAGTTGGCAAGTATGCAATGTGTAATGTAATATAGTTTGCAAGTTTTATATGCATTTTTATATTATTTTAACTTGAAAACCTGCCCTCTCACAAAAAAGGCAAAACAACGATTGCAGTACATCTTATGACTTCACAATCACATAACAGCGCATGCAATTTCAGAAACAAGCACAAAAATATTTTTTGGGGCATGGTATGTTTGGTGGGAAGATTTTTAACCCTTCTCTGCTGTCAGCACAATCTGTCTCCGGCCTGAACAGGCGGGGCATTTGAGACCAACTGGTTGCTGGGGACAAAAGCATTTTCTATGAGATTATCAAACTACATAGTAACAAGTCAGTCTCAGACTATTGTTGATGTATTTACTTCATACTGGACTACTTTCAAGAATTATTTTCAGGGAGGCCATAAATCCAGGCCTGGCCCCGATTACAACAGCCATAGTGTCTACCTTTGCTCATAGAGTTCAATAATCACATTTTGGCTGCCTGTAGTCATCACTAGGGGCAGCTAACTAGATACATATTTATATAGCTTCCATTGAAGACAAATGGAACAGTGTAAATATATAAGCGGCTAGCTGCCCCTAGTGGCGACTGTCTGCAGCATTTGCCCAGGATTTGTCCTTTAAAAGCAGAAATCACTCATTTTCTTGTTTCAACGCAGGTCGGGCTATGTTCACATCTGTGCTAGGAATTCCGTTTTACTATTCCGTCATATAATAAAAATGGAATTTTATGCTGAAACGGATCCGTCACACCTGACAGACCTCATTGACTTTAATGCGCTATTTTTTCCGGCATTTTTTGACAAATCTGAGAACACAGCCTTAATGGTTACTGTTGGAACAGTTACTACTGATGGATCTCAATGACTTTAAATAAGTCTTATCTGATTTCTTTTGTTTTTAGATAGTGTCCTGCAGCTTTTGTGACCATCAACCTGATGAAAAATAATGGAAATGTGACCAGAGCCGGATACTGAATAACTTTTTCAATATTTTAGATATCAGCTATCCTGAATAGATGATTTGATATCTTTACTGCTGTGACACTACAAATCATCTACTTGTTACAAATCCTTCTATCCTTATTTGTATTGTGTGATCTGTTTATTCTTCAGCTTTCATCCATTAATTTATTTTCAAACTGAATGGATGATGAAGGAAGATGGAAAAAGACACAAGGAGCCATCTACTACATCTAGAGGAGAGAAGGTTTCTACACCAACATAGAAGAGGATTCTTTACTGTACGAGCAGTAAGACTATGGAACTCTCTACCAGAGGAAGAGTTCAAAAGAGGCCTGGGTGTCTTTCATGAGTGTAATATGTAATGGTTACTAGATTACTGGCGAGGGGTCATTGATCCAGGGATTTATTCTGATTGCTATATTGGAGTCGGGAACATTTTTTTTCACTAAGAAGAGAAAATTGTTTTTTTCCTAATGATTTTTTTAGCCTTCTTCTGGATTAACATTGCAGGGGAATATGCTGAACTGGATGGATTTATGCCTATTTTCAGCCTTATATACTGTATGTTACTAAGTACTGGACCCTGTAGATGTCTTGTACCCTTTATAATGATGTGCAATAATGTAGCATTAATCATAAATTGTTCTTTAGAATGTAAAACCTCACATACACTCAATAAGCTTGATGTGCACAAGACCCCAAAACTGTACGGCCTAACTAGTGTGACGTATACAGAGGTAAAGCTTTGTTATCTTCATGCAGACCATGAAGAAAAATAGGCAGAAAGTCACATTTTATTTTATTCTTTTTTTTTGCAACTTCTGATTGATATGAACATATAGAAAGACAGTTAATACTAATTAATCCTAATGTAAACGATGACTACAAGGTCCTGATCACCAGATGATTTGACTGAAGGGGACAATATGTGCAGTAGACTGTTTTCAACAAGTAAGAGGCAGCATGTCAACTTTTTTCTGCTTCTTCCTTTTCATCTTCATCTTCTTGTTCGCCTTGCAGCTTTTGCCTTGCAAACTCCTCGATCACCACATCCTCTGCACTAGAATTGAATGACAGCACAAGATTAGACGTATGTGAAAAGAATAGACAATTGTCATAGCAAAGCTCTGAAACTACGGTGATGAGAACGAAAATGGCCGAAGATTCAATTCACTGCTTTTCCCAGGTCAGACATTTCTTTTGACTTGATAATACTCTGCAATTATTTATGCAGTAACCTTGCCATCTAATCTCTGCGATCACTTTCTGATCGGTGGGGGCCGGACACTGACTGATCGTGAGAACGAAGGGGCTGCAGCACTGATTTAGAGCTGCATCCTCTTCACGGTATCTCCTTGAACAATGGCGCTCAAATGAATGGGGCTGTGCCTGAGCACCCTGCACTATTGGTGGCCGTGAGCAGTCAGAAAAGTTTGCATTTTGAGCTATTACAGAACATTGATGCGATGAAAAAGGAGCCTCTAACCCAGGCATCAAGTCTAGTAGTCGGTTTGACATTGACCCTGTTGTCAGCACATTTTCCCCATAACAATAACTTCTCTTCTGTGCTGTGGTTGTTCAATGTTGTCAAAGGGATTTATCATCATTCACATCAATGGTCACATACTAAGTAGATGTATACCCAGTAATGCAATGTTATATATATTCCTCTTACCTTGTTGTTACTGCAGGTGTCCAAGATAAATAGAGAAGAAGAGAAACACATAAAAAGAGTTATTACTTCTGTGCACAGTTCAATTTACAGTAGAATTAATCTAATCTGGCATCAATTGGATCCGATTGGTGCTGGATTATCAGATAGTCTGGATCAGTCTTCCTCAGCATTTCTAACCCAAGTACCCTCTACTCAAATAAATTACATCAAAGTACCCCCGAGGCTATAATCATACACTGTGCTGCACCAACTAAAAGCACAGCAAGAGGACAGTGCGAGTACCACTTTAGATCTGATGTGTACCCCCTTCACACACATGCCACAGGTTGAGAACCTATGTTCTAGATTATCAAACGATCATATAAAAGGTTATAAAACTCACTTTTAAGGGTAAAGAAATGCAGCTTAAAATAGAATCTTAACACTTAATTGCATATTCCCATCTTGGTCATTTCTGGTATATCCACAGGATATGCCATAAATGTCTGATACATGTAGGTTCTACCTCTGGGCCTAGCCCCTGTCCCCCCGACTCTGTTCCGCTTGGTAAAGGGGCCACTTAGCACCATATCCAAGCTAAGAATGCATGTATTTTGTATTAGGGAATTCACTATTTGGTTCGCTCTGCTTTGTCTTCTGTTTCTGGTACTGTGAAATTCTATATTACTGTTGGATGATGGAATAAAGGATTTCACCGTTCATTGAGTACCCTTGTTTATCATATGGTATGTATCCCACATTTATAGTCCAATTTTTCTGTGTTGGTCACATATGGGTTGATCCTGAACTTCTTATAACAATAAACATAACAGCTGTCCACTGGCTAGCCACAACCGATCCAGTGGTATAATATTCAAGCCAATAAAAAGTCATGACATGTGACCCCAGTAGTTTAGTACTGTGACAAACTTACATTTCTAAATTTCAGCGACCTCTTTAAGACAAAACAACAGTCGCTGCTTAGTTGACTGTCTGGCAGTGCATGTGCAGTAGCATGGCATTGCGAACGGCCTGTGATCTTACCATTATAACGTTTAAGTGGCAAAGTGACCTTAGACCCTTGCTTTTCAAATGTAACCCTGTCTAAAAGTCAAAGGAATTTATGCAGAGCCTCTTATAAAAAAAACAACAAAAACTTCTCCACAGAATAGATACAGATCATGTGCGGCTAGAAAAGGTCTGGTAGTTCAGGTGTTTCCTTCGCTAAATTAGGATCAAGATATATAGGTCCATACCAGATCTCGGAAATGATCAACATCTCCATCTGAATAAATTCTCCCATGTATTTCACATATATTTTGAATATGTACCTCACTGCTCCAGCACCATCCATACACCTGAACTGCGACCATTGTGGTTTTAGTTATTCACAGTGGCCATTGCTGTATAATAAACTGCCGGGTTGTACACATTTTCTTGCCTTTCCAGTGAAATAGTGGGATACTTTATTTACGTGGATCACAGACGCCATTAGCATGGCTATGATCGTGCTTTAGTGGCACTTCTCTTGGTATAAGTAATGTCCTGACTTTTGTGACTGTGACCGCCCTGACCTCTAATATTGCCTTCCTCTGACACCTTCATGTACTGAAATTAACCATCTATCTGCTGTGCTGGTACCTCATAGTGTCGTCTGTCGCAGACTGTTTAATTTACAGTGACCGACTAAGATTGCTCTCTCTCATTCTTCTCTGCCTGTCATTGGTCTCCAGTCCAATGTGACCAACTCATCAGTTTCTGGCATGTCACTTATGTTGCTGGGACTTGTTGTTCTCCAGACTTCATAGTGATAATGGATAATATTTATAAAACTAAAGTAAGCCAAGTCCTTGTGAACACAATGAGGGGAATTTATTAAGACTGGCGTTTTATACATCAGAGTGAGATGCGCCGAATTTATTAAGAGGCGCAAAAATTAATTTGCTGGCCCTGCCCTCCTAGTTAAGCCCGCCTACATTTATCACCACTACTTTCTAAAGTGGCGAGAAAAGAGTTTGCAAACTTTAGCACAAATATGGTGCGTCTTTTTTTATACCACAAAAGTGGCGCAAAACTGATAATAAATTCCCCCCATTGTATACAAAATAGCTCTCTTCCAAAAGGAAGAAAATTGTCTCTCTTCTGCCTCCTATAGGTGACAACAATTTGTATATGAAAGGGGGTTTTCTTTAGCTGAATATCACAAGAACCTAATAACATCTGGAGAAACATTACAAGTGCAGTGTATAGAAAGAGTGAATCATCTTTCATTTTGGGATTTCTAAATTGTAATGCACGTTTATGATGCTTAGCAAAACAGTCAACACATCTGAACCAGAATATAGTGCAAGGCAAGAATTGTAGAATGTTTACTTGCCCGTTTACCAAGCCTCTTTGAGGTATAAATGGAATTAGGGATAGTGGAAACAACCCAAAACTATTAATAGGTAAATTGGTAAAGGAATTCAGTAGGAATATATATATATATGACCAAACTGAACACCAAATTTGCAAAAAACATTTTTTTGTTTTGTTTTCATGCCCATATTGTTCTCCAAGATGTTTGGGACAACCTCCCTACCGGGTTCCTTCCAAGACTGCGTGCAAGTGTACCTAGAAGAATTGAGGCTGTTTTGAAGGCAAAGGGTGGTCACACTAAATATTGATTCAATTTCTCTTATGTTCATTCACTTTTATATATATGTAGATATGAAACTGGAGAATTGCATATACACATACTATTGGAATCAGAATTCAATTCCACTGCAGTGATCATATTTAACCCATCTGAGTAAAAATAAATTAGGTCTAATGTCCCTAGTAGACCATTCCATCTTACTTTTTTTTTTTTTTTCTTATTTTAATTGTAACTAAATTATATATTTTAAAGAATTAATAACCTATATCTAGACTTACCTTCAGATGGTTTTGGGTGCATCAGAATAAGAGGCAGTTCAACTGCAACATCACTAGAGAATAAGAGGTTTATTTTAGAATCAGAACTGACAGCAAACACGAGAAGATGGGGAGGTTAGTATTTTGAGTTGATGACGGAACAAGTTTATAACGAATACTTAAGGGTTTAATACTTTCAGCAAATAATGTTCAGTTAACTGAGCGATGAAACTGCTAAAGGCTGCCAACAATTTGCTAACGGAGCTGAAAGGGACAGCCACTGTATGGATAGTGTGTGTGTGTGTATGTGTATGTGTGTGTGTATGTGTGTGTGTGTGTATTTTAGTCTCCATTGTGTGTGTGTGTGTGTGTGTGTGTGTGTGTCTTAGTCTCCATTGTATGGAACTGCATAACGATGTAGTTTTTTATTTGATATAAAATGTGCAAAAATTGCAAGTTACTTTTTTTATGGTTAGTGTAAGATTTAATAACATGTATATTAAAAAAATGTGATTGTGGCATTACCTTGATGTAAGATCTCCAAGTATGCTGAAAATTAAAAAAATATATATTAATTGACTTTACATCACAGGAACATTGCGCTGCATTGCTTCTGAGGGTATGTTCACACGCAAACTCAAAAACGTATGAGATTATCAGACGTTTTTTGAGCAACTCGCGTTTTTGACCTGCACTTCTTTTTCACGGCCGTTTTTTTAAACGCCCGCGTAAAAAACCGGCCCCTTCGGAACAGAATGCTGTTTTTCCCATTGAAATCAATGGGCAGATGTTTGGAGGCGTTCTGCTTCCGATTTTGCAGCTGTTTTTTGGGCCGTGTGAACATACCCTAACAGTGATCCAGACATGCATGTTTATTTCAGAAGGCAAAGGAAGATAAGCAGCTACTAGAAACCACTGGCATCACCTATTCCCTGAAGGAACAAAGGATCAAACATACTGAAATCCATGGGAACTATTGAGCTGACCCCATGCACGTTAAACGGTCGGCACAAAAAACTGTTGTTCAATAATAATAACAACGGATAATGATCGAATGTTTATGGCTGGCTTAAAGGAGTTGTCTAATTCGATTAAAGGGGTTGTCCAGTTCCTGAAAACGAATGCCATTTTTTTGTATAGGTAAAAGTTTTAAACTCTTTCCAATATACTTTCTGTATTAATTCCTCATTGTTTTCAAAGATGTCTGCTTGTTGTCATTCTGTAGGAACATTATTGCTCTTCGTCCAGTAAATACAATTCGGTCCATGGTCATGTGATGATCACACAGGTGACGGCCTCGTTACATGGTTATGTGATGGACACAAAGGTGCACAGCTCGTTACAGTATCTGCATCAGAGCTGTGTCCTCTAAAGATCCCAGCACCTGTGTGTCCATCACATGACCATGGACAGAATTGTATCTGCTGAAGTAAACAATGAATATTCCTACTGAATAATAACAAGTAGAGATCTTAAAAACAGCGAGGAATTAATACAGAAAGATTATTGGAAAATTGTATAACTTAATTATACAAAAAACTAAATTAAGTTGCTGAAACCGGAATACCCCTTTATGGAATTCTAAGTTAATTAATGGGGTTGCCTGGTTCAGGATCCTAATATATTAGCCAGAGTGAAAGGAAGCTACAGAGGTGTCTCTTCTCCCGGATGACCCAGCACATCCATGCAGCCCTTTACATTAAATGAGAACTTATTAGGTTAGTTCACGTACCCGCCTCTAGATACCATCAAATGTATTCTGACTTTGTAAGACACCAGCATGCCCAGAACCTCCTTGTCCATTCCTGGGCGCAAACTAGGAGAAGAAAAAGGAAATAGCAAAAGAATAATTTAACATTTTGAAAATTTTAATATGTGATATGTTTATATTATAAAGTAATTATTAAGAGTAGGTTATAAATTATTAAGAGTAGGTTATGTTATGAAGGAGAGAATTAGTATAGAAAACTGTATTAGACCATGTTCACACGTTCAGGATTTGATGAGGATTTAGGCAAGTAAATGGGGTGTTTTATATTCCATTTACATGCAGCTGAAAAAAAATCTGCTCGGAATATTGACTGATCAGTGGATTTTTACCTCTTCCCGACATTTGACGTATGGCTACGTCATTGCCGGGTAGGGGAAGTATTGAGCGGTCTCACCAGCTAAGCCTGCTCCATACAATGCGAGTGTCGGCTGTCTGTTACAGCCGATGTTTCAAAGTAACGAGTGGGATCATACTCAAGCGTGATCCCGATCGTTTAACCCATTAAATGCCGCGGTCAATAGCGACTGCAGCATTTAAATAGTTAGAAAGAGAGGGGCGACCCCTAACAACTCATCACCCCCCCTGCGATGCGGTCGCAGGATGCCAATGGTTGCTATGACAGCCGGGGGGCCTATTGAAGACCCCCAGCTATCTTTGTGATCCTATTGCAGGGCTCAATAGAAGCCTGTCAGAAAGATGATATACTGCAATACATTAGTATTGCAGAATAGAGTGCAAGCAAACCAATGATCGCTGGTTGAAGTCCCCTTGGGGGACTGCTAAAAGGAGTAAAAATCAGTTAAATAAAGTTCTCTTTCTGTACAATTTTTTTTTAAATTAAAAGTTAAAAAACCCCCCTTTTACCATTTCCCCCCTGAAGCATTGTAAAAAAATAAACCCAATTGGTATCACTACGTCTGTAAAAGTATGAACTATTATAATATATCATTATTTAACCCGCACGTAAAAAAAATAAAATTGTAAAACTCCAGAATCTCTGTATTTTGGTCACCTCATCTCCCACAAAAAATGGAATTTAAAGTAATCAAAACCTCGCATGTACCCTAAAATGGTACCATTAAAAACGACAGCTTATCCCTCAAATAATAAGCCCTCATACCGCTTAATCGACGGAAAAATAAAAAAAGTTATGGCTCTCAGAATTTGCCGACACAAAATATATATAGATTTTTTCACAGATAGTTTTTTACTTGTAAAAGTAGTAAAATATAGACAAAACGATATATATTTGGTATCACCGTAATCGTATTGACCCGCAGAATAAAGGTAATATGTTGTTTTAATTGCATGGTGAATGTCGTAAAAATGAAGCGCAAAAAAACATGGAGGATTCAGTTTTTCCATTTTCTACCACACAAATAATATTTTTGCCCATTCCCTACTACATTATTTGTTACAATAACTGTTGCCATGAAAAACTACAGCTCGTCCTCATAGGACTATATCGGCAGAAAAATAAAAAAGTTATGGCTTTTGGAAGGTGGAGAGGAAAAAATGAAATTGAAAATCTGAAAAATGGCTGTGGCGAGAAGGGGTTAAAATCTACAATTTGCGCCTTATTTGCTTGAATTCTGCACAGAAAGCTGCAGATTAGCCTAATTGAATTACAATTGGATTAATGCATGTGCGCACTCACTGGCACATCCGTGGCAGAATGCGAGTGTCAGCCTCGAATTTCTGCTGCAGATTCCTTTAAAAATTCACGTTGGATTTGTCTCTGGCAGATCCTGATCATGGGAACATAGCCTGAGGCCGGATTCACACGAGCGTGGTCGGTCCGTGATATACAGTCCGTATGTCGGCCGCATATCCTGGACCGAACACACTGCAGGGAGCCGGGCTCCTAGCATCACAGTTATCCATGATGCTAGGTGTCCCTGTCTCCCCACGGAACTACTGTCCCGTACTGAAAACATGATTACAGTACATCACAGTTTTCCCGCGGGCGAGGCAGGGACTCCTAGTGGCATACATAACTATGATGCTAGGAGCCCGGCTCTCTGGAGTGTGTTGAGTCCGGGAAATCCGGCCGACATACGGACTTACTGGTCAAAGCAAATATCAATAAAGTACTAATGTGGATAATTAGGTGTATATTTACATTGTTGATGATGCCAAGTTAGTGTCTCCATGCTTCAGTTTGCCGTCCAGTGCCAGACCACGTTTCTCACGGTTATTTGCCAGTAGCGGAGTCACTGAATAGGATTGTGAGAATGCAGAATTTGCTGCTACAGTATCACTACAGAAGATCAGGAGAACAATGTGGATATGATGATTGGCAACACACAAAGTAGGACCTTTGACTAGTAGTTTAGACTTTTTTCCTAGTGATTTCGAAAGCTGTATCTATCATCTGTCTGTCTGTCCCTCTCTGTCTGTCTATCTGTCTCTGTCTATCTGTCTCTGTCTCTGTCTATCTGTCTCTGTCTGTCTATCTGTCTCTGTCTATGTCTATCTGTCTCTGTCTATGTCTATCTGTCTCTGTCTGTCTATCTGTCTCTGTCAATCTGTCTCTGTCTGTCTGTCTGTCTCTGTCTGTCTGTCTATCTGTATCTGTCTATCTATCTATGTTAACTATCTATTTATCTCACAGATACATATGCACTTTTTAATAGAATGTTTAGACAGAAATAGTGCCATACAATGTTCCCAACAATACAACCATTGAGTGCCCAAATAATACTGCCATATAATGCCTAAGGGTATGTGCACACGAGAAGTTGCCTCGTTTCAGACGTAAAAGCTCCTCCTCGCATTATGCGAGGCGTCTTTGACGCTCGTAAGTCTTGAGCTGCTCTTCATTGACTTCAATGAAGAACGGCTCAAATTACGTTGCAAAGAAGTATCCTGCACTTCTTTGCCGAGGCAGTCATTTTACGCGTCGTCGTTTGACAGCTGTCAAACGACGACGCGTAAATGACAGGTCGTCTGCACAGTACGTCGGCAAACCCATTCAAATGAATGGGCAGATGTTTGCCGACGTATTGTAGCCCTATTTTCAGATGTAAAACGAGGCATAATACACCTCGTTTACGTCTGAAAATAGGTCGTGTGAACCCAGCCTAAGTAATACCTCCATACAGGATCCATATAAGACTACCATATAGTGCCCACATAACACTGCCAACAAATTTCCCACACAATACTGACATTCAATAACCAAAGAGAACTGCGTCTCAGTGCACTGTATGGGTGTGGGCGAGGGCAATGCTTTATCTATGTGTCCTGGCTGCATTTTAACAGCTTCAAATCAAATGATAGAAAATGATATATCCCGGACATCAGCATCTCCTCCTCTTATATATGTTACCTTCAAATAGGGCAACATAGGAGACATGACAGATGTCTTCATGAAATAACCCGATGTCAATCTATTGTCATCTTTTTAATGTGTTATAAAGCAGCTGTGACTAGTTACAGTAAGGGCTCGTTTACACGAGCAGGTGCGTTTTGCGCACGCAAAAAAAACGTGGCGTTTTGCGTGCGCAAAAGGCACTTAACAGCTCCGTGTGTCATCCCCATATGATGCGCGGCTGCGTGATTTTCGCGCAGGCCGCCATCATGATGACACTCTGTTTGGATGTTTGTAAACAGAAAAGCACGTGGTGCTTTTCTGTTTACATTCAAAGTTTGACAGCTGTTGCGCGAATCACGCTCTTCCCACGGAAGTGCTTCCGTGAGGCATGCGTGATTTTCACGCACCCATTGACTTCAATGGGTGCGTGATGCACGAACAATGCACAAATATAGGACATGTCGTGAGTTTTTCGCAGCGGACACACGCTGCGCAAAAATCACAGACTGTCTGCAGGGCCCCATAGACTAACATAGGTCCGTACAACATGCGTGAAAATCACGCGCGTTGCACGGACGTATATCACGCTCGTGTAAACGAGCCCTAAAACTGGGTATTTTACAGCAATCCTCCACTATGTGGGGTGCAGAACCGGTTCATGCTATTAGTGTCTCTGTCTGTGGTACTGTATCTCATTACTGCCTTCCTCATTTGTATTTTGTGTTTTTTAGGCCGGATTCACACGAGCGTTGCACATCTTGGACGTGAAAAACGCAATGTCACGTATCCACCATAGATTTGAGTCTATGGAGGGATGCGTGATGCGTGAAAAAATAGGATGTGTCCTATTTTATCACGGACCCTTCACACGGTCCGTTGAAACAACATCCGTGTGAACGGCCACATTGAATTACAAAGGTCCGTGGGACGGCCGTTGTTTCAACACGCTGGTGTAAATAAGGCCTTAGAATGAATTTTTGTCATGTTTTGCTTCGCAATGAATTATCAGTTATTTATGGGGTTATGGTTTCAGTTTAGAATACTTTTACTTTTTTCACCTGTTCACAGCGGTGGCTTTAAAACAACCTAATATTGTAAAGTGAGGAATCATTGTAATAATTGTCATAATAGGACTAATACAAATAATCATACATTAGATCGACTAAATCCGCACAGTATTGTTGGCACGTAAAGTGGCTATAATTGTATTTATTAATTTATTGTATCCATCTTTAGAAATGGACTAAACTAATAGTCCAAGAAACTTTTTATTGGTCACTCAAACAACTCAGAAAATGTTCCATTACATTTCAATGTCATAAGCAGAAGAAGATGGTGGACCCTGCAGCGTTCATAGTTTACTCACTTCATCTCCTCGCTGCAAACAATCTTTGCGTATTTGTCCAGTGAATACAGCACCACATCTGTCACCTGCTCCACTGGAGACATAGGACAAGATGATGAATAGTTTTACAATGTTATGTGCAGGAACAATACAAGTAAGTATTTTAGAAAACAAACAAATATATAAAAAGGAAGGTCGGATTGTATATAGTGGGCTGGTTGTAGATTCAAGAATTTTGAGGCAGATTTTGACGTGCCTGCGCTTTTTTGCTGCGTTTTTCGCCCGCGGCCATTGAAGCTAAATCAATACCACAGGTAAAAAACACTGCGAAAAATGCTCGGAAACGAGCACCGTGGGTTTTTTCTGCCTCCTGTTGATTTCAATTGGAGGTCAGAGGCGGAACCACGGCAATAAAGGACATGCCACTTCTTTATCCCGCGATCGGCTAAAAGCCACCCGGGAAAAAAAACGCTTCTGCCTCCCATCGAAGCCAATGGGTGGCGATTTCAGAGATTTTTTTAGTGCTGATTCCGAAGTGATTTCCGCCTCAAAACTCTGTGTGAACAAGGCCTTAATGTCCTAGAAAGCCTAAGTTTTGTTTTATTTACCAAGTTTTGTTTTTTTGGAAATTTCTTTAAAAAGTTTTTGCAAGTCAGGATAAGCATGAACAAAATGCTTGAAGGGGTTGTCGGAGACCACATTGCTTGTCTTTCTTTCCACTTGTAACTTCACGCAGTGATTCTGTGGGCATGCTCTGTGGGTATCCTCTGCTTTAGACACTTCTATTAGGGCATATGGATGTAATAGAGGGGATCCTTTCATGACCCCACTTTATTAGCCAGGGTGGACAACCGCTTCAAAGAGCAGCCCTTCCTTTGGGGGACTCTTCTGATTTGTTTCAATGGCTGCCATGTAATGCTCCATCTCCTCTGCAGCATCACTGAAGGAATGAGCACCTGCTGGCCTCCTAGACTGGCAATAACAGATGACACTGACAGCAGCACCCCCTGTGAGCAGCACATCATAATTGGACCTTTTACATATATAGGGGACAACCCTTTTAAAGTTTATGTCTGTATAAACAAAAAATATACAGTCCATACATGTCCCTGAAGACTTGACTTAGGGACTAAATGGACAGTCACAGTCACAGGCAGACACCTCTAGTAGTGGCTTATTTCCAGTGGGAACAAAGTATTGGGCATCTTGAAAACGATCATACCCGAACCTTCTTTCCCTCCAACATCTGCAGTCGGGGGAGATCGCTCCCAAACATATTAGATCGTCAGTCAATTCCACTGAAATTGGTGGGTTTGGACAAGCTCTGTCTAAGGCCTTATTCACACGAACGTATCCGTTTTGCACGCGTAAAAAAACACAGCATTTTGCGCGCGTTGCAGTTCCGTGTGTCATTAGTGTTTGGTGCGTGTCTGCGTTATTTTCGCGCGTATGCCATCCTTATGTCACACCGTTTTGACGTTTACAAAATGAAATGAAGGAGGTGGTTTTCTTTTTCCCATCATTTCTTGAGCAACTGCTGCGCGAATCACGCACAGCACACGGATGTGCGTCCGTGTGCTGTCCGTGATTTTCACGCACCCATTGACTTTAATGGGTGTGTGATGCGCTAAAAACGCTCAAGTACAGGACATGCAGTGAGTTTCACGCAGCGGACACACGCTGCGTGAAAAACACGGAATGTCTGAATGGCCCCATTGACTTGCATAGGTCCGTGCGACGTGCGTGAATTTCACACGCGTATCACGGACGTGAAATACGCTCGTGTAAATAAGGCCTAATGTGTTTGGGCACCTTTGCTCTTTTCTTTATAAACATACCTGCGATCTTGATCTTTTTCACAATTTTACTGGTTGAATTGTTGATTTTCACATTGAGTGTGATTGGTTCACCATGATAATACATCTACAAACAGAAAAGTAAAGAAATAAGAAAAGATAGCGATATCTATAGATACAAATGTAAAATAAATAAATCTGTGGACCTGGGCCTTCACTAGCATTCTGTTATATGTTTTGTTGCGGTCTTAGGGTATGTGCACACACAAAATCAAAAACGTCTGAAAATACGGAGCTGTTTTCAAGGGAAAACAGCTCCTGATTTTCATAAGTTTTTTAAGCTACTCGCGTTTTTCGCTGCCTTTTTTACGGCCGTTTTTGGAGCTGTTATTCAATGAAAAACGGCTCAAGAAGTGAGATGCACTTCTTTTTCATGGGCGTCTTTTTACGCGCCGTTTTTCGAAAATGAGGCATAAAAAAATGCCCCATGGGAACAGAATGCCGTATTTCCCATTGAAATCAACGGGCATATGATTGTAGGCGTTCTGCTTCAGTTTTTTCAGGCGTTTTTCGAGGCGTAAATGCCCCGAAATACGCCTGAAAGCACTCCGTGTGAACATACCCTAATATTTATCCAATACAGCCAAAAGCCAAAAGGTTTTGGTGCGTATTTTCCACAGCAAAATACACAATGTGTGCATGTAGCCTTAAGTGTCAAGTTAAATATTGCTACAGCTGTATATACATCAAAGAGAAGCAAGACATAAACAATGAGAGATGTTACCTCCTTATCTAATGAGGCCTCCAGTTGCAGTGGCTTGTCTGACAACATGAACTGACGTGTGATTTCTGCACGCGGGGCTGGTCCTGTGACTTCTGGGGCATACTGGACTTTACGGATGATAAGACGCACGGAGTTCCTAGTTGCGGTAAGGGAATATGAGGTTAATACAAAGATAGATAAGTATACAGAGCATTACTTCTTGACTCCAATTGCTAATTGTCAAGCTGTAATAAGTTCTAAGCATCCTGTAGATCCATCTTTTATTCTAAATGACCAAGAAACCTATCATTAGGCCTTGTTCAGACAATGCAGATTTGCTGCAGATTTTGCAAGTATTTTTTAAGCCAAAACCAGGAATGGTACCTAAACAGATGAAATATATAAAGGTAGGCCTTATAGGTCTGCTCTCCTAGATTTAATTTTGGTTTTGGCATAAAATCTGCCTGCAAAATCTGTGTGAGCAAAGCCTTAGCATATGTTTCCTCAAGTAGAAAACGCTGCAACAGAAAATCTGCAATGGAATCTCAAAAAAATGCAGGTAAATCAGTCACAGGAATCAGCAGCAAAGGCCTTGTTCACACAGTGCATATTTTCTGCAGATTTTGCAGGTAATTTTTAAACCAAAACCAGGATCAGAACCTAAACAGAAGAAATATATAAAAGAAGGCGTTATAGGTTTGCTCTCTTGGATCCAATTCTCGTTTTGGCTTAAAAAACACATGCAAAATATGCAGCAAATCTGCTTTAGGGGGGATTCACACGAACGTGTATTCGGTCCGTGCGGGCCGCGTGGTTTTCACGCGCCACGCACAGACCAATACAAGTCTATGGGGCAGTACAGACAGTCCGTGCTTTTTGCGCAGCGTTTGTCAGCTGCGCAAAAAGCGTGACATGCTCAATATCTCCGCGTATTTCGCGCATCACGCACCCATTGAAGTCAATGGGTGCGTGAAAACCACGCAGGTCGCACGGAAGCACTTCCATGCGAACCGACTGAAACAGCGCACCAGCTGTCAAAAGGATGAATGTAAACAGAAAAGCACCACGTGCTTTTCTGTTTCCAAACATCCAAACGGAGTGTCTTTGAGATGAGCGTACCCGGACAACCGAACCGAACTTCACCGGGTTCGGCCGAACTCGTTTTGGCCGAACCCGGCAAAAACATTTCCGGTACGAGAAAGTCACTGTCCAGGGTGCTGAAAGAGTTAAACTGTTTCAGCACCATGGACAGTGACTTCCGATCCCAATATACCTGTAAAAAAAAAACGAAGTTCTGACTTACCGATAACTCCCGGCTTCTTCCTCCAGTCTGACCTCCCGGGATGACAATTCAGTCCAAGTGACAGCTCAAGCCAATCACAGGCCAAGCACAGGCTGCAGCGGTCACATGGACTGCCGCGTCATCCAGGGAGGTGGGGCCCGATGTCAAGAGAGGCGCGTCACCAAGGACGCGTCACCAAGGCAACGGCCGGGAGGGAAGTTCTCGGTAAGTACGAACTTTTTCTTTTTTTTTAACAGGTTTCTCGATATTGTGTTCGCCATTCACTGTCGAGGGTGCTGAAAGAGTTACTGCCGATCAGTTAGCTCTTTCAGCACCTTGGACAGTGACGGGCGTCGACTAGCCTCATCTCTATGATGGCGGCTGCGCGAAAATCACGCAGCCGCGCAAAATACACGGATGACACACGCAGCTGTCAAGTGGTTTTTGCGCGTGCAAAACGCTGCGTTGTTTGCTCGCGCAAAAACGCAACGTTCGTCTGAATCTGCCCTTACTGTGTCATTGTTGCGCATATTGCTGCGGAAATGCTGTGGATTTTCTTCAGTGGTTTTCCTGCGGATTTAGGGCTTATTCACGCGCGTCACACGGACCTATATTAGTCTATGGGGCCGTGCAGACAGTTGCGGGATTTTTACGCAGCGTGAGTCCGCTGCGAAAAACTCACGACATGTCCGTTCTTTGTGCGTATTTCGCGCATCACGCACCCATTGAAGTCAATGGGTGCGTGAAAATCACGCGCACCACACGGAAGCACTTCCGTGGGACGAGCGTGATTCGCGCAACAGCTGTCAAACTATGAATGTAAACAGAAAAGCACCATGTGCTTTTCTGTTTACAAACATCCAAACGGAATGTCATAATGATGGCGGCTGTGCGAAAATCACGCAGCCGCGCATCATATGGGGATGACACACGGAGCAGTTAAGTACCTTTTGTGCGCGCAAATGCCGTGTTTTTTGCGCACGAAAAACGCACACGTTCGTGTGAATCCGGCCTTAGGGGGGATTCACACGAGCGTGATTTGGCAGCGTGTAGGGCGCGTGGTTTTCGCGCGGCACGCAATGCCCTATAGAAGTCTATGGGGCAGTACACACAGTCCGTGTATTTTGCGCAGCGTTTGTTCGCTGCGCAAAATACGCGACAGGTTCAATAACTCTGCGTATTTCATGCATCACGCACCCATTGAAGTCAATGGGTGCGTGAAAACCAGGCAGGTCGCACGGAAGCTCTTCCGTGCGAACTGCGTGTTTGCGCAACAGCTGTCAAAAGGATGAATGGAAACAGAAAAGCACCACGTGCTTTTCTGTTTCCAAGCATCCAAACGGAGTGTCTTTGCGAGGAGCGAACCCCGACAACCGAGGCAAACTTCACCGGGTTCGGCCAAACTCGTTTTGGCCGAACCCTGCAAAAAAAATTCCGGTCCGCGACGTCGGGAGAGATTCACTGTGCATGGTGCTGAAAGAGTTAAACTGTTTCAGCACCATGGACAGTGACTTGAGATCCCAAAATACATGAACCTGTAAAAAAAACCGAAGTTCTAACTTACCGATTACTCCTGTCTCCTTCCTGCAGTCCGACCTCCCGGGATGACACTTCAGTTCAAGTGACAGCTCCAGCCAATCACAGGCCAAGCACAGGCTGCAGCCAATCACAGGCTGCAGCGGTCACTTGGACTGCCGCGTCATCCAGGGAGGTGGGGCCCGATGTCAAGAGAGGCGCGTCACCAAGGACGCGTCACCAAGGACGCGTCACCAAGGCAACGGCCAGGAAGTTCTCGGTAAGTAGGAACTTTATCTTTTTTTTTTACAGGTTTTTCGCTGTTGTGTTCGGCATTCACTGTCGAGGGTGCTGAAAGAGTTAGCTCTTTCAGCACCTTGGACAGTGACGGGCGTCGACAAGCCTCATCTCTATGATGGCGGCTGCGCGAAAATCACGCAGCCGCGCATCAGACACGCATGACACACGCAGCTGTCAAATGGTTTTTGCGCTCGCAAAACGCCGCGTTGTTTGCGCGCGCAAAAACGCAACGCTCGTGTGAATCTGCCCTTAGGGTGAAGCATTGATTATAGCAAGCTTTTGAGCACCTGTGGATTTTGTGCAGCTTTTACACAGAATAAGCAGCATAAGGGTATGTTCACACGGCAGCGTCCGTTACAGCTGAAATTACGGTGCTGTTTTCAGGAGAAAACAGCTCCGTAATTTCAGCCGTAATGGCATGTGCAGGCGTCTTTCCCTGCGTCCATTACGGACGTAATTGGAGCTGTTTTTCTATGGAGTCAATGGAAAACGGCTCCATTTACGTCTGAAGAAGTGACAGGCACTTCTTTGACGCGGGCGTCTTTTTTGACAGCGGCGCGTAAAAAAAATGACCGTCGGCACAGAACATCGTAAGACCCGTTCAAATGAATGGACGCTTTTGAGCCGCATTTTTGGACGTAATTCGGGGCTAAAACGTCCGAATTACGTCCGTAAATAGTGTGTGTGTGAACCCAGCCTAAGTTGACATGCTGCGGATTTGAAAGTTGCACCACAGAATACTTTCTGCATGACTTTTCTGCAACGCAGTGTGGGCTTGAGATTTTCAAAATCTCATCCACTTTGCTGCTGCTTTAGGGTATGTGCACACGATAACTGCATTTACGTCTGAAATTACGGAGCTGTTTTCAGGACAAAACAGCTCCTGAATTTCAGACGTAATTGCTCGTACTCGCGTTTTGCGAGGCATCTTTTACGGATGTAATTTGGAGCTGTTCTACATTGGATTCAATGAAAAACGGCTCCAATTACGTCCAAAGAAGTGTCCTGCACTTCTTTGATAAGGCTGTTATTTTACACGCCGTCTTTTGACATTGACGCGTAATATTACAGGTCATCGGCACAGTACATCGGCAAACCCATTGAAATGAATGGGCAGATGTTTGCCGATATATTTAAGCCGTGTTTTTAGGTGTAATTCGAGGCGTAAAACACCTCCATTACGTCTGAAAAGAGTTCGTGTGAACCCAGCCTTATGCTTCAGAATTGAGCACAGAATTCTATTGGGAAAATTCCTCAGTGTTTAAGCTGTGTGGTAACCTGGACTAAGGCTGGGTTCACACTGGGCATATTTGTTGCGTTTTTAACACGCGTTCATCAACCATAACAAAAAAACGCATGTTAAAATCTCAACAAAAATTCACAGTGTGAACCCAGCCTTAGGCCCCATGCACACGAACGTAAAAACGCCCGTAATCAAGGGCCGTAATTACAGCCCATAATTACGGGCCCTTAGACTTCTATTGGCCACGGGTACCTCCCCGTATGCTTACGGGAAGGTGCCTGGGCTGTTGTAAAATATAGAACATGTCCTATTTTAGGCCGTAATTACGGCACGGGCACGCCCATAGAAGTCTATGGGGCTCCCGTAATGACGGGTGACTACGTGTGTGCACCCGTAATTACGGGAGCGTTGCTAGGCGACGTTAGGGGGATAGTCACTGTCCAGGGTGCTGAAAGAGTTAAACGATCGTCAGTAACTGCACTGATAGAGAGAAGGGCTGCCGATTAGTGCAGTGCAATTTTGCAGCGAAAACGTGCCCGTAAATACGGGTGGAATACTGGTGACACCGGACCCGTATTTACGAAAGGAAAAAAATACGTTTGTGTGCATGAGGTCTTAGGCCGTGTTAAACGTTGAAACAACGCCCGTCACACAGACCTATATAATTCATTGTGGCCGTTCACACGGCCGTTGTTTCAACGGACCACGAAGTGTCCGTGAGGAAATAGGACATATCCTATTTTTCCACGCTTCACGCATCCCTCCATAGACTCTAGCAGAGCATGGATGCACCTCGGACGTAAAAAACTGCAGTTTTTCACATCCGAGATGCGCAACGCTCGTGTAAATAAGGCCATAGACTTATGCTTCATCACATCATATTCAAGTCCAGGTGTAGGCTCTTTACTCCATGGTTTGCACCTTTATGCACTGACCTTGGATGCAAGTGATCTCTAAATGGCAGCTCTGCCATAAGTTTCCATTGTAGAATATAATGTAACATTTAGGCCGGATTCACACGAGCGTGTGCGTTTTGCGCGCACAAAAGGCACTTAACAGCTCCGTGTGTCAGCAGCGTATGATGCGTGGCTGTGTGATTTTCGCGCAGCCGCCATCATTAAGACAATCTGAGTGTATGTTTGTAACCAGACAAGCACGTGGTGCTTTTCTGTTTTCATTCATAGTTTTTACTGTTGTTGTGCGAATCACGCGCGTCACACGGAAGTGCTTCCGTGTGCTGCGCGTGATTTTCACGCACCCATTGAATTCAATGGGTGCGTGATGCGCGAAACATGCACAAATATAGGACATGTCGTGAGTTTTACGCAGCGTGAAAATCATGGACTGTCTGAACGGCCCCATTGACTAACATAGGTCCGTGCGAGGCGCGTGAAAATCACGCGCGTTGCACGGTCGTATTAGGGCATGGCCAGACGTGGCGTATTTCTGCCGACACTGTCCGCATAAATGCCGCACATAATCTGCGTTGCAGATTCTGTTGCGGCTTTGCCTAAAATGTGCAGTAAAATTCTGCGGATTAGTCGTTGCGGATTCAGGTGAAGAGTACTTCCTGCTGTCTTTTAAAACATTTCATCTCAGTCTGGCTGTAGACCTAGAAATACATCGGTCCAGCCAGAATGAAGAAATATCCTTTTCTTAAAACCAATACGCAACGCAATACACATAACATCTGCGGATTTCATTGCGGAATTTTGAATATCCATTGAAATCAATGGAGAAATTCCGCAATGAGTCCGCAACAAGTCCACTACACGTCCGCAACAGGCAGTGTATGCTGCGGACACCAAATTCCGCACCGCAGCCTATGGTCCGCAGGAGAGTTTTCCGCCACGTGTGCACGAACCTAACTAAAAAGGTGTGGCAACCAATGGAGAAAATGTCCGCTGCGGATTTCCGCAGCAGAATTCCAGAGCAATTCCGCCACGTCTGGCCATGCCCTTAAACGGTCGTCTGAATAAGCCCTTATTGCAAGTGGATCACATATATGCTTATTCAGTTCTTAGTAACTATTAAGGCTGTATTTTAGGATTTTTGGATTATATGTTCTTTACATTTAGTGCTCGTTTTAATATTTTGTTTTTTACCTGTTTAAATAACTAATGTGAATGAGCTGCAAACATAAAAGTGGATGCACAATAGAAGCTGAGCAAGGCTCAGGATGTGGATCTGGTGGGAGACTAGGGATAGATATCTATGCCACCAGGGACAGATAAATAAAAATCTTGTATCCAGTATTTAGCTCCACCCTTCAGGTGGGGAACTGAATTAGGCGCATCTCTGGCAACCCGTGCACAGACCGGAAATTCTATGCCAGCAACGAGCTTGCGTACATTTGCTCCATAAATTGCTGCAGTTATTTGCATAAATCATGGTAAATTTGATGGGCCTCAGATGGCTCGCCCCTTTCGCAAAGCCACGGCAGCTTTTTTTTAAAATGCCGGGCACGGCGTAAAAGTTAAAAAAGTCAAACAATGTTGCGCAAAAAAATAGGCATGTGCCAAAATTTGCAACTTTTTTTTGCCAGAATACTGGTGTCCAGTGTTCAATAAATTCCTCCCAGTGTTGCTACAATTGAGTAACCTGACAAAAAAAAAATCACATAGACAAATCTGTACTAACTATGGTGTCCTCAACTTGCTTTCTATAATCGATAATACTGTAGAGTATGTAGTAACACTAACTGCTAAAAATATAAATATTAGTGCGGCAGTTCTGATCATGAACATAAGTATATACTGGGGACACAGCCCGATTTTTACTGCTATCTGCATTGTATTAGTGTATATAATCCTGCATGTATCCAAGCTAGTATATAATGGGTTATAGGACCACTGTCACACGGCAGTATTGTGGTCAGTATTTTGCTTCAGTATTTGGAATAAGTCCAAAATACAGAAGAGGTACAAATCTTTCCATTATACTTTTTCTCTTTGTAGGTTCCACTCCTGGTTTTGGCGTCCAAATACTGATGCAAAATACTGACCAAAATACTGCCGTGTGAAGGTGGCTTTACTGACAATTTATTTTAATGTGTAACAATAAGGATGAGTTCACAAGGGGCGGATACACTGCGTAATAGCACGCAACGCATCTGCCCTGTGCACCGCACGGAATTCCGGGCAAAAAAAGAACACCAAACTGTGGTGCAGTTTTTCGCCCGGGAATGTCCGCTGTGAAAAACTGCAGCACTTGCTTAGCCCGCATGCTAGCAGGCAGCCCTCCTGGGATGACGTCTCATCCTAGGAGACCACTGCAGCCTGTGATTTGCTGCTGCAGCGGTCACATGGGATGAAGCGTCATCCCAGGAGGATGAAACACAGACTCCTAGGTAAGTTTAATATATATCTTTTTTTTTTATTACTGAGTTCCGGTTTTTGCGGCGGGATCACTGCGAACCCGCAACAAAAATCGGAACAACTGCTATTTGATGAGGGATTTACATCCCCATTGAATTAAATGGGGAAATTCTGCAACATATAAGCAGCGTTTACGTAAAGACAATTGACATGCTGCAGAATAAAATTCCGAACCGCAGATCCATTTCTGAGTGCTTTTAAGAATTATTCATGGGGTAAAAATTTTTGGTTAAATCGTACCTCCAATGACATTGCCTAAAAATAATTTTTTGCACAGCTGAATAGAGCCTTTCAGTACAATTCCAACGATACCTATATTATGTAGATAGCTACTTCCTAGCCCGAGATCCAGCCATTATAATTTTCAGACAGTAAATGTAAAATCTTCTCTTGCTGCTTCATGAAATGGGCGGGCACTTCCTGATTGTGACATCAGCTAAGGGAATTGAAGCCAGAGCTTGTGCCCTTATATCCCAGATTGCTTTGGTGTGTGTGTGCATACCTCCCAACTTTTGAATTTGGAAAAGAGGGACATTTTAAGCCACGCCCCTAACCACGCCCAGTATCTCGCATCAACACATCAAATCACGGCCAGAGCCTTCTGCAAATAACAAGCGCACATTCTCACTGCGGATTTCTAGACTGTCTGGATATCACCGATATTATGGATCCGGTTATGTCATCTTTATGTTACTTTTCCTATCTTGGGTATAACATTTGCTCATCACGGCGGCAGCAGCTGCAGGACAAACCAAAAGGCTGAGAACGATGAAAGTTAGGGCTGATTCAGACGAACGTGACGTTTTTGCGCGCGCAAAATACGCTGCGTTTTGCACGCGCAAAAGGCACTTGACAGCTCCGTGTGCCCTGTTCATATGGATGCGTGGCTGCGTGCTTTTCGCGCAGCCGCCATCAATATGACACTTCGTTTGGATGTTTGTAAACAGAAAAGCACGTGGTGCTTTTCTGTTTACATTCATTCTTTTACTGTTATTGCGCGAATAACGCTTGTCCCACGGAAGTGCTTCCGTGGGGCATGCGTGATTTTCACGCACCCATTGACTGCAATGGGTGCGTGATGCGCGAAAAACGCAGACACATAAAGCATGTCGCGAGTTTTACGCAGCGGACTAACGCTGCGCAAAACTCACGGACTGTCTGCACTGCCCCATAGACTTCTCTACGTCTGCGCGAGCCGCGTGAAAACCACGCGGCCGGCACGGACGCAAAACACGTTAGTCTGAATCAGCCCTTAAGAGGGAGACCCTGTGGTTGATGACTTTTCAATTGACAGTTAGCAGAGTTACATGATGGGGATTTTTTTTCCAGTTGTGTAACTCTGCTACCGGTCAAAGGAAAAATCATCCACCAGAGCCCCCCTGTAGATTGCTCCACACACAGCCCCCTGTACATAGCGCCAGACACAGCCCCCCTGTAGATCGCTCCACACACAGCCCCCTGTAGATCTCTCCACACACAGCCCCCCTGTAGATTGCTCCACAAACAGCCCCCTGTTCTTAGCGCCAGACGCAGCCCCCCTGTAGATAGCTACAGATACAGCCCCCCTCTAGATAGATCCACACACAGCCCCCTGTAGATTGCTCCACACACAGCTCCCTGTACATAGCACCATACACAGCCCCCCTGTACATAGCGACAGACACAGCCCCCCTGTAGATAGCTCCACACACAGCCCCCCTGTAGATAGCTCCACACACAGCTCCCCTGTACATAGCGCCACACACAGCCCCCCCTGTAGATAGCTCCACACACAGCCCCCCTGTAGATAGCTCCACACACAGCCCCCCTTTAGATAGCGCCACAAACAGCCCCCTGTAGATAGCGCCACACACAGCCCCATGTACATACCGCCACACACAGCCCCCTGTAGATAGCGCCACACACAGCCCCATGTACATAGCGCCAGATACAGCCCCCCCTGTAGATTGCTCCACACAGCCCCCCTTTACATAGCGCCAGACACAGCCCCCCCTGTAGATAGCTCCCTGTAGGTAGCGCAACACAACCACCTTATAAGAGGTAACCGGCCCTACTGCTGCCACTCTCCGCTTTGCTTTCACTCCCCATCAGAAGAAGGCAGGAGTCTTGCGGCGGCGTTCTCACTGGTGTCGATGCCGGCCCGGGAGTGGACCAGTCCAGTCACCTGACTTGTCACCTGACCGGTGAGGTCAGCTGACAGGTCAGGTGACTGGACTGGTCCACTCCCGTGCCGGCATCAATCCCAGTGAGAACACCGCCGCAAGACTCAGGCCTTCTTTTGTTCACTGCTGCAGACGTCTGGCATGCAGGGCGCCTGTCAGCAGCGATCAGCTGTTTTGATACAGCTGCAGCGCCCAGCGGGACATTCTGCAGACCGGCCGGGACGGCGGGACAGCGGTGAGAAATCGGGACTGTCCCACTAGATCCGGGATGGTTGGGAGGTATGTGTGTGTGTGTGTGTGTGTGTGCGTGCGTGGGTGCGTGCGTGTGTGTGTGTGCACACACTTTCCCGCCGCAGCCATTTTTCGGATTTTCACTTTCATTTTTTTCATCCCCACATTCCAAAAGTCATAACTTTTTTATTTTTCCGTCAATATTGCCGTATAAGGGCTTGTTTTTTGCTGGATGAATTGACGATTTTCACGGCACAATTTATTGTACCATATAATGTAGTGGGAAACTGCAATAAAAATATTTGTGTAGTAAAATAGGAAAAAAAACAGCAATTCCTCAATCTTTTGGGTGGTATTGTTTATACCGCGTTCACTGTGCGGTAAAAACTGCATGTTAACTTTATTCTGCGGGTCAATACGATTACAGCGATACCCAATTTATAAAGTTTTTTTTATGTTTTATAACTTTTACAATGAGAAAACTGATTGTTAAAAATAAAATTTTAGTTTTGTCGCCACATTCTAACAGGAATAACTTTCTTACTTTTCCGTCAATTGAGCGGTGTGAGAGCTTAGTTTTTGCGGGGCGAGATGTAGTTTCTATTGGTACCATTTTGGGGTACATGAGACTTCTTAATCACATTCTATTCGATTGTTTGTGAGAGATAAAGTGACCATCCGTGCAGAGGAAAATAACGATATATTGTAATAGTTCAGACATTTACGGACGCATCGATACCAGTTATGTTCATTTTTTATCTTTTTTTTACATTGTGCTTGAGCGGAAAATGGGAAAACCTGTGTTTTCTTGAACTTTAAATTATTTTATTTTTATTTAAAAAGTTATTTTACTGTTACTTGTTCCCTTAGGGGATGAACCAGCGATCGTTAGATCACTTGCAAGATATACTGCAAGACCAATGTATTGCAGTATCTCGTGATACTGACAGTCTCCTATGAAACCCTGCCTCCGGCAGGGCTTCATAAGAGTAGAAAGATGGCGGACCTATGGGCCTTCATCAGGCCCCTAGGCTACCATGCCAACCAACGGCACCCCAAAATTGTGTTACTTGGGGGGGCCGTTGGAAAGTTACAGGGGGCTGCCCCCGTTTCTAGTCATTTAAATGCCGCGTCTGCTATTTACTGCGGCATTTAACAGGTTAAACGAGCGGGATCGCGCTGAAGTGACGTCTATAACACCCAGACGATACGCTTGTTCTAGGGAAAGGGCCCAGCCTATATATACACACACCTTTATCATGCTTGATTACTGGAGTGCTGCAGGATTTATTTCTTGGATATTTGTATGGTCTTTCGGATCGAGACTTCTTGCTGGCACCCGTTTACTTAAGGACTTCTTGCCTGGAATTGAGTGCTGCTGCCTTTCTTTATATATACACTACCGTTCAAAAGTTTAGGGTCACTTAGAAATTTCCTTATTTTTGAAAGAAAAGCACAGTTTTTTTCAATGAAGATAACATTAAATTAATCAGAAATACACTCTATACATTGTTAATGTGCTAAATGACTATTCTAGCTGCAAACGTCTGGTTTTTAATGCAATATCTACATAGGTGTATAGAGGCCCATTTCCAGCAACCATCACTCCAGTGTTCTAATGGTACATTGTGTTTGCTAACTGTGTTAGAAGGCTAATGGATGATTAGAAAACACTTGAAAACCCTTGTGCAATTATGTTAGCACCGCTGTAAACAGTTTTGCTGTTTAGAGGAGCTATAAAACTGACTTTCCTTTGAGCTAGTTGAGAATCTGGAGCATTACATTTGTGGGTTCGATTAAACTCTCAAAATGGCTAGAGAAAGAGAGCTTTCATGTGAAATTCGACAGTCTATTCTTGTTCTTAGAAATGAAGGCTATTCCATGCGAGAAATTGCCAAGAAACTAAAGATTTCCTACAACGGTGTGTACTACTCCCTTCAGAGAACAGCACAAACAGGCTTTAACCAGAGTAGAAAGAGAAGTGGGAGGCCCCGCTGCACAACTGAGCAACAAGACAAGTACATTAGAGTCTCTAGTTTGAGAAATAGACGCCTCACAGGTTCTCAACTGGCAGCTTCATTAAATAGTAAATAGTAAAAAGTGTTATGGACCGACGAATCGAAGTTTGAGGTGTTTGGATCACACAGAAGAACATTTGTGAGACGCAGAACAACTGAAAAGATGCTGGAAGAGTGCCTGACACCATCTATCAAGCATGGTGGAGGTAATGTGATGGTCTGTCGTTGCTTTGGTGCTGGTAAAGTGGGAGATTTGTACAAAGTAAAAGGGATTTTGAATAAGGAAGGCTATCACCCCATTTTGCAATGCCATGCCATACCCTGTGGACAGCGCTTGATTGGAGCCAATTTCATTCTACAACAGGACAATGGCCCAAAGCACACCTCCAAATTATGTAAGAACTATTTAGGGAAGAAGCAGGCAGCTGGTATTCTATCTGTAATGGAGTGGCTAGCGCAGTCACCAGATCTCAGCCCCATAGAGCTGTTGTGGGAGCAGCTTGACCGTATGGTACGCAAGAAGTGCCCATCAAGCCAATCCAACTTGTGGGAGGGCCTTCTGGAAGCATGGGGTGAAATTTCTCCCGATTACCTCAGCAAATTAACAGCTAGAATGCCAAAGGTCTGCCATGCTGTAATTGCTGCAAATGGAGCATTCTTTGACGAAAGCAAAGTTTGAAAGAGAAAATTATTATTTCAAATAAAAATCATTATTTCTAACCTTGTCAATGTCTTGACTATATTTTTTAGTCATTTTGCAACTCATTTGATAAATATAAGTGTGAGTTTTCATGGAAAACACTAAATTGTCTGGGTGACCCCAAACTTTTGAACGGTAGTGTAAGCTTGAGAAAGGTTCCTGTTGAACCGAAACGTTGCTGTCTTGAGGTGAATAAATCCACCCTGCTTTCATCTACCTTGAAGTCCTGGTGCCGTTACTGTGTTCTATGTTTATTTCTCTCTCTCTCTCTCTCTCTCTCTCTCTCTCTCTCTCTCTCTCTATATATATATATATATCTCAAAGAAGAGAAAGAGTGAAGCAGCACTCAAAAAAAACTTGGGTTTGTTCATCCAACATCCACAACACAACAACATTCATCTACAACGTTACAATGACTTGAAAAAGCCTTCATAGAGAGGGTGAAGCGCTGTAGTGGATGTAGGATGAATAAACCCAAGTTTTTTTTTAGTGCTGCTTCGCTCTTTCTCTTCTTTGACGTACATTATACAAGGAGAGGTCACTCCTTGGTTTGAAGCATAGCACCGGCCTTACCAGGCGTGGAATCACAGTGCTGCTCCTATCCTTGATTTATATATATATATATATATATATACGTATACGCACACGCACACGCACACACACCAGGGGTGTTGCTAGGGTGTTAAAAGTTTTTTATGTGTTACTGATGTTTTATTTTTTTGTGTTTGATTTTTTTACTGGTTCGGTTGTTTGGACTACTTCTGATTTAAGGTTTGCTTTGATGAAAGCGTTTTATTTTTTATTTTTAATAAAATGGTTAACTAGGATTGTGTGGGGGGTTTTATTTCAATAAAATATTTTTTCTGTGTCTGTGTTTTTTTTAAAAACTTTATTATTACTGCCTTAGCAATGGCCGCTGTCTTATTGACAGTGTCCATAACTAAGGAGGTGCTTAGTGTTAGCCGGTGGAAAGGCTTACGCTAACCGCTCCATTATTACCCCAGTACCCAGGGGTATCGGGAAGAGCCTGGCACGATCCAGTACCCGACCATCTGTAGTGATGGACGTGCAATGGGGCGGCCACAGGCTGGTGTTGTTAGGCTGGGAAAGCCCAAAAACTGTGGGCCTTCCCGCCCTGGTAATGCCAGCCTGCTGCTGCTATGTTGTATCTGGCTGGTTATGAAAAATGGGGGAGACCCCACGTCATTTAAAAAAAATAAAAATAAATGACTAAAAAAAACAACTATTTTTCATAACCAGCCAGATACAACATAGCAGCAGCAGGATAGCATTATCAGGATGGAGAGGACCACGGTATTTGGACCTTCCCAGCCTAATAATACCATCCTGTGGCCACCCCAGTTTCCGACCATCACTCCAGACGATCTGGTACTGGATTGTACCCGACTCTTCCCGGTACCACTGGTGGCGGTGGGCATAGGGGGAATAATGGCGAGTTAGTGTTAGCATTTTCACCTGCTAACACTAAGATCCGCCTTAGTAATGGACGCTGTCAATCAGACATTGGCCATTACTAAGGCAGTGGGAATAAAGTTAAAAAAAAAAACAGGCACATAAAAAAATATATTTTATTGAAATAAAACACCCCCACTCAGCCCTCGTTAACCATTTTATTAAAGAAAAGAAAAGCCGTCATTGAAGTAGTCCTCGAATCCGAGGTAGTCCAACAACCAAACCTGCAAAAAAAAAAATAAAAAAAAAATTAGTACTAAAAAAAGGATGGAATAGCGTAGTAGACTACGCTAATCCATCCTGAGGGATCCAATAAAAAAAACACATACCACACAGTATACGTTTTTTTTAACATGAGAGGCTATGGGTGACGGATGTCACTGTATGGCATCCGTCACAGGTATATATGGACAGTGACGTCAGGAGCAGTGCAGGAGTCCCAGGCAGAGCATGCTTTGTCCGTGACTCCGGCTCTGGGGTTGCCCCTGACATCTCTGTCCATATATGGACAGTGATGTCAGAAGGAGAGAAGGAGTCCCAGGCAGAGCGCTTGAAGCGGCTCTGTTTCGGGACTCTGGCAATGGGGAAATTCCTGACTTCGCTGTCCATATATGGACAGTGATGTTAGGAGCAGAGCAGGAGTCCCAGGCAGAGCCTGGGACTCCGGCTCTGGGGTTGCCCCTAACATCACTGTCTATATATGGACAGTGATGTTAGAGGCTTCCACATTGCCGGAGTCCCGAAACAGAGTTGCTTCAAGCGCTCTGCCTGGGACTCCTCTCCTCGTGACATCACTGTCCATATATGGACAGTGATGTCAGGAGCAGAGCAGGAGTCCCAGGCAGAGGACGCTCTGCCCGGGACTTCGGCTCTGGGGTTTCCTTAGAGATCACTGTCCATATATGGACAGTGATGTCAGAAGGAGTCCCAGGCAGAGCGCTTGAAGCGGCTCTACCTGGGACTCTGGCTATAGGAAAGCCCCTGACATCACTGTCCATATATGGACAGTGATGTTAGGAGCAGAGCAGTAGTACCAGGCAGAGCGCTTGAAGTGGCTCTGCACGGGACTCTGGCTCTGGGGTAGCCCCTGACATCACTGTCCATATATGGACAGTGATGTCAGAAGCAGAGCAGGAGTCCCAGGCAGAGTGCTAATAGCGCTCTGCCTGGGACTCCGGCTCTGGGGTTGCCCCTGACATCACTGTCTATATATGGACAGTGATGTTAGAGGCTTCCAAAGAGCTAGTGTACCGGAGCAAAGTATCTACTAGCGCTTTGCCCGGGACTTCAGTTCTGCTCCGGACATCACAGTCTATGTATGGACAGTGATGTTAGAGGCTTCCCCAGAGCCAGTATGCCAGAGCAGAGCCTCTACTAGCGCTCTGCCCGGTACTTCAGCTCTGCTCCGGACATCACGATTCATATATGAACAGTGATGTTGGGAGCAGCGTTGTGAATGGGGCCTAGAGTGAGGAGGCTAGGGAGGGCGCACGTCAACATGGTGCCTCCCCCTCAGCCTCTGTTCTGCATAAAATCCGTAGCCAGCGTCTGATGTTGCTGGCTACGGATTCCAATTGAGAACGAGCGGGGACTGCAGAAGTATAAGAGACGGAGGAGCAGCAAGACAGGGAAGAAGACTACAGCATAGCAGGCTAACGCTTGCTGTAAGGTAAATATAATATCTTGAAAAGTTTTTTATTATGTTAAAAGGAACACATATAAAACAGTTTTTTATCTTTACAGGTACACTTTAATGCAAATGAGCTGTATAAACAGAACTGGATGTACTCTGCTTGTACAAGGCTTGTACTATGCAGAGAGTGGCATACATGAAGCTCTATCTAGATGAACGAGTAAATAACAAAATAGTACAACATTAGTGTTCAGTAAAATAATGATGAGGTTCTTTAAGGTCGGGCTCTCACGTAGTGTAAACGCTGCAGAATTTCCGCAACAGAATTCTGTGCGGAAATTCCGCAGCATTTACAGTAGCAGCAAAGTGCATGAGATTTATAAAATCTCATGCCCACGTTGTGGAAAAAAATATGCAGCGAAAATGTTAAATCCACAGCTTGTCAATTTATGCTGCGGTTTTGTTGCTTTTCTTTTGCGGGTTTTCCCCATTGAATTAAATTGGGATGCAAAACACGCAACAGAGAGTGTTGCAACTTTTGTGGCGGAAAAAAATCAACCATACTTACCCAGAACTCCCTGCTTCTTCTTCCAGTTCGGCCTCCTGGGTTGACGTTTCATCCCATGAGACCGCTGCAGTGGTGATATGGGCTGCAGCGTCATCCAGGGAGACCGGACGGCAAAAGAGGTACGCATCACCAGGACAACGGCCAGGGTAAGTTTGAACTTTTATTCTTCTATGATGCTTTTCGCATCGGAAATTCTGGCCGAAAAACCGCACTACAATGTAGTGTGGTTTTTCAGACAAAATGTGCTGCAGGTCCCAGTTTGGATACGCTGCACAGTTTTTACGCAGCATATTTGACCCGTGGGAACCCGGCCTAAGGGTGCAGTCACATGTGGCGTACATACCTTGTATTTTACAATGTACGTCTATGGGAAAAATATTGTGCAATGTGAGAAATCGAGTTACGGAATATTTGCCACAGTTTGCCACAGTGTATTTTTATGCTGTGCAAATACGCCACGTGTTATTCCCACCTAATCTTGCTAGGTGAACATGAACTTTTGGCCATGGCTTTCTCTTGTCAGTGTTGATGTTATAATTGGTTGCATTTGTAAATGATGAACCTGCAGTTTGGCCTCAACTCTTTGGCCTTTTTGAAATTCTGTTAGAAATGTGAGTTTTGAAAAAAACATGAGACAACTAAGTGCTAATTGTCAGATTTTTCTATAGCTAATGGTGATTCATTCATTCTAATACGGTTTACCTGTGAAGTTGTCTGTATTATTGTAATTAAAGTGTAGCTAAACGTTTGACAAACTTCTGACATGTCATAGTGACATGTCAGAAGTATGGATTGGCGGGGGTCCGAGCAATGAGACCCCCACCAATAGCTAGAACGAAGCAGCTGAAGCGCTCGTGTGAGCACTCAGCCGCTTCGTGTCCGTTCGGCTTTTTCCGTAAAGCTAATGTATCAGAGTATGGGCTCATAGACTTTCTATTGAGTCTGTACACCGATACATTTATTTCCGGAAAAAGCCGAACAGAGACGAAGCCGCTGAGCGCTCACACAAACTCTTCAGCTGCTTCGTTCTAGCGATTGGTGGGGTCTCCGTGCTCGGACCCCCACCAATACAAACATCTGACATGTCACTATGACATGTCAGAAGTTTGTCAAACGTTTAGCTACACTTTAAAAGCAACAGGGTGAAGTCAAATCTAGACATTACACAGAAAAAAAGATATTCTTACTTATTGTGGACTTTCTCCTCTGCATTTTCTGCACAGAAACCTTTCACTTCAAAATCCACTCCACAGGGCTACAGGAAAAGAACATATACCATGACATAGAGACTAGTGCTAAAAAAAAGGTACAGCAAGTGGATTATTCCATGTTTGTTTTTCTGTTATTGTCTAAAATCACTCCTAGAAACTAGAAGTTCCCATGTAGGTCAAGAATTGCAGAATTGAAATTGTTACACACTAGTTTTCTACCACTGGAACAAATTTTAAAGCTATGTACACCTTTGTAGGCTTTCAAAGGCATACAAAGGTTTCAATAGCATTTAACCCCTTAACAACCCGGCCTAGTTTGGGCCTTAAAGGGTTTTTCCCAACTTTATAGCATATCTACAGCGCTGCTTGGCTTCCCTAACTCCTCTAGAACAGAATGGAGTGAGCCACGCGCATGAGCGGCCCCCTCTCCACTAGTCTCCATCTGGAATCTGACACCCGTTCTCGATATAGGTGGTGGTCCCAGAGCTAGTACATTTATGCCATAAATGTCTAAGTTGGGAATACCCCGACTAAGGATGTACCGATATTTTTATTTTTTATTTCCGCATTCCGTAAGCCATAACTTTTTTATTTTTCCGTCGATGTAGACAAATGTTCTGTTGCAGTATGAGAGTATTTTTTTCAATAGCACCACTTTGGGGTTCATACATATGATGTATGAAAAACGTTCTTTTTTTTGGGAGATGGAAAATCATTTTTTAGCATCTTAGGGGGTTAAAAGCCCGAGATAGGAGTCAACTCTTATCCTAGCCATTGCAGCAGGGTGTCAGCTGTATTTTACAGCTGACACACGCTGCAGATGGTGCGGGCAAAGCTCCTGAGCCTGCACCATCCTTGCGCCTATTAGTACGTTGTGGTGTGAGAACTACTCGCTCCCCACAACAGAGCGATATGTGAAGGGGTTAAATTGTTTTTTTTCAAATTAACATCCTGATATCGAAAGAATATCAGATTATTTTTCTGATCTATGGAAAACAATGGGGAGCTGTCACTCTATACAGATAGAAAAAAGGATATTACAAATAATCAGCTTGTCCTAGGTTTCATGTCCACAAATGTAGCAACGGGTATTGTAATGCCGTTATGATATTTATAAGGATAAGTTTTATCATGAGACTGGTGCATGAACAGACTATTGTTGGCAGATGTGCACTACATAATGTAATATAGCAATTCTATGGAAAGTAAACAAAGAAAATTGCAACAATTCCAATTCCATTTTATGAGGATTAATTCAAATTTTTTTCTACATTAGTATTCTGAAAAGTCATTACGCATTTTTTAACCAATTAATTAGATCTTTCCGTGGATTTCATCCCTCTTAATATAGGGGTATATAAGCAGCAAAATTTGCAAGAAATTCACCATTTCTGCGATATGTCTTTAAATCTGCTTGGATTTTTGCATAGCATGTGAATGGGATTTCTAAATACTGCACTTTGTTGTGGGTGGAAAAAACAGAAAACTCTGGCACATGTGAAACTCTTCAGTAATGTCCCAGGTAAAGAAAAATCGAACAAATAATACATTTATGAATGAAAGTAAGAGCAGAAAAACCATACTTTCTCCATTTCAATCCTTACCTTCCCACTATCTTCTGGCCCTGGTTGCAGTGTCACAGAACATGGCAAGTTCTTGGCCATCTGAAAATTGTGCAATAAGAAAGATAAAATAAGGTTTGTTGTCAAGTTATGACTCTTCCTGTTAACAGTCATTAGTTACTTACATTGAAGGAGAAAGGAAAAGCATTAACCCCCAACTTTGCACGCAGTTTCTCTTGTAACGGTGTTAGAGGCTTCTTGTCCTCAGGCAATGGGGGGTACACTTGGCAAGACAAAACATACAGATCCTTTCTGAAACTCAAACCAATGAGCTCCATGTCGTCCCGACCATAGCGGAAAGCACAGGTCAGCACCACAAACACTGGAAGAAATAGGGAATGGGAGAATTATTATACAAGGCATGTACAGAAAAAGGGAAATATTAAACTACAAAGTTTAGAAAGCCAAAATAAAATGCTATGCCATATTTATGAAGCAAACCACAAGCATACAGCTAATTCAGCGCCGATATTGTGATTTCTGAATGATTTTTACTTTGCCAATGAATGGCAGCAAAATGACTGGAATGAGAACAAAAATGTTTGCATTGGTCCAAAAAGTCAGAGGAACGAATGTAAAATTGTTCTCTGCACATAGAACTGCTATTGGCATAGAAACTATAGTAGATCAATAACCCGGTATGTGACTGCATGTATTTCTACTACATATTCTACAAAATAGTGTCATGTCCGAACTCTGGGCCAAATCACCTAGAACATTCATTTTACCTTTCTTATCCTTTTGAAACTCTGGATCAATTAGCATGACTCCATCTGTTGGAAAATGGGGATAAATAGGTGAGGGAGACAATATGGAATTTACTTTTAGTAATAATACGAGGGATGTATAGCCACTGACCAACAGGCTCTACAAACTCCACATGATCCACAAAGTCCCGTTTTCCAAGATAGATCGATAACTAGAAGAGTAGGGAAACAGTCAGCTTGGTTATCATATGCTATTATAGAATATTATTTATGAAAAATCAAAAGCTGATTTTAACTTTATTTTAAAACTTGTTCTCACCTTTCCATCAGGACAGGTTTTCTTGAAAACTCTGCGAATAAATGTAAGAATCCCAGATAAGATGGAGAAGGAAACAACCAGCTATAGCTGTGAATCTGCTCCTCTTACTAGCAAATGCCATGTGAATGTTTTCTAATTGGGTAGGGGGGTTAACATTATTTAGTTAGGTGATGGGGAATCTCAGATTGTAAGACTTGTTAGTCTGTATTTTTATATATTCTATACTTACAAATGTATTTATCATTCCATTTGATGAGTCTGTGACAGAGGAGTAACGTGAAGCTCCTGGGCCCCAGTGCAAAATCCATAACAGGGGCCTCCACCTACTATGTGTAATTTTAAATATTGGTGGCTTCTTATATAGTATAGGAACCTTTGGGCCCCTCAGGCTCCAGGGTCCTGGTGCAATTGCTACCTCTGCACAACTGCTGCGCCCCTGGTCTGTCTTAAATTGAAGATAGAAATTAAAGGGGTTATACGTTGAAATAAAATTCACCATATAATTTATAGGCCATCAATATCTGATTGGTGGCGGTCCGCTCTCAGCACCTCCTTTCATCACCTGTTTGAAGGGGCCAAAGGCTCCGGTGAGCGCTGCTTCCCCTTTATCCCCTTCTTCGCGTACGCTGCTTTATATTGTAAAATGCCAACACATTTGTAGCGGCAGTTTATAGTATTACTGCTTCCTCCCATTCAAGTGTCGTACCCCCACCGATCAGATATTGATGGCCTATCCTGAGGAAATTTTATTTCACCAGATAACCCCTTTAAGAGTCCACTGACTATATCTTCAGCTAGAGTCGAAGTAGACGTTTAACTTACTTGGAACCATCTGCCATATTGATTCAGACCTGTGATAGATAGCAGAAGAAAAATAAATTTGTGCTTAAAAATAAAGAGCAATGCAAGATTTACGACCACCAGGGTTATACACAAGTCATTTAATTGCCGAACAGGCCAAAAAAAACCTAATTCCTGAGAGGAAAATCTTTTATCATGAAAGGTTGTTGACATGATATGTATCGAAAACCATCGTGCAACAAAAGTTACAATTCAGAATTGAGACTTATTTCTATCTTATGTGTATGGTCTCCAAAAAAGATGGCTGATCTAGAAGTGGGAGAGATTCACAAGATTGTAGTTTAGGGAAACAAATATGAAATTTTAGGATGCAGTATCATTTGGTCTCACAACTGGTGGCTTGCATGTGGCTCTCATGTTCCTGATATACGACCTCATTAAGTTAATGTTTACGGTAATTTGATAACAGATCTTTAGAGATGTTGAGGCTCTGGTTTTAGACATAGGGGAGGTTCTATAATACTGCTGCACCATGCGAAAAATTTGTGACTTTTCACTCATCTGAGGTAAAAAAGGGTTAGACGGATGGTGGCAAGGCCACAATCAGCTCAAGATAATTACTATAATAAATGTAAATAACACAAATCTGGTGCGCGGTCAGTCAAAGATGCGCCAAATTTATTAAGAGGCGTAGTTTGGATTAAGACTGACGTATGAAAAGCCAAAGTAAATCCGCCCCAATATTTTTCAATGTATTTAAACCAAACAACTAATGTAAATACATTGCTAGATTGATAAATCTCCCCTATACAGCTATAAATTGCATGCTTAGGTCCTATGCACACGACCGTAGAATTTGTTCGTAATTGTGGACCGTAATTACGGTCCGCAATTATGGAACAATTCACTTCTATTGACCACAGACACCTTCCCGTATATTTGCAGGAAGGTGTCCGGGCCGTAGAAAGCCTCCGGAAAAGATAGGACATGTCCTATATTTTGCTTTTTACGGACAGTGCTCCCATACTTTGTATGGGAGCACGGGCCGAAAATGCGGGTGGATGTCCGCAGCGGCCGGCCGTGCCCGTAATCGCGGACCGTGATTACGGGCATGGCCGTCTGCAGGGGGCCTTACCTTCACACAGTACAGGATAAAATTGTCTGCCTGCAACCACCACTAGGGGGAGCTCAGAGCCTATGAATCTTTACAGCTACAACTCAATGTAAGCTCCTAAATATCTTTATGCATTGAGCTCCTCTTAGTTGTCTCTACAAGAAAAAGCTGTTGCTCTGTGTCTGTAAGCTTGAGAAGTTCAGTGCCGGGCCCCCATCTTGTCGCAAGCCCATAGGGGTAAATTCACACAGGATGGATACGCTGCGTAAAGGTACACATTGTATCCGCTCTGTTGCCTGCACGGAATTCCGGGCGAAAAACTGCACCAAACAATGTCAAATCATTTGTGACCACTACAGCCTGTGATTGGCTGCAGTTGTCACATGGGATGAAGCGTCATCCCCGGAGGCCAGCCTGGATAAAGAAGCACAGAACTCTGGGTAAGTATAAGATTTTTTTTTTCCTGTGTTGAGATTTTCCTGAGTTGAGATTTTTTTTCTGCCGCAAAAATCGCAATATCTGGTATTAGTTGCGGGTTTTACCTCTCCATTGAACTCAATGGGGAAAGCCTGCAACAAAAAAACAGCGATTACGCAAAAAACACACCGCAGGTCAATTACTGAGCGTTTTTTTTCCTGCTTATCATTTACACAGCGTGTGGATGAGATTTGTTCATATCTTATCCACTTTGCTGCTACTGTATTATGCATGCGGATTTTCCGCAACAAAATACGTTGTGGAAAAACCACAGTATTTACGCAATGTGTAAACTCGGCCTAGTAGTGGTGTGGTCTGCCTCTATGATGCATACGCCATTGCTACTGCATGTTTGAAGGATGAGATTAGGCTACTTTATGGGTAAAGTGTTTAGGAGTTAGCTTAGGGGTACATTGACACGTTGGGATTTTCACAAAATGTGAATACACCCTAAGGCCTTATTCACACGAACGTGTTTAACGTCCGTGATACGCGCGTGAAAATCACGCGCGTCGCACGGACCTATGTTAGTCAATGGGGCCATTCAGACAGTCCATGAATTTTACGCAGCGTATGTCCGCTGTGTAAAACTCACGACATGTCCTATACTTGGTCGTTTTTCACGCATGACGCACCCATTGAAGTCAATGGGTGCGTGAAAATCGCGCACGGCACACGGAAGCACTTCCGTGTGTCGCGCGTGACTCGCACAACCGTAGATAAAGAATTGAAGGAAAAAATAAAAGCACTTCCTTCATTTCTTTTTCTAAACATCAAAACTGCGTGTCATAAGGATGGCATATGCGTGAAAATCACGCAGCCACGCACCATTCACTGATGACACCCGGAACTGCAAAGCGCAAAACGCTTCATTTTTTGCACGCGCAAAACGCACACGTTCGTGTGAATAAGGCCTAATGCTGTGATAAAAAAGTAATGACAAAACTAATGACAGGCATTTGGATCATATTCATGCATGAAGTAAAGCAGATTAATATACATTAATATGACAAGTAACAATCACAGATTGTTAATAAAAAAGTATAGTTTGATACATGTATATAGTTTATATTTCAATTTTTTATACTGTTTTTTTGCACCATATGACATATTGCAGCCTAAAATTATTATGTGATTGTATTGATGCACATGTGTGTGTGTGTGTGTATGTGTGTATTTATATACACAGGGTGGGCCATTTATATGGATACACCTAAATAAAATGGGAATGGTTGGTGATATTAACTTCCTGTTTGTGGCACATTAGTATATGGGAGGGGGGAAACTTTTCAAGCTGGGTGTTGACCATGGCGGCCATTTTGAAGTCGGCCATTTTGTATCCAACTTTCGTTTTTTCAATGGGAAGAGGGTCATGTGACACATCAAACTTATCGAGAATTTCACAAGAAAAACAATGGTGTGCTTGGTTTTAACGTTACTTTATTCTTTCACGAGTTATTTACAAGTTTGTGACCACTTATAAAATGTGTTCAAAGTGCTGCCCATTGTGTTGGATTGTCAATGCAACCCTCTTCTCCCACTCTTCACACACTGATAGCAACACCGCAGAAGAAATGCCTCCCGATCTGACCCCCTTAGACTTTTATCTTTGGGGTCATCTGAAGGCAATTGTCTATGCTGTGAAGATACGAGATGTGCAGCAACTGAAACTACGGATACTGGAAGCCTGTGCTAGCATTTCTTCTGCGGTGTTGCTATCAGTGTGTGAAGAGTGGGAGAAGAGGGTTGCATTGACAATCCAACACAATGGGCAGCACTTTGAACACATTTTATAAGTGGTCACAAACTTGTAAATAACTCGTGAAAGAATAAAGTAACGTTAAAACCAAGCACACCATTGTTTTTCTTGTGAAATTCTCGATAAGTTTGATGTGTCACATGACCCTCTTCCAATTGAAAAAACTAAAGTTGGATACAAAATGGCCGACTTCAAAATGGCCACCATGGTCAACACCCAGCTTGAAAAGTTTCCCCCCTCCCACATACTAATGTGCCACAAGCAGGAAGTTAATATCACCAACCATTCCCATTTTATTTAGGTGTATCCATATAAATGGCCCACCCTGTATATGTATATATATATATATATATATATATATATGTATATACTGGGGCATTCCAATTCGGTAAAGTGGGGGTACACATCCATACTTGCATGGTAAATGTACACATGTACATAAAAAACACACACATACGGCTAACCGTTTAGATGCTGCGGTCGCTATTGACATATACATTCAACAGATACCAATATAGCCTATAGGTGACGGAAGCCACTGTTAGTCATCCATCATAGGCATTTGTCACTCATAGACTGTTTAACATATGTCATGAAAAGCTATTACATAGCCCAGGACGAAAGGCCGGTGTCATCACCCGGCGGACCCGGGCAAGTGCCGGGGCCCACTACCCTTCGGGGGGCCCACTCGGCCGCCGGGTGCTGATGCTGCCATCATGGCTCCTCCAGGAGTGAAATCCCCAGCCAGAGTGTTGCCGAAGTGGCCCCGCTAGCAGCCGCTATGTCTGCTACAGAAGTAGCGACGCTATGGCAGAGCAGGGAGGTAGCTCCCTACTCTGCCATTTACTATGCTACAGACTCCCAGGCAGAGTGCTAGTAGCGCTATGCCCGGGACTTTGGCACTGGGGTTGCCCCTGACATCACTGTCCACATATGGACAGTAATGCCAGGAGGAGTCCCAGGCAGAGCGCTAGAAGCGGCTCTGCTCCGGGACACCATCTCTGGGGAAGCCCCTGACATCACTGTCCATATATGGACAGTGATGTTATGGGCTTCCCCAGAGCCGGAGCACTGGAGCAGAGCCTTTACTAGCGCTCTGCCTGGGACTTCAGCTCTGCTCCGGACATCACTATCCATATATGGACAGTGATGTCAGGAGCAGAACAGGAGTCCCAGGTAGAGTGCTAGTAGTGCTCTGCCCGGGACTATGGCTCTGTGGTTGCCCCTGACATCACTGTCCATATATGGACAGTGACGTCAGGGGCTCCACCTGAAGCGGAATCCCCGGCCAGAGCTTTGAGAATTCCCTTGTTGGGGATTCCACTCCTAGGGAGAGCCACAATTGCGCTACCTACAGGGAGGGGGCTGCGTGGCACTACCAGGGAGGGGGGCTGTGTGGCACTTCATGGGAGGAGGGGCTGTATGGCACTACCTGGGAGGAGGGGCTGTGTGGCACTTCGTGGGAGGACAGCCTTTGTGGCACTACCAGGGCGGGGGCTGTGTGGCACTACCAGGGAGGGGGCTGTGTAGCACTACCTGGAAGGGGGGCTGTGTGGCACTATCCACAGGGCACTATCTACAGTGCGCACTAAATTTATGGGGGTACAAACTGGGTGCCTAACTTCTTTATGGGGGCATAAACAGGACCTAACTTCTATATGGGGCCACAAAATGACGTTTTCTGCCATTTTACTGCCGCCGTGAGTTTCCCCCGCAAATGGGCCCACTTAGTCTGTTTCGCCCAAGGGCCCACATAAACCTGGACCCGGCCCTGCCAGGACATATACGTTAAACAGATGCCTGTGATGTATGCCATAAAGTGGCATACGTCACCCATAAGATCCCATGTTATAAAAAACTATACTGCACGGTATACTTTTTTGCGAGATCTCATGAGATCGAATAGCGTAGTCTTCTAAGCTATTCCATACTTAAAATAAAAAAGGTATACCAACATTTACCAGCCTGACGCTGGCACACTCTTTTGGCCTCCGTCGGGTTAATGGAGCTTAATTGGCAAGTCTAGCGTGTTTGCCGGGAGCGTTCCTAACTTACAATCTGGACGTTGGGAAAAACGAGATGTGAACAGTGTCTCAGTAATCTACTCAGGACCTGTCAAAGATCTACCAATAGATCTTGATGTGGAAAGACATTACAAATTTACCAGTAGAGTTCAACTAGCTGCAAAATATGTTAGTAACCTGTCACAAACTGCGAGGACATTAACAGAACATGAAATTTGAATAACTTTATACGCAGTTACAACCCTCAACGTGCCATCCAGTCACCTGTCCCATAAACTTAGCTACAGAATATGTCCTTTAGCATTGCAGCAGTAATACCCTAGTGATTCGAATTGTAATCTTTATATAAAACATAGATCACTGTATAAGACAATCAGGAATAATAGTAATAAGGATTTCATCCCAATATGATGATAGTATAAATTTTTTTGGACAATAGAAGCCTTTGGCAGTTGTATGTACCTTTATTGGCATACATTTGCATTTGTCTAGCACATACATTCAGCACTACACACACCAAACGTATGTGTGAACAGAAACTGACTGGCAGCAGAGGGCAAGGTCTGGTTCACCACAACTAAGGATGTGTTAAAATTACCCTCTACCGAACCCCTTATTTGGTAATCTTGTCTACGTTAATTTGGTCCCGGGGTTCTGAATTTAGGCTGTTTTTTTTTTTTTTATAGTATGGGGGCTCTACACCCTTTGGCCCATTTGGTATGGAAAGTAACAGCTTATGTTTGTGTAGATTTTATAAAAATGGGAACTCGGCACTCCAAAGTATTATGCAATAAGTGATATTTTATTTCAAATATAGTGAAAAGTAGTAATCCAAAAATAGGTTTTTAACGTTTTGGTCTATACATTCGACCTTCTTCAGACACGAATTATGACCGTGGATAAGGATGTGAGGCGCTTGCGACCTCGGTCGCTGTTAGGTAATACCTAACAGCGACCGAGGTGGCAAGCGCCGCATATCCTTAAACACGGTCGTAATCCGTGTCTGAAGAAAGTCGAATTTATAGACTGAAACATTAAAAACCCTATTTTTGGATTACTACTTTTCCCTATATGTGAAATAAAATATCACTTACTGCATAATATCTTGGAATGCTGAGTTCCTCATTTTTATACGTTGGCGTGGAAGCCTACTCACGCACCCTTGAAACACAGAGTGCTGCGGGATCAAGAAAGTACCACTGTATAGATTTTATAGTCTTGTGAAAAAAAGTAAGAGCCCAGGCTGTACACTTTTTTTTTCTAATAATTTGGACTGACGTTCAACATAATTGGGTGGCCCAGGTTATATGGCCCCATATTAAATCAAAACATCATTGACGGTTTCAGGTCAAGCTAGTTAGAAAAAAAACAAAACAGAAGGCCACTGATGGCACCTAGGATAATCACTATTAGACTTTTTAAGCAATAATGGACAGGTGATCTTTTGGTCCTTCCCTTATTCCTAACAAAATAAAAAGAAAAGCTGGCATAACAAAATCTTGTTCTTTATTTTCATCTGAGGAGCTTGTTGCACCCACCAAACTCAGAGCACGCATTCTAACAGGAAGAGGACAATATGGTTGACGTTCTGAAGTTTGAAGGGTAAGTGGTTGAATCATAGTTGTAGTCTGAATTGTTCTGTTTTGTAAGATGTATGTAGTGATTGTATAAGGTGTTACTGACTGGTATGAGTAGTTTCTGTTGGAGGTGGTTGTAGGGGGGGGGGGGAGAAGGCTGTGGACAGTCACTAGTGGAATAAATGGATCTGCTTTCATGGTCTATTAGAGCATGATATTTGGGCCAAAGACCACCTTAAACTCTAATTTCACTTGCGAAACGACTCTTCTTTAACATAATAACAATACCATATACCTTACACCACTCCTGAGCATATACTCCTTATATTCCTTTCTGCATGTTCTGTAGATCCCCCCCCCCGCCGTATATATTTCTTATAGAATCTTCCCGATACCTCATGAGCTCTGCACCTTTATCACCGTTATCACTCTGCAGTTCACAGTTGAAGTATTTGCTATAGTGTCTCGAAGTGGCTCATGACAGCACTGCTCCATTGTCTCAGGGTTCAGCTGTGATCAGGCAAAGGACAGTGGGGGATCTCCAGAACGGCCTCGTCCTTTGAGGGCAAGTAAAACTTCCAGAGTAATGCCAGAGTAGGCTATGTTCTCACTGCATAGCGTCCCATTGACCCAGCGTATGCCAAAAGAGTGTTCCTTTGGCATACTATACATCAGGGAGGCACATTCATGAGGTTTCACATTGTACTGAAAGTGTGATATATGGCAAGTAGTTATGCTGCTGTTTGCTTTACTGTAGTTCAGTTTTCTTTTAACAAGGTGTATGTGGAGGGGCTCAGCTCTGATTTTGCTTTGGGGCTCTTTGAACTCTAGTGATGCCCCTGTCGGGGTGCATTGTCAACACATGACAACACTGCATGCCAACATGGTCCACAGCACAGTGTTACTCTCATTTAAAGACAATGTGGACTCATCTTTTTGCAGGTCAATAGAATGCAAATCAAATCCTCTCTAGCTATACTAGGTCAATCCAAAGCAACAAATCTGGAGTCCCACTATTCCACTATCGCCTAATTTCGCTGTGTAGCCAGATTCAGTATATCATTCCTCCAACCTGAAGTAGCCGAACAATTCAAGAAAAGAAACATATTTAATAAATGTAATATTGAGATCAAATCTACGACCCAGGAAGTCTACAGAAAACTTGCAGAAAACCATAAGAACCACATTTTCAGTAATTTTGCTATAGACGATTCTTTTCAACTTCTGTCTGAGAGGTTTTGAAGTATTTTACAAAAAGCCCAGGGCAGCCTGACTACATGTATTACACAAATCCTGCTGCTTTAAAAATGGTTGTCAGGGAAATAAACAAGAACATCTTGGTCATGGAAGAATGTTATAAGATTGCATGGTGGACAGTGTAGTATATAGTATTTATAAAGCGTATATATTGTATAATTTGAGTTTCAAGATGCTCAGATGAGTCTTTGAATTGAATCAATTCAGGGTACCAATGAAATGTGACAGACAAGTACTCTGTAGCGCACGGTTGAAAGACCTAGAAAAGATCTTCAAATGTAATGATGTTTATATGTATGATAATGTTTGTAGAAAAATAAAGGTCACTGTGGTTCTTTACAGATATGAAAGCTAGACAGTGAAGATGAGGCACATGAGAAGAATTGATGCTTCTCTACATTTTGAAAGTATAGAAGATGCCAAGGACGCAAAGTAGTGGATCCTTGCTTATATAAAGGCTAGTCATTCAACTGAAACGCATCTAACCAGACTGAAGTTCTCTATTTTGGACATATTATGCGAAGATCTAATTAAATGGAAAAGACAATTCTACTGAGGACAGTTGAAAATAAAGAATAATCAGCATCAACAAAGATGGATTTTATCTCACGAATAATGAATTGTGAGAGTGTCTTCAATACATTCAGGAGGCAGAGAAGAGGCTTCCGCAGCTAAAGCTCTTTCTCTACCAACCAGCAAAGCCAATGTCTTGGATCTGCTCTTGGTGGCATCATTTTGACATCATGTATATTACAAAGTGTGAACGGTTTCTACACTTGCACTGTCTAAGGACATTTGTCACCAATATAGAAGACCTTTAGTAGGCTATACTGCATCTATTCCTCATATGCTTCCTGTGTTAGTGCCATATAATGCAAAATCCAACACAGGAAAAAATTATCTGACAGTTATAATTAACACATACAAACCTATAACATGTATAGCAACCTCAGATTCTGGTACAATATATATATATATACATATACATATACTACTCACTCATAGAAGAAAATAAAATGTTCACTTGTTACCTGAAATTGGATTGATAGTGTGTTTGCCGGTTTCCTGGATATTATCTGCTACTAAGATCTTACCCCTCTTCCCTTTATATACTTCTGATCTGCAATCTTTGAGAATGGGATGGGTATTCTGAATCCTATTAGCTGACGAATCCTAGGAAGCAGTAGTAAGTAGTAACAATAACTTATAAATAAATTTCTGAAGGCGCTTAAGCTTCAGGGGATTACAGGATGAGGGGGGAGGAACACGACTTAACCTTTAGTCTAGAGGTGAACATATTGGCATCAGCTATCAAGAATTATATGGTCACAAAGGCATTGTTGTGGTGGTTAGTTCATGTAGAAAAACACTTCATCCATCCACAAAATTCAACTTATGATAAAATGATGAGAATTAAAGGTAGTTAGTCTCTATTTTATTAGCTGGAACCTAATATATGCATCACTAGAGTTTTATTTGCAAACCTAATGCTCTTTAACTGTAAGGTAATTATTGATCATTTTCTAATATTGTTTTTACAGTTTCTTGGTTTTTTTAAAATTGTACTTGTACTTGAATAAGGTTACCATGTGTAGTAACATAAAACATGAAAAATGTATAGTTAGTAGAGGTTATGTCTAAATATAGGTATGCCGAAACGTATAGTGGGAATGCCCAAAGGTCTTCACATTTTGGATCAGGGATTTTCAGTCAACTTATTTCTCCAGACTCGGACCTTCCAAATAAGCCTGTTTTGGAAGCCCCAAATATATAATGGCATATAAATATTTATTGGCTGTATTTTTCAAGATTCAGACCATATGTAGTGCCCTTGCTCCACTATTTACCGTCCGACAGTCATTGAACTGCTACATTCAAACATAATGTGGAACCAGATGTCTGGTCGATCCCTTTATCATCACTTGTTCTCCCCAACCTGAGACAACCATTCTACATCTGTTATTGCCTTGTCCAGTGGGCCCTTAATGATTGTCAGACTTCTCTGAATGCAGTGCTTGTGGACACTGCATTCAATCACTTTCCCCACAGCAGAGTGATTCTCTGTTTACTGCCGAATAGCTAATAGAAATAGCCTTCTGTCCTTCTTGTCAGGTAAGAAGCAAAGCCTCTGCAGGCGCATGGCAGTATAGATGAGGAGGCTTCTTCATCTCTGCTTGTTAGGACTGTATAGCTCTGCATTCTGACAGCTGATATAGAAGCTGCACATGACCACTTAGTATTTATTATTTTATTTTAATTAGTTTCTAAGGGAGTTCATACTGTGGATTTTATACAGTATATATATCTTGAATACTTTGGATCCAATGCTACCTATCTGTAGGGGAGGTAAGAAGGGACTATATTGTCTGCTGCCTCAGGGGAAAGGAGACTGATTCTGCTCAGAGCCCACCCCCAGCAGCACAGATTAGCAGCAGCACCAAGGGGGACACAGGGAAGCAAAAAAAGATGAGAAAGTGATTTATTTTTAAATGCTAGAAACACTGCAGAATACATTAAAACAGCTATTAACATAATTTCTGGACTTTGGTATGAAAATGGTTCATGGGATTTAGGCAAATCATTAAAAAATAGAAAGAATATGGCAGAGCTGTAAATCAGCTCACCCTCAAAAACTGTGTGATGATACAAGGAGCTTCTGTGATTGGGATGGAAGAGACCCTCCAGGGCTTTACCAGTTGCAACTTTATGGGACAAATAAAAAGTGAGTAAAAAACTTTTACTGTTGTTTGATAAGACCAAAACTGAGCTTTTAACAAAAAAGAAAAGACATCAATTCAATTGAGAGTTTTCTGTAAAATATTTGTTCACTTGAACAGTTTTACAAAGAATAATTAGTAAAAGTTCCAATAGCCACATTTGCAAGTTTCCAAAATGAGACCTATCCATACAGATTTATTAATGCCAAAGGTGTCACTACTAGACGCATTACTGCCAAAGATGTCACTGCTAAATACTAACTTAAAGAAGGCAATTTACTTATGCATCCATTTATTTTCTGTTTAATAAATATTTCTGTTTAATAAATATAAGGCTGGATTCACAAATGCCATTTAAATTATTTTTTTGTGTTTAGCAAATGTCAGGAGTGGATCCAAAAGGAGGGAATAACATAAAGAAAATAATTCTACTTCTCTCTTTTTTATTCCCAGCGCCCCCACTGATCAGCTGATTGAAGGGGTGCGGCATTCATCGCCACGGCCTCTTCAGTGTTTACCAGGCACAGCGCCATACACTTCCGTAGCGGCTGTGCCTGGGATTGCAGCTCAGTTCCATTCACGTGAATGGGACAGTAACTGCAATCCCAGGCACAGCCGCTACGAAAGTGTATGGTGTTGTGCCTGTAAACTGGGAAAAGGCCGCGGCAATGAAAGCAGTGGCCCCATTAATCAGCTGATCGTAGAGGGTGCCAGGAGTCGAACTCCCACCGACATGATATCGATGAGCTATCCTACGGATAGGCCATCTATATAAAATGCCTGGAAAACCCTTTTAACAGAGCCATGGTCCTAAAAAAGTATAGGCCCCTTTAAGGTGATTGTTGATACAAGATAAGGGTCAATGTATGAGCAGGAGTGTAGTAACAAAATTCCTAGTTATATTTCAAGGTTCTTCTTTGGGTCGGAAATCGACTTACAGGGAAGCTACCTGTGAAAGATGGCACTAGAGAGAGATGGAGTTCCTTCTTCTGTTGGAGAGCTAATTTTTATATCTGTATTTAAAATGCATTGGTCAGATATTTATGTTGTCCTGTCTGAGGAAAGCATAAAAAAGTGACAGACCACTGCTGTCACTTATTAGGTAATGTTAATTAGTTTAGGAATTTTTAGAACTTAGACTTGTGGTGTGCGGCCGGCGGTGCACGTATGAGTCCAAGTATATTCATATATTCATGCTTGCCCCACCTCGTCCCCTGTACAGTAATAGGCAGAATTGTCAATCAGTGGCTGAGGGGCGGGGGGAGCGTAAATATATGAACATTGTGGTTTATGTCATATTTTATTTTTAAAAATTCAAATCAAATTTAATAAATGTGTATGTATATATATATGTATAAATATATATATATATATATATATATATATATATATACAGGCATGTCATCACTGCAGCACAGTAAACAGAGAGTGGCGGGGATCAGCGGAGAGGCTGCGCTGGCACACCGGGAGGTTTATCAGGCAGGTAAGTAATGGGTCTTTTATTGTTTTAAGGTGTTTCCCCTATTTGGCCAGATTTTTACCACTCTTAGAAAAACCCTTTAAGGCTATGTTCACAGGAATTCTATCAGGATTTAGAAGCGGATTCCGCACCTTAATCCTGACAGAATCCACTAACATTCTTACTGTTATATACCCCATTCAAATGCGCCGAAAAAATGCCATGGACTATCTCCATTGAATTACAATGGGGTTAATTCGCATGCGAATCCGGTGGCAAATCAGCTGCAGAAATCGGAATTTCTATAGGCAAAACTGTATTGCTGCATCTTCATCATTAGTCTGCTGTGTACCAGTTTATTCTCTACTTGTGCCAATTTGCCTTGTCTTATCTAAGAGCTGTCGTGCTGCACAGTCTTAATGCTTCAGCTAAAGCCACAGGTCTGTGGGTTATGAAACGCCTCATGATTTCCTTCCGACTCAATCCTCCTTAATACCATGCCTTTACTGCAGAACAAGCAGTGGGGTGAGTACATTTACAGCTGTAAATCAATACCATAGCAGGTGAGCATTTCTCCAAACTCTCCAGTATTACATTAGTGGCAGCCATTTATATACCTAGACAATGATATGTACAATTAATTGTTCTGAACACACATCTACGTACGTTCTAATATAAAACACGTGCATGATTCTTGTTTGTGATGTTACATAAATAGGATAAGTTAGCATTAAATGTAACAGCATTAGCATTAGTTGTGGCAGTGCAGTGTTTCATGCTTGCAAATACAAGGAGAGGGCAGAAGCAAACTGCAAACATCACATGCAATTATTATTACTTAATAAGTCTATGATCTATTAGAATTAGTGGCCAACTATTAATTCATATTTTGATTCAATTATTTGTGCCCATCTGTGGTGCAGTATATCACAGTTTTCTTCTCTCTTCCCCTGCTATAATGAAGCATGTAGGAATATATATATATATATATATATATATATATATATATATATATATATATATATATATAATTCTAATATGCAACCAGACAGATGCTTTCTGCAGCATTGCAGCAGATTTGTTCAATTAAATCAATTTATCAGGTCAAAGAGGGATTTATGTCAAAAGTAGGGACTGTCACTCCGAAAGAGGGAGGGGATGTATGTGCTCTGCACTAAAATATATATTAAAGAATAGAGGCTAAGTTTGCCCTTGGATTTATTGTGTCATGGTGATGTTCCTTGTGTATTGACAAAGTAATTAGCCACCTAAAATATCAGCAATGGAAACCAGAGCAATATATATTTTTTTTTGGGCAAAACAGTAAATCCTTTGCTACCTGGATGTAAAGCTTTGATGTGGCTTAACAGGTTTATGGATGTTGTACTACAATTTTTTCTTAAAGGAGTTTTCACATCTCATAAAGTTATGGTACTTATATAATTTGCCATCATTTTCTAATCAGTAGCGAGACCCCCTAAATATCAGACATTCATGGCAAGTCCTAGCAATAACTTTATGAGATGGGGAAACCCCTTTAAGGTCTGGAGTAACAGTAAGAAAAGTGGCCAAAAATGTAAAACACATCAAGAAAATGGGATTTCAGTAATTTCTGGTAAACGGGCAACACGATTGAAGAAGGCATACAGAAAATAGACTTTATTCCCTCACAACGGTGTACATTCACATGCTATCGCTACTTTAAAATATGGATAAACTAGTTATGGACACAATAATAATAGCTTACATCATTGTAAAAATTGTAGTAATAATAATAATAATAAGGATGATGATGAAAATAATAAATAATTATCTACATTCCCCAAATATTTCATGTTATAAGATATACAGTATGTTTAGAATTTTTCATCCTGTGTAATGTAACCGAGGCCATGTATTCATCAAGTGGAGTTATTTTTGCTCAGAGACCATATAAACTAACGTAAGCCTAAATCTAAACATATGCAACATCATCCTTCTATGGGAATTTCCATAGAAGCAGGCAGTATGCCAACATTTTCTTTACATAAACTAAACAATGATGTGAACCATGTAATGAATGTGTATAGTGTGTTATTACAGTTGTATGAAAATAGGAGAAAACCCAGCAGTGTACAGTATTATAGAGAGACAGGTTAAATCCCCTTGATGTTCCACAATAATACATTCCTCTGCAATGGAGCTCTCAAATTATTAATTGGGAAATTACTGCTTACAGCTATTAGTGCAATGACTACACCATCATCTTCCAACCATAGCGGCTGCTGCAGAACCTGGTGGTTGTAGTAGAGCTGTGGGCAGGCATTCATCTTAGTTATACTATGGAGATCTCATTGCAGCTTTCTACAGTATATTTACTAAATAACTAGTGTTCAAGATGAGCTTGCAAAAATAGAAATGTGTCTTTGGAGACAAGAATTGGGATGGCTTATAGGGGTTTGAGGAATAGCTCTTATTTGATTCAGGACTTTCAGTGCTAAGACTTTGTAATGTTCAGTACATTTAGTGGAAATTTGGTCTCCGAGCTAAGATCTTGGAGACTGTGTTGAATGGAAAATTCCACAGGGTCAGACTGGCCCACCAGAATACCAGAGTATCCTCCAGTGGGCTATACTACATTGTAGTCTATGTACACAGCATGTCCATAATCTTTGTTGTATGGATTTTTCACTAAAGTTACATTAGAACGTTTCAGTACTGAAAGGCCTGAACCAAATAAGAGCAATATCATTATCTTGCATAGATCTTGGAAATAATTATTAAAATAATTGATTGATTTATATATGTATTTATTAATTATCTTACTAAGTTACTCATTTTTTTTTCTTAAAGTCAGTCTATGCCCAAAAATAAAAATAGTTTTGGATGAAGTTAGATAATTCGAATAATCGAAGTAAACATTACACTTTTCCATTATTTCATGCCTGGATTCAGAGAACCCTGAAAACAGAACAACAGTGTAATACATTGTTTGGAAATATCCATCATATCTATCATATACAGCTCAAGGTATCTTTATTATAAGAAAAGAAAGAGTTTACTTTGTACCATTAAAAATGTAATTCCTTTGACTGTAACAATTCAATAATAAATTAATGTAGAGCAAATTTGGAATGCAAAATGAACGCTCGGCAGAATGAAGGGCTATAGAGTAGAAATAGGTAACAAGGATTTCACAAGAAAAAAACTCTATTCAGCTCTAGATAATTTTCTTTGTCACAGTGATAATTGCTACCAATGTGCACCACCCTCTGAAAGGGGCATTAGTATATGATCCCCCTACATATTCAATCCCCCCCTAAGAGCAGCAGATGGAGTCAATATTTCAATTTAGATGTCTACCACAGTGTACCAGCCCTGAAGCTGGTACACTCTGGATAGCGATCTAAATTGAAAAATGGATTTATATTGAAATATAGATCTAAATTGAAATATAGACTCCATCTAATGCTCTTAGTGGAGTGTGACTACTCAGCTATACCTGAACCCTGTTGTTACCATTTTTCTTTTTTCCCTAATATACCTACCTGGACCCTTATGCTCCTAAATTGGTCGTACCTTTATTGACCAAGGTCTGCCAATCCTAACTAGGGTCCTTTTGTGAATAGAAGGGGTGATCGCATACAAAGTCTCTTTATGGTTAGTACTTCTTGGCAGCGATCATCACTGTGACAAAGAAAATGACCTTGAGCTCCATAGAGGCTTTTTCTAGTGAAATCACTGTTACCTATTTCTACCTCATAGCCCTGCATTCTGCTGAGCAATATTTTTTAAAGATTTTCCTTATATTAAGTTATTATTGTTTAATAATAACTAATAAAAGTTTAGTTTTAGAGTACCTATTTTTCAACGATAGAGGAATTGTTACGGTATACAGTAAGGGCATGGCCAAACGTGGCGTATTTCTGCAGACACTGTCCGCATCAATGCCACACATAATCTGCGTTGCAGATTCCATTGCGGCTTTGCTTAAAATGTGAAGTAAATTGATGCGGATTAGCCGTTGCGTATTTAGGTGAAGAGTACATCCTGCTGTCTTTTAAAACATTTCATCTCAGTCTGGCTATAGACCTCAAAACATATAGGTCCAGCCAGAATGAAGAAATATCCTGTTCGTAAAACCAATCCGCAATGCAATACACATAACATCTGCGGATGTCATTGCGGAATTTTGAATCTCCATTGAAGTCAATGGAGAAGTTCCGCAACAAGTCTACAACAGCCAGTGTATGCTGCGGACACCAAATTCCGCACCGAAGCCTATAGTACGCAGCGGAGTTTTCCGCCACGTCTGCACGAACCTAACTAAAAAGGTGTGGAAACCAATGGAGAAAATGTCCGCAGCGGAATTCCAGAGCAATTCTGCCACATCTGGCCGTGCCCTAAGGGAGTCAGAGATCCCCCAAAGTATATAACCTCTTTGTCAGTGATAATAATTGGTTGGAAAATGTCACTGATTTGGGTTCAAGGATATTGAAAACGTTAAAGACTTTTTCTTTTGCTAAAACAGTGTATTATATTGTTTAATGCAACTTTTTAGCTGTTTTTTATTAAAAAATGTTTTTACTTTTTGAGATACAGCTTCTATGTACCGTGTATACAGAGCAGCTGTATCTTGCACTGAAACCCAAATCTGTCAGATCAGCAGGACTGGCGTCTTCATTGACAGTGGGTCCTGCGTGTTTGATAAGCAGGATCCACCTGTAATCGATCACATCTAAGTCACATCTAATGAGACATGAGAATTTCAGAGCAGTTGATTATTTCAATGTTTTCACTGATTATAACATTTTACATAAATGTTATAATCAGTGAAAACATTGAAATAATCATCCAGAATAAGTGAAAGAAATGTATATATGACACCTGGGTTCTTAAACCATGCCTGAATTTAACCTTCATGGGATGCAGCATTCAGAAAAACTATTTAGAACATGTTTTATAATAGTTTATAGTTAATATATTTTATAACTTTTTCAAATATTTTCTTAAAGCACATAAAGAGCATGTGTGAATGTTGGTACCATGCCGAATTAAGCCAAATTTTTGCTGAACAGCTGTTGATCCGAGATGGACGAGATGGAGCCTTTATTGTGCGTCAGAGTGAATCTGTCAGTGGGGCATTTGCCATCTGTCTTATGTGAGTGATCACTTACATTATATGGTACCTTGTTTTATTTGTCTTCTCTGTGTTCTAATAAAGTGAATAAAACTCTAAGATCATGCCCACTCTAGCTATTTAAGATATATAGGTCACCAGAGTTGAACTGGCTCACCAAAGAATCAGAGGAAACACTCATGGGCCCAGGTCCTGACAACCCTACAACCCTACTTTCTGCAATTTACGTGCGGATAAATTCCGCAACATGTAGATGAGATTACTTAAAATCTAATTTACTTTGCTGGTACTCTATTTACGCTGCGTATTTGGTGGCGGGCGCCACCATGCGGTGCTGCTACTAATAGAGTAGAGATCCAATTATCGGAGGTTGTCGTGAAGTGGCAAGTGAGCTTATATAATTTGATCAAAATGTTAACTAAAAACCTCATGTTCATTGATTAATATTGTAGATGTGCGGTCCTCGTTTCTCCTCTTCAATCAGTATAATTAGGAATACGTTTTTGGTAAATGGGAAAGGAGAGGAAATGCAAGCAGGGCCGGCGTCAGCATTGGGCGAATCCAGGCAAGTGTCACTGCCGACGCTCTGGCTGGAGATTCCGCTCCTAGAGGAAGCCCCTGACGTCCCTGTTCATATATGTACAGGGACGTCAGGTGCTCCTCCTGGACTAGAATCCATGGCTAGAGCATTGCCAACGCTGTGGCTGGAGATTCTGCTCCTAGAGGGAGCCCCTGATGTCCCTGTCCATATATGGACATTGACGTTAGGGGCTCCTCCGGGACCGGAATCCCCGGGCAGAGCTTTGCCAACACTACGGCCGGGAATTCTGCTCCTAGAGAAGCCCCTGATGTCAACAAGGAATCGTTTTTCTCGGATGACAGTTATACTTCAGTTTGAAAAAGAAGGGAGGAGTGAGGATTTCCCAATTAGCTGACATCAAATGTTAGTGTGGAAAATCCAGCAGTGTATAGTGGTAGCTGTATAGTGGTAGCCCTCTCTATGATAATAGAGGTTGGCTGCATGCATGTTTTGAATCAGTCATTTAACATTTCTATCTCATTATCATACTGACATTATGTAGCTACCATATTAAAAATTACTGTATATATTCCATGCTTCTCCTCTATTTCCTACAAAATGTATATAAAAACCGCGAAAAAATCGGATATATATAAAAGCCGTTTTGTTCCATTAAAAATAAATAAATAAAATGCAATTTAGCACATTTTGTTAAAAGTATACATAAATAAACAAAATCCAATCTTTTAAATTATGAAAAAACTTCCCCCACTCGATTATTATAGTTCGAAGGTGTAATGGTGGGGGGGGTAGGGAAACGGACAAGTGAGCCCTAATCTACCCGCCACTCTGTCCCTGCCTACTTGCAACGACCCGCCCTAGGCGACGGGGTACAACTGGGCGGCGGTCCCTGCGCTCAGTAAGTGCATGACAAACACGACAAACAAACAAGGGAATACAAGCAAGGGAAATGGGCAGTTGCTCGCGGAAACACCGTGAGCCACAGAGTAGTGAACGAGCCGAGTCAAGCCAGGAGAGTGCGAGGTACAAAGCGAAAAGCAGAAGAGTAGTCGGTAAGCCGGGGTCTGTATGGAGCAGGATCAAAAAGTAGCAGGAGCTGTAGCTGGGCCAGGAAACCTCAAGGAAAGAATTCACAAGCACAGATGGACAGGAAGAGCAGGCTTAAATAGACCGAGGGCGGGAGCTAGCTGAGTCTGGCCAGGTTGCGATAGGCTCTCCCACTCCTAAGCCTGCCAGCCTGAGTGGAGGAAGCTGGTGTCTGTCTCAGGGATGTACACTCAGGTGTTGACTGATTAATTCTGGGAATTAACCCCGAAGCAGTGCCTGGCAGATCCTTTACAGTACCCCCCCTTTTATGAGGGGCCACCGGACCCTTTCTAAGTGGACCTGGCTTACTGGGGAAACGCAGGTGGAACCTCCTGACCAATACCCCAGCGTGAACATCCCGGGCGGGTACCCAAGTCCTCTCCTCAGGCCCGTATCCTCTCCAATGGACCAGGTACTGGAGGGAGCCTTGGACCATCTTGCTGTCCACGATCCTGGCCACCTCAAATTCCACCCCCTCAGGGGTGAGGACGGGAACAGGAGGTTTCCTCGAGGGGGCCAAGGACGGGGAGCAGCGTTTCAGGAGGGAGGCATGAAACACGTTGTGTATACGAAAAGACGGGGGTAACTCCAGCCGGAAAGAGACAGGACTGAGGACCTCAATGACCTTATACGGCCCAATAAACCGGGGAGCAAACTTTTTGGACGGAACCTTGAGACGCAAGTTCCTGGATGACAACCACACCAGATCCCCGACCACAAACAGGGGGTTAGCAGAACGTCTTCTATCGGCCTGAGCCTTCTGTATGCTCTGGGACGCCTCTAGGTTCTTCTGAACCTGGGCCCAGACTGTGCACAGATCCCGATGAACGACCTCCACCTCGGGATTGTTGGAACAACCAGGTGAAACGGAGGAGAACCGTGGATTAAACCCAAAATTACAGAAAAAGGGAGAGACCCCTGACGAGTTACTGACCCGGTTATTAAGGGAAAATTCGGCGAGGGGAATGAAAGAAACCCAATCAGATTGACAGTCAGAGACAAAACATCTTAAGTATTGTTCTAGAGACTGATTAGTCCTCTCCGTTTGGCCATTGGTTTCAGGATGGAAAGCAGAGGAGAAGGACAGATCAATCCCCAACTTATTACAGAAGGCTCTCCAAAACAATGAAACAAATTGTACCCCTCTGTCAGAAACAATATTGACGGGGACCCCATGGAGACGCAGGATGTGTTTGATAAACAAGGTAGCCAACGTCTTGGCGTTGGGTAGTTTCTTGAGGGGCACAAAGTGGCACATTTTACTGAAGCGGTCTACCACCACCCACACCACCGACTTGCCTTGGGATGGAGGCAAATCGGTGATAAAATCCATGGAGATATGTGTCCAAGGTCTCTGGGGAATGGGCAACGAACGCAGTAAGCCCGCTGGTCGGGACCTGGGAGTCTTGGACCTGGCACAAACCTCACAGGCGGCGACGTAGGCCTTAACGTCTTTAGGCAAACCAGGCCACCAATAATTTCTGGTAATGAGGTGTTTGGTACCCAGGATGCCTGGATGGCCAGATAGTGCGGAGTCGTGATTTTCCCTAAGTACCCTTAGCCGGAATTGCAGGGGAACAAACAGCTTGTTCTCAGGAAGGTTCCCAGGAGCTGAACCTTGATCAGCAGCAATTTCAGAGACTAAATCGGACTCGATAGAGGAAATGACTATACCTGGAGGCAAAATACAAACAGGATCTTCCTCCGAAGGAGGGCTGGCCATGAAGCTACGCGACAGTGCATCCGCCTTAATATTTTTAGACCCGGCCCTATAGGTAACCAAAAAATTGAATCTGGTAAAAAACAACGCCCATCGAGCTTGTCTCGGGTTTAGCCTCCGGGCAGATTCTAGGAAAACCAGATTCTTGTGGTCGGTAAGGACCGTTACCTGGTGCCTAGCCCCCTCCAGGAAGTGGCGCCACTCTTCAAATGCCCATTTAATGGCTAAAAGTTCGCGGTTGCCAATATCATAGTTACACTCCGTGGGCGAAAACTTCCTAGAAAAGTAAGCACAGGGGCGGAGATGGGTGAGGGAGCTGGTACCCTGGGACAAGACGGCCCCCACTCCCACCTCGGACGCGTCAACCTCCACAATAAATGGCTGCCTTTGGTTGGGCTGAACCAGCACGGGGGCCGAGATAAAGCACTTCTTGAGGGTCTCAAAAGCCTGGACGGCCTCAGGGGGCCAATGGAGGACATCAGCACCCTTGCGAGTGAGGTCCGTAAGAGGCTTAGCGACGACCGAGAAGTTAGCAATAAATCTCCTGTAATAGTTAGCGAACCCCAAAAAACACTGTAGCGCTTTCAGGGAGGCAGGTTGGACCCATTCAGCCACAGCCTGAACCTTGGCAGGGTCCATGCGGAATTCATGAGGAGTGAGGATTTGACCTAAAAATGGTATCTCCTGTACCCCAAATACACATTTTTCGATTTTGGCAAACAGTTTGTTTTCTCGAAGGACCTGGAGCACTTTCCTGACATGCTCTATGTGGGAGGACCAGTCCCTGGAAAACACCAATATGTCATCAAGGTACACTACAAGAAATATCCCCAGGTAATTTCTCAAAATCTCATTTATGAAGTTCTGGAAGACCGCAGGGGCATTGCACAACCCAAAGGGCATGACGAGGTATTCGAAATGGCCTTCGGGCGTGTTAAACGCAGTCTTCCACTCATCCCCCTCTTTGATGCGAATAAGGTTATACGCCCCCCGTAGATCCAATTTAGAGAACCATTGGGCCCCCTGAACCTGATTAAAGAGATCAGGAATCAAAGGAAGGGGATACTGGTTCCTTACCGTGACCTTATTCAGGCCACGGTAGTCAATGCATGGCCTAAGACCCCCATCCTTCTTCCCTACGAAGAAGAAGCCAGCACCTACCGGAGAAGAAGAGGGACGAATGTAACCCTTGGCCAGGGATTCCTGGATATACTCCCTCATGGCTTCACGTTCGGGACAAGAAAGGTTAAATATCCTACCCTTAGGAAGCTTAGCTCCTGGTACCAATTCGATAGCGCAATCGTATTCTCTATGAGGCGGTAATACTTCGGAGGCCTCTTTAGAGAAAACATCAGCGAAGTCCTGAACAAACTCGGGTAGCGTATTCACCTCCTTAGGGGGAGAAATAGAATTAACAGAAAAACATGACGTACAACATTCATTACCCCATTTGGTTAGCTCCCCAGTATTCCAGTCAAACGTAGGATTATGCAACTGCAACCAGGGAAGACCTAGAACCAAATCGTACGATAATCCCTGCATCAATAGTACAGAGCATTGCTCCAAATGCATGGAGCCAACAAGGAGTTCAAAAACAGGGGTATGCTGTGTAAAATAACCATTAGCAAGAGGAGTGGAGTCGATACCCACTACCGGAACAGGTTTAGGCAAATCAATCAGAGGCATAGCGAGAGACATAGCAAATTCCACAGACATGATATTAGTAGAGGACCCTGAATCCACGAAGGCACTGCCGGTAGCAGACCTACCACCAAAAGAGACCTGAAAGGGAAGCAATATCTTAGTACGTTTCATATTTACGGGAAATACCTGTGCGCCCAAGTGACCTCCCCGATGATCACTTAGACGCGGGAGCTCTCTGACAGCATTCTTACGCTTGGGACAGTTGTTTACTTGATGCTTGACATCCCCACAGTAGAAGCAGAGACCATTCTTCCTGCGGAATTCTCTACGTTGTTGAGGGGACACGGAGGCCCCGAGTTGCATAGGTATTTCTGAGTCTTTAGGGGAGAAACGAAGCAACGGGACTTCGGGAGGCATCATGGGGGAGTCAGAGGAAAAAACACATAAACGTTCACGTTGTCGTTCCCTGAGACGTCGGTCAAGTCGTACCACTAAAGCCATAACCTGGTCTAAGGAGTCAGAAGAGGGATAACTAACTAGCAGGTCTTTCAGGGCATTCGACAGACCCAACCTAAACTGGCACCTTAAGGCAGGGTCATTCCACCGAGAAGCTACGCACCACTTCCTAAAGTCAGAGCAATACTCCTCAACAGGTCTCTTACCCTGACGTAAGGTCACCAGCTGACTCTCGGCAAAGGCAGTTCTGTCAGTCTCGTCATAAATGAGTCCGAGGGCAGAAAAGAAACAATCAACGGAGGAAAGTTCAGGGGCGCCAGGAGCCAAGGAGAAGGCCCACTCTTGGGGCCCTTCCTGGAGCCGGGACATAATTATACCCACCCGCTGGCTCTCAGAACCTGAGGAGTGAGGCTTTAAGCGAAAGTAAAGCCTACAACTCTCCCGAAAGGAGAGAAAAGCCCTCCGGTCACCTGAGAACCGGTCGGGCAACTTGAGGTGGGGTTCAAGGGGTGCGGTGAGGGGAACTACCAAGGTAGCATCAGGCTGGTTGACCCTCTGAGCCAGGGCCTGGACCTGTAGGGAGAGACCCTGCATTTGCTGAGCCAGGGTTTCACGGGGTTCCATAATGGTGTCAGGGACCAGGGTAGACTAGGTATAGGGCTTGTGAATTTGTAATGGTGGGGGGGGTAGGGAAACGGACAAGTGAGCCCTAATCTACCCGCCACTCTGTCCCTGCCTACTTGCAACGACCCGCCCTAGGCGACGGGGTACAACTGGGCGGCGGTCCCTGCGCTCAGTAAGTGCATGACAAACACGACAAACAAACAAGGGAATACAAGCAAGGGAAATGGGCAGTTGCTCGCGGAAACACCGTGAGCCACAGAGTAGTGAACGAGCCGAGTCAAGCCAGGAGAGTGCGAGGTACAAAGCGAAAAGCAGAAGAGTAGTCGGTAAGCCGGGGTCTGTATGGAGCAGGATCAAAAAGTAGCAGGAGCTGTAGCTGGGCCAGGAAACCTCAAGGAAAGAATTCACAAGCACAGATGGACAGGAAGAGCAGGCTTAAATAGACCGAGGGCGGGAGCTAGCTGAGTCTGGCCAGGTTGCGATAGGCTCTCCCACTCCTAAGCCTGCCAGCCTGAGTGGAGGAAGCTGGTGTCTGTCTCAGGGATGTACACTCAGGTGTTGACTGATTAATTCTGGGAATTAACCCCGAAGCAGTGCCTGGCAGATCCTTTACAGAAGGAAGGTTGGATTTTACGGCTTGTTTTTTTTTAAACAAGTTTTTTTATTTCTTTTTGTCAAGTTATTCAAAATCATACAACAGATATGGGCACACAGACCCAAAACAATAACATATCAGAAAATAATACAGAAATCCAGGAAATTACACATTTGTATATTCCCATAACATGAAATAAGAAAAAAAGGAAAAGAACCCCCCCCCCTCCCGGGAAAGAGTCATGAGCAACAACTGTAAGAAATTGTATATAACTCATAAGCTGTAGATGACCCAGTGTATCTTTCAAAGCTTCCAACAAGTACAATTCAGTTAGCATGAAGGGAGACACTGCCTGTTTAAGTTCTGAATCAGATAAGTGTTTCACCATAAATGCTTTCCACTTCGTGAAAAATTTCTTAGTGTGCTTGGTTTTCATACGTTCTGCTTCTAATCTTTCTATGTGTAAACATTGTTTCAATTGGTTCATTACATTTTGCATGGTCGGCACAGTTGGCAACAACCAATGCTGCAATAGTAACCGCTTAACAACCAAACAGATCAGGTGAAACAGTTGATGCAGGTGTCTCCCTTCTGCTCTGCGATCATCCATTTCCTCCTCCCAGTAGTGGAAAAGGAAAAGGACAGGAGATATTGGCAAAGACAATCGCCAGAGTGTATCCATCATACACAGACCCGAGACCACAAGGGCTGAGTTGTGGAACATTGCCATAGACCATGTAATAGGTCCGTTGTTCTATAATGACATTTAGGACAAGTCAGCAATCGATCAGGTGGTAGGTTAAAACCATACTTGGTGGTAGGTTAAAACCAAAGATTGCAATGTGTATTATACGAAACTGAGTGTCTCTCTATACCTCCCTCACCACATGTTACTGAACTGAGGCCCAGCCTATTAGGATTTTATCACTGAGGTCACCACCTCCAAATTGTTCTTCCCATTTTGTAAAGAATTGTTCCAGTGGAACAACAATCAAGCTATCCCTAATTTTACAATATATGTGAGAGACACCATTCTGAAAAATAGCTTTATCCATATCGTTTGTGATAATTTCTCGACTAACATTGCGCAGAGCATTCACAAAAAAATGTTGGACCTGAGCTTATTGTATACATTGAAAAGGCATCAGCCCGAATTTATCTATCAACTCTTTGCCAGTAAGCCATCTCGGATCCGTGTCATGAAGCAGATGTTCCATACTAAGAATACCTTTCGACCTCCATTCTGCAAAGGGACCATTGTCCTTGCCTTGAACAAAGATACTTGGAAATTCTAAAGGAAAGACCATAGCTCCGTCTCATGGCCCTCCAAGCCATGATAATATCCCTACATATCAAAGATTGCTTTATGAACTTAGGCATGGCTGAGAGGGAGGAATGTAGAAGTGTGCAGAGGTCCCATAGGGCACAAAAATGCGATTCAAGAGCGTGACCAGAATGATAGCTAGTCTGTGTAACCCAATCTATTACATGTCGTGCCAAGCAAGCCAAATTGTATCCCTGTATGTTAGGTAAGTTAATACCACCTCTCTCCTTGGTGGCCATAAGTTTGTCCATACGTATCCGAGGCCTCCTGCCTCTCTAAAGAAAATGATCAAAAGCCGAATTTAATTTCAATACGTCTATTTGTTTCAAAAGATGGGGTATGGTTTGTAACGGTTACAATAACTTAGAAAAACACATCATCTTAAGAAGGTGATTCCCTCCCAACAAGGAGAGTGGTAAATCGTGCCACCTTTTCAAGTCATGCACAATTTTCGCAAATAAGGGAGGATAATTTAAACGATAATAGGAGTATGAGGTGCGCCCAATGTGGATACCTAAATATTTAATGGGACGTTTAGAGACAGGAATATTGTGGAGGTGAGTAAGCATCCCCCCCCCCCCGTAGTTGCTTGGTTCCCAGAAACAGGGCCTCATACTTTGAAACATTCAATTTAAATTCTGAGAAAAGACCAAATTTCATAATGACATCTAGTACCTTAGGCAAATCGGGGCTCAGATGAGCTATAAACAATATCACATCATCTGCGAAGAGGGCTTGCCTTAATGTGTCGCCACCAATCGGAATACCTTGAAAGATCTGGACTGTATCCAGAGATCGGACTAAGGGCTCTAAAGCCAAATCAAATAATAAAGGGAACAACGAAAATCCCTCTCTTGTCCCTTTCAGCAAAGGAAAGGTGGGGAAACAAAGCCAGGCGTATGCACACAAGCCTTTGGTTGCATATAAAGAGCTCTGAGGAACTGTCTAAAAGCACCCTGAAAGCCTATGGCATCTCACACCTGACCCAACCACCCCCATTTCAAATTGTCGAAAGCTTTCTCTGCATCTAGGGTGATCAGGGCAGGCGTCTCGGCCCCAAGGCAATCCCTCACCACATCCATCGCCAGGACAACTCTACAGAGATTGGTCACAGCCGAACATCCCTTCACAAAACCTACGGCTTGTTTTAAAGAGAATATATATATATATTGTAGATAACGCCATACAGCCCCCTGTAGATAATGCCATACAGCCCCCCTGTAGATAACGTCTTACAGCCGCAAATACCCCCTGTAGAGAATATATATTGTAGATAATACCATGCAGCCCCCCCTGTAGATAACGCCATACAGCCCCCCTGTAGATAACGTCTTACAGCCCCAAATACCCCCTGTAGAGAATATATATATATTGTAGATAACGCCATACAGCCCCCCTGTAGATAACGCCATACAGCCCCCCTGTAGATAACGTCATCTATATATCTCATAGTATAGGATCTTATCCGTGTATGTAATGTTCGTGTGAATGAAGGCTTCCTCGAAATGTCCCATATTCCCATATAAATATTTGCATAACTAGGTGCGAAGCGACTTCCCATCGCAGTCCCTCTTATCTGTCTGTAGATTTTCTTTTGGAACGAGACTATATTATGTGTCAGAATAAAATACATGTTTGGGTTAAAAATTTAATGTCAAGCCCAAATCCAAATTCTACCCCACACATAGTAGGGAACATCACCTTGAAACATTTTAGAGAAATAGGTAATAAGTCCAAATCATCCACCAGCAATAAAACTAGAGGGAATTTAACCAGGGCGGAAACCAAGGCATTAGCGAACCTTTAAGACAATAAGGAAATAGTGATCAGGGCTGGGGATAAAAGAGGGGGGGGGGGGTTATACAAGATAGACCCATATACATCAAGGAGGCTAACCGTATTCTATCCGATCCCAATTACTATCAGATCATTACAACAGGCCCCAGTTTAGCTTTCCAAAAATAATTAAATTAAATCATTAAAAAGGCATTTGAAAAATAATTTGTAAACAAGAAGGAAAGGGATTTTATACTTATCCAAGAACCCCAATTACCTTCCTTTTACCATCTCCCAAAAATACATAAAGACCTTCAGAAACCCCCAGGACGTCCCATTATCTCTGGAATCAATTCCCTCACCTCGAATCTGTCCCATTTTGTTGACCTCCATTTACAACCGTACGTTACATCCCTACCATCCTAGCTACTAGATTCTACGCAACTACTCAGGGAACTAGAATTAATATCGATCCCGGATAAATGCAAATTCCTCACATTGGATGTCATGTTCCTATATTCTAATATTCCTAATAATAGAAGCTATGCACAGCACACTATCCACTGTAGGGAGCATGGAACCCTCCCAAATAGAATTTTTAACCCAAACAATTGATTTTATTCTGACACATAATATATTCTTGTTCCAAAAGAAAAACTACAGACAGATAAGAGGGACTGCAATGGGAAGTCGCTAACCCCAGACAGTTAGCCTAATCAGCTTATCAAAAATCAATACAAATACCACAAAAACATTTATTAAATACATGAAAACATAGGGCCGCACCTTTAATTAATAAAAGAAAATATAATTTCATCATGGATTTCAACAGCGGACACAAGATCTTAACAAATACTCTGACCAAGCATTGGGGAATTTTGGCAAATGATCCAGTGTTAAAAACAATTTTACCCAGCAAACCAAGTTTCACATACCGTAGGGGTAGGAACATCAAAAATATTGTTGCCCCCAGTAGGTTGAGAGATTTAAGTTCCAAGAGAAATAACAGGAATTAGCTTCCTCCCAAAAATAACGGGATCATATAGGTGTAACATTGCTAGGTGCCAATGCTGTGACAAAATTCAACACAGATAATTGACATCTAAATGTAATATTACGGGAGAGACATTCCCGATCAAACAATTCTTGAATTGTTCGTCCGGTTTTGTAGTGTACCTCCTTGAATGTGCCTGTGGACGGACAAAACAAATGCTGAGAACTAGGATTAACAAGCACAGGTCGAACACAAATAATCACTTCCTAAAAAATAGTGTCTCCAGACATTTACACCAACACTACGGGGGACGTTTTGAGGTGACAATAACACCATCGGAGCAAATCCCTATCGATGCTAACAATAGATTCTCATCATTAAAAAATAGGGAATGCTTTTGGATATTCAAATATCACAATCTCTCCCCTGATGGGCTTAATGAGACCCTTGAGAACACCAACTAAATTATATCGCACTAAATTTATAATATACATTAGTATGAGATCCATGCAGTCTGCTTTTTGTTAAATTAACCAACATTGGGTTGGTATAATAATGTAGGTCAATTAGGGTGAGGAAATAATTATACATCTACCGATGATTCTATTCACTTTCAATACATCCCCTCATTTATAATTTTGAGTGGTGAAAATATCAGTGATAATAGTACATATAATTTTCTCAATCATGGGAGACTAACGAAATACATTGTTATTTTCCTATCCATACTATATATACATCAACATTTGAATCCTCTGTACAGATGTTATTTTTACATATATATATTCTCTTTAAAACAAGCGGTAAAATCCGACATTCCTGTGAACTATAATAATCGAGTGGGGGAAGTTTTTTCTTCATTTAAAAGATTGGATTTCATTTTTTTATGTATACTTTTAATGAAATATGCTAAATTGCATCTTATTTATTGATTTTTAATGGAACAGAACGGCTTTTATATATATCCGATTTTTTTGCGGTTTTTAATATACATTTTATAGAAAATAGAGGAGAAGCATGAAATATATACAGTAATTTTGAATATGGTAGCTACATAATGTCAGTATGATAATGAGATAGAAATGTTAAATGACTGATTCAAAACATGTATGCAGCCAACCTCTATTATCATAGAGAGGGCTACCACTATACACTGCTGGATTTTCCACACTGACATTTGACGTCAGCTAATTGGGAAATCCTCACTCCTCCCTTCTTTTTCAAACTGAAGTATAACTGTCATCCGAGAAAAACGTTTCCTTGTTGTTTTTTCACTGGTCTTTTTGTGTGTATAAAAGAATGCTTTCTTTCGTGTATCGTTGTATAAGCCTGAGGAAGAGACCTATCCGGTCCTGAAACAAGTAGTGTTTTTGACAATAAAAATATCAATACCTTAATCATATACATTCATTGTATACTTACCTGCCAGGCACCGTGTCCCGAATGCTGCATTTTTCCTTCTACTTTTTGTTTTCATCTCCCCGTGCTTAATTTAACCACATTACATTAAATTCAAATTGCCACTGTGGTCTGGTAGTTTAGGTAATATCAAGATTGAAATGTAGCAACGTTATTGCGAAATTAGTATAACATATTAGTTGTATATTTGCTAACGTGCGGCTGCAGTCCGCTAATAACATACAACTACCAGTCACCGCACTGTATTAAAATTCAAAGAGGCCCTCCGACATATTTCACCACCAATGTGGCATCTTCAGGGGGATTGAGGCTAATGTCGACGGAGACAAAACTTCTCCCATTTATAACCACTGTTATGAAGTTATATGGGCTAGTCAGTACTAAGGTCCAATTAGATCCGCTGATCTTGCCTTCGGGCAAGCTAGTGTTTCATATGGGGGCACAAACTGGGGGCCTAACTTATATATGGGGGCATAAACAGGGCCTAACTTCAATATGGGGGCACAAACTGCCGTTGTATAAGCCTGAGAAAGAGACTATCCAGTCCTGAAACGAGTAGTGTTTTTGACAATAAAAATATCAATACCTTAATCATATACATTCATTGTATACATACCTGCCAGACGCCGTGTCCCCAATGCTGCATATTTCCTTCTACTTTTTGTTTTCATCTCCCCGGGCAAAGAGGTTTTCACCCGTGGGATAGCAGCGGGTACCAGCGGCTACAGAGGGCACTTTGGTATTATTTACAGAGGGCACTGTATATATGGGGGCACAACCTGGGGCCCTAACTTCTATATCAGGACATAAAGGGGGCCTAATTTTTATATGGGCAAAAAACAAAAAATAGACCCAGGCATCTGGTGGGCGGCCATTTAAATCATCACTAACACTAGCTTGCCCGAAGGCAAGATATATCCCTTGTTTCCCAAGTGCCTACTAACTAATCCATTGATGTATTGGGGCACAAACTGCCGTTTTCTTCTGTTTTGCTGCAAAGGGGCCCACTAAGTTTGTGTTGCCCAAGGGTCGACATAAACATGGAGCCGGCCCTGAATGCAAGTTTCTCTAGTGCACTAAGGCCTATTTCACACAGAGTTCTTTGGCATGGTTTTTGACGCGCCAAAAAACAGCTGAAATCGTCTCCCATTGTTTTCAATGGAATGCGGAGGCATATTTTCCTGTGAGCGGAAAACACTTGCAGAAAAAAACTGGCATGCTCTTTCTTCAGGCGTTTCCGTTTCTGACCTCCCATTGACATCTAGGGTTATGTGAAGGAGAATGATCACATGAACAAAGTCAGCAGTTTCATGTGACGTTGAACAAAATGATTACTTATGTTTACCAGACTACAGTAAACCACAGGAAAAGATCTCTGTGCCCCTTCTTACAACACATGCACGCATGCACACGCACACACACACACACACACACACACACACACACACACACACACACACACAGATTGTACTTGGCCTCTAAAGTGCATTAATAATAAATCATCTATTTCCATAGTAAACAGTACAATTTCATATATATAGAATTGTGAAACAATGGTATTGGGTTGTATTGGTATTCTACTGGGATATATTTCTACTAGTATAGAAAACCTGTTACACGGGTTTGCTAGCAAATAGAATGTAGTCGTCTGTTAATATATATAAATGCTCCCCATAGCTGCCACCACACCGTATAATGCCCCCATAGCAGCCCTCACACAGTATAATGCTCCCCATAGATGCCCACACACAGTATAATGCCCCCAGGAGATGCCCACACACAGTATAATGCCCCACATAGCTGCCCCCACACAGTATAATGCCCCTCCATATCAGCTCCTCCCACAGTATAATGCCCCTCATAGCTGCCCCCACAGTATAATGCCCCTCATAGCTGCCCCCACAATATAATGCCCCTCATAGCTGACACACACAGTATAATGCCCCCATAGCTTCCCCCACACAGTATAATGCCCCCCATAGCTGCCCCCACAGTATAATGCCCCCCATAGCTGCCCCCACATTATAATGCCCCCATAGCTGCCCCACACACAGTGTAATACCCCCATAGCTGTCCCCACACAGCATAATGTTCACAATAGCTGCCCTTACACAGCATAATGCTCCCCATAGCTGCCCCCACACAGCATAATGCTCCCCATAGCTGCCCCCACAGTATAATGCCCCCTCCCTCCCATACACAGTATAATGCCCCCTCTCTCCCATACACTGTATAATGACCCCTCCCTCCCATACAAAGTATAATGCCCCCTGCCTCCCATATGCAGTATAATGCCCCCTTTTTCCATAGAAAAAGAATAACATACATACTTACCTATCCCCGTTCCCACGACGGGTGGAGGATCCTTTGCCTCCTCTGCACTGTGCTCAGTGAGCTGTGAGCGGCTTGGTGAAGGCAGGCGCGATGTAGTGATGTCATCGCGCCTGTCTGCACAGAGTCACTCACATCGCACAGACCAGAGGAGGAGAAGGACCCTACACCCAGTGGGGGAACGGAGATAGGTAAGTATGTATGTTATTATTTTTCTATTAGGTCCGTACATATGGGGGCATTATACTGTGTATGGGAGGGAGATGGGGACATTATACAGTGTATGGGAGGAGGGGGCATTATAGCTATGCCACTAATCACTCACATCTCCTTCCTCAGTCTTCTGGCTATGGGTGGAGCTAACTGGCGGTTGGGCTGTGGGCGGAGCTCTATGTGTGCAGAGCTCTATGTGAGCTTCGGACACCACATCCTTCTTGGTTATATAATAGATATTAGTTAGTGATAACTGGACTGATATGTAAATGTGTGAAAAGATATCTGTGTAAAAGGTTATAGAATCGTTATGCAATTACTATGACATCTGCTGTACCCTCTCTGGATATTGGGCTCAGGTATTAATATTTTGAAAACTAAAAATTGAGAAAATATGGTATTCCATAAGGCTAAATTTTTTCATGTAGATAGATACAGTGAAGGAAATAAGTATTTGATCCCTTGCTGATTTTGTACGTTTGCCCACTGTCAAAGTCATGAACAGTCTAGAATTTTTAGGCTAGGTTAATTTTACCAGTGAGAGATAGATTATATATATATAAAAAAAAAAAGAAAATCACATAGTCAAAATTATATATATTTATTTGCATTGTGCACAGAGAAATAAGTATTTGATCCCCTACCAACCATTAAGAGTTCAGCCTCCTCCAGACCAGTTACACGCTCCAAATCAACTTGGTGCCTGCATTAAAGACAGCTGTCTTAAATGGTCACCTGTATAAAAGACTCCTGTCCACAGACTCAATTAATCAGTCTGACTCTAACCTCTACAACATGGGCAAGACCAAAGAGCTTTCTAAGGATGTCAGGGACAAGATCATAGACCTGCACAAGGCTGGAATGGGCTACAAAACCATAAGTAAGACGCTGGGTGAGAAGGAGACAACTGTTGGTGCAATAGTAAGAAAATGGAAAACATACAAAATGACTGTCAATCGACATCGATCTGGGGCTCCATGCAAAATCTCACCTCGTGGGGTATCCTTGATCCTGAGGAAGGTGAGAGCTCAGCCGAAAACTACACGGGGGGAACTTGTTAATGATCTGAAGGCAGCTGGGACCACAGTCACCAAGAAAACCATTGGTAACACATTACGCCGTAATGGATTAAAATCCTGCAGTGCCCGCAAGGTCCCCCTGCTCAAGAAGGCACATGTACAGGCCCATCTGAAGTTTGCAAATGAACATCTGGATGATTCTGAGAGTGATTGGGAGAAGGTGCTGTGGTCAGATGAGACTAAAATTTAGCTCTTTGGCATTAACTCAACTCGCCGTGTTTGGAGGAAGAGAAATGCTGCCTATGACCCAAAGAACACTGTCCCCACTGTCAGGCATGGAGGTGGAAACATTATGTTTTGGGGGTGTTTCTCTGCTAAGGGCACAGGACTACTTCACCGCATCAATGGGAGAATGGATGGAGCCATGTATCGTCAAATCCTGAGTGACAACCTCCTTCCCTCCACCAGGACATTAAAAATGGCTCGTGGCTGGGTCTTCCAGCATGACAATGACCCGAAACATACAGCCAAGGCAACAAAGGAGTGGCTCAAAAAGAAGCACATTAAGGTCATGGAGTGGCCTAGCCAGTCTCCAGACCTTAATCCCATCGAAAACTTATGGAGGGAGCTGAAGATCCGAGTTGCCAAGCGACAGCCTCGAAATCTTAATGATTTACAGATGATCTGCAAAGAGGAGTGGGCCAAAATTCCATCTAACATGTGTGCAAAGCTCATCATCAACTACAAAAAACGTCTGACTGCTGTGCTTGCCAACAAGGGTTTTGCCACCAAGTATTAAGTCTTGTTTGCCAAAGGGATCAAATACTTATTAATGTATATTTATATATTATTTTTTAAGTGATAACATTGCAACAAATGTATCACACTATCATGCCAATTATGTGTGCCCTTAAAATGGCTAGACCTGTTATAAAGAGATCTTCTCCAAGTTACTCTAACCTTATGATATAAATATGTTATGGCCATGGCAACATTACAATAAAACCAAGTGTATAGTACAGGCTGGACCCGGCAGAATGCCCTAGGGGAGGCCACCATGATCAGGGATGTAGGCAGGGAAGGAGTTAAGGAGTTAGGAGAGGTGGTTATGGGGCGGAGGTTAGTGGGACAAGGCTAGGATACTTAAGGGTGGCAGAGAGGAAGGACGCCGCCATTACACCTAGCAGCACAGGAAAGCTTGTCCTGTACTGTTTTTAAAGCATGGATGCACAACTCACTCAGCTCCGGGCGGCAGTGGCAGAACGAGGCATGGCTTGGCTGGCGGAGGGGCTGGGTCTTTCCGGCCCGCTGTTGGTGGCTTCAAGCTCGGCGGCGAGTGGACGAGGCGAGGAGCGAGTGGAGCCGTCTGGTCCAGGGGCAGGAGCGGAGGAAGTGTCAGTGCTTGAATCCGGGGCACAGGCGGTGCCATCATCTCCTCCCCGGCGGCGGTCCCGTCGCACTAGACATCCGGAGAGGTTGAGCCAGAAGTAATGCCGCGAGCCAGGCGCAGGGTAAGGAGCCCCATGAGGGACCCTCCAGGCCGAGCCCCTCGCTCGGCTGCCGGGAGCAGGACAGCCCGGTCTGAGAGGAATCCTGGAAGCCGGCCTGGCTCAGCGGAGGTGGGGGGGCAGGCGCCCTTGCAGCTGGGACCGCCCTCTGCCTCCAGACGACGGGATCCAGGACTTGCGGTGGGCCGTGCTGGCGATGATCCAGTCGGGCGGCCCGCCTGTCCCCAGGATGATGTCACGGATTCCAGGCGTGTGCCACGGTCGGTGGTGACACGGCGGGCAGGTGGGCGGCTACCTGCGGGCCGCAGGGTGGACGAGGCCCCCGACAGATGGGCGGAGAGGCCCAGTTCATCTGCGCTAGTCCAGAGCGCTCCCTTGAAGGGTCGTGGATGTCAGGCGTGCAGCACTTGTCCTGGGCCGGCTGGTCAGGATGGAGTTGATGACTGGGAGTTCGGTGACCAAGAGGGACGTCTGGATGGATCCTTCGCCCCGGCTGGTGGGGACACAGCAACTGCGCAGCCCGGTGAGTTGATGTCTCCTACTTTTTCGTTTCCTGCTATATTTTGGTCCCCGGGGGTGGGGGATGGGGTTCACTTGCGCTTACGGGGTTGCCGAGGTGTAGCGGGGGGAGTCCAGGGAGTGTGCGGTTGGTGAGGGGGGGGGATTCGGGAATTGTTGGGTTGTGTGCGTGAGCTTTTGGCGCAATGCGAAGGGGGGCGTTGGGTTCCCCGTCCCCGGTTTCAGCGTGGGTGGGGCCATCGGTGGGGCCTGCAGTGGTGGATAGCACGCCATGTGGAGCTGGGGGGGTGTCTAGGGAATCGGGTGTGGCTGTGTCGATGCAGACGGAAAAGGATGGGGCGGTGGATGAGGTGCGGTTGGATGATAAGGCGAAGGGCGAGGTCTATGTTTGTTTTGAGGGCCCATTCGGGGCGCATCTGAAGCCTGAAGTAAGTGAGAAAATATGGAGGGACTAATATGTTGAAATTTTTTCGTTGTTGTCGTTGGAGAAGTTTAATTTAGATAAAGGGAAATGGTTGGAAAGCAAAAAGGAGAAGGAAGAAAAACGTCGGTATCGGTTGATTCCTCAAACTTTTGTCAATTGGTTGCAGGCGTTTGCGATTTTGGCGAGCGTAATTGGACAGAAGGCGCCTGAACATTGTTCCGACCTCTTCTGTTACATGGATGCTATTGGGGAGGCTCATCGAGTTTACGGCGGGCAGACGTGGCTGCGCTATTATGAGCAGTACCGACAGCGGAAGGCAGTGCGGCCGGACATTAGATGGGATAACAAAGGTATTGGGTTATGGTTGCGGGTCATGGCTCCTGTGCGCTTTGTCCAGTCCTTTCCTGGGGGTGGGGCTGGGTCAGCCGGCCCCTCCTTGCCTTCTGGTGGGGGTTCAGGTTGGGCAGGAGGAAAATCCGGGTTCTGCTGGCAGTTTAATGAGGGCCAGTGTAAGTTCGGACCGGGTTGCAAGTTTAAACATAGCTGCTCCTACTGCGGGGGGATATCTCACGGAGCGGTTAAATGTTTTCATAAAGGCAAAGGACGGGGGGCCGGGGGCGCTAGTCAAGGGCCGGACGCCGGTGAGGTGAGAAGAAATGGAGCCCTTTCTAAATAGATTCCCTGATAGGTCCAGGGCAAGTTTGTTATTGGATGGTTTTCGGGTTGGTTTCTGTATCCCTGCCCCTGCACACAAGGTGCTGTTTACCTTGCGTAATTTGCATTCAGCGTTGCAGTATCCGGGGGTAGTTGGGGATAAGTTGCGGAAGGAGGTGGAGTTGGGGCGTATGGTGGGTCCGTTTGAGTGTTGCCCATTACCGGATCTAGTGGTGTCACCGCTGGGGGTGGTGCCCAAGAAGGAGCCGAATAAGTTTAGGCTCATACATCATTTATCTTACCCGCTGGGGCGATCGGATAATGATGGGATTTCTCCGGAACTTTGAGGATAAATTGGTGGCTTTGCGGGCGGAGGTGGATCGGGCTAGGCATTTGCGTAAGATCTCTTTGCGTGCATTGCAGTCCTTGTTGGGAAAGCTCAATTTTGGTTGTAGGATCATGCCCAATGGGCCGGATTTTTAGCAGGCGGCTGTCAGGAGCAACGGCTGGGGTGTCGGCCCCGCATCATTTTATTCGTCTGACTAAAGAGCTGAGGGCGGATTTGGCAGTTTGGTTTGAGTTTTTGCATTGTTATAATGGGAAGTCCTTGATCATGTCCCCGGTGGTTGACAGCGTGGATTGGGAGTTGTTTACAGATGATGCGGGGGGCGTGGGATTTGGGGCTTACTACAAGGGACAGTGGTGCGTGGCTCGGTGGGCGGAGTTGAGTTTGGTGAAGAACCTTGCCTTCCTTGAGCTGTTTCCCATAGTAGTGGCGGTGGAAATTTGAAGTGAGAGGTTTCGGGACAGCAAAGTCCGGTTCCATTGTGACAACTTGGGGGTGGTGGGGGCTATTAATAATGTGTCGGCTTCATCCCCCCAGTCGTTCGGCTGTTGAGACACTTGGTTTTACGTTGCTTGTCGTTGAATGCTTGGGTTGTGGCGGTTCATGTGCCGGGAATCAAGAATGACATCGCAGATTCTCTTTCTCGCTTGCAGTGGGACCGTTTCCGGATGGTGCCTCCGAACGCGGAGGCGGACGGGATCTCTTGCCCGGAGTGGCTGTGGGGGTTGGGTTACGAGCCGCAGGAGGATTGATTCGGGCCTCGCTTGCTCCGGGTACTTTGGCTGCTTATGATTCTGCATGGCGGGAGTGGGAAAGTTGGCTGGCAGTTCTGGATGGGGTAAGGACGGATGACGATCGGGTTGTGGCGTTGTTGGTTTTTCTGGGACAGGTCTCTATTGCGGGTTGGTCGGTGTCCAAGGTTAATAATTTTGTGGTAGCCCTGGCTTTTGGTTTTAAGCTCCGGGGGTACAGGGATATTACAAAATGTTTTTTGGTCGGCCAGGCCCTGAGGGGGTATAGGATGGGGAGGATGTTGCCGGACCGTCGGCGCCCAGTGTCTTTTATGTTGTTGGAACAGTTGTGGGGGATGTTGGGTGACATTTGTTTTTCTAGTTTCGAGGTGACTCTGTATAGATTGGTGTTCTCGTGGGCGTTTTTTGGGGCCCTGAGGGTCGGGGAGCTGGTGGCGCCCAGCACAAGGGGGGGTTGAGGATGGAAGATGTGGTGTTGACGGATCGGAGTTCTGGATCCGGCGTTCCAAGATGGATCAGGGGGGTTGGGGTAAGAGAGTGGTGTTGGGGGCGGCCAGGTGGGCCAGGATGTGCCCGGTCGCATGCTTTGCGGGGTACAGGGAGGTTTCGCCAGTACTGAGGGGACAGTTGTTGTGTCACGAGTACGGGTCCTTTCTGTCTCGGTACCAGTTTACGTGGGTTTTTCGTAGGTGTCTGCGACAGTTGGGATTGGAGGAGTCTTTCTTTTCCCCCCATTCATTTCGTATTGGGGCGGCGACGGAGGCGGTGTCATGGGGGTTGGGGGAGGAGGTGGTAAAGCGGATAGGTCGATGTGATTCCCGCCGTTTTCAGCTGTATGTGCGCCCTCAGTTTCTGTGATAATTCAGTCGTAATCCCTCCTCTCTTCTCTCTCCCTCCCTCTCGTTTTTCCCTCCCTCTCGTTTTTCCCTCCTCCTCAATGTTTCGCTTGCATCCGTACATAGTTTTGCTTTAATCAGTTGGTTTTCATTTTCCAGGTCCCTCAGGCCGATTGGTGTGGATCGTCGGGCATTCGTACGTTCATTGGGGGGGTGGAGCGGGCTGATGTTCATCCGGACGGGCGGCAGTTGGGTTTTCGGCGGGAGGAGGTGGTTGTGCGGTGGCTGGGGAGTAGAAGGATGATGTGGAGTCGGGTGTTGCCTGATGTGCATAGGTTTGCGCGGATGGACAGGGCCCCGGATGTCTTGGTTTTGCACGTCGGGGGTAATGATTTGGGTTGTCGTCCTTTCTGGGAATTGATTAGGGATATTAAATATGATCTACTCAGGTTGTGCTCCAGTTTCCCGGGAGTTAAGGTGGTTGGGTCGGAGATTGTCCCGCGTAAGGTTTGGCGGCATGCCAGGTCGGTGTCGCGTTTAAATAAAGCCCGGGTCAAGGTTAATCGGGCAGTTTCGGGTTTCGTGGTGAGAAACGGGGGGGTCTTCGTGCGTCATTACGACTTCGAGGATGGCCTGGGGAATTATTGGCTAGGTTATGGTGTGCACCTGATGGCCGTGGGGATTGACCTGCGCTTGCAGGAAGGAATCGAAAAGGGCCCTCTTGTTGGGTGGGGGCTCGCATACTTAAAGGTGTCTAACTATGTTCGTGTGGCGGATTGAGGGTCCTTGGAGTTGGTGGTAAATTACTGAGGGTGGGGATTGATCGGGGGTATGGTTCCTCCCCAATTTATTATGGTTGGTAGTCTGGTCAATTTGGACTCCTGCTGGGTGGTGTCCCGGGGAGTGGTTGCGGTTTAGGTTAGCCAACTGCAGGTATAACAGTGCTCCTGAGCCAGTAGGGTGACGGCTGGGAGTAAAATACGATGCAGGTGGGCTGTTTGGTGACAGACTTTTGTAACTCCAGGAACTCCCCTTCCATTGTTATTATTATTTGTAAATTGTTGTTCATTATGTTTGTTTGTAAATAAAATGGCTGCTGTGGCCAAATTTATCCAACCCAAGTGTCCGAGTTTTATTATAGGGACGGGGGTTTGGTAAAGGGTATGGCCAATAATGGGGAAGGGGAGTGGGTGAAGTCACATGCCCCCGGTAGGAGTGTACGCACTCTACAGTCCCTTGATCATGTGTAAATGACACTATTGGTACATGATCCCTGTATGTGGTGTGAATACATACCAATCCGGAGTGACCATAAGAAATCTGAGATCTCAGGAAAAAATAACAAACTTCAAACTTCATAACACACAATATGAATAAGTGAAGAAATATTCTGACAAATTATGTGCAATTTCACTATAAAATGTACCCAGAAATAAAGTTGACAAAAAAAAAGTCAAGTTTAAATGATAACTGATGATTACATAACATATTTTATCAAATTTATATGGATTTACCGCTTTGTAACTGTACTAAGCTACTAAAGAGGAAAAATGCCAATTTTTTTTTTTTACTGTTTACCCTAAGGTACCTTCAGCAAGTGCACACTTATCGGGTCTTGCCAGATGAGAATGGATTACTCTCTGTTCAGGTATTTGCAAAAAGAAAAGAAATCATATGTAAACATGGAATAAAATATGTTCAGGTCTTTCTTCAGAATGTATCTGCTCTGTCACTAAAAGCATCAACTGAAACAAGCATAGCAAAAATTACCTGACAATATCTGTATATGCTACACTATCCAAGATTTTTGGTACAGGGCTGGGAATAAAAATTAGACCTGCTCCCAAATACCAGTAGCCCACACATTTTTAATGCACTTAACAGCTGCGTGTGTCATCAGGCCGCCATCATTATGACACTCCGTTTGGATGTTTGTAAACAGAAAAGCACGTGGTGCTTTTCTGTTTACATTCCGAGTTTGACAGCTGATGCGCGAATCACGCAGTTCGCACGGAAGTGCTTAGGTGCGACCTGCGTGGTTTTCACGCACCCATTGACTTCAATGGGTGCGTGATGCGCGAAAAACACTGAAATATAGAACATGTCGTGAGTTTTACGCAGCGCACTCACGCTGCGCAAAACCCACGGACTGTCTGCACTGCCCCATAGAGTAATATAGGTGCGTACGACACGCGTGAAAAGCACGCCAAAAAAGCTCCAGCGCTGGAGCCACAATGTCAGCAAGCTGGGCCCTATATCTAATCCTATCATGTGTGATACTGTCTGCTGAGCCACTATATCTAATCCGATCCATAGCTATAGGGTCAGAGTGCTACAGATATGCTGTCTCATATATATATATATATATATATATATATATATATATATATATATATATATATATATATGTGTATATATATATATATATATATCCCAAAGAAATAAATCTTGCAGCACTCCGATAGAATAGATGAAAAACTGTGGTTTTTTATTCAAGCCAACATGGAAAAAGCGCAACGTTTCAGTCCAACATTATGACTTTTTTCAAGCATGGTGATACATATACAATCCAAGGTTTATAAAGCATGTGCAAAAAACAAGGCAATCAATCTCATTAGAATAATTCAATAATGAAAAAAAATATATAAAGCATGTAGCTAAGTGTAAAATCATTTTTAGGGTATCAAAACATTCCAACATTGATACAAAAGTGTAAAGTGACATATTCAACAATTAAAATAATAATAAATATGAGAAAAATACATAATACAGACATAATTATATGATAATCAAATATTCAAAAAGCTGTGTCGTAAATTAACTATGTAGGACCATTAACCATTTGAGACCATGGTAGGTAATTAATATATTTAAATATTTAAATAGTGCTCACTGTTCACGGCGTCCATGTCCCTCAAGCGCGTACTGAGCCGGCTGACGAAAACCGGAAGTGACGAGTGTAATCAGTCACTAGGATACCTAATGCTGGTACGCAAGCGTCACCAACCCTCAGCACGCATGCGCCGAGTGGACGAGAGCTGAAAGCGGCATCAACTAATCGTTGCCAGGCTACAAGCAACGAGAAATACATCATTAGTGTTTACGAACTTAGTATATATAGATTGCGAACAAGCACAATCTAATTGAACCCTCATAGGATAGAAGAATAAAATAAAAAGGCCCTAATAAGAGTATGTATAATATATATATATGTATATATAAATTCAAGAATGTCCTGGATCCGTATCAAAGAAGGTAAATAAACCTATAAAAATTAATGAATGTAAAAGTGAGAAGCAGCAAAAGACCAAAAAAATATAATCTAAATACATTAAGTTAATATTTACGGAGAACAATTTTTTTAATTTTTTCTTTTTTTTATAAGATAAGTATCATAATGATATATAGGTGGACATAAACTGCAGCTCAATCTCACTCAATAAATAATACAATCTCGAGAATAAATATAAAAATACTCGTCACAGGACATAGTGAAATAAGGTAAGTATAGCTTCCATCTTCTATTTCATAAGGGTCGAATTGATCGTAAATGGTCTGTAGTGGTCCTTCATTCACCATATGATCTAAAGAAAAAAGAGGGATATCATAAGAAATGTGCAAACGTGGACGTATCACATAACATATACATATAAGAGGAGGACATCGCTAGAAGAAAGAAAGAGACCCAAAAGGGCGAAGTCAGAGAGTAGCTCTAGCCACATTCAACTCCACATTGAGACCATTAGGTCTCAATGAGTCGAGTAAAAAAATCCACTTCAATTCACATTTATGTAGCAGAGTGTGTCTATTTCCACCACTGTGAGGTGGTAGAATATATTCCAAAATTATGAACTTTAAATCCTTTTCAGTATGGCCTTTTTCCCAAAAAAATTTCGCTACCGGCAGATCACGTTTCTTTTTCCTAATGGAATACCGGTGATTATTTAATCTGGTTTTAAAGTCACAGGTCGTTTCACCCACATATAATTGATGACAGGGACACCATAAGACATAGATTACCCAATCCGAGTCACAGGTAAAATGTTGTCTAATGTTGTATTGTTTATGTTTAAAAGGATGATTAAATGTGTTGCCCCTGTACATAAGTGGACAATTTATACATTTATAGCAAGGAAAATTACTAGGCTTCAGTGATCTGAGTAAAGTTTGTTTACCACTGGATGATGGTTTGCTCATCCTTGACTTGACCAATTTATCACGTAAACTACGTGGTCGTCTATTTGACATCAATGGCGGACTGTTAAGTTCACTAATCTGGTCATAGCTATTGCTAATAATTGCCCAATGTTTATTTAGAATTCTTGAGATATCTCCACTAAGATCGTTATAGGTGGAGATAAAAGGAATCCGTTTTTTGTCTGTGCGTTTAGCACTTTTTACTAATTTTTCTCTAGGTATGCTATCGATCTTATTCCTATATGTTAGCAGCAGCTGTTTGGGGTAACCTCTCTGTAAAAAATTAGTAATCATCGTATCCAAGGATGAATCAAGTTCAATCGGATCGTCAACTATACGCTTGATTCTTACCATCTGACTGTATGGTAATGATCGCAACATATTCTTAGGATGGCTACTCTCAAATCTCAAGAGTGTATTGTGATCTGTATCTTTAGTGTACAACCCTGTGGTCAAGGAATTATCAACCAACTTAACATTAACATCAATAAATTGAATATTATCTGTTGAAAAGGACATCGTATACTGTATATTCTCATCAATTGAATTAATAAAATGACGAAAGGACTTCAAAGAATCTTCTGTATCTGTCCAGATGAGGAAAATGTCATCTATGTATCGCCACCCCCCAAGACATGAGTGAAGTGGTGGGATACATAGACGAACATCTCCTCCATCATGTCCATAAAAATGTTGCCATAAGTGGGGGCCATATTGGACCCCATTGCCGTGCCTTTAAGCTGAATGTAATATTTATCATCATCCAGTGGTAAACAAACTTTACTCAGATCACTGAAGCCTAGTAATTTTCCTTGCTATAAATGTATAAATTGTCCACTTATGTACAGGGGCAACACATTTAATCATCCTTTTACACATAAACAATACAACATTAGACAACATTTTACCTGCGACTCGGATTGGGTAATCTATGTCTTATGGTGTACCTGTCATCTATTATATGTGGGTGAAACGACCTGTGACTTTAAAACCAGATTAAATAATCATCGGTATTCCATTAGGAAAAAGAAACGTGACCTGCCGGAAGCTAAACATTTTTTGGAAAAAGGCCATACTGAAAAGGATTTAAAGTTCATGATTTTGGAATATATTCTACCACCTCACAGTGGTGGAAATAGACACACTCTGCTACATAAATGTGAATTGAAGTGGATTTTTTTACTCGACTCATTGAGACCTAATGGTCTCAATGTGGAGTTGAATGTGGCAAGAGCTACTCTCTGACTTCGCCCTTTTGGGTCTCTTTCTTTCTTCTAGCGATGTCCTCCTCTTATATGTATATGTTATGTGATACGTCCACGTTTGCACATTTCTTATGATATCCCTCTTATTTCTTTAGATCATATGGTGAATGAAGGACCACTACAGACCATTTACGATCAATTCGACCCTTATGAAAATCGACCCTTATGAAATAGAAGATGGAGGCTATACTTACCTTATTTCACTATGTCCTGTGACGAGTATGTAAAGACGGGGTAGGGAGACAGACAGGTGAGCCCTAATCTACCCGCCACTCAGTCCCTGCCTGCCAGGGCTTGGTCCTGTAGGGAGAGGCCCTGCATTTGCTGAGCCAGGGTCTCAAGGGGGTCCATAGCAGTGTCAGGGACCAGGGTAGAAAAGGTATATGGGCCTGTGATTATGTAAAGACGGGGTAGGGAGACAGACAGGTGAGCCCTAATCTACCCGCCACTCAGTCCCTGCCTACTTGCAACGGCCCGTCCTAGGCGACGGCGTACAACTGGGCGACGGTCCCTACTCTCACTATGTGCACGACAGACAGACAGACAAGGGTACAAAGAAGCTAAGGGAAAAGGGGCAAATGCCCACGGCAACACCGTGAGCACAAGAGTAGTGAACGAGCCGAGTCAAACCAGGAGTGTACGAGGGCGGGAGCTAGCTCCGTCTGGCCAGGCTGTGATAGGCCCTCTCACTCCTCAGCCTCCCAGCCTGAGTGGTGGAAGAAGGAGTCACTCTATCAGACTTAGGAGCAGGTGCAGACTGACTAACCACGGGCGTCGACACAGAAGCTGTGTCTGGCAGATACTTTACAGAGTATTTTTATATTTATTCTCGAGATTGTATTATTTATTGAGTGAGATTGAGCTGCAGTAAAATTCCAATATTATTGTATAAACCTGTGTGCTTACATACTGCTGTGGAATCATCCAGTGGGGTTCGATACATGAGTGTTGGTTGTAGTGGGCGACGGTACACACGGGAGTGTGATATGGTAGTCTCACCAACCTTGGTGTTGGGTGTCATTGGTCATATAACAGTGGCCTTGAATCCTCCCCCTCGTGTGAACTCCTGTTTATGTCCACCTATATATCATTATGATACTTATCTTTAAAAAATTTAAAAAATGGTTCTCCGTAAATATTAACTTAATGTATTTAGATTATATTCTTTTGGTCTTTTGCTGCTTTTCACTTTTACATTCATTAATTTTTATAGGTTTATTTACCTTCTTTGATACGGATCCAGGGCATTCTTGAATTTATATATACATATATATATTATACATACTCGTATTAGGGCCTTTTTATTTTATTCTTCTATCCTATGGGGGTTCAATTAGATTGTGCTTGTTCGCAATCTATATATACTAAGTTCGTAAACACTAATGAAGTATTTCTCGTTGCTTGTAGCCTGGCAACGATTAGTTGATGCCGCTTTCAGCTCTCGTCCACTCGGCGCATGCGTGCTGAGGGTTGGTGACACTTGCGTACCAGCACTAGGTATCCTAGTGACTGATTACACTCGTCACTTCCGGTTTTCGTCAGCCGGCTCAGTACGCGCTTGAGGGACATGGACGCCGTGAACAGTGAGCACTATTTAAAGGGAAGGTGTCCCGAAATTTTTTTTTTTATATGTTATTGCTTTTATTATGTCATTAAAATAAATTTTATTTATTTGTGTTTTTGTGTTGCACTTTTTTCTTTTTTCTTTCTTTCACTTCTCTATGCGGGCTGCCGATTAACGACACATACAGAGATGGAATACGGCACATACATCCCCATAGAGAATGCAAACGGGAGCCGTTCCATTCACTATAGTGTACGCCGTCTGTGTGGGAACGGCGTATGCGCTGCTCCCACACAGTCCAAAAGGAAGGTCTTCGGCAGATCGACATCCGGCGCCCTTTTCATGTGTACCGGAAGCCGCGGCCGGACAGTAAGATGACTACTTCCGGTCGCGGCTTCCGTCCATATGTTCAGAAGCAAGGACAGTGAGTGGAGGCAGCGGCGGAGACAGGAGCAGGTAAGTTATGTTTGTGTATGTGATGTGTGTGTATGTTCGTGTTATACTGTGCATTCGCTCAAAAAATGGCGGCACACAGTGTAGGAGGTTTGAACATTCAACCCCCTCCTTTCTCCTGGCACTAGCCAGAATAAAGGAGGGGGGATTGTTTGAGCACACTAGAGCGAGAGTGTCTTCTCCAATTTTGCAGCATAAAGCAATGAGATTGCTTTACCACATGCCAATGCTGCAATTTTGGGAATTGCTCTCTCTAGTGACCAGCATATGGAAATGTTATAAATTAGAATCTAATTTATAATATTTCCTGAATTGTGAAAAAATAAAAAAAATTAGAATAATGTGTAATCATTTATATACTAACTGTTTAACTAAAACAAATTAAAAAAAATTCTAGCGACACATTCCCTTTAAATATATTAATTACCTACCATGGTCTCAAATGGTTAATGGTCCTACATGGTTAATTTACGACACAGCTTTTTGAATATTTGATTATCATATAATTATGTCTGTATTATGTCTTTTTCTCATATTTATTATTATTTTAATTGTTGAATATGTCACTTTACACTTTTGTATCAATGTTGGAATGTTTTGATTTTACACTTAGCTACATGCTTTATATATTTTTTTAATTTATTTAAATTATTCTAATGAGATTGATTGCCTTGTTTTTTGCACATGCTTTATAAACCTTGCATTGTGTATGTATCACCATGCTTGAAAAAAGTCATAATGTTGGACTGAAACGTCGCACTTTTTCTATGTTGGCTTGAATAAAAAACCACAGTTTTTCATCTATTCTATCGGAGTGCTGCAAGATTTATTTCTTTGGGATATTGATATAGTCTTTGGATCTGGACTACTTGCTGGCACATATATATATATATATATATATATACATACACACACACATACAAGCACACACATTTTTTTGGGGGATGAACATATGTTAGTACAAGGATACTTACTGCTGGGGCCCTGTATGTAAGTCTATCATGTGTGATACCGACTGGAGGGGCCCTGTATCTAAGTCTATCATGTCCATGGTTTTCACGAACCCATTGACTTTAATGAGCGACTAGGTGAGTCAAAACGCACTAATATAGGACATGCAGTGAGTTTTACGCAATGGACACTCGCTGTGTGAAAACTCACGCATGTGTGAATAGCCCCATTGAAATCAACGGGTCCGTGTACTGTGCGTTATTTCAACGCACAGCACATGGAAGAGATTCTGAATGAGACCTAAGTCTATCATCTGTGATACTGTCTGCTGGGGCCATGTATCTAAGCCTATCATGTGTGATACTGTCTGCTGGTGCCCTGTATCTAAGCCTATCATGTATGATACTGTATGCTGAAAGAATACATCCAATTCTACCCAGCGGTGTAGCTATAGGAGCCTTAGTCTTATAGATATGCTATCTCTGATACATATGTAAAAAAACAATTTTTTTCTGGGGGGAGGGGGTAAATATATGTCTTGGGGCTTGGGCCCCTGATCATTTAAGACCCTAGCAACGCCCCTGCATCGTAGAAACATGCACCCTAGGCTGTCTCCCACCCCATACGAAGGACCCTCAGCAGCCTCTGCAATTTCAGTAGAAAGGAATTGGGTAGTGGTATTGTCACGGTATAGGATTATTGGTAGTATGAACATTTTAATTATGGCAATCTTCCCGGCCCACGATACAAAGGAGGAAGAAAGATTATCAAGCAAACGGGAGACTTTCGGGATCAGAGATGAATAATTGTGAGAGACTAACAAAGTACTAGGGGATGACAATTTAATTCCCAAGTATTGAATGCTGCTCTCATTACACACATCAGGGAAACAGGACTGGAGGATAGATTGTGTGTGAGAATCAATTCTCATATTCAAGACCTGGGATTTAGACGAGTTAACCCTGTAGTATGAAATCGCTCCAAGCTTTTTAATCAAGGCACCCACTTCTCCCAAGGACGACAACGGATCCGTAAGTGAAAGTAAGACATCGTCTGCATATAATCCTATTTTGTGATGATTCCGACCCACTTGAATCCCATGTACACTGGGACTATCCCTAATCGAAGCGGCCAACGGCTCCATCATAAGGGCAAATACAATAGGAGATAAAATGCACCCCTGCCTCGGGCCATTACTGATTGAGAAAGGATCTGAAATAAATCCTGAGGATAACACCTTAGCCGATGGAGAGGAACACAAGGCTAATATTGCAGATTTGATAAAACCCACCAAGCCAAATTTCTCCAAAGTGTCCATGAGGTATCCAAAGTGTACTTTATCGAACGCCTTCTCTGGTGTTCCACACACTGAATCAGGTTGATGAACCGAAGTGTTCCGTCAGGAGATTGTCGACCAACAACAAATCCCACCTGATCGGGAGAAATGATATTTGGAAGGACATGGAGTAGTCTAAAGGAAAGGACCTCGGCATAGATCTTGATTTCTGAATTTAATAGGGAGATCGTCCTGAAGTTGGACGGGGTGTCTGGGGGTTTCCCAGGTTTGGGCAATGTAATGATGAGAGCATTTCTGCCGTGAAGAATCCATCAGTCGCTGCTTTATTAAAAACCACTGTTAAGTAGGGGGAGAGAATATCACTATACTTTTTGTAGTAACTATTGATAAACCCGTCTAGTCCCGGGGCATTAAAGAGTTTAAGGGAGGAAATGGCCTTGGAGACCCCTGACGTCAAAATATGGGCCGACAAAACGTCAAGGGTGTTAGATTCTATTTTGGGTAACTTAATCAATGCCAGGAAGGAGTCAATCTCCTGATGGGTGGTGGTTAAGTTCTGTCACGGTATGTGGGTGTGTGGACCAACTAGGCCACGCCGCCATAGCGGGGAGGCTGCTGGCCAAACAACACAGCACCCAATCAATACAAAATCCCGCACAAGGGTACCTGTATAGTCCAGACAGTGGCAGGGGCTTTAGCACGGATGGAGGTGGGTGCAGCAGGTTGCGCCAGATCTGGCGGTTGACAGCAGGTGCAGCAGGTTGCGCAAGACATGGCGGATGACTTCAGGTGCAGCAGGTTGCCCCAGATGTGGCGAATGACAGCAAGTGCAGTAGGATGCACCAGACGTGGCGGACGACAACTAGTGCAGTAGGACACAACTCCAATCACTAACAGGCTCAGGACAATAACACAGCACGGGATACAGGATACAGGTAGCAGAGCACGGGAACAGAGTAAACACTAAGGGACCATTTTCAAGGACTAACATGGGAATACTAATAACGCTCAGGCAATGAGCAAAGGGGTAGGGCACGTCTTATAGTCCAGGGTAATCATGGGCTAATTGCTGATGTTTTACATGTGCACACCAAATGGGACATAGCAGAGTGGAGCGGAAGTGAGCGCTGGCGTCTCCTGCGGTGGAGATCCGGGCCAGCGCTCACCAGACCATGGCTGCGGCCTTCGAGGGGTGAGTAATCCCGATGGTCCGCGGCCATGGATGTTACAAGTTGTGCAGGGATTCGTAATAAATGCGGAATCTTTCCGCTATTTGCCTTGGGTCTATACATTTTTCCCCTCTATCCCGTTTAAATAGGTTATCCTGGGGGCGTTTATGATAAGTTTAAGTTTGCGGGCCAGAAGAGCTCCCGTCCTATTATTGTGAACATAGGTGTTTAATTACTACTTTTCAGAACATAGTCAAATTTGGATATCAACAGGGTTTGCAAGTGTAGTCGCAACTTTCGGATGTTCTGTGAACAATCAACCGAGGGAGCAAGTTTGTTTAAGGATTCACGTTGAGAAATTTTTGCTAACATTCAGTCACTTCCTACTCTCTGGCGCGTTTGGCCTGTGCTTCCGCTTAAATGGGGATACCCCGCATGAACGCCTTATGAGCTTTCCAGAAAGAGTGTGGATTGGAAACAGAGAATTAATTTGAAAGTATGAAACAAGGGCATCTTTAAGTCCTGTGTGAAAGTCAGGATGGGATAAAATAAAGTCATTAGGTCACCATTGGGATGGAAGAGGGACACGAAATCGATCTGAGATTACTGTGGACACCGGAGCGTGGTCAGACCACGTAATGACCCCTATTGTAGACGATTTAGAAAGCGAGAGAACATTTCTATCAGTTAAAAAGGAGTCAATACGAGAATAAGACTGTCTCGGTGAAGAAAATAATGTGTAGTCACATTCAGTACCGTTTGCTGGCATCTCCACACGTCAAAAATGTCCTCGTCTAAGACCTTCTGAGAAAGACAATCGTTATGTCTGCTTGCAGTCGTAGAGTCCAAGACTCTATCCAGTACTGCGTTAAAGTCACCTCTGACAATAAGGCGTCCCTGGCGTACCTCCTGAAGTTTCCGTGATAATTTAGAGAAATAGCTCCCTGGTCTACGATTAGGAAAATAAGCATTAACCAACTTGTACAATATATTTTTTAGTGCATACCAGAATGAGGAAACGTCCCGCAGGATCTGTCTTCACCTTCTGAAGTATAAAAGCCATAGAGTTCTTGATGGCTATCAGAACCCCTTTCCTTTTGGCAGGCGCTGAAAATACAAAAATATGTGGGAATGCCTTATGAGTACAGAAGGGACTTTTAACTTTGTGAAATTGAGTCTCCTGAACAAAAATTCCAAATGAGAGTGGGCCTCTCCCCAAAGCGAACTACGCTTGAACGGGCTATTATGCCCATGAGCATTGATGGAAGAAATTTTAATCAACATCAGGGCAAATTTAGCACATCTGTGTGAACGCCTGGAGATACCAGCACATAATCCAGGTATAAACGATGCACATCATTGAGAAGCATACATAAGTGTATAGGTTAGCTGATAATACACAATCCTGCAGAGAGCGAAAAAAAGGTGACAGAATATTAAATAACAATAATATAAAGCAACAATACTACCCAGAAAGTAGAACATCAAGTGCAGTCCTAGTGCTCTAAAGCACTGAAAATCGGGAAAGGGGTGGGGGGAACAGAAAAAGGATACTATGTAATCCTTATGCTCAGCAACATGAGGAGTTAGGCTGGGTTCACACGACCTATTTTCAGACGTAAACGAGGCGTATTATGCCTCGTTTTACGTCTGAAAATAGGGCTACAATACGTCGGCAAACATCTGCCCATTCATTTGAATGGGTTTGCCGACGTACTGTGCCGACGACCTGTCATTTACGCGTCGTCGTTTGACAGCTGTCAAACGACGACCCGTAAAATTACTGCCTCGGCAAAGAAGTGCAGGACACTTCTTTGCAACGTAATTTGAGCCGTTCTTCATTGAAGTCAATGAAGAGCAGCTCAAGATTTACGAGCATCAAAGATGCCTCGCATAATGCGAGGAGGAGCTTTTATATCTGAAACGACGCAGCTGTTTTCTCCTGAAAACAGTCTGTCTTTTCAGACGTAAAAGCCACTTCTCGTGTGCACATACCCTTAGAGTAATCCTGCTGAAGCGTTCAGGGGATCAAGCGCTGCCTCTTGAAGAGCCTGTAGTGGACCAATCCCCAGTCAGCCTAGAAGATGCGGGAGCCTTGCAAGTAAGGGATGACGAATGTTGCGAAGATATGTTCCACTTCTCCAGGAGCAAAACTCCGTCAGTAATCGAATGAATCAATGTTGTGGCACCATTCCTCGATATCATAATTTTCACTGGGAAGCCCGATTTATATTTAATGTGAGCTTCTCACAGGGCTTGAATGATCGAAGAAAACTGCCGGCGGGCCTGCAACGTCGCCGCTGAGAGATCTGGAAACAATGCCACTTCACCATATGGATACGGAAGACGACCCCATTTGCGGGCTTTAAACATCAGGTGTTCTTTGACTAGGAAGAAATGGACTCTGACCAGCATATCTCTCGGCACTTTATCCGGAACCGACTTAGGCTTAGGAAGACGATGGGAATGATCTAATGTAAGATCAAGACCATACAGGGAAGGCAATAGGGTTTTAAATAAATAACCGTCTATATCATGCACAGCAACCTCTTCTGGAACTCCTCTCACTTTAATATTGTTCTGTCTGGATCTGTCCTCCCCATCCGCCACTTTAGCTTTTAGCCATTGTACTTCATCCTCTAGAGCATTATGGGCATCCACTAATTCGTTATGATCAGTGGAGAACTCTGTCATCTTATGCTCCAGATTATCTGTTCTAGACCCTAAACCATCAATGTTTACTTGAAGGTTAGTAGCTAGAGTAGAGACCCGCTTCGAAATGTTGTTTTGCAGAATAACCAGCATGGTTTTAAGAGTGTCTTCCGTTATGGGTGCGGAGGAGTTTGGGAAGCATTCCAAGTTATAACTTTCCAAATCATTTGTGGCATCCAGTGCATCCCGGGTGTTGAGATAACCGACCTTTTATTGGCAGGGCCCTTACTCATCGGAGACGCTAAGTGTGAGGTTTTCCAGGAACGTTTAGATCGTTCTCTATTATCCAGAGAAGATAAAATTCCACCAGGCGAAGTAGAAAGAGACATTGGAGCACCCTAACGAGCATTAGAGATTGGTGACAAGGCTGGCGCTGCCGAGCCTTCCAGATCTGCATCAGCAGGACCATCAGGTGGAGATTCCATAGTGGCAATCAATTTTCTAGGGCCCGCAGATTTGCCCCTTCTCTTAACCATGCTTCAATTTTTGTAGTCCAATGAATTCCACCCACTAGGGAGGCGATCCCAGAGCCACACACAAGCCCAGATATTTCTACTGGAGCCGCAAGTATTGGGAGTATGGCGGGTTAGTGATAGAAAATACAAGCAGACCCCAAACAGCACAGAACCAGTTTAAAGTCTCATAGGCAGCCAGAACAAGGTAATTCTTCCAACATTATGGGGATGTGTAATGGGTACTAATGGCAGGCAACAGCCAGAGGTAACTAGATAGTGCTGAGGCAGAGCTGTACACACCAAGGGTCCCAGCCGGTCACCGTGTCTGTAAGGAGCCCAGAGAGGTGGCAATGCTTAGTGATATGTAGCCAGCCAAACCTCACATAGAGTCAGGGTGGCCCGTTCTCAGAATTACACCCTGATAGTACTCAAAGTTCCTGAGTCGTGGGCAGCCCGATAGGTGAGGATACTGCTCCCTGAGTATTGTACGGGAGTTCCCAAAGGGGATACAGCATCCAGGAGGCGGGAGCTTGAAGTCGTCTGAGACTGGAAATGCCATCCGTGTAGCGCTCTGGAAATTGAGCACGGGGATGCAATGGCATGGTAGGCTGCAACTGGTGGATAAGCTGCGGGCGGATGAGAACGGCCTAGTTCACTCCACCAACGATGCCGGTATACGCCAGGGAAGGGATGCAGGCCGGTGAAGCTGCTCAGCGGTAGAATGGCTCCAGATGGGGATGAGGGCCTAACCAGCCGCCTGCAAAGACAAATCCTGGAGGGGTGATCCCCATATGCAGGCAGTGTATACAGATAATGAGATTTTTTTTAGCAGGAGTTAGTCGTTGTGAGCCGCTTCAGAGCTGAAAGGATGCAGGAGCAAGGGAATAAAGTAGCCATTCCAACCATTTTTTTTTTATTGTTTTATAGAATATCCCCTCATTTTGGCTAGTTTTGCCTATCTCGGAAATACACCTTTTGGCCAGAGTTATACAGGCCCACCAAAGCACCGGAGGATTATCCTGTTTCCCCAGGCTCTGACACAGTAATGGGCCCTGAGGCTGCAGTCACATGCGGCAGAGATGTTGCAGACATTTTTTGCGATTGAAAATCAGTTACATTCATCCTTACAAAATCTGGCGCATGTGAATCCACCCTAAAGGTCTAGCAGGAGACAAATCCATTTGGACCTGAATTTCTAGCCAATCACTTTCCACTAGGGTCTATTTCTCGTGGACTGATTCACAAATAATATATAAGACCTTATTGATGATATGTCTAAAGTGATTATAATAACATTTATAATAAAGTTTATGATTAAAAGTTCATGTTCACATGTTCTTTAAAGATGGAGGCTCAAAATAGTTTTCTCTGATGGGCACAAGAAACCCCAATCTGACACTATATATGGCGGATCTTTTATAGCTAGTTAGCAAAGATGCTTCCTTGCTTCCAGTTGAGAACTGCTATATAAGAAGCTTTCTATAATTGGGGGTGGGGGTCCATGTGTTGAGTCCCCCACCAATCACTAGCACAAAGGGGAAAATACTTTCTTATATTCTAGCCTATGGATTTTCTCAAAGCCTTGACTCCACAGATAAAAACTTTCTCTATGACATATCAAAAGTTGCTCAAATGGTAGCTGTAGCTCCAAAGTTTACGGTGACCTCGCATTGTTAACCATGTGTGACAGGACCTCTGGAACAAATAACTATATGTACGCACTCGTGACACTATTTTCCTTACACGTGTGTTGCTTTGAAGCATTACTACAAGATTCCTGATGACAGCCACTCTTGTCCTATACTTTCCAGGAAACAGGAAAACCCTGAGCAGGGGTTAATTTTGAAATAAAGGGAGACGTTTTTAACTTCAATGGACTATAGGTGTGAATAAGCCTTTCTTGAACTGAAGGCATCAGTATCTGTAGCAGCATCAGAGACATTTACTAAGCAGATTGTTTGAGTAGACAGTTCAGGACTCAGGACCATGATCTCAGACTCTTCCTTTTATCCCTAGCAGATTTGTGCCCCTTTATGTTATGTTAAATTATTGTAAATACTTACATGCATGCTACCGAGGCTGCTAGTGGCACCCAAAACACTACCATCCACAGTGAGTGCCCTCATAACAATGGCAGTCAATGCTAAATAACATTTCCAGCCACATAGCAATGCAAACCACAGTGCCTTTTAACACAGTCAGCCACAGCTCCCTCATTAAATGGTTAGCCATGGAACACCTATACAATGGCAGGCACAATCCCCCATAAAGTGGTATTTACAGCAACCAAAATACCCAGTGCCAACCACAAAGCCCTTTTTGCCACCCACAGTACCCTCATAACTAGAAACTGTGCTTCGAGCCCCCATTTCCTTCCATACTGTCCCCAGTCATCCACAGAGCCAAAGTTGGCATTCACAATGCCTCTATGGCAAACTACTGAGTGACAATTACCAGATGGAGCCCCCCATTTCCTGCTACATTGCTCTCTCATTACCAGCCACAGTGCCCCCATTGTTAGCTTTGTTGCCCCCATTCATATCCACAGTCCCCCTTCTATTAATTGTGCAGTTTCCTGAACTGTTGTTATTGTGAAGGATACATGAAATCTTACATTATGATGACCTTATTCAGAGCAGATTGAAAAGGCTCTTGGTCTATTTTTGATCAACAATGTGACTACCGCACAGTGGCCATTCATTTCCTAGAGGCTAAGAGTGAAATATTCCATTGAAAGATATTATTTGACATCAAGATCAGTGTCCAAGATCAGTGTCCAACTGAGGGCAAACCAAACATATATTCCGGGATGTTTTATCTAGTAATCTTAACATTGCTCACACACTGTCTTTAAATTCACTTTTTTAGGTATTTTTGTGTTGCATTAACATAATTTAAGACCCCCTTTCTGGATTGACCAAATTACTAGAAACCAGTGAATTACCCTCCCCCTTTTCTTTCCCCCTTACGTAATTTTCTGCATTCTTTCATGTTTAGTTTCCTTTCATAGCCACAGAAATGAACTTAGAGCAAAGTTTCTCACCCAACCACATGTGTCAACCATTTCCCATGTGTCAAGATGAATAATACTTATTTCATATCTGGAGCATGAGATCCGGGGGTGTACAAGTCATTATTTGGTTTTGGTAGATATAATTTGCTAAAGTTCTTAAGGGGCATTAAATAATTCAAAAGCAATTTTCACGATCAAGGGATCAAGGACAATTTAGTATGACAAACCTCAACAGATTGCTGTCAGCTCATTATGTAATCTGTTCCAAGTCATAGTTCTTATCGCTGCTACAACGAATCTACTTTTTAATGTTTAATATGCTTTGTTAACCATGTGGCTATGCAACATGGCCTGTGATTTTACACCCATGATTTATCATCCTTCTATCGTAAGTTGATCATAAACATAAAAATTTTGACTGGAAAAAAGAAGGAGAAAAATCCAATACATTTTTAATTTGCACAGTATTATTTCAAAATCTCAGTGTCCCAAAGAAAACCAAAACCGAATAATTATATAAACACAAATGATTGATGCATAAATAATGAATTAATTGCATTTTAAATTTGCCCCACAATATATTATCATAAGCACATAACTATGGTTGTAACTTAAAGAAGCGTGTGTGAATACATGGCACTTTCAAATATATGTTATTAGGGTAAAGCGGCATCTTCCTCAGCTACAAGCAGCCTATAGCCCCCATTTTGCCTGCCCAAAAAATCTGTCTAGGGTAATACAGTAAATAGAATACAGGGAGGAGGGGGAAGCAGGAGATGAAGCTGCAGTTCCTCCATGTATCAGTGAAAGAGGGAGGAGGAACAGCAGGGGAGACATCTGATTGGCTCAGAGCAAACAGCACAGCTCTTACATCACACCAGGAGAACCTGTCCACTCATTTAACACATACCTCCCAACTTTTGAATTCGGAAAAGAGGGACATTTTAAGCCACACCCCTAACCACGCCCAATATCCGGCATAAACACATCAAATCGCGGCAAGATCCTTCTGCAAATAACACGCGCACATTCTCACTGCGGATCTCTAGACTGTCTGGATATCACAGATGTTATGGATCCGGTTATATTGTCTTTATGTTACTTTTCCTATCTTGGGTATAACATTTGCTCATCACGGCAGCTGCTGCAGGACAAACCAAAAGGCTGAGAACAATGAAAGTCAAGAGGGAGACCCTGTGGTGGATGACTTTTCAATTGACAGGTAGCAGAGTTACATGATGGGGATTATTTTTTTCCAGTTGTGTAACTCTGCTACCGGTCAATGGAAAAATCATCCACCAGACCCCCCCTGTAGATCGCTTCACACACAGTCCCCCTGTAGATAGTGCCAAACACAGCCCCCCTGTAGATAGCTCCAGATACAGCCCCCCTGTACATAGCGCCAGATACAGCCCCCCCTGTTCATAGCGCCATGCACAGCCCCCCTGTAGATTGCTCCACACACAGCCCCCTCTAGATAGCTCCAGATACAGCCCCCTGTAGATAGCTCCAGATACAGCCCCTCTGTACATAGTGCCACACACAGCCCCCCTGTAGATAGCTCCACACACAGCCCCCTGTAGATAGTTCCAGATACAGCCCCCCTGTACATAGCTCCACACATAGCCCCCTGTAGATAACTCCAGATACAGCCCCCCTGTAGATAGCTCCACACACAGCCCCCTGTAGATTGCTCCACACACAGCCCCCTTGTAGATAGTTCCAGATACAGCCCCCCTGTAGATAGCTCCAGATACAGCCCCCCTGTAGATAGCTCCACACACAGCCCCCCTGTAGATAGTTCCAGATACAGCCCCCCTGTAGATAGCTCCAGATACAGCCCCCCTGTAGATAGCTCCAGATACAGCCCCCCTGTAGATAGCTCCAGATACAGGCCCCCTGTACATAGCGCCAGATACAGCCCCCCTGTAGATAGCTCCACACACAGCCCCCTGTAGATTGCTCCACACACAGCCCCCTTGTAGATAGTTCCAGATACAGCCCCCCTGTAGATAGCTCCAGATACAGCCCCCCTGTAGATAGCTCCACACACAGCCCCCCTGTAGATAGTTCCAGATACAGCTTCCCTGTAGATAGCTCCAGATACAGCCCCCCTGTAGATAGCTCCAGATACAGCCCCCCTGTAGATAGCTCCAGATACAGGCCCCCTGTACATAGCGCCAGATACAGCCCACCTGTAGATAGCTCCACACACAGCCCCCTGTAGATAGCTCCAGACAGAGCCCCCCTGTACATAGCGCCAGATACAGCCCCCCTATAGATAGCTCCACACACAGCCCCCCTGTAGATAGCTCCACACACAGCCCCCTGTAGATAGCTCCACACACAGCCCCCCTGTAAATTGCTCCACACACAGCCCCCTGTAGATAGTTACAGATACAGCCCGCCTGTAGATAGCTCCAGATACAGCCCCCCTGTAAATAGCGCCACACACAGCCCCCCTGTAGATAGTTCCACACACAGCCCCCTGTAGATAGTTCCAAATAGAGCCCCCTGTAGATAGCTCCAGATGCAGCCCCCCTGTAGATAGCTCCAGATACAGCCCCCCTGTAGATAGCTCCAGATACAGGCCCCCTGTACATAGCACCAGATACAGCCCCCCTGTAGGTAGCTCCACACACAGCCCCCCTGTAGATAGCTCCAGACACAGCCCCCCTGTACTTAGCGCCAGATACAGCCCCCCTGTAGATAGCTCCACACACAGCCCCCTGTAGATAGCGCTAGATACAGCCCCCCTGTAGATAGCTCCAGATACAGGCCCCCTGTACATAGCGCCTGATACAGCCTCCCTGTAGATAGCTCCACACACAGCCCCCCTGTAGATTGCTCCACACAAAGCCCCCCTGTAGATTGCTCCACACACAGCCCCCTTGTAGATAGTTCCAGATACAGCCCCCCTGTAGATAGCTCCAGATACAGCCCCCCTGTAGATAGCTCCAGATACATCCCCCCTGTACATAGCGCCAGACACAGCCCCCCTATAAATAGTTCCAGATACAGCCCCCTGTAGATAGCTCCAGATACAGCCCCCTGTAGATAGCTCCAGATACAGCCCCCTGTACATAGTGCCACACACAGCCCCCCTGTAGATAGCTCAACACACAGCCCCCTGTAGATAGTTCCAGATACAGCCCCCTGTAGATAGCTCAAGATACAGCCCCCCTGTAGATAGCTCCAGATACAGCCCCCCTGTAGATAGCTCCAGATACAAGCCCCCTGTACATAGCGCCAGATACAGCCCCCCTGTAGATAGCTCCACACATAGCCCCCTGTAGATAGCTCCAGACACAGCCCCCTGTACATAGCGCCAGATACAGCCCCCCTGTAGATAGCACCACACACAGCCCCCTGTAGATAGCTCCAGACACAGCCCCCCTGTACATAGCGCCAGATACAGCCCCCTGTAGATAGCTCCACACACAGCCCCCTGTAGATAGCGCTAGATACAGCCCCCCTGTACATAGCTCCAGACATAGCCCCCCTGTACATAGCTCCAGACACAGCCACCCTGTAGATAGTGCCTGATACAGCCCCCTGTAGATAGCTCCAGACACAGCCCCCCTGTAGGTAGCACAACACACAGCCCCTTAGGCCTTATTCACATGACAGGGTCCGAGTGTCGGCCGATAAAAACTGACATTTTGGGCCATTTTTCCCGGCCGTTTTGCATCCGTTACGATTCCGTTCTGGGCTGTGTTGCCGTTTTTAACACAGCCCCCCTGGTAGGTAATGCTACCCAGCCCCCTGTAGGTAATGCCACCCAGCCCCCTGTAGGTAATGCCACCCAGCCCCCTGCAGGTAATGCCACCCAGCCCCCTGTATGTAATGCCATTCAGCCCCCTGCAGGTAATGACACCCAGCCACCTGTATGTAATGCCACCCAGCCCCCTGCAAGTAATGCTACCCAGCCCTCTGCAGGTAATGCCACCCAGCCCCCTGTATGTAATGCCACCCAGCCCTCTGCAGGTAATGCCACCCAGCCCTCTTCAGGTAATGCCACCTAGCCCCTGGCAGGTAATGCCATCCAGCCCCCTGTATGTAATGCCACCCAGCCACTGCAGGTAATGCCACCCAGCCCCCTGTAGGTAATGCCACCCAGCTCCCTGTTTGTAATGCCACCAAGTCCCCTGTAGGTAATGCCACACAGCCCCTTGTAGGTTGCACCCATCCCCCCCCTTCCAGGAGAAGTCACTGACTTCAATGTCCATATATGGACAGTATAGTCACTGACTTCTCCTGGAGAGAAATTCCCGGACACAGGGTCGGGGATTCCACTTCAGAAGTGAGTGACGTCACTGTGTCCATATATGGACAGTTTGGTCACTCACTTCTTCTGTAGCGGAATCCCCGGCCATAGGGTCGGGGATTCCGCTTCGGAAGTGAGTGACGTCACAGTATCCATATATGGACAGTGTAGTCACTCACTTCTCCTGTAGCGGAATCCCCGGCCATAGGCTCGGGGATTCCGCTTCAGAAGTGAGTGACGTCGCTGTGTCCATATATGGACAGTGTAGCCACTCACCTCTCCTGTAGCGGAATCCCCAATCCCCAGCCGGGGATTGGACATTCCGACTCCTACAGGGAGCAAAAAAAGCCCCTCCTCCTCCTCACATGCACTCTGCTTTCACTCACCATCAGAAGAAAGCAGGAATCTTGCAGCGGCGTTCTCACTGGTGTCAATGCCAGCCCGGGAGTGGACCAATCCAGTCACCTGACCGGTGAGGTCAGATGACAGATCAAGTGACTGGACCACTCCCGGGCCGGCATCGATCCCAGTGAGAACACCGCCGCAAGACTCCTGCCTTCTTCTGATCGCTGCTGCAGTCAGCAGTGATCAGCTGTTTTGAAGCAGCACCCAGCGGGACATTTTGATGACCGGCCGGGACGGCGGGACAGCGGTGAGAAACCGGGACTGTCCCGCCGGAATCGGGACGGTTGGGAGGTATGGACAGGGAGAAATAAAATGTACATTTACAGAAAACAACAAGGGGAAGGAAAATACTCAAAATGTGGAGGTTATACAGCAATTTAAGCTGTGCTACATCTAATTCATATCTACATCTGCCTAAGTACAATTACATATTCGCAAATGACCCCAAACTACATGCATTGTAACACGATAAGTTTACAAAATAAATTAAAATTGTAAAATGTTTGACAAACTTCTAATTAATTTATATTGATCATTCTCAATCTCTTTGGTAGCACGTTCATGATTATTAACAATAGTTATTCATAGTCATATTTGCTCAAAACTCTTAGGTCTGTTGCCAACTTAAACTGGTTGTAGATATATAGTTAATTTGGTTGCTATGGCCAATACCAAATATTATCACATTTTCATCTGTGATAAGGAAACAGATTGTTGGACCCTTGAGAGGTCATCTTCTAGTTCCTTACTGGCACTAGTATCACGTACCATGTTGTTTACCCACAGGCTCCAAAATTTAGGAAAATAGATTTGTTAATTATACTTCAGTTCTTTACCTGTAAAATGCTTTTTACATTTCCCATAAATTTCAGTGTTATCAGTGATGGTCTGTATAGTGGTTTGTTGTCTCTCTTTTCAATTTGGTCATAACTGTAATTATTTTATTATTCAGTCTGTGCAAGGTGTTGAGGTAAAAAAATTCCCTGGGCTTCGAGAACTAATTGCTGCCTACAGATGCAAGGGAAATGGACTGATGACTGCATTACACTATCCTGTTAGTCAGCAAGGAGTGGCTAAAGCTGGTAAGTGGATATATATAAATATATATATAGGAAATACAAAGAAGAACCGCACCACAAATCTTGAAAAATCACCTCTATCAGGGGTTTCGTGTGTGCAAGCCTCCAGACCATGACCAATAGTCCAAATTTAGGAATTAAAAAAATAGGCAGCTCTCCACTGCATAGTAGTCAAAAAAGTGAAAAACGTTTATTCACCCATATGTAAGGTTGCTACGTTTCAGTCCTAATCCGGACCTTTCTCAAGCAGAACTGACAGAGTATAACACGTGGTTTAAATACCATGCAGCATATAATTGTGTAATGACATTCATTAAGTGAAATAATGGTATTAATATACATTTTTATAAAACATTGGAACATATTACTTTTATCCCTAGATAAGTCAAAAAGTGCTAAGTGCAACGTGATAAAATTTGAACATACAGTACAAACACTGATCCATCAGTTACTCATTCCATACATAATTGGTTCATCATACAGTCAAAGTATGTTTCATCTCGAGGCCAAATCTGGGCGTTTTACTAGGTTGAACTGTGCATGTCTACACACCTGATCTCATCCGGTGTTTGTACTCAGTGGCATAGTCTGCTAAAGAGCCGATGAGTCACCCTATTGGGCCGCGCGTGCAGATTTAACTTGCGCATGCGCAGAAGGGCACTCCATCGGGGTAGCGACCATCACAGAGAAGGGCAAATATGCCCCTTACGCTATAGTTAGAAGTACCGTGTATATACTAAATGCCTATATAAGATCATAGAAATACCAGTGTATATATCTAATGAGTTCTATTTAAACTTTTTATTATTTCACATATGGTAAAGTAGATTTCCTACGCCTTTCTAAACAGAGTTGGCTGGTCCCTTTCCCAAGAGTTCCAAACCTCAACCGCAACCTGGATTTAAGATGTGCAAATAGCACACCATATCCAACCCGTGCGTCGACATAAGGGAGACCGTATAGGAGTTCACATATAGGTACCGAAGGTTTTTATAGGAATATTTTATTTAAATTAAAAAAATATCAATTTCACTATCATTCAGAGTTTTTTCAAAACGATGTGTAAGGCATGAAGTAACACAGTATATGTTAATAGGATGGTTAAGACTATCCATGGGTAGAGTTACTGGATCTCTGTGTGTAGTAAAGACGAAGCCGTAAAATCGGCATACTAAACATCTAGATTGGAGACTGTGATCGCAATTTGGGTCACGTTACGCCTTGATCTCCATGCAGGTTCAAATCGATAGGTAGGACGAGCTGCTCGGAAAAGTAACAGATACACTGAGACGTTTCTCAAGGTAAAATACTTCTAATTTATTGAACTACAGTGCTCATACTTATAGCATCAGACGAACAAAGAACATTCCATAACCTATGAGTCATCTGTATGTTCAAGCCTTACATCTTCCTTTCCCATATAGCTCATTGGTGGAGCACCAGGTATTCCCTTGTGTTTCCTTTATGATTAGGGGGGGGGGGGGGGGGTGGTCAAGTGATTGACCACCATCTGTTTGCAATTTCAAGGGATGGCAGAGCATCTGCAAACTATTTCTTCTCTTAACCTTTCTAAAATACCTTTACATTGCAACACATGTTCACCTTTATAACATTTCACTCCTTATGGTCCCAAATACATTATATATGTATATTTATACCATAACAATCCCTCCTTTTGTGATTTTACCAACACCTAAATTCCAATGCTACTTCTATCTCCGGATAGCAAGGCTTCGATCCATTTCTTCACTTGATTCACACAGGTATGTAGGTGGGGTAATCTCACAACATTCTTTCATCATAATGTATAGGCCTCTGATTGAATGCTTCCCTTATTTTACAAAATGCATAACAATTAAAACATGTAAGCAATACAAATAATATCATTAAACAAATCAATGGTTGGAAAAGCACATGTAATATTTTAGTAGCTGTAGGTGAGAATCCTGTAAAAACGTCATACCAGTGATGGGCACTAGTATCTTTAATTGCTGATGACAAATGTATCACTTCCCTAGCTGCTATTGTAGCCAATATTTTCACCCTACTTAGAGTTACATTATGGGCTTCGATTAGTTTTTCAACTTCTCCTGATCGTTGTAACACCTTTTTCAATTCGTCTAAAGATAAACTAAAATTTCCATAGGGCAAAGGTTCAGGTACCCATATAGTGGACATTATTTCTTCTAAAGTAGGCAGGAACACTATAGTTTGGTTCCCCCAAGTCAAATGCGTCACATTGTATAGACATCCTGAAAATGGTCCTGTGAGTTTAAACTGGCTAAGGGTCTGCTTGTTGTTAGTTATTAAACATACATGCTGTGGACCTACTTCAATATAAACCTGTAGGTTAGCTTCTGGGATTATAGTGAGTGCGCATACATTATCCTGGTGCTGCATTAGACAGGGTTCATATATCCCTGACTGTTGATTACATACATATCCTTGCTCTGTTAATTGGCACAAATCTATATTCCTTGTCTTATTTTGTGAATCTATGTGTGTTCCTTTCATTTCCGGCATCCAATATTGTCCTAATAATGTCACCAGATCAATCATTACCATTGGCATAACAATAAATTTGCATAATAGAGTAGGATTTTTCACATTAAATGCTATTAGTCTTCCTGCACACCATTTAGGTGTACACTCAGTATACTCAGGCTGTAACAATAACCACGTATAATTTCTCTTTCCTATGGGCAGAATGTCTGTCCATTGCCTAACATGACTACTAAACAATTTATTCTTAAAATTATTCATCTGTTCTTGTTGCCACATCGTTTTAAGCGTACATACTGTCCAATTTACAAAAGTTGATACATTCTGTAATGTTCTATATTCGGTTAGCATACTTTCATTAAAAACATTTAGAAACAGTTCATCTATAGCTAACCCTTTTTGCTGTAAGTCAAAGGTAGTAGGTAACCATGACGCACCTATCCTTAATGCAGTAGATGTGTCATCTCCCACTGAGTTTAATTTGTTCATAACTGTTTCTAACTGTATACCATTCAATACTCCTAATCCCGTTCCTACCCCTCCTAATAGCGTGTCATACCATTCTCTTTTTTGTCTATGACAGCTGGGGGATTCAGGGAAGGAAATATTGAAGTGTACATTCTTTTTCTGCTGTTGGGTTACAGCGCTCTTACAAGTGTGTGGGATTCTTTCCAGACTTTGTACTGTTATATGTGGCTTAAAACTATCTCTTAAAATTGTTATCAAGAATACAAAATATATTCTATTTCTTATTTCGCTATTATTCATACATAATATCATCCCATCAGTTTCTTTTATTACAATCGTAGAGTTGAGCCTCTCCTTGTTGCATCTTTCATAAGTCTTATTTATCATTTCTTTTCTATTTTTACTGGTTGTATATTTCTGTAGATACTGTAAATCTGGTTCATAACAACAAAGCAACGACCCCGACGTCTCTTCTTGTATGCTAATGTTGGCTGTTTTGTCTATGTGAAGGTACACAGTCCCTCCATGTGGTCCTTTTTTCCAAGTCCCTTCGGTTGTAGTCACATTTGTAGTATAACACGGGGCATTGGCCTTACAGGTGTAGTTACCCTGCTTTCTATCCACTGTGGCATTCGCCCACCCTGTCCTGAACTGTTCCAGTAATTCTGTACTGATTACGTGTACAGGAGTAGCAGTTCTGCCTTTTTGTATAAGAGCACACTCAACAACCGCCGCAACAACCGCAAAGATCTTCATTCTTCTGGCTGAAGAACCTTTTTACAATGACTGGCGTGAATCCAGCTTGGTTTTCCTTCTAGCTTTACTGAGGTGCTTGTAACGAGCAAAACTTGAAAAGGACCATCAAATCTTGGGTCTAGACTTTTCCTCACGTGTCTCTTAACGACCACCCAATCTCCCGGTTCTAACTTATGCGTCCCTTCAACTGAATCAGGATCTGGAATGGAAGCAAAGACTTGTGCATGCACCTTGGTCAATTGTTTGTTCAGCGTTGATACATAATCTGTTAGTCTACCATACTGCATTTGGAGCACCTGTGGAAAATAACATGCTAATCTGGGAGCCGATCCAAATAAGATCTCATATGGGCTGAGACCTGTTCTTTTTGTTGGAGTGTATCTTACTGAGAACAAGGCTAATGGTAGACACTCGGTCCATGGTTTCCCGGTTTCTACCATTGCTTTTTGGATTTTAAATTTGAGAGTCCCATTTAGTCTCTCAACCTTCCCACTGCTCTGTGGATGGTATGGTGTATGTTGGGTCTTGACTTATGCCTAGAGCTGACAACACATGGTTCATGATTTCACCCGTAAAATGAGTTCCTCTGTCGCTCTCGATCACCTCTGGAACTCCATATCTGCACACCACCTCGTTGATCAGTTTCTTTGCTGTGGCTACGGCTGTAGCTTTGGTTACTGGAAATGCTTCTGGCCATCCTGAAAAGAGATCAATACAAACAAGCACATACTCATAGGTACCGACTTTTGGTAATTGAATATAGTCTATCTGTAGTCTCTGGAATGGGTAAATTGGCTTTGGGGTGTGTTTTTGTGGCACTTTCACTGTTCTCCCCACGTTATTGGTGGCACATACCATACACCCTTGTACAAACTTACTCGCTACGGTGCTAAACCCTGGAGCATACCAGGTTTTGTTAACAAAGTCCATCATTGCTGTTTTTGACTGGTGTGTCTGTCCATGCGTTACCTGTGCCATCATAGGGAACATTGTTTGTGGCAGACACAGCTTATTTTGTTGTTGCCATAGTCCATCCGCTCTCAGGGTAGCTCCCTGATTCTGCCATCTAGTTATTTCTTCTTTGGATATTTGGTTTTGCTGATTTTGTAGTATTGTGGGGCTGATGTTGACCACGGAGTCTTCAGGATGTTGGTACGTCATAACTGTTACTGGACCTACTGGCTTTAAGGCTGCTGCTTTTGCGGCTTGGTCTGCCAAAGCATTTCCTTTTGTCTCTGGTGAACTCACCTTAGTGTGAGCTTTAATTTTTACTACTGCTACTTCTGTGGGTAACATCAGGGTCTCCATCAAGTATTTTACAAAGTCTGCATTCTTTACAGGTGTACCTGCAGAGGTCAAAAACTGTATAGCCTTCCATATAGGGCCATAGTCATGTGCAATGCCAAAAGCATATCGAGAGTCAGTGTATATATTTGCTGTCTTTCCTTCTGCATGTTGGCATGCTGCTGCCAGGGCCTTAAGCTCCGCTTCTTGTGCTGAGCGGGACGCTGGTAAGGAGGCTGCTTCTAGGACTACATCTTCGGTGGTTACTGCATATCCTGTAAGAAAAGATCCTTCTACAAAATACCTTGAACCATCCACAAAGAGTATTAGGTCTGGGTTTTGGAGTGGGGTATCTTTTACATGTGCAAACCCCACTGTTTCCTGGGCCATAAGGGCCATACAATCATGTTCATCAGTTTCAGGCAAAAATTGTGACCATACTTTACCTACGTCTTCTCCCCCTTGCTCCAAAGGCAGTAAGGTAGCTGGGTTCAATGTAGTACAGCGGTGTAAAGTAACCTGCTCAGGAAGAAGAAGTGCACAGGTTAATCTCAAATGTCTTGCTGTTGACAAGTGCTTCGGCTGTACTTGAGTAAGAATAGCAGTAATATCATGTGGTGCAAAAACTTGGACTGGAAATGCCAGGACCAAATCTGAGGCCTTGTTTAACATTGAATTTACAGCAATGATAGCTCTCACATATGATGGGGAACCTCGGGCCACAGGGTCTAGTCTAGCTGAATAATATGGTACCGGGCGCTGCTGTGGTCCATGACTGTAGAGCTATAGATTCCCATTTTGGTATGTATGAGCTGCACTAAGTCTTCCCATGTTGCTGAATACATTTTCTGAATTTGTTCTATATATCTCCAAAAAGGGACAGGCTCTGTCTCCGGGTCGGGGGCTTTCTGAACTAAAGTCAAGGCATCCCTAGGGTTCCATGGCTTATATTTATGTTCCTTATATTTATTAAAATTCTTGTCAGCTTCAGTTGCAAACAGGTCTGTCAACACTTGTAACCTTTTTCCCACGTTTTCTAATGCTTGCGTCGTATCTTTTGACTTGGGAAGCTTCCTTGCTGCTTCTGCCTGATCCATATTACGCTGATGTCTTTCCCTTTTCTCTCTATACGCTCTAGTTTCTACTCTTTCATCCGTTGAGCCCTCGGCTCCTCCTGTTACTGGGGTTATTCCTGCCAACACTACAGGGGCCAACCCTATTGTTTGTTTATATGGTTCTGGTACTTGTTGAGGTGAGGGGCAAAGGGGTTTGTGCTACTCATTTTTGGTACCACTGGATATATCCCTAGGGGATTTTGCCCTCCTGGTCTTGCTGCCCCACATGCAAAACAAGTATCCCTCCATGCTTGATTCTGCTGACCACACACTCTACACGTCCATCCCCCTGGTCCCTGCGTCGTGACTACCCCATACCCCGGTGGGCTACTTGCTTTTTCCTTTCCTTGTTTACCACCTTCATTATAACAAGTGTAGTAAAACTTATCTTTACATTCTGTTTCCCTGAAACCTCCTCGTACTACTTCTTCTGACACTTTTCTCCATGCTTCTGCTTTCCCCTGTAACTTTTTATCTTTCAACCATCCACGTTTTGTGTCACAACATTCATTCCATTTTTCCAGATCTAATCTTCCCGCTTTTCCCATTCCACATGCCTTCATTAACTGATTCGTTCCTTTTGTCACATCCTTTCCCTCTCTTTCCGCCACTACCTGTTTGGCTGTCAGTCCTTGTGGGTGCTCATCTCGTAATAGGGACACCAAGTTCCCCATTGTTGCCTAGTTATAAGTGGTCGCCTATGGGAAGACCCTAAGTTATGTAGGGGGTAATTTTCCTGATAGGTGAATTCCTTTCTCACCTATTTGAGACAGTTACTTATCCCCTCGAAACTTCTTTTTAAAGAGGGTAACCAAGTTTCCCATCTTGTGACTGTAAGTGGTGGCCTTAGGCACACCCGTATTTTGTTACAGATTTTAGCTACTGACAGATGAATTCTATTCTCATCTATTTTAGACAGTTTCTAGTTTCGGTACTTACTTTCTACTCTGGCCAGAGAATCTTCCTTTTACAGTCCTTTTATAACTAGCTTACTTTCTTCGTCTGAGACACCACTCGAGTACGTGCCCTCCGCACCATAAGAGTAATATGACAAATATTCCTAATCCAAATAACAAGGCAAACGTAAAATCAAGCTGTTCATTTGACATGCCGGATTATCGGACTGCACAAAATTCTGGAATTTTGAGCTGAAAATCAGCGCATGATAATCCCCGCAAGTACTCCAATCGTGTACACACGTTCTCGGTATTTTGCCGGATTATCGGATTGCACAAAATTTTCGATTTCCGGGCTCAAATTTAGCCTATCATAATCCCCGTAGTCACCTGAAGCATGTACACATGTTTCTGGTAATTTGCCGGATTATCTGAATTTTTTTCCAAAAACAATTTCCTTATTCTAAAATGCATTTGTGACACAAAACTGGGTTTCTACAACATTCATACAAATACTGTCATGGAGATCAGGCACTTTATCCTGAGGGTAGGATTTATTTTAAACTTGACCAGATTTTTACACTAAAAATACCCTCATGTGGCCCTCTATTCCTTAGGAGTACTACCGGGAAGGTGACCTACCAGACAGGAAGGTGCAGAGCAGAGTTTGTAAGAATTAAGTCTTCTTACCTTGCTGCAGCAGTGGTCTGCACGTTCCTTCGTCCGGGAGGTCGCCACTCTAGTCCCGGGAGATCCCCTGGGTGGGGTGCCGTCCTTCTGGTCAAGTCCCTGTTCGGGCGCCAATTTCTGTGATCGCAATGGGGTCACGTTACACCTTGATCTCCATGCAGGTTCAAATCGATAGGTAGGACGAGCTGCTCGGAGAAGTAACAGATACACTGAGACGTTTCTCAAGGTAAAATACTTCTAATTTATTGAACTACAGTGCTCATACTTATAGCATCAGACGAACAAAGAACATTCCATAACCTATGAGTCATCTGTATGTTCAAGCCTTACATCTTCCTTTCCCATATAGCTCATTGGTGGAGCACCAGGTATTCCCTTGTGTTTCCTTTATGCTTAGGGGGGGGGGGGGGGGGGGGGGTGGTCAAGTGATTGACCACCATCTGTTTGCAATTTCAAGGGATGGCAGAGCATCTGCAAACTATTTCTTCTCTTAACCTTTCTAAAATACCTTTACATTGCAACACATGTTCACCTTTATAACATTTCACTCCTTATGGTCCCAAATACATTATATATGTATATTTATACCATAACAGAGACCAATAGACCTTGATGCGTTCCTGAAGTCCAATATGTCAGTGTTCGTTTCTTCACAATAACGATCTATGTGGACAGAATAAAAGAAAAGAAGAAATTAATGTATCACATAAATTTAAAATACATCATATTCATGATTTAGCTGATATACATGTCATCTCCCTATGCGGATAGAGTCATAAAAGCAAATCCAACAGTTACGGGGGGCAAGTCAACTAGTTCAGATCACTAACCCAAATTTATAATCGATATTTAAACCATGGGGTCTCAGGGTATTAAGTCGAAACATCCACTCCAATTACTTCTTTTTTATTAAGCCAACAGACTTTGAGGGTTATATATGTAAAATTATTCTTCAATTCATAAAAAAGATAATTACAAAAACAGCAAAAAAAATAGCGTCCAGCAATTCACAAGGTTACTTACTATCTCTTAGCTGGCAATAGAAGAGTTCTGGCTTCACATGGTGTGATGTCACTTGGTATACTTTATTAATTTGTCCACACCAACTGGCCCTGTGTGAAAAAGTAATTGACACCCTGAGCTTAAAGTGTAACTAAACTTTCATAGAGACATGACAGAAGGATGAGACCACCACAGATTGCTAAAACGACGCTGCAGAAGCAGTCAGGTGAGCACTGTGCTCCTGCCACAGCATCTCATTTCAAGTCAGGAGCTTGACTATGCCACCCGAAAACCTTAATTTATATGTTGTTCTTGTGCTGTAGATCATCGTATTGCTGATTGATCCATTTATGCTTGAGATTCAGATCACAGACTTATGACTGGACCTTCTCCTTCAAAATTTTTTGGTAGAGAGCAGAATTTATGGTTTTGTCAATTATGGAAAGTGACACAGGCCCTGAAGCAGCAATGCATCCCCACACCATCAGACTACCACTTCCCTGTTTGACTCTTGGTTGTGGTTTGCTGTGTTACCTTTAGACCATATCGAATAGGATAAATCTCTTCCAAGAGGCAAGCATTTATGTTTTTCTTGGATTGCAGTGGGTTTTACCTTGCAACCATTTAATGGATACCTTTTTTGCCCAGTAAATGAAATACCCTACCCCTAGAGGTAGTAGTATCAGATATTATGATAGCATCCCAAAAAGGGGCTAGATGTTTATACAATGACAAATTGCATTGAGGGTTATAATTAATTTAACAATGAATATTGTATTATTGATTGAGGAAAGTTGAACTTGATGGACATGTATCATTTTTCAACCTATGTCACTATGTAAATTAATATTTGAGCAATTAATGTAAATATTGAAGATGGCATATTACCATTAATGCCCAGTTCACACAACAATATTTGGCGCTGATTTTGATGCAGAAACTGCGTTGGAATCAGTGCAAAAAAACACTCCAAATCTCCCACTATTAATTTCAATGGGAGGTTTTTTCCCCAAACAGTTTTTGTCCGCTCGTGGGGAAAAAAATCCTGCCCTATCTTAGAGCGATTTTTGTTTGTTTGAAAAGATTTTTCATGCAGTTGTTGACCAAAAAACACTTTTGGTCTTTGCATTTGCTTAATAGAATGTCTAAAAAAAAAAACTGCGTAAAAAAAAATGTAAAAAAAAAAGTGTCAAAATCTGTCTAAAAAATCCTGAAGGAATTTGGAGGCAGATTTTGTCTGCTCTGCAAAAAATGCTGTGTGCACATGCCCTTAGATGTTCTAGGCCATTATAAGGCTGCATTCACACAACAATGAAAAATGTCCGTGTAACGGACGTTTTTTTAACGGCTGTCACAGCCATTTTCAGAACAATGAAGTTCTATGGGTATATTCAGACGGCCATTTTTTTAAACTGTTTTCACAGCCAGACAGCTCCCATAGAAGTCAATGGATCAGTTTTTAACGGCCGTTTTTCAGGAATCAATCCTTGTATTGGCCGGTAAAAACTGATCTGAGGACTCCCCGGACACAGCGCTACTTTGAGCGCTGAGCCCGAGGAAGCACTTGATATTACTGTCCTTATATGGACAGTGAAGTCAGGGAATTCAAGAATGGAGACCCCAGCCAGAGCATTGCAAGATCTCTGGCCAGGGATTCCTGTCTTGGGAAAGCCCTTTACGTCACTGTCCATATATGGACAGTGACGTCAGGGGCTCCCTCTGACCCCCCTGTAGATAGTACCCCTATGTAGGTAGCACCCCCGTAGACAGCACCAAGCCCCCTGTAGATAGCCCCCGCCGTAGATAGCAATCACGCCATAGATGCGTAAAGTGTCAGTGCCCACATAGTGCCACAGTGGCCGCTATAGATAGTGCCAGTGCCCACATAGTACCACGGTGCCCACATATAAAGTGACATAGTGCCCACATACATAAGTGCCAGAGCCCACATAGTGCCAAAGTGCCCATGAAGATAGCGCCACAGTGTCCCCTGTAGATAGTGCCACACCCCATTATAGTGCCCCAGTGGCCCATGTAGAGAGTGCCACACCCCCATGTAGATAGCACCACCCCCTCTAGATAACACCCCTCTGTACATAGCACCAAGCCCCCTGTAGATAGCCCCCCCATAGATAGCAATCACGCCGTAGATGGCACCCCCCTGTAGATAGTGCCACTGTAACTCCCTGTAGGAGCGGAATCCCCGGCCAGACCCCGCTCTGGCCAGGGATTTCACTCCTAGACGGAGCCCCTGACATCCCTAAGAGCAGAATCCCCTCACAAAGCGTCGGCTCTGGCCCGGGATTCCACTCCTGGAGAAGCCCCCTGCGTCACTATCCATATATGGACAGTGACGACAGGGGTCACTCTTGCAGCGGAATCTCCAGCCAGAGCGTCGACACTCTGGCTGGGGATTCTCTACCTGAGAAGCCCCTGGTGTCACTATCCATATATGCACAGTAACGTCAGGGGCTACGCCAGGAGCGGAATCCCCGGCTAGAATGCTGCCGACGTTCTGGCAGGGGATTCCACTCTTAGAGGGAGCCCTTGGCATCAGAGACGTCAGATGCTCCCTCTAGGAGCAGAATGAGGAAACCCTGTCCAGAGGGATTCCGATACTACAGGGATCTACAGGGGGGGTCATCTATGGGGGGAGTGGAGGTGGTGCTATCTACCGGGGGGGGGGGGGGTGCTATCTACAGGGGGGTGCTATCTACAGGGGAGTTCTATCTACAGGTGGGGTGGTGATATTTACAACGGGATTGGTGCTATTTACAGAGGGGTGCTATCTGCAGGGGGTTGGTCCTATCTACAGGGGGGTTGGTGCTATGTACAGGGGGGTGTTATCTAGAGGGGGTGGTGCTATCTACATGGGGGTGTAGCACTCTCTACATGGGCCACTGGGGCACTATAAGGGGGCGTGGCACTATCTACAGGGTACACTGTGGCGCTATCTTCATGGGCACTGTGGCACTATGTGGGCTCTGGCACTTATGTATGTGGGCACTATGTCACTTTATATGTGGGCACTGTGGTACTATGTGGGCACTGTGGCACTATGTATAGTGGCCACTGTGGCACTATGTGGGCACTGACACTTTATATGTGGGCACTATGTCCCTTTATATGTGGGCACTGTGGCACTATCTACAGTGGGCACTGTGGCACTATGTGGGGACTGTGGTACTATGTGGACACTGGCACTATGTGGCCAATATCTACAGTGTGCACTGTGGCACTATCTACATGAGCACTGTGGTGTTTTCAGGGGTTGGGAGAAAACAAAACCCATACAAATAAAATATATCCATTTTTTTAACGACCATGAAAAACGGATGGCAAACGCATGACAAACGGACATTAAAAACGGACAGACGGACTGGAAATGAATGAAAATTTAGAGACACACTGATGCAAAATGGCCATGAAAAACTGACAGTTGATCAGTTTTTAATGGCCATGTTTTTTTCACTGTCGTGTGAATGGAATAAGTTATAATATATCTATTCATAAGATTAACTTTTTAAATTTAAGATTAAATTACAACATCCAGAACGTAGCCTTTCCTTTCACAAAATATTTCAGTACATTACCTTGTTATTAGGCTGTTGTACTAAAGATATAACTGGACTTCAGCTCCATGCTTGTTGTAGTTCATTAAATTGTTTTCTGAAACCTCCCTTATCCCTCTTGCTAGACCTAATTCACATCTGCGTTGGAGGCTCTGTTAGGGACCTCTATCGCAGATTCAGCATGCTGCACTATTGTTTCCGCTCTAACCACGGACACACCGACGAAAAACTGACGGAACCCATTAAAGTCAATGGGTTCCGTTGTGCGCCGGTTGTCTCCTTTGTTCAATGGAACCTGCGCTTCCGGCATTTTCTTTGTTCCGCTCCTCTGATGGAGCAGAACAACAAAATTCTCAACACAGATGTGAACAGGGCCTAAGAGGCTCCACATAAACAAACCCCCTCTCATGTCCCTACCAAAAGTGTGATTGTTATCATACTGTATTTGTGCTGTTCTATGCAGTAGTTATTATACCATATTTTTAGACACAAACGTATCACCATTCTCTTGTAGCGGACCATATTTGCAAATGTCCATGCTGGAACGACAAAGTCTACACTGATTCAAGATTTGGTTTATCCCAGCGCGATGGGTCACATGGTACCGATAGCACAATCCTACAAGAAAGGAAGCAGACTATAAAGAGACAGGATCTGGGCCAATGTGCTCTTATGGCAGAATTAGAGAAAGTGTGCAAGAATCTTGACAGGTTGGTGGTATTACAACATACAGCAAAAGGGGAATATGTCCCATCAGTACAATGCTTGTCCATATGCTCTATTATCACAACTCATATCAGTATGGATATATACCATGGTGGCCAAAATTGTGGAAAGTTTTTGACATTTTCATGTTTTTCAATTTTGCTTATAGAAAATTTTATGTTTCACTCAATATATCATTTAAGAGACAATTTAATGGTGAATTCAATACAAAAAAACGCCGACAAGTGTTTAAAGCTCTTCCTTCATTGGTATATGGTGCCAGGAAGCAATTATATTTCAATTAATTTCCCATATCAATTCAATTCTCCATCAATTGATATATAGACATTTGCATTTAGGGAAAGATTACATTTCCTTTAACCAGTTCAGGACCGGGCTATTTTGAGCCTTTAGGACCAGACACCGTTTAGCCATTTTTAGCACGCGTTAGTTCAATGGCTATAACTTTTTTATTTGCTGGGCTAGCAACGTGATTTTTGCAGTGTTTTTTTCGTAGACAATGCAGGTTTTTTTTTTTAAATTTTCTAAAAAATTTTTGCTATTTTAGAATTTTTAGGATTAAACTTTGAAAATAATAGTAAAAAAATATGCTTTTTTACTATTCAGCTAATTTTTCTGCTAATAATTTAGTTCTACCCTAAAATAGATCTTTTATTTGTGATCACCATTGTCTACCGTAAATCTTGATATTTTACTTGTCTATTTTAGGGTAATTGGATCTGGGCTAGCGTTACAACATTGACGGGGGGACAATGACATTTTTTTGGGCGGGTATTTTATGTGTAATTGTTATTACGGTTTTTTTTGCACTTAATTTTTCTTTAATTTTTTTTATTATTGTCTGTCCCTCAAAGGTCAGAAAAGACTGGGGACTTAATTTTTTTCAGGGGAAATCAGCCGACTTAGCGTATGTGCACACACTTAGCTAAAAACGTCTGAAAATATGGAGCTGTTTTCAAGGGAAAACAGCTCCTGATTTTCAGCCGTTTTTTTTTAGCAACTTGTGTTTTTCACTGCGTTTTTTACATACGTTTTTTGAGCTGTTTTTCTATAGAGTCATTGAAAAATGGCTCAAAAAACGGCTCAAGAAGTGACATGCACTTCTTTTTTGCTGCCATTTTTTGCGTCGCCGTTTTTCAAAATTGCCGTGTAAAAAAACAGCCCGTCGGAACAGAATGTTGTTTATCCCATTGAAATCAATGGGCAGATGTTTGGAGGCGTTCTGCTTCTGATATTTCCGCCATTTACGGCCCGAAAAACATCAGAAAATAAACCGTGTGTACATACCCTTATAGTTACTACTGTCACTAATGGGGCTGTGCTGGGTCTAGTTAGATCCAGCAGCAGTCTGCCACTAACGGCACATGGCATTCATGTGACCAGTCACATGGTCATTGGGAACAGCGCCGCTGCCTACATTCATATACACAGCGCTCATTGAGCGCTGTGTAGAAGTGATCAGAGAAGATAGAAGCAGCAAAAGCTGCTTCTATCTTCTCCTCAGGGTCCCTGGCAGTAACTGACTGCTGGAAACCCGACATTCAGTTGCCCGATCGCTCAGTGCGGGTTTTAAGGACCCCGACCGCTGGACATTTATAAACAGCCGGCAGTCGGGGACTGGTTAAAGGGGTTGTCCAGTCCCTAAAAATTAATGGCCTATCCTCAGGTTGATGTCTGAAACGTCTTTCCTCCACACAAAATAAATGTCCACTAATCCTTGGAAAGAATAAATCATGTGCCAGTTCTTTGTATTGACCACACATATATTTATGCACGTAAATTAGATCACCTGGAGGATTCTTTTTCCTAGCTGAACAAGGCCAATTTTTCTGCGGTGCTGAAGTTTGTTTCTTTATTCGTCCAGTTTCTTATTCAGGGCTGAAGTTGATTTCTTATTTAGCAGTTTCTTATTCGTGTTTTCAGTATTTTAATTTTTTTATGAACATATTAAAGTGAAAATGTATGTTAATAATAAAATACGTTGCACTAAGCTGCCCAGAAGTGAAAACACTTTAAAGCAGCCTAAAAACAGAAAGAGCTGGCACAAAGATGGGCATCAAAGTGGGCAATGCAAAGTGTGATTTACAGGGTTAAATGACTTTGGGCCACTGATCTCACACTGCCAACATACAAAGAGGGATGCCCCGCATCAAAATCAGTCGAGATCAGCCTGGCCCGAACAGGTTCTGGGCATGAAAGCTGGCATCAGAGTGGGTAGACAGACATATTTTCCAAATTTGAATAGGTAACTGGTATTTTTAAAGGGTTAAATGACTTTGTGCCACACAATTCACACTGCCAACATACAGAGAGAAATGACACGCATCAAAATCAGTTGAGATCAGCCTGGCCCGAACAGGTTCTGGGCATGAAAGCTGGCATCAAAATGGGCAAATGAACAATTTTTCCAGATTTGAATAAGTAACTGATGTTTTTGAAGGGTTAAATGACTTTGGGCCACTAATCTCACACTGTCAACATACAGAGTAGGATGCCCCGCATCAAAATCAGTTGAGATCAGCCTGCCCCAAACAGGTTCTGGGCATGAAAGCTGGTATCAAAGTGGGTAGACGGAGACTTTTTCCAGATTTGAGAAAGTAGCTGGTATTTTTAAAAGGTTAAAGGACTTTGGGCCACTGATCTCACACTGCCAACAAACAGAGAGAGGTGCCCTGCATCAAAATCAGTTCGAGATCAAGCCTTTTCCATTGCCCCCCAAAAACGTCATAATAAAAAATAATCAATAAGTCCCACATACCCCAAAACAGTACCAATCAAAACTACGTCTCATCCCGCAAAAAACAAGCCCAAAAAATCACTACATTGACGGAAAAATGAAAAAATGACGGCTCTTGGAGAGAGACGATGCAAAAACAAATAATTTTAGTTCAAAAGTGTTTTTATTGTGCAAAAGTTGTAAAACATAAAAAAACTCTACATATGTGGTATCGTTGTAATCGTACCGACCCATAGAATAAAGGTAACATGTTATTTACGGCGCACAGTGAATGGCGTCAATTTAAAACTCATAGAACAATAGTGGAATTCCAGTTTTTTTTTCTAATCCCCCCGAAAAAAAGTTAATAAAAATGAATCAAAAAATTATATGTACCCTAAAATGGTGCCATGAAAAAGTACAACTAATCCCGCAAGTTCTCATACAGCTATGTCGACGGAAAAATAAAAAAGTTATAGCTCTTTGAATGCGATTATAGAAAAAAGAAGAAAATAAATAGCTTGGTCATTAGGGCCTAAAATAGGCTGGTCACTACGGGGTTAAAGAAAAAAAAATACTAATAATACTAATAATAATAATTTAAAAAAAAAAGTAACATCTCTCTTTAAAGTGTAACTAAACTTTTAAAAAACTGTTGACATGTCATAGTGATATGTCAGAACTTTTAATCTGTGGGCTGTCCGAGCACTGAGACCCCCACCGATTGCTAAAGTAAAGCGGAAGAAGCGCTCGGTTAAATGCTGCGCCGCTTTGTTTCTGATCGCCATTCCTTGGAGTGGGGTACACCACTTGCTCGGCTTTCTGAGAAAGGCAGATCAGAAACGAAGCAGTCACCTAAGCTCTCATGCGTAGACAAGAGGTCAGTTTCTCCTGTGTCGCTAACTTCCTATGAACTACAGGATTAAATAATAACCACCTATCAAATCCCTCCTGGCGGCTCTAAGACCACACCCACACCCAGCTCCACCCTCTTTGTTCCTCTGTATGTCCTACCATGCAAAAAAGTGCTGCTGAAGAGATAATTTCTACCCTATCTAAGTAAGCAGGAGTGCAGTGATATAATAGGTGAGTCCATAGAACGATTTTCTGCAGAGATATAAACTCCCCTGACTAACAATAACTGTCTTTACTATCTGTGAGTGCTGTGTGCAGAATCTCCTGTGTATTTCTGAGATGCTGCTCCTCACTGTCTCCTGTGTAAAAACAAACAAAAAAAAAACCTTTCACAAGAATTAGGCAAGGAGAACAATGTGAAGCTGCATCACATACAGTTGGAATACACTGAGACTCTGCAGTGTGACTACAGAAGTTCTATGTCACTAATCTATCATTTGCTGCACTTAGATAGGACTCAGAGCAGAGCAAGTGCAGTGTGATGAGACTCCTCCCCCTCTGCCTCTGCAAAGTCAGTTGCATCATGGGAAATGTAGGCTGCATTAGGGAAACCATTCCAGAGGGGGAGAAGGAGCCAAGATGGCAGACAATCCATGAATGGCCCATCAACTAAAATAAATATACACAAGGCATACACAGGAGTATCAAAATTCTGCACTAGGCTGGGTTCACACTGAGTTTTTTGCAGGAGGAAAATCTGCCTTAAAACTCAGTTTGGAATTTTGAGGCAGATTTTCTTCTGCCTGCACGCCGATTTTTGTGGCGTTTTTCGCCAGGGGCGATTGAGCGCCGCAGGCATAAAACGCCGCAAAATACACATTCTCTGCCTCCCATTGATGTCAATGGGAGGTCAGAGGCGTAAACGCCCGAAGATAGGGCATGTCCCTTCTTTTCCTCACGAGCCGGTTTTTCCGCTTGCAGGAAAAAACGGCTTCGCCTCCCATTGGAATCAATGGGAGGCATTCTCGGCCGTTTTTTGGCGCGTATTGCGGCGCGGTTTCCGCATCAAAAAACTCATCAAAAACCTCCGTGTGAACTCCCCCCCTATATAGGCAAAAACAAAAAATTGCTAGAGTGCTTCTTTAAACTGGGAGTCAGTATTGGGCCCTATGCTGTCTAATATATTTATTAATACACTTGTGGAGGGATTGCACAGTAAACTGTAAAACAATTTCAGATTATGCTAAAGTGTGTAAAGTAATTATCACAAAGGAGGACAGTATTTTGTTACAAATGGATCTGGAAAAGTTGGAGGCTTGGGCAAAGAAGTGGCAAATGAGGTTTAACATAGATAAATGTAAGGTTATGCAGTTGCGAAAAGAAAATACATGTCACCATTACATACCAATCCGAAAACACTTCAAATTTACATTCAATAGGACTTGCCAAGGCAAACAAGATCACGGGGTGCATCAAAAGGGGCATAGATGCATATGACGAGAACATAGTTCTGCCATTTAAGAAATCATTAGTCAGACCACACATGGTATATTGTGTACAGTTTTGGGCATCAGTGCACAAGAAAGACATAGTAGAGCTTTAGCGGGTTCAAAGGCGGGAACTAAAGTAATAAATGAAGTGGTTGGACTTCTGTACCTGGACATTTTTTCAAAATTACGGTTATTTAGTTTAGAAAAAATATGCAGCTGAGGAGTGACCTACTACTTATGTTTAGACATATTAAAGTTAAATACAGAGATCTCTCATGATTTATTTAAATCCAGGACTGTGAAAATAACATGGGGCAGCCTCTACGTCTAGAGGAAAAAAGGTTTCTACAAAAACATAGAAGGGATTCTTTATTGTAAGAGAACTGAGACTATGGAACTCTCTGCCAGAGGAAGTCGTTATGGAGAATTCACTGAAAGAGTTCAAAAGTGGCCTGGATGCCTTTCTTGAGTGTAATAATATTGCCATAGCTGGTAATCAAGCTGGTGCCCTGGGCTGTGCCCATTAAAACTGAAGATAAAAAAAAGTATTTGGCAAAATAAATTAAAAATAAAAAAAAGCATTAACAGAGGTGTTTAGTGGCCACTTATCTCCTCCATAAAATAATATGGCAAAGAGATTAATGTTAATGGAAGAGCAACGAAACTTCACTGTCAGCTCCTTCAGCTATCTTGTCATGTGAAAATGTAAGGACGCCTTGTAAAATTTATTATTTTTTTTATTACATGGAGACATCAATATTTGATCATTATTCAAACAGTAAATAAAGATAAAGGTGGTGTAATTAAACAAATAAAAATATAATAACAGATTGACTTTGTAAAAATGTATTAGGCTGTGTTCACATTAGCGTTGGTTTCTGTTGAGGGGTTCCATCGGCCCTTTCCGTTGGAGGAACACATCAACGGAAAGGCAAACGGAAACCATAGCTTCGGTTTGCATTACCATGGATTTCAATGGTAATGCTTCCATTGCTAATAGCTTCCGTTTGTCACGTTGTGTAAGGTTTCCGTTTTTTTGACGGAATCAATAGCGCAGTCGACTGCTGCTTATTAGTTGCGGGTTTTCCCCATTGAATTCAATGGGGAGGTAAAAACCCACAACAAATAGTAGTTGTTGCGTTTTTTTTACCGGGGGCTCACAGCGATTCCACCGCAAAAAAAGCAACTCATAAAAATAATCTCATACTTACCCAGAAATCTGTGTTCCTCCCTCCAGCGCGGCCTCCTGGGATGACGTTTCATCCCATGTGACCGCTGCAGCCAATCACAGGCAGTAGCGGCGATAACATGGGATGAAACATCATCCCAGGAGGTCGAGCCTGGATGACGTTAGAGGGCTGGCCTCCTTGGATGACGCTTCATCCCATGTGGCCGCCGCTGCAGCCAATCACAGGCCTGAAACGTCAGCCCTGGAGGCCGGCCTGCTAGCAGGCCGGTTAAGTGTTGCAGTTTTCCGCAAAAACTACACCACAGATTGGTGCGGTTTTTTGGCCAGAATTTCCTGTGGCGCACAGGACGGATAAGCTAACTGCTTTTATGCAGCGTATCTGCCCCGAGTGAACTCAGCCTTAATGTACAATGCATATTCCAACTGCTCATGGACTAAGAGCTTTAGACCCTATTCACTTAATTCCTTTATTAACAACTTTACATTTTTATTTTTAGAGAGATTAAAGCCACATGGCAGAGTTTGAAGACACTTGCGCAAGTCTTTGGACACACATCAATGGTATTACTTTCTAAAGGTGACCAGGTCTGTAACTTCTCAGTGTTCAAAGTACTTTAAAAGGGTTTTCCTACCAAATATTTTATGACATGTCGATAGGAGGGAGAAGAAGCTTGGTAGCATTAGGGTATGTGCACACACACTAATTACGTCCGTAATTGACGGACGTATTTCGGCCGCAAGTACCGGACCGAACACAGTGCAGGGAGCCGGGCTCCTAGCATCATAGTTATGTATGATGCTAGGAGTCCATGCCTCGCTGCAGGACAACTGTCTCGTACTGAAAACATGATTACAGTACGGGACAGTTGTCCTGCAGCGAGGCAGGGACTCCTAGCATCGTACATAACTATGATGCTAGGAGCCCGGCTCCCTGCACTGTGTTCGGTCCGGTACTAGCGGCCGAAATACGTCCGTCAATTACGGACGTAATTAGTGTGTGTGCACATACCCTTACTGTATTTAAAATGATGGCACTCGTATATTTACCGCAGTTTCCAAACATAGAAGTGGGAATACTATTCAAAGAAACAGGGTAAAATGGATATCAGACTGCTAGAAGTAATTTATTATAAATATGGCAGGTGGTCGAATCTCTTTAATAATATACAGAAGTGCGTGTGAAATTTTTTAGTTCTTTCAGTCCTGGTTTCTTCGTTTCCATCTCAGGTCTCTACATTCCTTGACTGTCTCATATGCAGCATTTCAGGTGTTCTGCAGTTACTTTCTACTCTGGAAAACATGGTGAGTCATGAGTAGCAGGAGCCATAGTAATTTCATTCTCTTTCCTGAGCTTCCATGTATGTTTCACAAGAGAGTGGAACACAAAATGATCAAATGAATGATTGACTGATAAAACAAAAGGAAAAACTTGCCTACAGTGTTTGTGCATCTTGCAGGTGGTAATTTTCTTCTGATCCCTTCCACTTTCAGCTGATTCCTGAGGGGGTGGGGCTTGACAAAGGGGCTAGGCTTAGTGTTCCTGGTTTCCTATTACAGAAAAAGCAGTGGTGGAGGGCTCTTTGTGCAACCAGTTGCGTTATAGCTAGATAGGTTTGGGAGAATAAGAGGAGGGGGGGGGGGTGTCACTGATTTCCTAAGACACATATAGAAAAATTCTTCAATGTATGGCAGAATAGGATCAAAAGAGTGAAGATTTTTGTGGGCGAGCATTTACAATATTTAGTGTTAATTTATTTAACAATGTATTTTTGATTGTTGAATTTCTATGCACTGCTATTGAATTTATAAAGTTAAATTCTTGCTTCCCAAACAGCAAATGGCAGGGGGACAGATAAACAGTCTCCATAGTCATAAGGCTATGTTCACACCTGCGTCGGTGTGTTCGATTGTTCAGAGGAGCAGAACAAGGGAATAATGTAAGCATTACACAACATACACCAACGGCGGCCGACGGAACCCATTGACTTTAATGGGTTCCGTCGGCTTACCGTCGGGGTATCCGTGATTTTACCAGAGACAATCGTGGCCGGATCTGCAATAGAGGCCCATAACTGAGCCTCCAACGCATATGTGCCTTGGATTGTTGGTGTATAATGTTGTCAGCCTCTTACATCATTGGCTGTGAGATTTTCCAAAACATTATTAGGCTTTGTTCACACGGTGGATTTTACATGTGGAAAAATCTGATGTGGAATTGGTTGAGAATCAGAGGCTGACCCTCAGATTACTGGTGCAGTTTAGCAGTAAAAATTTGCGCGAATCTGCTTGTGCGAACCCGACGCAGATTTCACAGTGGAATGTACAGCGTAAACTGTGTTAAGACGTGACATATCACAACTTTTTTTAGTGACTGGGTTTTCAATTTTGCTCACTGAAAATTCCATCCTGTATGAATAACAGAGCGTTTTACCATTGCAAAAAAAATCACGCTGATTCTGACGTGGAAGAGGCAGCAGAATCAGCGTGAATTTCCCACCGTGTGAACAAGGCTTTAGTTTTTGAGTATGAAAATATTTAAATCAGGATGTACATATTCTTCATGTTCTAAATGTCCACTTACCAGGCCCAGTGGATAAAGACCCTTTTGTTATTGTATTATTATCATTATTATTAGTGTACATACTGGTGTTTTTGTTGGTGCAGTTTTAATTCAAGTTTATGCTTTGCCAAAAAACTAGTACATGTACTTTCATGCTGTGCTGCCTTCTACAGACAAAACAGGCATGCAACGAGGGTTTTTCTGGTTCTTCCATTACTCTGGCTACTCACAATTCACCTTGTGTTAAGACATGCAGAGGAAAAGAGCCTCAACATGTAAGTAAGAAATTGAAGGATGTTTTATATGTCGCTGACTGTCCTGACTAGACTGACCCATTATATTTTTCTTATAGATAAAACAAAGTGACCAGACTCGGCCCCAAAGGATTGCTCCCCAAAGCTTGTCTGTATTTGTCGGGACCTGGAATATGGGTAAAAATAACAGTTACATGTTTGATGCACCAGTAAACCTAAGCATGTACATTTGTTGCTTTCACCATGCTTGTGTTTATCAGCCCAATATTCCTTCCTCCGACTTTATAGAAAATAAAGGAAAGAGCTGGAGTACACTTTTTTCTTTAGTTGATACATCTGCTTTGGTGAAAATTAGGCATGTAAGCCACCTAGAGCTAAGTTCAGAGAAAACTGAGAATTAGAGCTAGAGCCTACAGATGGTATTACTGCTATAAAGTGAGGATACAAGTTATATAAGTTATATAACGCCCATTCACACGACAGTGAAAAACGGCCATGTGACTGACTTTTTTTAATGGCCGTCACATGGCAGTTTTCAGAACAATGAAGTTCTATGGGTGTATACACATGGCCGTTTTTTTAACGGCCCGTGAATATTGTCCATCAAAAAATAGGACATGTCCTATTTCTGGCCGTTTTCATGGCCAGACGGCTCCCATAGAAGTCAATTGATGAGTTTTTACCGGCCGTTTTTTGGGAAGCAATCCGTTTAATGGCCAGTAAAAACTGATCCTGGCTGAGGACTCCCCGTACACAGCGATACTTTGAGCGCTGAGCTCGGGGAAGCCCTTGACATATGAGGACAGTGAAGTCAGGGCTTTCAACAATGGAATCCCTGGCCAGAGCATCACAAGATCTCTGGCCGGGACTCTGGTCTTGTAGATAGCACCCCTCCATATAGATATCACCCCCCTGCCTGAAGATACTAATCCCCCTATTCCCAGTAGATAGCGCCACTGTAGCTCCCTGAGGGAGCAGAATTTCTGTCAGCCAGACCCCGCTCTGGCAGCGGATTACGCTCCTGGAGAAGACCCCGGCGTCACTATCCATATATGGACAGTGACGTCAAGGGGTTACTCCTGGAGCGGAATCCCCGGCCCGCTTTGGCAGGGGATAAGGCTTTACTGACGACACTGTCCATATATGGACAGAGACATCAGGGGTTCCGCCTATGAGCGGAATCCCCGGCCAGAGAAGTTCCGCTCCTACAGTGGGCTTCAGTGGCGCTATCTACAAAGGGGGTACTATCTACAAGGCGTGTGCTATCTACAGGGGGCATGCTATCTATAGGGGTTGGTGCTATATGAGGGTGTGGCTCTATCTACAGGGGACACTGTGGCTCTATCTACATGGGCACTGTGTCACTATCTACAGGGGACACTGTGGCGCTATCTACATGGGCACTGTGGCACTATGTGGGCTCTGTGGCACTATCTAAAATGGGCACTGTGGCACTATGTGGGCACTGGGGCACTGGCACTTTATATGTGGGCACTATATCACTTTATATGTGAACACTGTGGCACTGTCTACAGTGGGCACTATGTAGGCACTGTCACTTTATATGTGGGCACTGTGGTACTATGTGGGCACTGTGGGAATATCTATAGTGGGCACTGTGGCACTGTGGGCACTGGCATTTTATAAGTGGGCACTGTGTCACTATCTACAGTGGGCACTGTGACACTATGTGGGAATTGTAGTACTGTGTGGGCACTGGCCCTATGTGGCCATTATCTATAGTGGGCACTGTGTCACTATCTACAGGGACATTGCAGCATTATTCTACATGGGCACTGTTGTGCTTTCAGGGGTTTGGGACAAAAAAAAACCTGACAAATGAAATCCATAATTTTTTTAATGGCCATGACAAACGGCTATTAAAATCACCTCATGCACCCGACCGTTGTGCCATCCGATAGTATTCATGGCCTCATTCACTTTAGCTGGTGAATCGGCTCCGTGAAAAATGATCCGAGTCTCGGATCCGAGGAATGATAGGACATGTTCTATCTTTCCTCGTATCACTGACGGGATTAGGCCGGCGGACACGATCGTGTGCATGAGGCGTGATGCAAAATGGCCATAAAAAACTGTCAGTTGATCAGTTTTCTAATGGCCATTTTTTTCACTGTTGTGTGAAAGGCTACATTCGCACGACAGTGAAAAAAAATGGCTATTAAAAACTGATCAACTGTCAGTTTGTCATGGCCATTTTGCATCAGTGTGTCTCCAAATTTTCATCCATTTCCAGTCCGTCTATCCGTTTTTAATGGTTGTTTGTCATCCATTTTTTATGGGTGTTAAAAAAACTGATAAATTTAAATTGTTGGTTTTATTGTCCAAACCCCCTGAAAACACCAAGGTTCCCATGCAGATAGTGCTGCAATGATCCTGTAGATAGTGCCACAGTGCCCACTGCAAATAGTGCCCACATAATGCCAGTGTCCACTGCAGATAGTGCCACAGTGCCCACATATAAAGTGACATAGTGCCATAGTGCCCACATATGAAATGCCAGTGCCTTTATGCTGCCATAGTGCCCTCCTAGATATCACAACAGTGTCCCCTGTAGTGTCACACCCCCATATAGTGCCACAGTGCCCTTGTAGATAGCGCCACACCCCTATAGATAGCACCAACCCCCTGTAGATAGCACCCCCCCACTGTAGCTAGCACCCCCCCACTGTTGCTAGCACCCCCCACACTGTAGATAGCAACCCCCCAGTAAATGACACCTCCTCCCTGTAGATAGCACCCCCATGTAGATAGCACCCCCACATGTAGATAGCAGCGCCACCGTAGATAGCACCCCCCCCCAGTAAATAGCACCTCCCCCCTGTAGATAGCGCCACTGTAGCTCCCTGTAGGATCGGAATCCCTCTGGCCGGAGATTTCACTTCTAGAGAGAGCCCCTGATGTCTCTGTCCATATATGGACAGTCACGCCAGGGGCTTCTCCAGTAGCGGAATCCCCTGGCCAGAGCGTCGGCCGGCGATTCCGCTCCTACAAGGAGCTACAGCAGTGCTATCTGGGGGGTGCAATCTACAGGGGAGGGGTGCCGCTATCTACAGAGGGTGCTATTTACAGGAGGGGTCAGAGGTACACAGGAGTCCCCGGCCAGAGATCTTGCAATGCTCTGGCCGAAGACTCGACAGTTGAAAGCCTGACATCACTGTCCATATATGGACAGTAATGTCAAGGGCTTCACCGGGCTCAGCGCTCAAAGTAGCGCTGTGTGCGGGGAATCCTAGGCCAGGATCAGTTTTTACCGGCAGTTACAAGGATTGATTCCTAAATAACAGCCAGTAAAAACTGATCCATTGACTGCTATGGGAGCCGTGGGGCCATCAAAACAGCCAAAAATAGGACATGTCCTATTTTTTTAAAGGCCAGTTTTCACGGGCCGTTAAGAAAACGCCCGTGTGAATACACCCATAGAACTCTACTGTTCTTAAAAAACAGCCGTGTGACGGCCGTTACAAAAACGTCCGTCACACGGCCTTTTTTCACTGTCATGTGAATGTAGCCTAAACATGATGTGAACTTAGCCTGAACTTAACTGAATTTTGTCTGGAAGTTCTGCAGCATTTACAGTAGCAGCAAAGTAAATGAGATTAATCTCATGCCCACACTGCGGAAAAACAAACGCACAAAATTAGTGGGGAAAGTGTTCTCCGGTGCGTTTTTCAATTCCGCAGCATGTCAATTTATGCTGTGTGTTCTATGTGGAGAGGCTGCGTGTTTGGCCCATAGACTTCAATGGGGAGCAGAAATTCCGCAACAGATTTATGTTGTTGCAGTTTTTACATAGTTTACGTAGAGGAAACGCAGCACAAACCTCTGGAAATCCGCAGGTGCCCATATAATTTGCTATTACCAATGTTTAACATTAAATGCGCAGGTAAAACTGCTGCAATATGGTGCGGATTTCTGTGACAGATTTACCAGCGTTTTTCTAGAGATTTTCTGCTGCAGATTTTCTGTTGCAGAAAATCTGCAGCGAACATACCCTAACTGGTCCATAATTGTGAGTATGTGCATTTGCTAATCTCTGAATTGTGAGGTGCTGCGGAGTTTGTTGACGCTACATGGCTGTGTTCACACGGGGCAGATAGGCTGCGTAATAGCACGCAGCATATCCACCCTGTGAGCTGCAGGGAATTCCAGGAGAAAAAGCGCACCAAACTGTAGTGCAATTTTTCACCCAGAATGTCCGCTGCGGAAAACTGCAGCATTTACCGGCCTGATGTTTCATCACAGGAGACCGCTGCAGCCTGTGATTGGCTGTAGCGGCAGTCAAATGGCATGAAGCATCATCCCAGGAGACGGGCCCTCTGATGTCATACAGGCCGGCCACCTGGGATGATATTTCATCCCATGTGACCTCCGCTACTGCTTGTGATTGGCTGCAGCGGTCACATGGGATAATACGTCATCCCAGGAGGCCAGGCTGGAGGAAGGAACACAGACTTCTGGGTAAGTATGAGATTTTTTTTTATTTTCTGAATTGCGTTTTTTGCGGCGGAATCGCTGTGAACTAGGCGCAAAAAATGCAACAACTACTATGTCTTGTGGGATTTACATCCCCATTGAATTCAATGGGGAAAACCCGCAACAATTAAGCAGCGTTTACGCAAATACAATTGACATGCTGCGGAATTCAATTCTGCACCGCAGGTCAAGTTCTCAGTTTTTTCCCTCAGCATTTACGCAGCGTGTGGATGAGATTTGTTTTATCTCATCCACTGTGCTCTTACTGTATTTGCTGCGGATTTTCCACAACTAATTCTGTTGCCGGAAAACCGCAGGATTTACGCAACGTGTGAACAGACCCTATAGATGAAGAAGAAGAATATTGCGGTATTGCAATATAATTCAGTAGATCTGTTTTAAACACATGAATGTCATTCTTGAAATAGAATTTAGGTTATTCTACAAAAATTCTAAACTTCCAGTAAGTCTTGAAGAGCTTGTCTCACGTCAGGCAACCCCAAATTGGAGTAGGCATAAGGCCTTATTCACACGAACGTGTAATACGTCCATGTGACGGCCGTTAAAACAACGGCCGTCACGTGGACCTATGTAATTCATGACCAGGGGACTGTAGAGTATGCTCAGTCTACTAGAGGATGATGTTAATATTAAGACTACCCTCCTAGTGGCAATACAACCAACCCAACACCCTTCCCTATAAAAACACGGACACCTTGGCTTGGATAAATTTGGCCACAACAGCAAATTTATTAACAAACAAACATAATAAAAACAACACTTTACAAAGATGCCCCCATTCCGTACCGTGAAGTCAGAAACTTCCCTATTAACCTTCACCTGAGCACTGTTAAGTCGCGCCACCGACCTAGCATGCCGCCAGGACTTACGAGGGACAATTTCCAACCACGCGACAATCACTCCCGGGGAAACTGGACCACAATCTAAGGAGATCGTATTTGATGTTCCTAATCAATTCCATAAAGGGGTGAAGACCCAGATCATTCTTCCCAACGTGCAATACCAGCACATCAGGGGCTCCATCTAACTGCGCGAACCGATAGACTTCGGGTAAAATCCGACTCTGGACCATACCTCTCCTGCCCAGCCAGCGAACCAAGACCTCAGCCCACCGAAACCCCAACTGACGCCCGTTGGGACGTACATCGGCCCACTCCGCCCCCAGTGCACATAGGAATGGCCGAGTATCCACACCAGCCAATAAGAGGGATCTACGATGACAAAAAGAGAAGGTAATAAAACAACCACTGGGGAGGGGGGGGGGGGGAAGGGAAGAAAATAAGGGGAATTAGCAAGGAAGTACATAACAACACAACAGACAGGCTAATAAGCACAACAAAAACTGACGACGCACATAAGACTGAAACCTACGAGAGTCCCATCAGCCTATACATTTGACCACGTCAGACCCCAACCCCCATGAAGCTGCCTCCGTTGCGGCCCCAATGTGAAAAGAATGGGGGAAAATAACGACCCATCCAACCCCATATTCCCTAAACAACGACAAAATACACAAGTAAACTAATGAGAACAAAAGGAATCGTCTGCATGACACAACAGATGCGTACTAGCAGCCTGACGAATATCCCTATAACCCGCAAAACATGCAACTGGACACATCCGAACCCCCGCCGCTATACCCAACACAACCCGCTTACTACGCCCACCCTGATCCATCTTAGAGTGCCTAATCCAGAATTCCACATTCCTGTCTGACAACAAAACATCCTCCATCCCAAAACACCCAGCCCTCTTAGTGCTGGGCGCCACCAGTTCAACTACCCGCAAGGCTCCAAAAAACGCCCACGAGAATGCCAACCGGGACAAAGTCACCTCAAATGCTGAAAAACAAACACTCACCAACACCTCCCACAATTGTTTCAACAATCAAAAAGAGACACGGTGACGACTATCTGGCAATATCCTCCCCTTTCTATAACCCCTCAGGGCCTGGCCGAACAAAACATTTTTTGTGATATCCCTGCAACCCCGGATTTTAAAACTGAAAGCTAGGGCTACCACAAAACGATTAACCCTGGATACTGACCAGCCTGTAACAGAAACCTGACCCAGAAAACCCAGCTATGCTACCACACGATCGTCATCCGTCCTTACCCAATCTATGCCAGCCAGCCAGCCATACTTCCCAATCTCTCCACGCAGAGTCATAAGCCGACCAAGTGCCGGGCGCCAAGGAAGCGCGAATCAATCCTCCCGCGGCTCGTAGGCCAGTTCCCAAAGCCACTCGGGGAAGGCGATCCCCTCCGAATCCGCCTCCGGGGCCAACAAGCAAAACCGATCCCACAGCAATCGAGAAAGAGAATACGCTATGTCATTGTGGACCCCAGGTACATGTACCGCAATTATCCATGCATTAAGGGACAGGCACTGTAACACTATCTGTCTTAAAAGTCAGACCACCGGGGGTAAAGAAGCTGACACATTAATAATGGCCACTACCAATCCAATATTGTCACAATGAAAACTAACCTTGCTGTCCCGGAACCTATCGCTCCAAATCTCAACCGCAACCAGGATAGGAAAAAGTTCCAGGAGAGCAAAATTCCTTATTAATCCCATGTCGACCCACACTTTCGGCCGACGAGATACGCACCACTGCCCTTTCCAATAAGCGCTGAAACCCACTCCCCCTGCCGCGTTTGTAAAGAGCTCCCAATCTAAACTGTCAACCACTGGGGACATAATGACGGACTTTCCATTATACAAGTGTAAAAAATCTAACCAAACCGCCAAATTAGCCCTGTGTTCTTTATTATCTAGCCAAATAAAATGATGGGGGGCCTTCACACCGGCCGTCGCGCCCGACACAAGCCTGCTAAAAATCAGGCCCATGGGCGTAGTTCGACAAGCAAAATTCAGATTGCCTAACAGAGACTGCAATTCTCGTAGTGAAATTTTACGCACATGCCTGGCCCGATTCTGCTCGTAGCGCTTCAAGTTTATCCCTAGGAAGCCGACATTCAAACCTAACGGAATCAATCGTGATTTCCAGAAAGACAATGCATGAGCTGGGCCTCTCTGGTTTTTCAGGGGCCAAAGGCACGCCGAATCATTTCGCCACCCACTCAAATGTGTGCAGCAGATTAGCGCATATCGAGGAACCCGCAGGACAGACGCACAAAAAATCGTCTAAGTAGTGTATTACCGACGCGACGCCCCCTACGTCACATATCACCCACTCCAGGAAGGAACTAAAAGCCTCAAAATAGGCGCAGGAAATCGAGCAGCCCATCTGGAGGCATCGAACCATGAAATAAGCTATCAGGATGCACCGGAAGGAGGCAAAATCTGTTTTAGCCATCAACGCCCCCTCGCCATAACGACCCACCCATGCGACCGCCGCATCAAAAGATGTATATACCACGGAGAAAAGTTCAGGAAAGATCCTATCGTTAACTGACCACCCTCGCGGATAAGGTAAGGGATGGATGAGTCTAAATTTATTAGGTTCCTTCTTGGGCACTACCCCAAGCGGAGATACCACGAGATCTGGCAAAGGGATATCTATAAACAGGCCTGCTATCCGCCCTAACCCCACCTCTTTCTTCAACTTGTCCCTAACCACCTCCGCATACTGCAACGTGAAACGCAGATTACGCAAGGAAAATGGAACCTCGTAAGTGGGGGGGTGATACGGAAACCAACACAAAAACCATCTAACAGCAGAACCGCCCTCGATCTATCGGGGAATCTATTTAAGTAGGGCTCCATTTCTTCCCACTTCACTGGAGTCAGGCCCCTGGTTAGAACCCCCGTGTGAAGTCCTGCCGCAGGAGGAGCAACTATGCTTAAATTTACAACCTGGTCCAAACTTGCACTGGCCCTCACTAATCTGCCAGCAGAACCCTGATTTTCCTCCTGACTCCCCCCGTCCCTGTACTGGGAGGTGTGGAGGGGCCAGCGGAACCGCCCCCCCACCAGGAATGGACTGGTCATACCGTACTGGAGCCATGACCCGCAACCACAACCCTATGTCCTTATTGTCCCATTTGATATCCGGTTGCACCGCCTTCCGCTGCCGGAAATGCTCATCATAGCGCAGCCACGTCTGTCCTCCATAAACCTAATGAGCTTCGCATATAGGATCCATTTAACAGAAGAGCGCGGAGCAATGTTTCGGCGCCTTCTGCCCTGTCACGCTCGCCAAAATCGCAAATGCCTGAAGCCAATTCACAAAGGTTTGGGGGATCAATCGATAACTACGCTTTTCCTCTTTTTCCTTCTTACTTTCTAACCACTTGCCCTTATCCAAGTTTAACTTTTCTAACGATAGTAAAGAAAATATTTCGACATACTCGTCTTTCCATATATTTTCCTGACTTCTTGTTTCAAATGCGCGCCCAGCGGGCCCTCAAAGCAGACATACACTTCCCCTTTCGACTTATCATCCAACGGCACCCCATCATCAGCTTTATCCATTTCCGTCTGCACTGACACTCCCGCTTCCTTAGCTACATCCCCATTCCTCACAGGTTGACTATCCACAGTCACAGGCCTAACCGACGGCAGTACCCACACCGGAACAGGAGAAGGGGAGCTTGATGCGCCTGACTCTAGGTAGCGCTTCAGGGCTCAGGCGCTCTGGAGGCCGCCTGTGACGCGACCGCCGCCTTGGAGGGGTTGACGTCATTGCCTGAGCTCCGGATGGTCCTGCAGACACGCTGCATCCTGCTGCTAGAGCAGAAGGCCCCAGCAGCTCACCGCTACCTCCGCTCACCGTCGAACCCGGATCCGATGCGAGAGGGCCGGATAGCCCCAGCCCTTCTGTCAGCCACGCCATCCCCCGCTCTACCACTGCAGCCCGAAGCTGCACAAGTAAGGCCTCCATTTCAGAAAAGCAGCAGACCGCGTGACAAGTTCAATTTTAATGTTGACCCCCTGCCCTAGCCCCCCTTAAATACCCTCTAGCCTCGACCTATCAACCTCCACCCACCACTGACTCCTGACCACCCTCCTGTAACACCTTAACTCTTTCCCTACCTACATCCCTGGTCATGCTGGCCTACCCCTTTGGCCTTTTGCCTGGTATTATAGGGCCGTTCACACGGCCGTTGTTTCATCGGGCCACGTGAAGGATCTATTAAAAAATAGGACATGTCCTATGTTTTTGCGCATCACGCATCCCTCAATAGACTCTAGTCTATGGGAGATGCGTGATAACGTATCCCGCAGGGGTGCAGCACGGATGATCCTCGGACGTGACAAACTGCAGTTTTTCACGTCCGAGGTTTTACACTGCTCGTGTGAAACTAACCTTAGCCTGGCTCCAGACACACCCACCAAACAGCTTATTTTGTATTACATGTCCATTATATAATAAATGTACAACTCGAAACCGCCAGTGTGGGAGCCACTATATGACATCCAGTTACCCTAATAGATCTAATAGGCACCATTGCAATAATAAGAGAGCTCAGAAACACTGATTGGAGGGGAGATGGTAACTGACAGGACCATCCTCCAGAGGCCCTGCCCATATGGCTTTTTATTAACCCCTTGGCGACATGTGGTGTATGTGACAGTACGTCACGGCCAGGGGCGGATTGGGAGCTTAAAGTGGTCCTGAAAAAAATCTAAAAGTGGCCTCATGTTGTGGGTGGGGCCAGTACAAGTAGGCAGAGTCAGCAAACCGTTAACTGTAGCCACATTGGTGATAGATGTAATAATGCAGCCTTATTATTATTGCCAACATTGGGCTGTGTTCACATCTGCATTGGACGCTCTTAGGTGGCTTTCACACCACAATATTTCTATTAATATAATGCTGATAAAGCTCCCATGACTTGGATAAGTAGAGTCGAGTGATAATATATACTTATCATATACCATAATACTTCCTTACCCTTTTAGGTAAGGTTCGGTTTTTGAACTACTTCAGATTCAAAGACTACTTCACTGACTGAGTTTTTTAAAATTCTCAATAAAATGGTTAACGAGGGTTGTGTGGGTTTTTTTTTTACTTTATTACTACTGCCTTAGTAATGGTCGCTTTCTGATTGACAGCGTCCATCACTAAGTTGGGGCTTAGTGTCAGCTAACACTAACCCACCGATTATTACCCTGGTACCCACCGCCACCAGGGGTACCGGGAAGAGCGGGGTACAATCCAGTACCCGACCATCTGTAGTGATGGTCCGGTACCCTGGTGGCCACAGGCTGGTATTATTAGGCTGGGAAAGCCTAAATACAGTGGGCCTTTCCCACCCTGGTAATGCTAGCCTGCTGCTATGTTGTATCTGGCTGGTTATGAAAAATGGGGGGGGGGGGGATAAAGGGATGTGGGGTCCTCCCCATTTTTTTATAGCCAGCCAGATACAACAAAGCAGCAGCAGGCTAGCATTACCAGGGTGGGAAAGGCCCACTGTTTTGGGGCTTTCCTAGCCAAATAATACCAGCATGCGGCCACCCCAGTACCCGACCATCACTACAGATGGTTGGGTACTGGATCATACCTGGCTCTTCTCGGTACCCCTGTGGCGGTGGGTAACTGGGTAATAATTGAGGGGGGTTAGTGTTAGCCTTTTCACGGCCTAACACTAAGCCCCTCCTTAGTAGTGGACGCTGTCAATAAAACAGCGGCCATTACTAAGGCAGTAGTAATAAAGTTAAAAAACACAGACATAAAAAAATAACATTTTATTAAAATAAAAAATACCAACACAACCCACATTAACCATTTTATTGAGAATGAAAAAAATGCTGTCATCGAAGTAGTCCTCGAATCTGAAGTAGTCCAACAACCGAACCTGTCAAAAAACACACAAAAAAAGAAAAAATCAGTCACATATAAAAAAAGCAAAACAATTATTATTCCCTTTCCAGGAGCGGCCGCACTGCCGCCCTGCAAGAAATAAGGGGAGGCCGCCATGACAGGATAGGAGGGAGTGGGTAGGAAGGAGTTAATTAAAATCATAGGTAGTGGTTAGGGGAGTGAAGGGGAGTGGTTGGGAGGGGAGGAGGGGGTGTGTATCTCGGCTTCCCGCTGTTTTCCTCAGTTCGATGGAGACAGTGAGAGGAGCATCAGCAGCAGCAGCAGTGAGCACTCTGCAGAGTCATGGTGACTTACCTACTTCGTCCACAATGTCATCGTTTGAGGGTCTCGTGGAGCGGCTCCGGGCGGCGGCTGAACTCCAGGATGCCGGCTGGTTGGAGACGGAGGTGACGAGACTTGTGGGGCTGCCTGTGCCGCAGGCAGCTGGGCCCCGGCGCTCACATCGCGCGGTGGCCGGGGAGGGGGGTGGTGCGGGTTCTTCCCTGTCGTCCCCCGTAGTGCTGGATTTAGCTCTGGGCAGCCCTCTGCTGCTCAGCCCTCCGGCTAGTGGAGGGATTGTCCCTGATGCCGGTTCCTCTGATGCCGTGCCTGCTCGCAGGTCATGGCGTGCCCGCCCTCCAGCGAGATTAAGCCCAGAAGAAATCCTGCGGGCCTGGCGCCGCAGGGGATGCCCCTCCAGGGTTGCTGCAGGCTGATCTCCAGGGAGAGCTGAATCCCCTTGGGGGTCCCGGCCTGGCAGAAATCCCCAGCCGCGGCGGTGCTTGGCGGTTAGTGGGGGGTTGGCTCCTGGCTTCCCAAATACCCCCCCACCGTCCGGTGTGGTGCAAGAGACGGGGACTTCGGCAGCCCCGCCTGGTGATGTGCCAATCAGGGGGCTGGCTGCTTCGTGGCCTTCTTCAGGGATGATGGCGAGTCTGGTGGGCCGTGGCATGCAGTCTGAACTCTGGATACCGCATAACGGGCTTCAGGCGGCTGGCCCTATCAGCATCAGGGCTTCCAGGGAGGCCGGCCCTTCGGGACAAGCTGGTCGGGGATCTCCGTGCTCGCATTGCGTGTGTGGGCAGAGGTCAAGGACGGCGGTTGCGTTGGAAGAAGGAGCGGTTGTGGAGCCTCAGCGTGTTCAAGTTTGTCTGGCTGGCGGGATCACAGCGCCTGAGCAGCCAGGTGGGTGTTTCTCTTCTTTCTCTTTTCCTACTACTTGCATGTCGGGGGGTGTGGGGGCTGCGTCAGGCAATGCGGTCGTCGGCGGGTCTTCCAGGGGGAGCGGTAGTGGTTTCGCTGAATTATTGGGATGCTTGCGCTAGCTGGTCAACAAATTGGATGGGTCGCAAGCCCCGATATTGGCGGGAGTGGCCCCGGTTGCGGTTTGGGGGGGAGTGGCAGTGCCAGTGGTGATAGGGCAGCCTCAAGATAGGGCACAGGTAGGGGGCTCTGGGGGGCTGTGGTGGTGTCAGTGCAGACGGATGGAGTGCAGGAGGGGGACAGGGTGTGGTTGGATGATAGAGCGCAGGGTGAGGTTTATGTGTGTTTTGAAGGCCCGTTGGGGGCGCATTTGAAACAGGAGGTTCGTGAGCGCATTTGGAAGGACGAGTATGTGAAGATATTTTTTCTCCTTCCTTTGGCGGAATTTAATTTGGATAAAGGAAAAAGGGATGAGAGTAAGAAGGAAGAGGAGGAACGTCGGCGTTATAGGCTCATTCCGCAAACTTTTGTGAACTGGCTGCAGGCTTTCGCGATATTAGCTAGCGTTGTTGGGGAAAAGGCTCCGGAGCATTGCTCCGCTCTTTTTTGTTATATGGATGCAATCGGCGAGGCGCATCGGGTGTACGGCGGTATGGCATGGCTGCGGTATGATGAGCAATTTCGGCAGCGGAAGGCTGTGCGGCCCAGCATTAGTTGGGATCAAAAAGACATCGCGTTGTGGTTGAGGGTGACTGCGCCGGTTAAGCCGGGACAGTCCTTTCCAGGGAGCGGGGGGTCTGCAGGGCAGGTCGGCCAGTCCGGTCAGGGTTCCGGTTCCAAGCTAGGATTTTGCTGGCAGTTTAACCACGGCCAATGTAAGTTTGGCGCAACGTGCAAGTTCAAGCATGTGTGTTCCCATTGCAGCGGGTCGTCCCATGGCGCCTTGAAGTGTCTGCGAAAAGGCAAGAAGGGAGGTGGAACAGGAGGTTCAGCTGGTCAAGGGGGTGACGCCGGTGAGGTTGGAAAGGATGGCCCCCTTTCTAAGTAGGTATCCGGATAGGGCTGGGGCATGGTTGCTGGCGGATGGTTTTGACATGGGTTTTGTGATTCCTCCCCCCCCCCCTTATGACGTTCCGGTCACTCGTCGGAATCTCCGGTCCGCTTATCAGCACTCCAGGGTGGTGTCAGATAAACTGCGTAAAGAAGTGACCTTGGGCTGCATGGCGGGGCCTTTTGTGGAACCACCTGTGGCTGATCTTGTTGTTTCCCCAATGGGTGTGGTGCCTAAGCGTGAGCCGAACAAGTTTCGTTTGATACATCATCTTTCTTTTCCCCGTGGTGCATCAGTGAATGATGGGATTGATCCGGTTTTGTGTTCAGTGGTGTACGCGTCGTTTGATAAGGCGGTGGTTTTGGTTCGGGAGGCGGGTGAAGGCGCCTTATTAGCAAAAACAGATATTGAGGCGGCTTTTAGGTTACTGCCGGTTCATCCCGAGAGTCAACGGTTGTTGGGCTGTTTTTGGGAAGGGGAATTTTTTGTGGACCGTTGTTTGCCTATGGGTTGTTCCCTGTCATGCGCCTATTTTGAGGCGTTTAGTTCTTTTTTGGAATGGGTGATACGGGACGTCGCAGGTGTGAAGTCTGTCATTCATTACCTTGATGATTTTTTGTGTGTTGGCCCGGGTGGTTCGGGGGTGTGCGCCAATATTTTGTATGCTTTGCAGGGTGTCATGAGGGATTTTGGAGTCCCGTTGGATCCTGACAAAACGGAGGGTCTGGTTACGGTTATTCGCTTTTTAGGCATTGAAATTGACTCGGTCTTGATGGAATGCCGGCTCCCGGAGGATAAATTGGTGGCTCTGCGTTCGGAGGTTCAGGCGTTGTCTCGGCTTAAAAAGGTTACGTTGCGCAGTTTGCAGTCTATCTTAGGGAAGTTAAACTTCGCGCGCCGGATCATGCCCATGGGCAGAGTGTCTAGTAGGCGTTTGGCGGCGGCAACTGCTGGTGTGTTGGCACCGCATCATTTTGTGAGATTGGGCTGTGAGCATCGGGCCGATTTGGAACTGTGGCATCGGTTTCTGGGGCAATACAACGGGCGGTCCCTTTGGATGGCTAGGGCTCTTGATTCCATGGATTTGGACTTGTTGACAGATGCCGCTGGAGTGGGCGGTTTTGGGGCCTTTTGTGGGGGCCAGAGGTGTGCTGGGGGGTGGCCCGATAGCTGGGTGGAAAACGGTCTGACAAAAACTTGGCCCTGCTCGAGCTATTTCCTATCGTGGTCGCTGTGACCATTTGGGGGGATAGGCTCAGGAACAAGAAGATTCGTTTTCACTGCGACAACCTTGGGGTGGTGTTGGCTATCAATAATATCTCGGCGTCGTCTCCTCCGGTGGTTCAACTGTTGCGACATTTAGTGCTAGTTTGTTTGTCGCTGAATGCTTGGGTGCATGTACCGGGGGTTAACAATTGTGTTGTTGATGCCCTTTCTCGCTCGCAGTGGGATCGTTTCCGTAAGCTGGCGCCGGGAGCGGATCGGATCGGCAAGGTGTGCCCGGATCATCTCTGGGAGTTGGTTTCTCTGCGGCAGAAGCATTGATTGAGCGATCTTTGGCGAGTTCTACGTGGGCAGCATATCGGGCTGGCTGGGCTCAATGGGAGCTTTGGTTGGGAGCACTAGGTGACGTCCGGTCTGACCGGGACTGATTGGTGGCTCTGTTGTATTGGCTGGGGGACGCATATGAGTCAGGTGTGTCTGTGTCCAAGGTGAACAAGTTTGTGTCCGCTGTGGCATTCGGTCTGAAATTGAATGGAGGTAGGGATGTGACTAAGGAGTTTTTAGCGGTTCAAGCCTTGAAAGAGATTCATGGGGGGAATGTGTCGGTTGATCGGCGGCGGCCAGTTTCTTTCCGGATTCTTTGCTTGTTGGGTACGGCGGTGGAGGGGGTGTGTAGTTCGGGCTTCGAAGTCCGATTGTTTCGCTTTACTTTTTCGTTAGCCTTTTTCGGGGCTTTTAGAGTGGGTGAATTGGTGTCGCGGCGTGTGTCGCGTGTGGGTGGAATATGTCAGGATGATGTGGAGCTGTTTGCTGATAGGGTGGAGATCGTGCTGCGCAGGTCAAAAACTGACCCAACGGGCAGAGGAAGGCGGATAGTGTTGTTTGCTATTGAAGGTTCAGGGATGTGTCCAGTACATTGCGTTTCTGCATTGGGTGTACAGGTGGGGCTACCGGGTGTTCCGTTGTTACGGCATGAGAATGGGTCTTTTTTATCTAGGTTCCAATTTGGTGCGGTTTTCAAGCGCTGTTTGGTTGCATTCGAGATACGGGCGACTGATTATTCCTCCCATTCTTTTCAGATTGGCGCTGCGACTGAAGCGGTGAGATTGGGTTTGGACGAGGCGGGGGTTAGGCGTATTGGGAGATGGGAGTCTAACCGTTTCCGCTCTTATGTTCGGCCTCATATGCTTTAAGTCTGTTCAAATATTGGTGGGGTGTATGCTACGCCTGTGTAAGATGGAGTGTGAATGGGATTTGTAAGCGGTGTGTGTTTTTCTCTTTACAGGTTCACGCCCTTGTCTGGTTTGGATCTTGGGGCACTCCTTTGTGTATTGGGGCGCACTGAGGGCGGATGTTCGCCCTGATGGCCGCCAACTGAGGATTCCACGGGATGATGCTGTCCTGCATTGGTTGGGTTTTAGAGGAATGGTTTGGTGTAGGGTGTTACAGCTAGACCGGGTTCCGGAGATTTTAGTGTTACATGTCGGGGGGAACTATTTAGGTGTGCGCCCCTTTCGCGAGTTAGTTAGGGATATTAAGCACGATTTGTTGTGCTTATGGGCGTTACACCCGAGACTGATCATAGTTTGGTCGGATATTGTGCCCAGAAAGACATGGCGTTTGGCCCGATCCATGGAGAGGCTGAATAAGGCCAGAATTAAAGTGAATAGGGCGGTGTCGGCATTTGTGGCAAAACATGGAGGAGTGGTGGTCAGGCACAGGGACATGGAATCGGGTGTGGGGTGTTACTGGAGACAGGATGGAGTGCACTTGAATGAGGTGGGGATGGATTTGTGGTGTTTGGCCCTAGCAGACGGGATTGAAAGAGGAGTGTTGGTCTGGAGGAGCTCATGGGCTTGAGGTGGTCAAGGCCCATTTCGCAATGGCGGGGGGAGTCCTTGAGGTTGGTCAGTTAAACTGGTGGGGGGGTCGCATCAGGGGTATGCGTACCCCAAAATATGTGGAAGGCTTCTTAGGGTGTTACCCCTTTGAAGCGCTTTATGGGAAAAGCCATCTGCAGAAGTGAGCGGTGCCTTCGAGCCGGGTAACGGCTGGAGGTAAAAGCAAGTGGTGGTGGCAGATGGCTATTTTTTCTAATTGGCGGTAACCTCAAGGGCTTCCCCTGGTCATGTTATTGATGTTATTTATATTGACCCTATTAAGGGTTTGTTATGTGTATTTTGGAAGAATTCCAATTTTTGGGAATTCTTGGTTATTTAATGTTTGGTTATAAAATTTTATTTTCATAAAATTTGTATTAATAAACGGCTGCTGTGGCCATTAAAATCCAACCTTGGTGTCATGTGTTTTATTCCTAAAGGGGTAAGGAATTATTACGGATCACTCGACTCTACTTATCCAAGTCATGGGTCCATTGCTGGAGTGATGGGAAACTCCTGACTTCATTGCACATTTATGGATAGTGACGTTAGGATCAGTGCTTGAGTCCCCGGGCAGAGCGCTAGCTGATGCTCTACTTGGGAACTTCAGGACGTGTGAATAGCCCCATTGGGGTTTACAGATTTTAATGCAGCCCTCTGACAGCCATTAATAAAATGGCAATCACATGGTCGTTAAAAACTGTCGTGTAAATAGCACCTTAAGGGTGCACTGAAAAACATAAGCTGTATTGGACTAACTGCCTGTCCCCAAAGTTTGCAGGCAGCTTAGTCTCTGAAAGCCCTTGTGTCCCCTCCCAACTGTGCCCCTGCGTATCACACACAGCACTCAGTCTCACAGCACACACACACACACACACACACACACACACATATATGTATATATATACATATATATATATATATATATATATACATATACATATGTATATATATACACATATACATACACTACCGTTCAAAAGTTTAGGGTCACTTAGAAATTTCCTTATTTTTGAAAGAAAAGCACAGTTTTTTTCAATGAAGATAACATTAAATTAATCAGAAATACACTCTATACATTGCTAATGTGGTAAATGACTATTCTAGCTGCAAACGTCTGGTTTTTAATGCAATATCTACATAGTTGTATAGAGGCCCATTTCCAGCAACCATTACTCCAGTGTTCTAATGGTACATTGTGTTTGCTAACTGTGTTAGAAGGCTAACAGTTTTGCTGTTTAGAGGAGCTATAAAACTGACCTTCCTTTGAGCTACTTGAGAATCTGGAGCAATCTGGAGCATTACATTTGTGGGTTCGATTAAACTCTCCAAATGGCTAGAAATAGAGAGCTTTCATGTGAAACTCGACAGTCTATTCTTGTTCTTAGAAATTAAGGCTATTCCATGCGAGAAATTGCCAAGAAACTGAAGATTTCCTACAACGGTGTGTACTACTCCCTTCAGAGGACAGCACACACAGGCTCTAACCAGAGTAGAAAGAGAAGTGGGAGGCACCGCTGCACAACTGAGCAACAAGACAAGTACATTAGAGTCTCTAGTTTGAGAAATAGACGCCTCACAGGTCCTCAACTGGCAGCTTCATTATATAGTACCCGCAAAACACCAGTGTCAACGTCTACAGTGAAGAGGCGACTCCGGGATGCTGGCCTTCAGGGCAGAGTGGCAAAGAAAAATCCATATCTGAGACTGACTAATAAAAGGAAAAGATTAATATGGGCAAAAGCACACAGACATTGGACAGAGGAAGATTGGAAAAAAGTGTTATGGACCGACGTATCGAAGTTTGAGGTGTTTGGATCACACAGAAGAACATTTGTGAGACGCAGAACAACTGAAAAGATGCTGGAAGAGTGCTTGACGCCATCTGTCAAGCATGGTGGAGGTAATGTGATGGTCTGGGGTTGCTTTGGTGCTGGTAAAGTGGGAGATTTGTACAAGGTAAAAGGGATTTTGAATAAGGAAGGCTATCACTCCATTTTGCAACGCCATGCCATACCCTGTGGACAGCGCTTGATTGCAGCAAATTTCATCCTACAACAGGACAATGACCCAAAGCACACCTCCTAATTATGCAAGAACTATTTAGGGAAGAAGCAGGCAGCTGGTATTCTATCTGTAATGGAGTGGTCAGCGCAGTCACCAGATCTCAACCCCATAGAGCTGTTGTGGGAGCAGCTTGACCGTAGGGTACGCAAGAAGTGCCCATCAAGCCAATCCAACTTGTGGGAGGGCCTTCTGGAAGCATGGGGTGAAATTTCTCCCGATTACCTCAGCAAATTAACAGCTAGAATGCCAAAGGTCTGCAATGCTGTAATTGCTGCAAATGGAGAATTCTTTGACGAAAGCAAAGTTTGAAGGAGAAAATTATTATTTGAAATAAAAATCATTATTTCTAACCTTGTCAATGTCTTGACTATATTTTCTAGTCATTTTGCAACTCATTTGATAAATATAAGTGTCAGTTTTCATGGAAAACACAAAATTGTCTGGGTGCCCCCAAACTTTTGAACGGTAGTGTATATATATATATATATATATATATATATATATATATATACAGTCCAAATACAAATGAACACAGCACTCCACGAATCCAGAAAATCAGTCCATGTGCTCGTCACCAGGGGATGAATCAATTCCCCTTTTTTAAGATAGGGAAAAACATAGAACGCAGTAACGGCACCAGGACTTCAAGGTAGATGAAAGCAGGGTGGATTTATTCACCTCAAAACAGCGACGTTTCGGTTCAACAGGAACCTTTCTCAAGCCATCACAAACTAACAATGGTGTCAGGTATAAATAGGAGGGACATACATCAATTAGCAATCAAGCTATTGAATGTGCAGTTCCCATTACATACATATAAATATATTTTTCACAACATGTTACAGACATTAATTATAAAGTGCATATCTTGATCTTTAAAAAGCCATCCATAGGTAATATTTTGTATATATAAATGATATACATACATTGTGAAGGATGTTGAAAAGCAGCAGAGGCCTATCTATTGGGATCATTGAGTCTCAAATTGAAATATACAACCATATATCTCTATGTTAATATCCAGTTCAGATCACAGCGATGTTGTGTATTAAATACCTGTAATTTCTT